>NC_055976.1:0-700000 GCF_018492685.1 Alosa sapidissima
CTAACCCTAACCCTAACCCTAACCCTAACCTAACCCTAACCCTAACCCTAACCCTAACCCTAACCCTAACCCTAACCCTAACCCTAACCCTAACCCTAACCCTAACCCTAACCCTAACCCTAACCCTAACCCTAACCCTAACCCTAACCCTAACCCTAACCCTAACCCTAACCCTAACCCTAACCCTAACCCTAACCCTAACCCTAACCCTAACCCTAACCCTAACCCTAACCCTAACCCTAACCCTAACCCTAACCCTAACCCTAACCCTAACCCTAACCCTAACCCTAACCCTAACCCTAACCCTAACCCTAACCCTAACCCTAACCCTAACCCTAACCCTAACCCTAACCCTAACCCTAACCCTAACCCTAACCCTAACCCTAACCCTAACCCTAACCCTAACCCTAACCCTAACCCTAACCCTAACCCTAACCCTAACCCTAACCCTAACCCTAACCCTAACCCTAACCCTAACCCTAACCCTAACCCTAACCCTAACCCTAACCCTAACCCTAACCCTAACCCTAACCCTAACCCTAACCCTAACCCTAACCCTAACCCTAACCCTAACCCTAACCCTAACCCTAACCCTAACCCTAACCCTAACCCTAACCCTAACCCTAACCCTAACCCTAACCCTAACCCTAACCCTAACCCTAACCCTAACCCTAACCCTAACCCTAACCCTAACCCTAACCCTAACCCTAACCCTAACCCTAACCCTAACCCTAACCCTAACCCTAACCCTAACCCTAACCCTAACCCTAACCCTAACCCTAACCCTAACCCTAACCCTAACCCTAACCCTAACCCTAACCCTAACCCTAACCCTAACCCTAACCCTAACCCTAACCCTAACCCTAACCCTAACCCTAACCCTAACCCTAACCCTAACCCTAACCCTAACCCTAACCCTAACCCTAACCCTAACCCTAACCCTAACCCTAACCCTAACCCTAACCCTAACCCTAACCCTAACCCTAACCCTAACCCTAACCCTAACCCTAACCCTAACCCTAACCCTAACCCTAACCCTAACCCTAACCCTAACCCTAACCCTAACCCTAACCCTAACCCTAACCCTAACCCTAACCCTAACCCTAACCCTAACCCTAACCCTAACCCTAACCCTAACCCTAACCCTAACCCTAACCCTAACCCTAACCCTAACCCTAACCCTAACCCTAACCCTAACCCTAACCCTAACCCTAACCCTAACCCTAACCCTAACCCTAACCCTAACCCTAACCCTAACCCTAACCCTAACCCTAACCCTAACCCTAACCCTAACCCTAACCCTAACCCTAACCCTAACCCTAACCCTAACCCTAACCCTAACCCTAACCCTAACCCTAACCCTAACCCTAACCCTAACCCTAACCCTAACCCTAACCCTAACCCTAACCCTAACCCTAACCCTAACCCTAACCCTAACCCTAACCCTAACCCTAACCCTAACCCTAACCCTAACCCTAACCCTAACCCTAACCCTAACCCTAACCCTAACCCTAACCCTAACCCTAACCCTAACCCTAACCCTAACCCTAACCCTAACCCTAACCCTAACCCTAACCCTAACCCTAACCCTAACCCTAACCCTAACCCTAACCCTAACCCTAACCCTAACCCTAACCCTAACCCTAACCCTAACCCTAACCCTAACCCTAACCCTAACCCTAACCCTAACCCTAACCCTAACCCTAACCCTAACCCTAACCCTAACCCTAACCCTAACCCTAACCCTAACCCTAACCCTAACCCTAACCCTAACCCTAACCCTAACCCTAACCCTAACCCTAACCCTAACCCTAACCCTAACCCTAACCCTAACCCTAACCCTAACCCTAACCCTAACCCTAACCCTAACCCTAACCCTAACCCTAACCCTAACCCTAACCCTAACCCTAACCCTAACCCTAACCCTAACCCTAACCCTAACCCTAACCCTAACCCTAACCCTAACCCTAACCCTAACCCTAACCCTAACCCTAACCCTAACCCTAACCCTAACCCTAACCCTAACCCTAACCCTAACCCTAACCCTAACCCTAACCCTAACCCTAACCCTAACCCTAACCCTAACCCTAACCCTAACCCTAACCCTAACCCTAACCCTAACCCTAACCCTAACCCTAACCCTAACCCTAACCCTAACCCTAACCCTAACCCTAACCCTAACCCTAACCCTAACCCTAACCCTAACCCTAACCCTAACCCTAACCCTAACCCTAACCCTAACCCTAACCCTAACCCTAACCCTAACCCTAACCCTAACCCTAACCCTAACCCTAACCCTAACCCTAACCCTAACCCTAACCCTAACCCTAACCCTAACCCTAACCCTAACCCTAACCCTAACCCTAACCCTAACCCTAACCCTAACCCTAACCCTAACCCTAACCCTAACCCTAACCCTAACCCTAACCCTAACCCTAACCCTAACCCTAACCCTAACCCTAACCCTAACCCTAACCCTAACCCTAACCCTAACCCTAACCCTAACCCTAACCCTAACCCTAACCCTAACCCTAACCCTAACCCTAACCCTAACCCTAACCCTAACCCTAACCCTAACCCTAACCCTAACCCTAACCCTAACCCTAACCCTAACCCTAACCCTAACCCTAACCCTAACCCTAACCCTAACCCTAACCCTAACCCTAACCCTAACCCTAACCCTAACCCTAACCCTAACCCTAACCCTAACCCTAACCCTAACCCTAACCCTAACCCTAACCCTAACCCTAACCCTAACCCTAACCCTAACCCTAACCCTAACCCTAACCCTAACCCTAACCCTAACCCTAACCCTAACCCTAACCCTAACCCTAACCCTAACCCTAACCCTAACCCTAACCCTAACCCTAACCCTAACCCTAACCCTAACCCTAACCCTAACCCTAACCCTAACCCTAACCCTAACCCTAACCCTAACCCTAACCCTAACCCTAACCCTAACCCTAACCCTAACCCTAACCCTAACCCTAACCCTAACCCTAACCCTAACCCTAACCCTAACCCTAACCCTAACCCTAACCCTAACCCTAACCCTAACCCTAACCCTAACCCTAACCCTAACCCTAACCCTAACCCTAACCCTAACCCTAACCCTAACCCTAACCCTAACCCTAACCCTAACCCTAACCCTAACCCTAACCCTAACCCTAACCCTAACCCTAACCCTAACCCTAACCCTAACCCTAACCCTAACCCTAACCCTAACCCTAACCCTAACCCTAACCCTAACCCTAACCCTAACCCTAACCCTAACCCTAACCCTAACCCTAACCCTAACCCTAACCCTAACCCTAACCCTAACCCTAACCCTAACCCTAACCCTAACCACTAACCCTAACCCTAACCCTAACCCTAACCCTAACCCTAACCCTAACCCTAACCCTAACCCTAACCCTAACCCTAACCCTAACCCTAACCCTAACCCTAACCCTAACCCTAACCCTAACCCTAACCCTAACCCTAACCCTAACCCTAACCCTAACCCTAACCCTAACCCTAACCCTAACCCTAACCCTAACCCTAACCCTAACCCTAACCCTAACCCTAACCCTAACCCTAACCCTAACCCTAACCCTAACCCTAACCCTAACCCTAACCCTAACCCTAACCCTAACCCTAACCCTAACCCTAACCCTAACCCTAACCCTAACCCTAACCCTAACCCTAACCCTAACCCTAACCCTAACCCTAACCCTAACCCTAACCCTAACCCTAACCCTAACCCTAACCCTAACCCTAACCCTAACCCTAACCCTAACCCTAACCCTAACCCTAACCCTAACCCTAACCCTAACCCTAACCCTAACCCTAACCCTAACCCTAACCCTAACCCTAACCCTAACCCTAACCCTAACCCTAACCCTAACCCTAACCCTAACCCTAACCCTAACCCTAACCCTAACCCTAACCCTAACCCTAACCCTAACCCTAACCCTAACCCTAACCCTAACCCTAACCCTAACCCTAACCCTAACCCTAACCCTAACCCTAACCCTAACCCTAACCCTAACCCTAACCCTAACCCTAACCCTAACCCTAACCCTAACCCTAACCCTAACCCTAACCCTAACCCTAACCCTAACCCTAACCCTAACCCTAACCCTAACCCTAACCCTAACCCTAACCCTAACCCTAACCCTAACCCTAACCCTAACCCTAACCCTAACCCTAACCCTAACCCTAACCCTAACCCTAACCCTAACCCTAACCCTAACCCTAACCCTAACCCTAACCCTAACCCTAACCCTAACCCTAACCCTAACCCTAACCCTAACCCTAACCCTAACCCTAACCCTAACCCTAACCCTAACCCTAACCCTAACCCTAACCCTAACCCTAACCCTAACCCTAACCCTAACCCTAACCCTAACCCTAACCCTAACCCTAACCCTAACCCTAACCCTAACCCTAACCCTAACCCTAACCCTAACCCTAACCCTAACCCTAACCCTAACCCTAACCCTAACCCTAACCCTAACCCTAACCCTAACCCTAACCCTAACCCTAACCCTAACCCTAACCCTAACCCTAACCCTAACCCTAACCCTAACCCTAACCCTAACCCTAACCCTAACCCTAACCCTAACCCTAACCCTAACCCTAACCCTAACCCTAACCCTAACCCTAACCCTAACCCTAACCCTAACCCTAACCCTAACCCTAACCCTAACCCTAACCCTAACCCTAACCCTAACCCTAACCCTAACCCTAACCCTAACCCTAACCCTAACCCTAACCCTAACCCTAACCCTAACCCTAACCCTAACCCTAACCCTAACCCTAACCCTAACCCTAACCCTAACCCTAACCCTAACCCTAACCCTAACCCTAACCCTAACCCTAACCCTAACCCTAACCCTAACCCTAACCCTAACCCTAACCCTAACCCTAACCCTAACCCTAACCCTAACCCTAACCCTAACCCTAACCCTAACCCTAACCCTAACCCTAACCCTAACCCTAACCCTAACCCTAACCCTAACCCTAACCCTAACCCTAACCCTAACCCTAACCCTAACCCTAACCCTAACCCTAACCCTAACCCTAACCCTAACCCTAACCCTAACCCTAACCCTAACCCTAACCCTAACCCTAACCCTAACCCTAACCCTAACCCTAACCCTAACCCTAACCCTAACCCTAACCCTAACCCTAACCCTAACCCTAACCCTAACCCTAACCCTAACCCTAACCCTAACCCTAACCCTAACCCTAACCCTAACCCTAACCCTAACCCTAACCCTAACCCTAACCCTAACCCTAACCCTAACCCTAACCCTAACCCTAACCCTAACCCTAACCCTAACCCTAACCCTAACCCTAACCCTAACCCTAACCCTAACCCTAACCCTAACCCTAACCCTAACCCTAACCCTAACCCTAACCCTAACCCTAACCCTAACCCTAACCCTAACCCTAACCCTAACCCTAACCCTAACCCTAACCCTAACCCTAACCCTAACCCTAACCCTAACCCTAACCCTAACCCTAACCCTAACCCTAACCCTAACCCTAACCCTAACCCTAACCCTAACCCTAACCCTAACCCTAACCCTAACCCTAACCCTAACCCTAACCCTAACCCTAACCCTAACCCTAACCCTAACCCTAACCCTAACCCTAACCCTAACCCTAACCCTAACCCTAACCCTAACCCTAACCCTAACCCTAACCCTAACCCTAACCCTAACCCTAACCCTAACCCTAACCCTAACCCTAACCCTAACCCTAACCCTAACCCTAACCCTAACCCTAACCCTAACCCTAACCCTAACCCTAACCCTAACCCTAACCCTAACCCTAACCCTAACCCTAACCCTAACCCTAACCCTAACCCTAACCCTAACCCTAACCCTAACCCTAACCCTAACCCTAACCCTAACCCTAACCCTAACCCTAACCCTAACCCTAACCCTAACCCTAACCCTAACCCTAACCCTAACCCTAACCCTAACCCTAACCCTAACCCTAACCCTAACCCTAACCCTAACCCTAACCCTAACCCTAACCCTAACCCTAACCCTAACCCTAACCCTAACCCTAACCCTAACCCTAACCCTAACCCTAACCCTAACCCTAACCCTAACCCTAACCCTAACCCTAACCCTAACCCTAACCCTAACCCTAACCCTAACCCTAACCCTAACCCTAACCCTAACCCTAACCCTAACCCTAACCCTAACCCTAACCCTAACCCTAACCCTAACCCTAACCCTAACCCTAACCCTAACCCTAACCCTAACCCTAACCCTAACCCTAACCCTAACCCTAACCCTAACCCTAACCCTAACCCTAACCCTAACCCTAACCCTAACCCTAACCCTAACCCTAACCCTAACCCTAACCCTAACCCTAACCCTAACCCTAACCCTAACCCTAACCCTAACCCTAACCCTAACCCTAACCCTAACCCTAACCCTAACCCTAACCCTAACCCTAACCCTAACCCTAACCCTAACCCTAACCCTAACCCTAACCCTAACCCTAACCCTAACCCTAACCCTAACCCTAACCCTAACCCTAACCCTAACCCTAACCCTAACCCTAACCCTAACCCTAACCCTAACCCTAACCCTAACCCTAACCCTAACCCTAACCCTAACCCTAACCCTAACCCTAACCCTAACCCTAACCCTAACCCTAACCCTAACCCTAACCCTAACCCTAACCCTAACCCTAACCCTAACCCTAACCCTAACCCTAACCCTAACCCTAACCCTAACCCTAACCCTAACCCTAACCCTAACCCTAACCCTAACCCTAACCCTAACCCTAACCCTAACCCTAACCCTAACCCTAACCCTAACCCTAACCCTAACCCTAACCCTAACCCTAACCCTAACCCTAACCCTAACCCTAACCCTAACCCTAACCCTAACCCTAACCCTAACCCTAACCCTAACCCTAACCCTAACCCTAACCCTAACCCCTAACCCTAACCCTAACCCTAACCCTAACCCTAACCCTAACCCTAACCCTAACCCTAACCCTAACCCTAACCCTAACCCTAACCCTAACCCTAACCCTAACCCTAACCCTAACCCTAACCCTAACCCTAACCCTAACCCTAACCCTAACCCTAACCCTAACCCTAACCCTAACCCTAACCCTAACCCTAACCCTAACCCTAACCCTAACCCTAACCCTAACCCTAACCCTAACCCTAACCCTAACCCTAACCCTAACCCTAACCCTAACCCTAACCCTAACCCTAACCCTAACCCTAACCCTAACCCTAACCCTAACCCTAACCCTAACCCTAACCCTAACCCTAACCCTAACCCTAACCCTAACCCTAACCCTAACCCTAACCCTAACCCTAACCCTAACCCTAACCCTAACCCTAACCCTAACCCTAACCCTAACCCTAACCCTAACCCTAACCCTAACCCTAACCCTAACCCTAACCCTAACCCTAACCCTAACCCTAACCCTAACCCTAACCCTAACCCTAACCCTAACCCTAACCCTAACCCTAACCCTAACCCTAACCCTAACCCTAACCCTAACCCTAACCCTAACCCTAACCCTAACCCTAACCCTAACCCTAACCCTAACCCTAACCCTAACCCTAACCCTAACCCTAACCCTAACCCTAACCCTAACCCTAACCCTAACCCTAACCCTAACCCTAACCCTAACCCTAACCCTAACCCTAACCCTAACCCTAACCCTAACCCTAACCCTAACCCTAACCCTAACCCTAACCCTAACCCTAACCCTAACCCTAACCCTAACCCTAACCCTAACCCTAACCCTAACCCTAACCCTAACCCTAACCCTAACCCTAACCCTAACCCTAACCCTAACCCTAACCCTAACCCTAACCCTAACCCTAACCCTAACCCTAACCCTAACCCTAACCCTAACCCTAACCCTAACCCTAACCCTAACCCTAACCCTAACCCTAACCCTAACCCTAACCCTAACCCTAACCCTAACCCTAACCCTAACCCTAACCCTAACCCTAACCCTAACCCTAACCCTAACCCTAACCCTAACCCTAACCCTAACCCTAACCCTAACCCTAACCCTAACCCTAACCCTAACCCTAACCCTAACCCTAACCCTAACCCTAACCCTAACCCTAACCCTAACCCTAACCCTAACCCTAACCCTAACCCTAACCCTAACCCTAACCCTAACCCTAACCCTAACCCTAACCCTAACCCTAACCCTAACCCTAACCCTAACCCTAACCCTAACCCTAACCCTAACCCTAACCCTAACCCTAACCCTAACCCTAACCCTAACCCTAACCCTAACCCTAACCCTAACTCCACCAAAGATCATGTTCCCCTAACCTAACCCTAACCCTAACCCTAACCCTAACCATTCGTCCAACATATTTCCATTGGGTTTCCATTCAAACACATTTTCTTTCATAACTCTCGAACCCTACCCCTAGTGGCGAAATGGAGGGGTGCAACAGTAAGTCATTTTCAAAGATCTATCCACTCAAACAGTAAAAAAAATTTGTTAGGAAAAAAAAAAAGTTCACTACAAAGGTATGCCATTCGACTCAGAATCATCTGAAACGTACTCCTATACACTTTCTGGGGGAACTTTTTTCAAAACCCACTTTGGACTTAGAAGAATTTTTGATTTTTCCCATTCATTTCAATGGGGAAACTAAAAACGGCTATAACTTCCGAACGAAAGGTCATAGGTCAAATATTTTCTTTTCCGCCTCCCCAAAACCGGCCACGAGGAAGCCGGGGAACTTGTCCCCATGTCTCTTCGACCTTCCGTTCTCGAGATATAAGGATTTTAATGTTTATTTCCGGTTTTACACAGACTTCCGGTTATCGGAGGAAGTCGAGAGTGGGCTCAATTGAAAGGTCTGGCCCTTTGGTATACAGGACAGTTGATTGCATGTCTCTACTACCTTCCTATCCTGAGTTATGGCTATTAGCAATGAGGGTGAGTTATTAGACGCCCATCTAATTCGGGGTTTTAAGCCTATAACCTAACCCTAACCCTAACCCTAGCCCCCCACCCCTTATCCTAACCAGCCCCTTCCTTAAGTATTTATTTATTTATTTATTTCCCCAAATTACATATTTTCTAATTAAATATTCTTTATTTACATATTATTATATTATTTTATTTTGACAGTTGACCTTTTTCATACCCTTATTCCCTTCCTCGTTGGTGTGGTTGGATCCAATCGGCCAGTGCACTCACAGTCACCCACTCCACCAAACATCATGTTCCCCTAACCTAACCCTAACCCTAATCCTGACCCCCAACCTTAAATGAAAACTAAGAAAATCTGAAAAGTACGAAAAAATCAAACCAATTTTTTTTTCACTTTTTTTCCCATAGCTCATGCATTTCACATGTCTAGAAATGAAATAAAACATAATTTGGACAATATCTGACAGATTTTGAAATTTTTCAAAAATTTGTCTTTTTTCCTGACCCCGAACCTTATATGAAAACTAAGAAAATCTGAAAAGTACAAAAAATCAGACCAATTTTTTCTTTTTCACTTTTTTTACCATAGTTCATGCATTTCACATGTCTAGATGTGAAAAAAAATAATTTTGACAATAATTGACAGATTTTGAAATTTTTCAAAAATCTGTCTTTTTTCCTGACCCCGAACCTTATATGAAAACTAAGAAAATCTGAAAAGTACAAAAAATCAGACCAATATTTTCTTTCTCACTTTTTTACCATAGTTCATACATTTCACATGTCTAGACATGAAATAAAAAATAATTTGGACAATGTCTGACAGATTTTCAAATTTGTCAAAAAAACTTTCTCTCATCCTAAACGCGAAAACTAAAAAAATCTGAAAAGTAAGAAAAAATCAGACCAATTTTTTTTTCACTTTTTTTGCCATAGTTCATACATTTCACATGTCTAGATGTGAAATAAAAATAATTTGGACAATAATTCACAGATATTGAAATTTGTCTAAAATCTCACTTTTTTCCTGACCCCCAACCTTAAATGAAAACTAAGAAAATCTGAAAAGTACGAAAAAATCAAACCAAATTTTTTTTCACTTTTTTTCCCATAGCTCATGCATTTCACATGTCTAGACATGAAATAAAACATAATTTGGACAATATCTGACAGATTTTGAACTTTGTAAAAAAAAATTTCTCTCATCCAGACCGCGAAAACTAAAAAAATCTGAAAAGTAAGAAAAAAATCAGACCAATTTTTTTTTTCATTTTTGTTGCCATAGTTAACGCATTTTACATGTCTAGATGTGAAAAATAATTATTTTGACAATAATTGACAGATTTTGAAATTTTTCAAAAATCTGTCTTTTTTCCTGACCCCGAACCTTATATGAAAACTAAGAAAATCTGAAAAGTACAAAAAATCAGACCAATTTTTTCTTTTTCACTTTTTTTACCATAGTTCATGCATTTCACATGTCTAGACATGAAATAAAAAATAATTTGGAAAATGTCTGACAGATTTTCAAATTTGTCAAAAAAAACTCTCTCATCCTGAACGCGAAAACTAAAAAAATCTGAAAAGTAAGAAAAAAATCAGACCAATATTTTTTTTCATTTTTGTTGCCATAGTTAACGCATTTCACATGTCTAGATGTGAAAAAAAATAATTTTGACAATAATTGACAGATTTTGACATTTTTCAAAAATCTGTCTTTTTTCCTGACCCCGAAACTTATATGAAAACTAAGAAAATCTGAAAAGTACAAAAAATCAGACCAATTTTTTCTTTTTCACTTTTTTTACCATAGCTCATGCATTTCACATGTCTAGATGTGAAAAAAAATAATTTTGACAATAATTGACAGATTTTGAAATTTTTCAAAAATCTGTCTTTTTTCCTGACCCCGAAACTTATATGAAAACTAAGAAAATCTGAAAGGTACAAAAAATCAGACCAATTTTTTCTTTTTCACTTTTTTTACCATAGTTCATGCATTTCACATGTCTAGACATGAAATAAAACATAATTTGGACAATATCTGACAGATTTTGAACTTTGTAAAAAAAAATTTCTCTCATCCAGACCGCGAAAACTAAAAAAATCTGAAAAGTAAGAAAAAAATCAGACCAATTTTTTTTTTCATTTTTGTTGGCATAGTTAACGCATTTCACATGTCTAGATGTGAAAAAAAATTATTTTGACAATAATTGACAGATTTTGAAATTTTTCAAAAATCTGTCTTTTTTCCTGACCCCGAACCTTATATGAAAACTAAGAAAATCTGAAAAGTACAAAAAATCAGACCAATTTTTTCTTTTTCACTTTTTGACATGAAATAAAAAATAATTTGGACAATGTCTGACAGATTTTCAAATTTGTCAAAAAAAACTTTCTCTCATCCTGAACGCGAAAACTAAAAAAATCTGAAAAGTAAGAAAAAAATCAGACCAATTTTTTTTTTCATTTTTGTTGCCATAGTTAACGCATTTCACATGTCTAGATGTGAAAAAAAAATAATTTTGACAATAATTGACAGATTTTGACATTTTTCAAAAATCTGTCTTTTTTCCTGACCCTGAAACTTATATGAAAACTAAGAAAATCTGAAAAGTACAAAAAATCAGACCAATATTTTCTTTCTCACTTTTTTACCATAGTTCATACATTTCACATGTCTAGACATGAAATAAAAAATAATTTGGACAATGTCTGACAGATTTTCAAATTTGTCAAAAAAACTTTCTCTCATCCTGAACGCGAAAACTAAAAAAATCTGAAAAGTAAGAAAAAATCAGACCAATTTTTTTTTCACTTTTTTTGCCATAGTTCATACATTTCACATGTCTAGATGTGAAATAAAAATAATTTGGACAATAATTGACAGATATTGAAATTTGTCTAAAATCTCACTTTTTTCCTGACCCCCAAACTTAAATGAAAACTAAGAAAATCTGAAAAGTACGAAAAAATCAAACCAAATTTTTTTTCACTTTTTTTCCCATAGCTCATGCATTTCACATGTCTAGACATGAAATAAAACATAATTTGGACAATATCTGACAGATTTTGAACTTTGTAAAAAAAAATTTCTCTCATCCAGACCGCGAAAACTAAAAAAATCTGAAAAGTAAGAAAAAAATCAGACCAATTTTTTTTTTCATTTTTGTTGCCATAGTTAACGCATTTTACATGTCTAGATGTGAAAAAAAATTATTTTGACAATAATTGACAGATTTTGAAATTTTTCAAAAATCTGTCTTTTTTCCTGACCCCGAACCTTATATGAAAACTAAGAAAATCTGAAAAGTACAAAAAATCAGACCAATTTTTTCTTTTTCACTTTTTTTACCATAGTTCATGCATTTCACATGTCTAGATGTGAAAAAAAATAATTTTGACAATAATTGACAGATTTTGAAATTTTTCAAAAATCTGTCTTTTTTCCTGACCCCGAACCTTATATGAAAACTAAGAAAATCTGAAAAGTACAAAAAATCAGACCAATTTTTTCTTTTTCACTTTTTGACATGAAATAAAAAATAATTTGGACAATGTCTGACAGATTTTCAAATTTGTCAAAAAAAACTTTCTCTCATCCTGAACGCGAAAACTAAAAAAATCTGAAAAGTAAGAAAAGAATCAGACCAATTTTTTTTTCATTTTTGTTGCCATAGTTAACGCATTTCACATGTCTAGATGTGAAAAAAAATAATTTTGACAATAATTGACAGATTTTGAAATTTTTCAAAAATCTGTCTTTTTTCCTGACCCCGAACCTTATATGAAAACTAAGAAAATCTGAAAAGTACGAAAAAATCATACCAAATTTTTTTTCACTTTTTTTCCCATAGCTCATGCATTTCACATGTCTAGACACGAAATAAAAAATAATTTGGACAATGTCTGACAGATTTTCAAATTTGTCAAAAAAACTTTCTCTCATCCTGAACGCGAAAACTAAAAAAATCTGAAAAGTAAGAAAAAATCAGACCAATTTTTTTTTCACTTTTTTTGCCATAGTTCATACATTTCACATGTCTAGATGTGAAAAAAAATAATTTTGACAATAATTGACAGATTTTGAAATTTTTCAAAAATCTGTCTTTTTTCCTGACCCCGAAACTTATATGAAAACTAAGAAAATCTGAAAGGTACAAAAAATCAGACCAATTTTTTCTTTTTCACTTTTTTTACCATAGTTCATGCATTTCACATGTCTAGACATGAAATAAAACATAATTTGGACAATATCTGACAGATTTTGAACTTTGTAAAAAAAAATTTCTCTCATCCAGACCGCGAAAACTAAAAAAATCTGAAAAGTAAGAAAAAAATCAGACCAATTTTTTTTTTCATTTTTGTTGGCATAGTTAACGCATTTCACATGTCTAGATGTGAAAAAAAATTATTTTGACAATAATTGACAGATTTTGAAATTTTTCAAAAATCTGTCTTTTTTCCTGACCCCGAACCTTATATGAAAACTAAGAAAATCTGAAAAGTACAAAAAATCAGACCAATTTTTTCTTTTTCACTTTTTGACATGAAATAAAAAATAATTTGGACAATGTCTGACAGATTTTCAAATTTGTCAAAAAAAACTTTCTCTCATCCTGAACGCGAAAACTAAAAAAATCTGAAAAGTAAGAAAAAAATCAGACCAATTTTTTTTTTCATTTTTGTTGCCATAGTTAACGCATTTCACATGTCTAGATGTGAAAAAAAAATAATTTTGACAATAATTGACAGATTTTGACATTTTTCAAAAATCTGTCTTTTTTCCTGACCCTGAAACTTATATGAAAACTAAGAAAATCTGAAAAGTACAAAAAATCAGACCAATATTTTCTTTCTCACTTTTTTACCATAGTTCATACATTTCACATGTCTAGACATGAAATAAAAAATAATTTGGACAATGTCTGACAGATTTTCAAATTTGTCAAAAAAACTTTCTCTCATCCTGAACGCGAAAACTAAAAAAATCTGAAAAGTAAGAAAAAATCAGACCAATTTTTTTTTCACTTTTTTTGCCATAGTTCATACATTTCACATGTCTAGATGTGAAATAAAAATAATTTGGACAATAATTGACAGATATTGAAATTTGTCTAAAATCTCACTTTTTTCCTGACCCCCAAACTTAAATGAAAACTAAGAAAATCTGAAAAGTACGAAAAAATCAAACCAAATTTTTTTTCACTTTTTTTCCCATAGCTCATGCATTTCACATGTCTAGACATGAAATAAAACATAATTTGGACAATATCTGACAGATTTTGAACTTTGTAAAAAAAAATTTCTCTCATCCAGACCGCGAAAACTAAAAAAATCTGAAAAGTAAGAAAAAAATCAGACCAATTTTTTTTTTCATTTTTGTTGCCATAGTTAACGCATTTTACATGTCTAGATGTGAAAAAAAATTATTTTGACAATAATTGACAGATTTTGAAATTTTTCAAAAATCTGTCTTTTTTCCTGACCCCGAACCTTATATGAAAACTAAGAAAATCTGAAAAGTACAAAAAATCAGACCAATTTTTTCTTTTTCACTTTTTTTACCATAGTTCATGCATTTCACATGTCTAGATGTGAAAAAAAATAATTTTGACAATAATTGACAGATTTTGAAATTTTTCAAAAATCTGTCTTTTTTCCTGACCCCGAACCTTATATGAAAACTAAGAAAATCTGAAAAGTACAAAAAATCAGACCAATTTTTTCTTTTTCACTTTTTGACATGAAATAAAAAATAATTTGGACAATGTCTGACAGATTTTCAAATTTGTCAAAAAAAACTTTCTCTCATCCTGAACGCGAAAACTAAAAAAATCTGAAAAGTAAGAAAAGAATCAGACCAATTTTTTTTTCATTTTTGTTGCCATAGTTAACGCATTTCACATGTCTAGATGTGAAAAAAAATAATTTTGACAATAATTGACAGATTTTGAAATTTTTCAAAAATCTGTCTTTTTTCCTGACCCCGAACCTTATATGAAAACTAAGAAAATCTGAAAAGTACGAAAAAATCATACCAAATTTTTTTTCACTTTTTTTCCCATAGCTCATGCATTTCACATGTCTAGACACGAAATAAAAAATAATTTGGACAATGTCTGACAGATTTTCAAATTTGTCAAAAAAACTTTCTCTCATCCTGAACGCGAAAACTAAAAAAATCTGAAAAGTAAGAAAAAATCAGACCAATTTTTTTTTCACTTTTTTTGCCATAGTTCATACATTTCACATGTCTAGATGTGAAAAAAAATAATTTTGACAATAATTGACAGATTTTGAAATTTTTCAAAAATCTGTCTTTTTTCCTGACCCCGAACCTTATATGAAAACTAAGAAAATCTGAAAAGTACAAAAAATCAGACCAATTTTTTCTTTTTCACTTTTTTTACCATAGTTCATGCATTTCACATGTCTAGATGTGAAAAAAAATAATTTTGACAATAATTGACAGATTTTGAAATTTTTCAAAAATCTGTCTTTTTTCCTGACCCCGAACCTTATATGAAAACTAAGAAAATCTGAAAAGTACAAAAAATCAGACCAATATTTTCTTTCTCACTTTTTTACCATAGTTCATACATTTCACATGTCTAGACATGAAATAAAAAATAATTTGGACAATGTCTGACAGATTTTCAAATTTGTCAAAAAAACTTTCTCTCATCCTGAACGCGAAAACTAAAAAAATCTGAAAAGTAAGAAAAAATCAGACCAATTTTTTTTTCACTTTTTTTGCCATAGTTCATACATTTCACATGTCTAGATGTGAAATAAAAATAATTTGGACAATAATTCACAGATATTGAAATTTGTCTAAAATCTCACTTTTTTCCTGACCCCCAACCTTAAATGAAAACTAAGAAAATCTGAAAAGTACGAAAAAATCAAACCAAATTTTTTTTCACTTTTTTTCCCATAGCTCATGCATTTCACATGTCTAGACATGAAATAAAACATAATTTGGACAATATCTGACAGATTTTGAACTTTGTAAAAAAAAATTTCTCTCATCCAGACCGCGAAAACTAAAAAAATCTGAAAAGTAAGAAAAAAATCAGACCAATATTTTTTTTCATTTTTGTTGCCATAGTTAACGCATTTCACATGTCTAGATGTGAAAAAAAATAATTTTGACAATAATTGACAGATTTTGACATTTTTCAAAAATCTGTCTTTTTTCCTGACCCCGAAACTTATATGAAAACTAAGAAAATCTGAAAAGTACAAAAAATCAGACCAATTTTTTCTTTTTCACTTTTTTTACCATAGCTCATGCATTTCACATGTCTAGATGTGAAAAAAAATAATTTTGACAATAATTGACAGATTTTGAAATTTTTCAAAAATCTGTCTTTTTTCCTGACCCCGAAACTTATATGAAAACTAAGAAAATCTGAAAGGTACAAAAAATCAGACCAATTTTTTCTTTTTCACTTTTTTTACCATAGTTCATGCATTTCACATGTCTAGACATGAAATAAAACATAATTTGGACAATATCTGACAGATTTTGAACTTTGTAAAAAAAAATTTCTCTCATCCAGACCGCGAAAACTAAAAAAATCTGAAAAGTAAGAAAAAAATCAGACCAATTTTTTTTTTCATTTTTGTTGGCATAGTTAACGCATTTCACATGTCTAGATGTGAAAAAAAATAATTTTGACAATAATTGACAGATTTTGAAATTTTTCAAAAATCTGTCTTTTTTCCTGACCCCGAACCTTATATGGAAACTAAGAAAATCTGAAAAGTACAAAAAATCAGACCAATTTTTTCTTTTTCACTTTTTGACATGAAATAAAAAATAATTTGGACAATGTCTGACAGATTTTCAAATTTGTCAAAAAAAACTTTCTCTCATCCTGAACGCGAAAACTAAAAAAATCTGAAAAGTAAGAAAAAAATCAGACCAATTTTTTTTTTCATTTTTGTTGCCATAGTTAACGCATTTCACATGTCTAGATGTGAAAAAAAAATAATTTTGACAATAATTGACAGATTTTGACATTTTTCAAAAATCTGTCTTTTTTCCTGACCCTGAAACTTATATGAAAACTAAGAAAATCTGAAAAGTACAAAAAATCAGACCAATATTTTCTTTCTCACTTTTTTACCATAGTTCATACATTTCACATGTCTAGACATGAAATAAAAAATAATTTGGACAATGTCTGACAGATTTTCAAATTTGTCAAAAAAACTTTCTCTCATCCTGAACGCGAAAACTAAAAAAATCTGAAAAGTAAGAAAAAATCAGACCAATTTTTTTTTCACTTTTTTTGCCATAGTTCATACATTTCACATGTCTAGATGTGAAATAAAAATAATTTGGACAATAATTGACAGATATTGAAATTTGTCTAAAATCTCACTTTTTTCCTGACCCCCAAACTTAAATGAAAACTAAGAAAATCTGAAAAGTACGAAAAAATCAAACCAAATTTTTTTTCACTTTTTTTCCCATAGCTCATGCATTTCACATGTCTAGACATGAAATAAAACATAATTTGGACAATATCTGACAGATTTTGAACTTTGTAAAAAAAAATTTCTCTCATCCAGACCGCGAAAACTAAAAAAATCTGAAAAGTAAGAAAAAAATCAGACCAATTTTTTTTTTCATTTTTGTTGCCATAGTTAACGCATTTTACATGTCTAGATGTGAAAAAAAATTATTTTGACAATAATTGACAGATTTTGAAATTTTTCAAAAATCTGTCTTTTTTCCTGACCCCGAACCTTATATGAAAACTAAGAAAATCTGAAAAGTACAAAAAATCAGACCAATTTTTTCTTTTTCACTTTTTTTACCATAGTTCATGCATTTCACATGTCTAGATGTGAAAAAAAATAATTTTGACAATAATTGACAGATTTTGAAATTTTTCAAAAATCTGTCTTTTTTCCTGACCCCGAACCTTATATGAAAACTAAGAAAATCTGAAAAGTACAAAAAATCAGACCAATTTTTTCTTTTTCACTTTTTGACATGAAATAAAAAATAATTTGGACAATGTCTGACAGATTTTCAAATTTGTCAAAAAAAACTTTCTCTCATCCTGAACGCGAAAACTAAAAAAATCTGAAAAGTAAGAAAAAAATCAGACCAATTTTTTTTTCATTTTTGTTGCCATAGTTAACGCATTTCACATGTCTAGATGTGAAAAAAAATAATTTTGACAATAATTGACAGATTTTGAAATTTTTCAAAAATCTGTCTTTTTTCCTGACCCCGAACCTTATATGAAAACTAAGAAAATCTGAAAAGTACAAAAAATCAGACCAATATTTTCTTTCTCACTTTTTTACCATAGTTCATACATTTCACATGTCTAGACATGAAATAAAAAATAATTTGGACAATGTCTGACAGATTTTCAAATTTGTCAAAAAAACTTTCTCTCATCCTGAACGCGAAAACTAAAAAAATCTGAAAAGTAAGAAAAAATCAGACCAATTTTTTTTTCACTTTTTTTGCCATAGTTCATACATTTCACATGTCTAGATGTGAAAAAAAATAATTTTGACAATAATTGACAGATTTTGAAATTTTTCAAAAATCTGTCTTTTTTCCTGACCCCGAACCTTATATGAAAACTAAGAAAATCTGAAAAGTACAAAAAATCAGACCAATTTTTTCTTTTTCACTTTTTTTACCATAGTTCATGCATTTCACATGTCTAGATGTGAAAAAAAATAATTTTGACAATAATTGACAGATTTTGAAATTTTTCAAAAATCTGTCTTTTTTCCTGACCCCGAACCTTATATGAAAACTAAGAAAATCTGAAAAGTACAAAAAATCAGACCAATATTTTCTTTCTCACTTTTTTACCATAGCTCATGCATTTCACATGTCTAGATGTGAAAAAAAATAATTTTGACAATAATTGACAGATTTTGAAATTTTTCAAAAATCTGTCTTTTTTCCTGACCCCGAACCTTATATGAAAAGTAAGAAAATCTGAAAAGTACAAAAAATCAGACCAATTTTTTCTTTTTCACTTTTTGACATGAAATAAAAAATAATTTGGACAATGTCTGACAGATTTTCAAATTTGTCAAAAAAAACTTTCTCTCATCCTGAACGCGAAAACTAAAAAAATCTGAAAAGTAAGAAAAAAATCAGACCAATTTTTTTTTCATTTTTGTTGCCATAGTTAACGCATTTCACATGTCTAGATGTGAAAAAAAATAATTTTGACAATAATTGACAGATTTTGAAATTTTTCAAAAATCTGTCTTTTTTCCTGACCCCGAACCTTATATGAAAACTAAGAAAATCTGAAAAGTACAAAAAATCAGACCAATATTTTCTTTCTCACTTTTTTACCATAGTTCATACATTTCACATGTCTAGACATGAAATAAAAAATAATTTGGACAATGTCTGACAGATTTTCAAATTTGTCAAAAAAACTTTCTCTCATCCTGAACGCGAAAACTAAAAAAATCTGAAAAGTAAGAAAAAATCAGACCAATTTTTTTTTCACTTTTTTTGCCATAGTTCATACATTTCACATGTCTAGATGTGAAAAAAAATAATTTTGACAATAATTGACAGATTTTGAAATTTTTCAAAAATCTGTCTTTTTTCCTGACCCCGAACCTTATATGAAAACTAAGAAAATCTGAAAAGTACAAAAAATCAGACCAATATTTTCTTTCTCACTTTTTTACCATAGTTCATACATTTCACATGTCTAGACATGAAATAAAAAATAATTTGGACAATGTCTGACAGATTTTCAAATTTGTCAAAAAAACTTTCTCTCATCCTGAACGCGAAAACTAAAAAAATCTGAAAAGTAAGAAAAAATCAGACCAATTTTTTTTTCACTTTTTTTGCCATAGTTCATACATTTCACATGTCTAGATGTGAAAAAAAATAATTTTGACAATAATTGACAGATTTTGAAATTTTTCAAAAATCTGTCTTTTTTCCTGACCCCGAACCTTATATGAAAACTAAGAAAATCTGAAAAGTACAAAAAATCAGACCAATTTTTTCTTTTTCACTTTTTTTACCATAGTTCATGCATTTCACATGTCTAGATGTGAAAAAAAATAATTTTGACAATAATTGACAGATTTTGAAAATTTTCAAAAATCTGTCTTTTTTCCTGACCCCGAACCTTATATGAAAACTAAGAAAATCTGAAAAGTACAAAAAATCAGACCAATATTTTCTTTCTCACTTTTTTACCATAGTTCATACATTTCACATGTCTAGACATGAAATAAAAAATAATTTGGACAATGTCTGACAGATTTTCAAATTTGTCAAAAAAACTTTCTCTCATCCTGAACGCGAAAACTAAAAAAATCTGAAAAGTAAGAAAAAATCAGACCAATTTTTTTTTCACTTTTTTTGCCATAGTTCATACATTTCACATGTCTAGATGTGAAAAAAAATAATTTTGACAATAATTGACAGATTTTGAAATTTTTCAAAAATCTGTCTTTTTTCCTGACCCCGAACCTTATATGAAAACTAAGAAAATCTGAAAAGTACAAAAAATCAGACCAATTTTTTCTTTTTCACTTTTTTTACCATAGTTCATGCATTTCACATGTCTAGATGTGAAAAAAAATAATTTTGACAATAATTGACAGATTTTGAAATTTTTCAAAAATCTGTCTTTTTTCCTGACCCCGAACCTTATATGAAAACTAAGAAAATCTGAAAAGTACAAAAAATCAGACCAATATTTTCTTTCTCACTTTTTTACCATAGTTCATACATTTCACATGTCTAGACATGAAATAAAAAATAATTTGGACAATAATTGACAGATTTTGAAATTTTTCAAAAATCTGTCTTTTTTCCTGACCCCGAACCTTATATGAAAAGTAAGAAAATCTGAAAAGTACAAAAAATCAGACCAATTTTTTCTTTTTCACTTTTTTTACCATAGCTCATGCATTTCACATGTCTAGATGTGAAAAAAAATAATTTTGACAATAATTGACAGATTTTGAAATTTTTCAAAAATCTGTCTTTTTTCCTGACCCCGAAACTTATATGAAAACTAAGAAAATCTGAAAGGTACAAAAAATCAGACCAATTTTTTCTTTTTCACTTTTTTTACCATAGTTCATGCATTTCACATGTCTAGACATGAAATAAAACATAATTTGGACAATATCTGACAGATTTTGAACTTTGTAAAAAAAAATTTCTCTCATCCAGACCGCGAAAACTAAAAAAATCTGAAAAGTAAGAAAAAAATCAGACCAATTTTTTTTTTCATTTTTGTTGGCATAGTTAACGCATTTCACATGTCTAGATGTGAAAAAAAATAATTTTGACAATAATTGACAGATTTTGAAATTTTTCAAAAATCTGTCTTTTTTCCTGACCCCGAACCTTATATGGAAACTAAGAAAATCTGAAAAGTACAAAAAATCAGACCAATTTTTTCTTTTTCACTTTTTGACATGAAATAAAAAATAATTTGGACAATGTCTGACAGATTTTCAAATTTGTCAAAAAAAACTTTCTCTCATCCTGAACGCGAAAACTAAAAAAATCTGAAAAGTAAGAAAAAAATCAGACCAATTTTTTTTTTCATTTTTGTTGCCATAGTTAACGCATTTCACATGTCTAGATGTGAAAAAAAAATAATTTTGACAATAATTGACAGATTTTGACATTTTTCAAAAATCTGTCTTTTTTCCTGACCCTGAAACTTATATGAAAACTAAGAAAATCTGAAAAGTACAAAAAATCAGACCAATATTTTCTTTCTCACTTTTTTACCATAGTTCATACATTTCACATGTCTAGACATGAAATAAAAAATAATTTGGACAATGTCTGACAGATTTTCAAATTTGTCAAAAAAACTTTCTCTCATCCTGAACGCGAAAACTAAAAAAATCTGAAAAGTAAGAAAAAATCAGACCAATTTTTTTTTCACTTTTTTTGCCATAGTTCATACATTTCACATGTCTAGATGTGAAATAAAAATAATTTGGACAATAATTGACAGATATTGAAATTTGTCTAAAATCTCACTTTTTTCCTGACCCCCAAACTTAAATGAAAACTAAGAAAATCTGAAAAGTACGAAAAAATCAAACCAAATTTTTTTTCACTTTTTTTCCCATAGCTCATGCATTTCACATGTCTAGACATGAAATAAAACATAATTTGGACAATATCTGACAGATTTTGAACTTTGTAAAAAAAAATTTCTCTCATCCAGACCGCGAAAACTAAAAAAATCTGAAAAGTAAGAAAAAAATCAGACCAATTTTTTTTTTCATTTTTGTTGCCATAGTTAACGCATTTTACATGTCTAGATGTGAAAAAAAATTATTTTGACAATAATTGACAGATTTTGAAATTTTTCAAAAATCTGTCTTTTTTCCTGACCCCGAACCTTATATGAAAACTAAGAAAATCTGAAAAGTACAAAAAATCAGACCAATTTTTTCTTTTTCACTTTTTTTACCATAGTTCATGCATTTCACATGTCTAGATGTGAAAAAAAATAATTTTGACAATAATTGACAGATTTTGAAATTTTTCAAAAATCTGTCTTTTTTCCTGACCCCGAACCTTATATGAAAACTAAGAAAATCTGAAAAGTACAAAAAATCAGACCAATTTTTTCTTTTTCACTTTTTGACATGAAATAAAAAATAATTTGGACAATGTCTGACAGATTTTCAAATTTGTCAAAAAAAACTTTCTCTCATCCTGAACGCGAAAACTAAAAAAATCTGAAAAGTAAGAAAAAATCAGACCAATTTTTTTTTCACTTTTTTTGCCATAGTTCATACATTTCACATGTCTAGATGTGAAATAAAAATAATTTGGACAATAATTGACAGATATTGAAATTTGTCTAAAATCTCACTTTTTTCCTGACCCCCAAACTTAAATGAAAACTAAGAAAATCTGAAAAGTACGAAAAAATCAAACCAAATTTTTTTTCACTTTTTTTCCCATAGCTCATGCATTTCACATGTCTAGACATGAAATAAAACATAATTTGGACAATATCTGACAGATTTTGAACTTTGTAAAAAAAAATTTCTCTCATCCAGACCGCGAAAACTAAAAAAATCTGAAAAGTAAGAAAAAAATCAGACCAATTTTTTTTTTCATTTTTGTTGCCATAGTTAACGCATTTTACATGTCTAGATGTGAAAAAAAATTATTTTGACAATAATTGACAGATTTTGAAATTTTTCAAAAATCTGTCTTTTTTCCTGACCCCGAACCTTATATGAAAACTAAGAAAATCTGAAAAGTACAAAAAATCAGACCAATTTTTTCTTTTTCACTTTTTTTACCATAGTTCATGCATTTCACATGTCTAGATGTGAAAAAAAATAATTTTGACAATAATTGACAGATTTTGAAATTTTTCAAAAATCTGTCTTTTTTCCTGACCCCGAACCTTATATGAAAACTAAGAAAATCTGAAAAGTACAAAAAATCAGACCAATTTTTTCTTTTTCACTTTTTGACATGAAATAAAAAATAATTTGGACAATGTCTGACAGATTTTCAAATTTGTCAAAAAAAACTTTCTCTCATCCTGAACGCGAAAACTAAAAAAATCTGAAAAGTAAGAAAAAAATCAGACCAATTTTTTTTTCATTTTTGTTGCCATAGTTAACGCATTTCACATGTCTAGATGTGAAAAAAAATAATTTTGACAATAATTGACAGATTTTGAAATTTTTCAAAAATCTGTCTTTTTTCCTGACCCCGAACCTTATATGAAAACTAAGAAAATCTGAAAAGTACAAAAAATCAGACCAATATTTTCTTTCTCACTTTTTTACCATAGTTCATACATTTCACATGTCTAGACATGAAATAAAAAATAATTTGGACAATGTCTGACAGATTTTCAAATTTGTCAAAAAAACTTTCTCTCATCCTGAACGCGAAAACTAAAAAAATCTGAAAAGTAAGAAAAAATCAGACCAATTTTTTTTTCACTTTTTTTGCCATAGTTCATACATTTCACATGTCTAGATGTGAAAAAAAATAATTTTGACAATAATTGACAGATTTTGAAATTTTTCAAAAATCTGTCTTTTTTCCTGACCCCGAACCTTATATGAAAACTAAGAAAATCTGAAAAGTACAAAAAATCAGACCAATTTTTTCTTTTTCACTTTTTTTACCATAGTTCATGCATTTCACATGTCTAGATGTGAAAAAAAATAATTTTGACAATAATTGACAGATTTTGAAAATTTTCAAAAATCTGTCTTTTTTCCTGACCCCGAACCTTATATGAAAACTAAGAAAATCTGAAAAGTACAAAAAATCAGACCAATATTTTCTTTCTCACTTTTTTACCATAGTTCATACATTTCACATGTCTAGACATGAAATAAAAAATAATTTGGACAATGTCTGACAGATTTTCAAATTTGTCAAAAAAACTTTCTCTCATCCTGAACGCGAAAACTAAAAAAATCTGAAAAGTAAGAAAAAATCAGACCAATTTTTTTTTCACTTTTTTTGCCATAGTTCATACATTTCACATGTCTAGATGTGAAAAAAAATAATTTTGACAATAATTGACAGATTTTGAAATTTTTCAAAAATCTGTCTTTTTTCCTGACCCCGAACCTTATATGAAAACTAAGAAAATCTGAAAAGTACAAAAAATCAGACCAATTTTTTCTTTTTCACTTTTTTTACCATAGTTCATGCATTTCACATGTCTAGATGTGAAAAAAAATAATTTTGACAATAATTGACAGATTTTGAAATTTTTCAAAAATCTGTCTTTTTTCCTGACCCCGAACCTTATATGAAAACTAAGAAAATCTGAAAAGTACAAAAAATCAGACCAATATTTTCTTTCTCACTTTTTTACCATAGTTCATACATTTCACATGTCTAGACATGAAATAAAAAATAATTTGGACAATAATTGACAGATTTTGAAATTTTTCAAAAATCTGTCTTTTTTCCTGACCCCGAACCTTATATGAAAAGTAAGAAAATCTGAAAAGTACAAAAAATCAGACCAATTTTTTCTTTTTCACTTTTTTTACCATAGCTCATGCATTTCACATGTCTAGATGTGAAAAAAAATAATTTTGACAATAATTGACAGATTTTGAAATTTTTCAAAAATCTGTCTTTTTTCCTGACCCCGAACCTTATATGAAAAGTAAGAAAATCTGAAAAGTACAAAAAATCAGACCAATTTTTTCTTTTTCACTTTTTGACATGAAATAAAAAATAATTTGGACAATGTCTGACAGATTTTCAAATTTGTCAAAAAAAACTTTCTCTCATCCTGAACGCGAAAACTAAAAAAATCTGAAAAGTAAGAAAAAAATCAGACCAATTTTTTTTTCATTTTTGTTGCCATAGTTAACGCATTTCACATGTCTAGATGTGAAAAAAAATAATTTTGACAATAATTGACAGATTTTGACATTTTTCAAAAATCTGTCTTTTTTCCTGACCCTGAAACTTATATGAAAACTAAGAAAATCTGAAAAGTACAAAAAATCAGACCAATTTTTTCTTTTTCACTTTTTTTACCATAGTTCATGCATTTCACATGTCTAGACATGAAATAAAACATAATTTGGACAATATCTGACAGATTTTGAACTTTGTAAAAAAATGTTTCTCTCATCCAGACCGCGAAAACTAAAAAAATCTGAAAAGTAAGAAAAAAATCAGACCAATTTTTTTTTTCATTTTTGTTGCCATAGTTAACGCATTTTACATGTCTAGATGTGAAAAAAAATAATTTTGACAATAATTGACAGATTTTGAAATTTTTCAAAAATCTGTCTTTTTTCCTGACCCCGAACCTTATATGAAAACTAAGAAAATCTGAAAAGTACAAAAAATCAGACCAATTTTTTCTTTTTCACTTTTTTTACCATAGTTCATGCATTTCACATGTCTAGATGTGAAAAAAAATAATTTTGACAATAATTGACAGATTTTGAAATTTTTCAAAAATCTGTCTTTTTTCCTGACCCCGAACCTTATATGAAAACTAAGAAAATCTGAAAAGTACAAAAAATCAGACCAATATTTTCTTTCTCACTTTTTTACCATAGTTCATACATTTCACATGTCTAGACATGAAATAAAAAATAATTTGGACAATGTCTGACAGATTTTCAAATTTGTCAAAAAAACTTTCTCTCATCCTGAACGCGAAAACTAAAAAAATCTGAAAAGTAAGAAAAAATCAGACCAATTTTTTTTTCACTTTTTTTGCCATAGTTCATACATTTCACATGTCTAGATGTGAAAAAAAATAATTTTGACAATAATTGACAGATTTTGAAATTTTTCAAAAATCTGTCTTTTTTCCTGACCCCGAACCTTATATGAAAACTAAGAAAATCTGAAAAGTACAAAAAATCAGACCAATATTTTCTTTCTCACTTTTTTACCATAGTTCATACATTTCACATGTCTAGACATGAAATAAAAAATAATTTGGACAATGTCTGACAGATTTTCAAATTTGTCAAAAAAACTTTCTCTCATCCTGAACGCGAAAACTAAAAAAATCTGAAAAGTAAGAAAAAATCAGACCAATTTTTTTTTCACTTTTTTTGCCATAGTTCATACATTTCACATGTCTAGATGTGAAAAAAAATAATTTTGACAATAATTGACAGATTTTGAAATTTTTCAAAAATCTGTCTTTTTTCCTGACCCCGAACCTTATATGAAAACTAAGAAAATCTGAAAAGTACAAAAAATCAGACCAATTTTTTCTTTTTCACTTTTTTTACCATAGTTCATGCATTTCACATGTCTAGATGTGAAAAAAAATAATTTTGACAATAATTGACAGATTTTGAAAATTTTCAAAAATCTGTCTTTTTTCCTGACCCCGAACCTTATATGAAAACTAAGAAAATCTGAAAAGTACAAAAAATCAGACCAATATTTTCTTTCTCACTTTTTTACCATAGTTCATACATTTCACATGTCTAGACATGAAATAAAAAATAATTTGGACAATGTCTGACAGATTTTCAAATTTGTCAAAAAAACTTTCTCTCATCCTGAACGCGAAAACTAAAAAAATCTGAAAAGTAAGAAAAAATCAGACCAATTTTTTTTTCACTTTTTTTGCCATAGTTCATACATTTCACATGTCTAGATGTGAAAAAAAATAATTTTGACAATAATTGACAGATTTTGAAATTTTTCAAAAATCTGTCTTTTTTCCTGACCCCGAACCTTATATGAAAACTAAGAAAATCTGAAAAGTACAAAAAATCAGACCAATTTTTTCTTTTTCACTTTTTTTACCATAGTTCATGCATTTCACATGTCTAGATGTGAAAAAAAATAATTTTGACAATAATTGACAGATTTTGAAATTTTTCAAAAATCTGTCTTTTTTCCTGACCCCGAACCTTATATGAAAACTAAGAAAATCTGAAAAGTACAAAAAATCAGACCAATATTTTCTTTCTCACTTTTTTACCATAGTTCATACATTTCACATGTCTAGACATGAAATAAAAAATAATTTGGACAATAATTGACAGATTTTGAAATTTTTCAAAAATCTGTCTTTTTTCCTGACCCCGAACCTTATATGAAAAGTAAGAAAATCTGAAAAGTACAAAAAATCAGACCAATTTTTTCTTTTTCACTTTTTTTACCATAGCTCATGCATTTCACATGTCTAGATGTGAAAAAAAATAATTTTGACAATAATTGACAGATTTTGAAATTTTTCAAAAATCTGTCTTTTTTCCTGACCCCGAACCTTATATGAAAAGTAAGAAAATCTGAAAAGTACAAAAAATCAGACCAATTTTTTCTTTTTCACTTTTTGACATGAAATAAAAAATAATTTGGACAATGTCTGACAGATTTTCAAATTTGTCAAAAAAAACTTTCTCTCATCCTGAACGCGAAAACTAAAAAAATCTGAAAAGTAAGAAAAAAATCAGACCAATTTTTTTTTCATTTTTGTTGCCATAGTTAACGCATTTCACATGTCTAGATGTGAAAAAAAATAATTTTGACAATAATTGACAGATTTTGACATTTTTCAAAAATCTGTCTTTTTTCCTGACCCTGAAACTTATATGAAAACTAAGAAAATCTGAAAAGTACAAAAAATCAGACCAATTTTTTCTTTTTCACTTTTTTTACCATAGTTCATGCATTTCACATGTCTAGACATGAAATAAAACATAATTTGGACAATATCTGACAGATTTTGAACTTTGTAAAAAAATGTTTCTCTCATCCAGACCGCGAAAACTAAAAAAATCTGAAAAGTAAGAAAAAAATCAGACCAATTTTTTTTTTCATTTTTGTTGCCATAGTTAACGCATTTTACATGTCTAGATGTGAAAAAAAATAATTTTGACAATAATTGACAGATTTTGAAATTTTTCAAAAATCTGTCTTTTTTCCTGACCCCGAACCTTATATGAAAACTAAGAAAATCTGAAAAGTACAAAAAATCAGACCAATTTTTTCTTTTTCACTTTTTTTACCATAGTTCATGCATTTCACATGTCTAGATGTGAAAAAAAATAATTTTGACAATAATTGACAGATTTTGAAATTTTTCAAAAATCTGTCTTTTTTCCTGACCCCGAACCTTATATGAAAACTAAGAAAATCTGAAAAGTACAAAAAATCAGACCAATATTTTCTTTCTCACTTTTTTACCATAGTTCATACATTTCACATGTCTAGACATGAAATAAAAAATAATTTGGACAATGTCTGACAGATTTTCAAATTTGTCAAAAAAACTTTCTCTCATCCTGAACGCGAAAACTAAAAAAATCTGAAAAGTAAGAAAAAATCAGACCAATTTTTTTTTCACTTTTTTTGCCATAGTTCATACATTTCACATGTCTAGATGTGAAAAAAAATAATTTTGACAATAATTGACAGATTTTGAAATTTTTCAAAAATCTGTCTTTTTTCCTGACCCCGAACCTTATATGAAAACTAAGAAAATCTGAAAAGTACAAAAAATCAGACCAATTTTTTCTTTTTCACTTTTTTTACCATAGTTCATGCATTTCACATGTCTAGATGTGAAAAAAAATAATTTTGACAATAATTGACAGATTTTGAAAATTTTCAAAAATCTGTCTTTTTTCCTGACCCCGAACCTTATATGAAAACTAAGAAAATCTGAAAAGTACAAAAAATCAGACCAATATTTTCTTTCTCACTTTTTTACCATAGTTCATACATTTCACATGTCTAGACATGAAATAAAAAATAATTTGGACAATGTCTGACAGATTTTCAAATTTGTCAAAAAAACTTTCTCTCATCCTGAACGCGAAAACTAAAAAAATCTGAAAAGTAAGAAAAAATCAGACCAATTTTTTTTTCACTTTTTTTGCCATAGTTCATACATTTCACATGTCTAGATGTGAAAAAAAATAATTTTGACAATAATTGACAGATTTTGAAATTTTTCAAAAATCTGTCTTTTTTCCTGACCCCGAACCTTATATGAAAACTAAGAAAATCTGAAAAGTACAAAAAATCAGACCAATTTTTTCTTTTTCACTTTTTTTACCATAGTTCATGCATTTCACATGTCTAGATGTGAAAAAAAATAATTTTGACAATAATTGACAGATTTTGAAATTTTTCAAAAATCTGTCTTTTTTCCTGACCCCGAACCTTATATGAAAACTAAGAAAATCTGAAAAGTACAAAAAATCAGACCAATATTTTCTTTCTCACTTTTTTACCATAGTTCATACATTTCACATGTCTAGACATGAAATAAAAAATAATTTGGACAATGTCTGACAGATTTTCAAATTTGTCAAAAAAACTTTCTCTCATCCTGAACGCGAAAACTAAAAAAATCTGAAAAGTAAGAAAAAATCAGACCAATTTTTTTTTCACTTTTTTTGCCATAGTTCATACATTTCACATGTCTAGATGTGAAAAAAAATAATTTTGACAATAATTGACAGATTTTGAAATTTTTCAAAAATCTGTCTTTTTTCCTGACCCCGAACCTTATATGAAAACTAAGAAAATCTGAAAAGTACAAAAAATCAGACCAATTTTTTCTTTTTCACTTTTTTTACCATAGTTCATGCATTTCACATGTCTAGATGTGAAAAAAAATAATTTTGACAATAATTGACAGATTTTGAAATTTTTCAAAAATCTGTCTTTTTTCCTGACCCCGAACCTTATATGAAAACTAAGAAAATCTGAAAAGTACAAAAAATCAGACCAATATTTTCTTTCTCACTTTTTTACCATAGTTCATACATTTCACATGTCTAGACATGAAATAAAAAATAATTTGGACAATGTCTGACAGATTTTCAAATTTGTCAAAAAAACTTTCTCTCATCCTGAACGCGAAAACTAAAAAAATCTGAAAAGTAAGAAAAAATCAGACCAATTTTTTTTTCACTTTTTTTGCCATAGTTCATACATTTCACATGTCTAGATGTGAAAAAAAATAATTTTGACAATAATTGACAGATTTTGAAATTTTTCAAAAATCTGTCTTTTTTCCTGACCCCGAACCTTATATGAAAACTAAGAAAATCTGAAAAGTACAAAAAATCAGACCAATTTTTTCTTTTTCACTTTTTTTACCATAGTTCATGCATTTCACATGTCTAGATGTGAAAAAAAATAATTTTGACAATAATTGACAGATTTTTAAAATTTTCAAAAATCTGTCTTTTTTCCTGACCCCGAACCTTATATGAAAACTAAGATAATCTGAAAAGTACAAAAAATCAGACCAATATTTTCTTTCTCACTTTTTTACCATAGTTCATACATTTCACATGTCTAGACATGAAATAAAAAATAATTTGGACAATGTCTGACAGATTTTCAAATTTGTCAAAAAAACTTTCTCTCATCCTGAACGCGAAAACTAAAAAAATCTGAAAAGTAAGAAAAAATCAGACCAATTTTTTTTTCACTTTTTTTGCCATAGTTCATACATTTCACATGTCTAGATGTGAAATAAAAATAATTTGGACAATAATTGACAGATATTGAAATTTGTCTAAAATCTCACTTTTTTCCTGACCCCCAAACTTAAATGAAAACTAAGAAAATCTGAAAAGTACGAAGAAATCAAACCAAATTTTTTTTCACTTTTTTTCCCATAGCTCATGCATTTCACATGTCTAGACATGAAATAAAACATAATTTGGACAATATCTGACAGATTTTGAACTTTGTAAAAAAAAATTTCTCTCATCCAGACCGCGAAAACTAAAAAAATCTGAAAAGTAAGAAAAAAATCAGACCAATTTTTTTTTTCATTTTTGTTGCCATAGTTCATGCATTTCACATGTCTAGATATGAAAAAAAATAATTTTGACAATAATTGACAGATTTTGAAATTTTTCAAAAATCTGTCTTTTTTCCTGACCCCGAACCTTATATGAAAACTAAGAAAATCTGAAAAGTACAAAAAATCAGACCAATTTTTTCTTTTTCACTTTTTTTACCATAGTTCATGCATTTCACATGTCTAGATGTGAAAAAAAATAATTTTGACAATAATTGACAGATTTTGAAATTTTTCAAAAATCTGTCTTTTTTCCTGACCCCGAACCTTATATGAAAACTAAGAAAATCTGAAAAGTACAAAAAATCAGACCAATATTTTCTTTCTCACTTTTTTACCATAGTTCATACATTTCACATGTCTAGACATGAAATAAAAAATAATTTGGACAATGTCTGACAGATTTTCAAATTTGTCAAAAAAACTTTCTCTCATCCTGAACGCGAAAACTAAAAAAATCTGAAAAGTAAGAAAAAATCAGACCAATTTTTTTTTCACTTTTTTTGCCATAGTTCATACATTTCACATGTCTAGATGTGAAAAAAAATAATTTTGACAATAATTGACAGATTTTGAAATTTTTCAAAAATCTGTCTTTTTTCCTGACCCCGAACCTTATATGAAAACTAAGAAAATCTGAAAAGTACAAAAAATCAGACCAATTTTTTCTTTTTCACTTTTTTTACCATAGTTCATGCATTTCACATGTCTAGATGTGAAAAAAAATAATTTTGACAATAATTGACAGATTTTGAAATTTTTCAAAAATCTGTCTTTTTTCCTGACCCCGAACCTTATATGAAAACTAAGAAAATCTGAAAAGTACAAAAAATCAGACCAATATTTTCTTTCTCACTTTTTTACCATAGTTCATACATTTCACATGTCTAGACATGAAATAAAAAATAATTTGGACAATGTCTGACAGATTTTCAAATTTGTCAAAAAAACTTTCTCTCATCCTGAACGCGAAAACTAAAAAAATCTGAAAAGTAAGAAAAAATCAGACCAATTTTTTTTTCACTTTTTTTGCCATAGTTCATACATTTCACATGTCTAGATGTGAAAAAAAATAATTTTGACAATAATTGACAGATTTTGAAATTTTTCAAAAATCTGTCTTTTTTCCTGACCCCGAACCTTATATGAAAACTAAGAAAATCTGAAAAGTACAAAAAATCAGACCAATTTTTTCTTTTTCACTTTTTTTACCATAGTTCATGCATTTCACATGTCTAGATGTGAAAAAAAATAATTTTGACAATAATTGACAGATTTTGAAAATTTTCAAAAATCTGTCTTTTTTCCTGACCCCGAACCTTATATGAAAACTAAGAAAATCTGAAAAGTACAAAAAATCAGACCAATATTTTCTTTCTCACTTTTTTACCATAGTTCATACATTTCACATGTCTAGACATGAAATAAAAAATAATTTGGACAATGTCTGACAGATTTTCAAATTTGTCAAAAAAACTTTCTCTCATCCTGAACGCGAAAACTAAAAAAATCTGAAAAGTAAGAAAAAATCAGACCAATTTTTTTTTCACTTTTTTTGCCATAGTTCATACATTTCACATGTCTAGATGTGAAAAAAAATAATTTTGACAATAATTGACAGATTTTGAAATTTTTCAAAAATCTGTCTTTTTTCCTGACCCCGAACCTTATATGAAAACTAAGAAAATCTGAAAAGTACAAAAAATCAGACCAATTTTTTCTTTTTCACTTTTTTTACCATAGTTCATGCATTTCACATGTCTAGATGTGAAAAAAAATAATTTTGACAATAATTGACAGATTTTGAAATTTTTCAAAAATCTGTCTTTTTTCCTGACCCCGAACCTTATATGAAAACTAAGAAAATCTGAAAAGTACAAAAAATCAGACCAATATTTTCTTTCTCACTTTTTTACCATAGTTCATACATTTCACATGTCTAGACATGAAATAAAAAATAATTTGGACAATGTCTGACAGATTTTCAAATTTGTCAAAAAAACTTTCTCTCATCCTGAACGCGAAAACTAAAAAAATCTGAAAAGTAAGAAAAAATCAGACCAATTTTTTTTTCACTTTTTTTGCCATAGTTCATACATTTCACATGTCTAGATGTGAAAAAAAATAATTTTGACAATAATTGACAGATTTTGAAATTTTTCAAAAATCTGTCTTTTTTCCTGACCCCGAACCTTATATGAAAACTAAGAAAATCTGAAAAGTACAAAAAATCAGACCAATTTTTTCTTTTTCACTTTTTTTACCATAGTTCATGCATTTCACATGTCTAGATGTGAAAAAAAATAATTTTGACAATAATTGACAGATTTTGAAAATTTTCAAAAATCTGTCTTTTTTCCTGACCCCGAACCTTATATGAAAACTAAGATAATCTGAAAAGTACAAAAAATCAGACCAATATTTTCTTTCTCACTTTTTTACCATAGTTCATACATTTCACATGTCTAGACATGAAATAAAAAATAATTTGGACAATGTCTGACAGATTTTCAAATTTGTCAAAAAAACTTTCTCTCATCCTGAACGCGAAAACTAAAAAAATCTGAAAAGTAAGAAAAAATCAGACCAATTTTTTTTTCACTTTTTTTGCCATAGTTCATACATTTCACATGTCTAGATGTGAAATAAAAATAATTTGGACAATAATTGACAGATATTGAAATTTGTCTAAAATCTCACTTTTTTCCTGACCCCCAAACTTAAATGAAAACTAAGAAAATCTGAAAAGTACGAAGAAATCAAACCAAATTTTTTTTCACTTTTTTTCCCATAGCTCATGCATTTCACATGTCTAGACATGAAATAAAACATAATTTGGACAATATCTGACAGATTTTGAACTTTGTAAAAAAAAATTTCTCTCATCCAGACCGCGAAAACTAAAAAAATCTGAAAAGTAAGAAAAAAATCAGACCAATTTTTTTTTTCATTTTTGTTGCCATAGTTCATGCATTTCACATGTCTAGATATGAAAAAAAATAATTTTGACAATAATTGACAGATTTTGAAATTTTTCAAAAATCTGTCTTTTTTCCTGACCCCGAACCTTATATGAAAACTAAGAAAATCTGAAAAGTACAAAAAATCAGACCAATTTTTTCTTTTTCACTTTTTTTACCATAGTTCATGCATTTCACATGTCTAGATGTGAAAAAAAATAATTTTGACAATAATTGACAGATTTTGAAATTTTTCAAAAATCTGTCTTTTTTCCTGACCCCGAACCTTATATGAAAACTAAGAAAATCTGAAAAGTACAAAAAATCAGACCAATATTTTCTTTCTCACTTTTTTACCATAGTTCATACATTTCACATGTCTAGACATGAAATAAAAAATAATTTGGACAATGTCTGACAGATTTTCAAATTTGTCAAAAAAACTTTCTCTCATCCTGAACGCGAAAACTAAAAAAATCTGAAAAGTAAGAAAAAATCAGACCAATTTTTTTTTCACTTTTTTTGCCATAGTTCATACATTTCACATGTCTAGATGTGAAAAAAAATAATTTTGACAATAATTGACAGATTTTGAAATTTTTCAAAAATCTGTCTTTTTTCCTGACCCCGAACCTTATATGAAAACTAAGAAAATCTGAAAAGTACAAAAAATCAGACCAATTTTTTCTTTTTCACTTTTTTTACCATAGTTCATGCATTTCACATGTCTAGATGTGAAAAAAAATAATTTTGACAATAATTGACAGATTTTGAAAATTTTCAAAAATCTGTCTTTTTTCCTGACCCCGAACCTTATATGAAAACTAAGAAAATCTGAAAAGTACAAAAAATCAGACCAATATTTTCTTTCTCACTTTTTTACCATAGTTCATACATTTCACATGTCTAGACATGAAATAAAAAATAATTTGGACAATGTCTGACAGATTTTCAAATTTGTCAAAAAAACTTTCTCTCATCCTGAACGCGAAAACTAAAAAAATCTGAAAAGTAAGAAAAAATCAGACCAATTTTTTTTTCACTTTTTTTGCCATAGTTCATACATTTCACATGTCTAGATGTGAAAAAAAATAATTTTGACAATAATTGACAGATTTTGAAATTTTTCAAAAATCTGTCTTTTTTCCTGACCCCGAACCTTATATGAAAACTAAGAAAATCTGAAAAGTACAAAAAATCAGACCAATTTTTTCTTTTTCACTTTTTTTACCATAGTTCATGCATTTCACATGTCTAGATGTGAAAAAAAATAATTTTGACAATAATTGACAGATTTTGAAATTTTTCAAAAATCTGTCTTTTTTCCTGACCCCGAACCTTATATGAAAACTAAGAAAATCTGAAAAGTACAAAAAATCAGACCAATATTTTCTTTCTCACTTTTTTACCATAGTTCATACATTTCACATGTCTAGACATGAAATAAAAAATAATTTGGACAATGTCTGACAGATTTTCAAATTTGTCAAAAAAACTTTCTCTCATCCTGAACGCGAAAACTAAAAAAATCTGAAAAGTAAGAAAAAATCAGACCAATTTTTTTTTCACTTTTTTTGCCATAGTTCATACATTTCACATGTCTAGATGTGAAAAAAAATAATTTTGACAATAATTGACAGATTTTGAAATTTTTCAAAAATCTGTCTTTTTTCCTGACCCCGAACCTTATATGAAAACTAAGAAAATCTGAAAAGTACAAAAAATCAGACCAATTTTTTCTTTTTCACTTTTTTTACCATAGTTCATGCATTTCACATGTCTAGATGTGAAAAAAAATAATTTTGACAATAATTGACAGATTTTGAAAATTTTCAAAAATCTGTCTTTTTTCCTGACCCCGAACCTTATATGAAAACTAAGAAAATCTGAAAAGTACAAAAAATCAGACCAATTTTTTCTTTTTCACTTTTTTTACCATAGTTCATGCATTTCACATGTCTAGATGTGAAAAAAAATAATTTTGACAATAATTGACAGATTTTGAAAATTTTCAAAAATCTGTCTTTTTTCCTGACCCCGAACCTTATATGAAAACTAAGATAATCTGAAAAGTACAAAAAATCAGACCAATATTTTCTTTCTCACTTTTTTACCATAGTTCATACATTTCACATGTCTAGACATGAAATAAAAAATAATTTGGACAATGTCTGACAGATTTTCAAATTTGTCAAAAAAACTTTCTCTCATCCTGAACGTGAAAACTAAAAAAATCTGAAAAGTAAGAAAAAATCAGACCAATTTTTTTTTCACTTTTTTTGCCATAGTTCATACATTTCACATGTCTAGATGTGAAATAAAAATAATTTGGACAATAATTGACAGATATTGAAATTTGTCTAAAATCTCACTTTTTTCCTGACCCCCAAACTTAAATGAAAACTAAGAAAATCTGAAAAGTACGAAGAAATCAAACCAAATTTTTTTTCACTTTTTTTCCCATAGCTCATGCATTTCACATGTCTAGACATGAAATAAAACATAATTTGGACAATATCTGACAGATTTTGAACTTTGTAAAAAAAAATTTCTCTCATCCAGACCGCGAAAACTAAAAAAATCTGAAAAGTAAGAAAAAAATCAGACCAATTTTTTTTTTCATTTTTGTTGCCATAGTTCATGCATTTCACATGTCTAGATATGAAAAAAAATAATTTTGACAATAATTGACAGATTTTGACATTTTTCAAAAATCTGTCTTTTTTCCTGACCCCGAACCTTATATGAAAACTAAGAAAATCTGAAAAGTACGAAAAAATCATACCAAATTTTTTTTCACTTTTTTTCCCATAGCTCATGCATTTCACATGTCTAGACACGAAATAAAAAATAATTTGGACAATGTCTGACGGATTTTGAACTTTGTAAAAAAAAACTTTCTCTCATCCAGACCGCGAAAACTAAAAAAATCTGAAAAAAGTAAGAAAAAAATCAGACCATTTTTTTTTTTCATTTTTGTTGCCATAGTTAACGCATTTCACATGTCTAGATGTGAAAAAAAATAATTTTTTACAATAATTGACAGATTTTGAAATTTTTCAAAAATCTGTCTTTTTTCCTGACCCCGAACCTTATATGAAAACTAAGAAAATCTGAAAAGTACAAAAAATCAGACCAATATTTTCTTTCTCACTTTTTTACCATAGTTCATACATTTCACATGTCTAGACATGAAATAAAAAATAATTTGGACAATGTCTGACAGATTTTCAAATTTGTCAAAAAAACTTTCTCTCATCCTGAACGCGAAAACTAAAAAAATCTGAAAAGTAAGAAAAAATCAGACCAATTTTTTTTTCACTTTTTTTGCCATAGTTCATACATTTCACATGTCTAGATGTGAAAAAAAATAATTTTGACAATAATTGACAGATTTTGAAATTTTTCAAAAATCTGTCTTTTTTCCTGACCCCGAACCTTATATGAAAACTAAGAAAATCTGAAAAGTACAAAAAATCAGACCAATTTTTTCTTTTTCACTTTTTTTACCATAGTTCATGCATTTCACATGTCTAGATGTGAAAAAAAATAATTTTGACAATAATTGACAGATTTTGAAAATTTTCAAAAATCTGTCTTTTTTCCTGACCCCGAACCTTATATGAAAACTAAGAAAATCTGAAAAGTACAAAAAATCAGACCAATATTTTCTTTCTCACTTTTTTACCATAGTTCATACATTTCACATGTCTAGACATGAAATAAAAAATAATTTGGACAATGTCTGACAGATTTTCAAATTTGTCAAAAAAACTTTCTCTCATCCTGAACGCGAAAACTAAAAAAATCTGAAAAGTAAGAAAAAATCAGACCAATTTTTTTTTCACTTTTTTTGCCATAGTTCATACATTTCACATGTCTAGATGTGAAATAAAAATAATTTGGACAATAATTGACAGATATTGAAATTTGTCTAAAATCTCACTTTTTTCCTGACCCCCAAACTTAAATGAAAACTAAGAAAATCTGAAAAGTACGAAGAAATCAAACCAAATTTTTTTTCACTTTTTTTCCCATAGCTCATGCATTTCACATGTCTAGACATGAAATAAAACATAATTTGGACAATATCTGACAGATTTTGAACTTTGTAAAAAAAAATTTCTCTCATCCAGACCGCGAAAACTAAAAAAATCTGAAAAGTAAGAAAAAAATCAGACCAATTTTTTTTTTCATTTTTGTTGCCATAGTTCATGCATTTCACATGTCTAGATATGAAAAAAAATAATTTTGACAATAATTGACAGATTTTGACATTTTTCAAAAATCTGTCTTTTTTCCTGACCCCGAACCTTATATGAAAACTAAGAAAATCTGAAAAGTACGAAAAAATCATACCAAATTTTTTTTCACTTTTTTTCCCATAGCTCATGCATTTCACATGTCTAGACACGAAATAAAAAATAATTTGGACAATGTCTGACGGATTTTGAACTTTGTAAAAAAAAACTTTCTCTCATCCAGACCGCGAAAACTAAAAAAATCTGAAAAAAGTAAGAAAAAAATCAGACCATTTTTTTTTTTCATTTTTGTTGCCATAGTTAACGCATTTCACATGTCTAGATGTGAAAAAAAATAATTTTGACAATAATTGACAGATTTTGAAATTTTTCAAAAATCTGTCTTTTTTCCTGACCCCGAACCTTATATGAAAACTAAGAAAATCTGAAAAGTACAAAAAATCAGACCAATTTTTTCTTTTTCACTTTTTTTACCATAGTTCATGCATTTCACATGTCTAGATGTGAAAAAAAATAATTTTGACAATAATTGACAGATTTTGAAAATTTTCAAAAATCTGTCTTTTTTCCTGACCCCGAACCTTATATGAAAACTAAGAAAATCTGAAAAGTACAAAAAATCAGACCAATATTTTCTTTCTCACTTTTTTACCATAGTTCATACATTTCACATGTCTAGACATGAAATAAAAAATAATTTGGACAATGTCTGACAGATTTTCAAATTTGTCAAAAAAACTTTCTCTCATCCTGAACGCGAAAACTAAAAAAATCTGAAAAGTAAGAAAAAATCAGACCAATTTTTTTTTCACTTTTTTTGCCATAGTTCATACATTTCACATGTCTAGATGTGAAATAAAAATAATTTGGACAATAATTGACAGATATTGAAATTTGTCTAAAATCTCACTTTTTTCCTGACCCCCAAACTTAAATGAAAACTAAGAAAATCTGAAAAGTACGAAGAAATCAAACCAAATTTTTTTTCACTTTTTTTCCCATAGCTCATGCATTTCACATGTCTAGACATGAAATAAAACATAATTTGGACAATATCTGACAGATTTTGAACTTTGTAAAAAAAAATTTCTCTCATCCAGACCGCGAAAACTAAAAAAATCTGAAAAGTAAGAAAAAAATCAGACCAATTTTTTTTTTCATTTTTGTTGCCATAGTTCATGCATTTCACATGTCTAGATATGAAAAAAAATAATTTTGACAATAATTGACAGATTTTGACATTTTTCAAAAATCTGTCTTTTTTCCTGACCCCGAACCTTATATGAAAACTAAGAAAATCTGAAAAGTACGAAAAAATCATACCAAATTTTTTTTCACTTTTTTTCCCATAGCTCATGCATTTCACATGTCTAGACACGAAATAAAAAATAATTTGGACAATGTCTGACGGATTTTGAACTTTGTAAAAAAAAACTTTCTCTCATCCAGACCGCGAAAACTAAAAAAATCTGAAAAAAGTAAGAAAAAAATCAGACCATTTTTTTTTTTCATTTTTGTTGCCATAGTTAACGCATTTCACATGTCTAGATGTGAAAAAAAATAATTTTGACAATAATTGACAGATTTTGAAATTTTTCAAAAATCTGTCTTTTTTCCTGACCCCGAACCTTATATGAAAACTAAGAAAATCTGAAAAGTACAAAAAATCAGACCAATTTTTTCTTTTTCACTTTTTTTACCATAGTTCATGCATTTCACATGTCTAGATGTGAAAAAAAATAATTTTGACAATAATTGACAGATTTTGAAATTTTTCAAAAATCTGTCTTTTTTCCTGACCCCGAACCTTATATGAAAACTAAGAAAATCTGAAAAGTACAAAAAATCAGACCAATATTTTCTTTCTCACTTTTTTACCATAGTTCATACATTTCACATGTCTAGACATGAAATAAAAAATAATTTGGACAATGTCTGACAGATTTTCAAATTTGTCAAAAAAACTTTCTCTCATCCTGAACGCGAAAACTAAAAAAATCTGAAAAGTAAGAAAAAATCAGACCAATTTTTTTTTCACTTTTTTTGCCATAGTTCATACATTTCACATGTCTAGATGTGAAAAAAAATAATTTTGACAATAATTGACAGATTTTGAAATTTTTCAAAAATCTGTCTTTTTTCCTGACCCCGAACCTTATATGAAAACTAAGAAAATCTGAAAAGTACAAAAAATCAGACCAATTTTTTCTTTTTCACTTTTTTTACCATAGTTCATGCATTTCACATGTCTAGATGTGAAAAAAAATAATTTTGACAATAATTGACAGATTTTGAAAATTTTCAAAAATCTGTCTTTTTTCCTGACCCCGAACCTTATATGAAAACTAAGAAAATCTGAAAAGTACAAAAAATCAGACCAATATTTTCTTTCTCACTTTTTTACCATAGTTCATACATTTCACATGTCTAGACATGAAATAAAAAATAATTTGGACAATGTCTGACAGATTTTCAAATTTGTCAAAAAAACTTTCTCTCATCCTGAACGCGAAAACTAAAAAAATCTGAAAAGTAAGAAAAAATCAGACCAATTTTTTTTTCACTTTTTTTGCCATAGTTCATACATTTTACATGTCTAGATGTGAAAAAAAATAATTTTGACAATAATTGACAGATTTTGAAATTTTTCAAAAATCTGTCTTTTTTCCTGACCCCGAACCTTATATGAAAACTAAGATAATCTGAAAAGTACGAAGAAATCAAACCAAATTTTTTTTCACTTTTTTTCCCATAGCTCATGCATTTCACATGTCTAGACATGAAATAAAACATAATTTGGACAATATCTGACAGATTTTGAACTTTGTAAAAAAAAATTTCTCTCATCCAGACCGCGAAAACTAAAAAAATCTGAAAAGTAAGAAAAAAATCAGACCAATTTTTTTTTTCATTTTTGTTGCCATAGTTCATGCATTTCACATGTCTAGATATGAAAAAAAATAATTTTGACAATAATTGACAGATTTTGACATTTTTCAAAAATCTGTCTTTTTTCCTGACCCCGAACCTTATATGAAAACTAAGAAAATCTGAAAAGTACGAAAAAATCATACCAAATTTTTTTTCACTTTTTTCCCATAGCTAATGCATTTCACATGTCTAGACACGAAATAAAAAATAATTTGGACAATGTCTGACGGATTTTGAACTTTGTAAAAAAAAACTTTCTCTCATCCAGACCGCGAAAACTAAAAAAATCTGAAAAAAGTAAGAAAAAAATCAGACCATTTTTTTTTTTCATTTTTGTTGCCATAGTTAACGCATTTCACATGTCTAGATGTGAAAAAAAATAATTTTGACAATAATTGACAGATTTTGAAATTTTTCAAAAATCTGTCTTTTTTCCTGACCCCGAACCTTATATGAAAACTAAGAAAATCTGAAAAGTACAAAAAATCAGACCAATTTTTTCTTTTTCACTTTTTTTACCATAGTTCATGCATTTCACATGTCTAGATGTGAAAAAAATAATTTTGACAATAATTGACAGATTTTGAAATTTTTCAAAAATCTGTCTTTTTTCCTGACCCCGAACCTTATATGAAAACTAAGAAAATCTGAAAAGTACAAAAAATCAGACCAATATTTTCTTTCTCACTTTTTTACCATAGTTCATACATTTCACATGTCTAGACATGAAATAAAAAATAATTTGGACAATGTCTGACAGATTTTCAAATTTGTCAAAAAAACTTTCTCTCATCCTGAACGCGAAAACTAAAAAAATCTGAAAAGTAAGAAAAAATCAGACCAATTTTTTTTTCACTTTTTTTGCCATAGTTCATACATTTCACATGTCTAGATGTGAAAAAAAATAATTTTGACAATAATTGACAGATTTTGAAATTTTTCAAAAATCTGTCTTTTTTCCTGACCCCGAACCTTATATGAAAACTAAGAAAATCTGAAAAGTACAAAAAATCAGACCAATTTTTTCTTTTTCACTTTTTTTACCATAGTTCATGCATTTCACATGTCTAGATGTGAAAAAAAATAATTTTGACAATAATTGACAGATTTTGAAATTTTTCAAAAATCTGTCTTTTTTCCTGACCCCGAACCTTATATGAAAACTAAGAAAATCTGAAAAGTACAAAAAATCAGACCAATATTTTCTTTCTCACTTTTTTACCATAGTTCATACATTTCACATGTCTAGACATGAAATAAAAAATAATTTGGACAATGTCTGACAGATTTTCAAATTTGTCAAAAAAACTTTCTCTCATCCTGAACGCGAAAACTAAAAAAATCTGAAAAGTAAGAAAAAATCAGACCAATTTTTTTTTCACTTTTTTTGCCATAGTTCATACATTTCACATGTCTAGATGTGAAAAAAAATAATTTTGACAATAATTGACAGATTTTGAAATTTTTCAAAAATCTGTCTTTTTTCCTGACCCCGAACCTTATATGAAAACTAAGAAAATCTGAAAAGTACAAAAAATCAGACCAATTTTTTCTTTTTCACTTTTTTTACCATAGTTCATGCATTTCACATGTCTAGATGTGAAAAAAAATAATTTTGACAATAATTGACAGATTTTGAAAATTTTCAAAAATCTGTCTTTTTTCCTGACCCCGAACCTTATATGAAAACTAAGAAAATCTGAAAAGTACAAAAAATCAGACCAATTTTTTCTTTTTCACTTTTTTTACCATAGTTCATGCATTTCACATGTCTAGATGTGAAAAAAAATAATTTTGACAATAATTGACAGATTTTGAAATTTTTCAAAAATCTGTCTTTTTTCCTGACCCCGAACCTTATATGAAAACTAAGAAAATCTGAAAAGTACAAAAAATCAGACCAATTTTTTCTTTTTCACTTTTTTTACCATAGTTCATGCATTTCACATGTCTAGATGTGAAAAAAAATAATTTTGACAATAATTGACAGATTTTGAAATTTTTCAAAAATCTGTCTTTTTTCCTGACCCCGAACCTTATATGAAAACTAAGAAAATCTGAAAAGTACAAAAAATCAGACCAATATTTTCTTTCTCACTTTTTTACCATAGTTCATACATTTCACATGTCTAGACATGAAATAAAAAATAATTTGGACAATGTCTGACAGATTTTCAAATTTGTCAAAAAAACTTTCTCTCATCCTGAACGCGAAAACTAAAAAAATCTGAAAAGTAAGAAAAAATCAGACCAATTTTTTTTTCACTTTTTTTGCCATAGTTCATACATTTCACATGTCTAGATGTGAAAAAAAATAATTTTGACAATAATTGACAGATTTTGAAATTTTTCAAAAATCTGTCTTTTTTCCTGACCCCGAACCTTATATGAAAACTAAGAAAATCTGAAAAGTACAAAAAATCAGACCAATTTTTTCTTTTTCACTTTTTTTACCATAGTTCATGCATTTCACATGTCTAGATGTGAAAAAAAATAATTTTGACAATAATTGACAGATTTTGAAAATTTTCAAAAATCTGTCTTTTTTCCTGACCCCGAACCTTATATGAAAACTAAGATAATCTGAAAAGTACAAAAAATCAGACCAATATTTTCTTTCTCACTTTTTTACCATAGTTCATACATTTCACATGTCTAGACATGAAATAAAAAATAATTTGGACAATGTCTGACAGATTTTCAAATTTGTCAAAAAAACTTTCTCTCATCCTGAACGCGAAAACTAAAAAAATCTGAAAAGTAAGAAAAAATCAGACCAATTTTTTTTTCACTTTTTTTGCCATAGTTCATACATTTCACATGTCTAGATGTGAAATAAAAATAATTTGGACAATAATTGACAGATATTGAAATTTGTCTAAAATCTCACTTTTTTCCTGACCCCCAAACTTAAATGAAAACTAAGAAAATCTGAAAAGTACGAAAAAATCATACCAAATTTTTTTTCACTTTTTTTCCCATAGCTCATGCATTTCACATGTCTAGACACGAAATAAAAAATAATTTGGACAATGTCTGACGGATTTTGAACTTTGTAAAAAAAAACTTTCTCTCATCCAGACCGCGAAAACTAAAAAAATCTGAAAAAAGTAAGAAAAAAATCAGACCATTTTTTTTTTTCATTTTTGTTGCCATAGTTAACGCATTTCACATGTCTAGATGTGAAAAAAAATAATTTTGACAATAATTGACAGATTTTGACATTTTTCAAAAATCTGTCTTTTTTCCTGACCCCGAACCTTATATGAAAACTAAGAAAATCTGAAAAGTACAAAAAATCAGACCAATATTTTCTTTCTCACTTTTTTACCATAGTTCATACATTTCACATGTCTAGACATGAAATAAAAAATAATTTGGACAATGTCTGACAGATTTTCAAATTTGTCAAAAAAACTTTCTCTCATCCTGAACGCGAAAACTAAAAAAATCTGAAAAGTAAGAAAAAATCAGACCAATTTTTTTTTCACTTTTTTTGCCATAGTTCATACATTTCACATGTCTAGATGTGAAAAAAAATAATTTTGACAATAATTGACAGATTTTGAAATTTTTCAAAAATCTGTCTTTTTTCCTGACCCCGAACCTTATATGAAAACTAAGATAATCTGAAAAGTACGAAGAAATCAAACCAAATTTTTTTTCACTTTTTTTCCCATAGCTCATGCATTTCACATGTCTAGACATGAAATAAAACATAATTTGGACAATATCTGACAGATTTTGAACTTTGTAAAAAAAAATTTCTCTCATCCAGACCGCGAAAACTAAAAAAATCTGAAAAGTAAGAAAAAAATCAGACCAATTTTTTTTTTCATTTTTGTTGCCATAGTTCATGCATTTCACATGTCTAGATATGAAAAAAAATAATTTTGACAATAATTGACAGATTTTGACATTTTTCAAAAATCTGTCTTTTTTCCTGACCCCGAACCTTATATGAAAACTAAGAAAATCTGAAAAGTACGAAAAAATCATACCAAATTTTTTTTCACTTTTTTCCCATAGCTAATGCATTTCACATGTCTAGACACGAAATAAAAAATAATTTGGACAATGTCTGACGGATTTTGAACTTTGTAAAAAAAAACTTTCTCTCATCCAGACCGCGAAAACTAAAAAAATCTGAAAAAAGTAAGAAAAAAATCAGACCATTTTTTTTTTTCATTTTTGTTGCCATAGTTAACGCATTTCACATGTCTAGATGTGAAAAAAAATAATTTTGACAATAATTGACAGATTTTGAAATTTTTCAAAAATCTGTCTTTTTTCCTGACCCCGAACCTTATATGAAAACTAAGAAAATCTGAAAAGTACAAAAAATCAGACCAATTTTTTCTTTTTCACTTTTTTTACCATAGTTCATGCATTTCACATGTCTAGATGTGAAAAAAATAATTTTGACAATAATTGACAGATTTTGAAATTTTTCAAAAATCTGTCTTTTTTCCTGACCCCGAACCTTATATGAAAACTAAGAAAATCTGAAAAGTACAAAAAATCAGACCAATATTTTCTTTCTCACTTTTTTACCATAGTTCATACATTTCACATGTCTAGACATGAAATAAAAAATAATTTGGACAATGTCTGACAGATTTTCAAATTTGTCAAAAAAACTTTCTCTCATCCTGAACGCGAAAACTAAAAAAATCTGAAAAGTAAGAAAAAATCAGACCAATTTTTTTTTCACTTTTTTTGCCATAGTTCATACATTTCACATGTCTAGATGTGAAAAAAAATAATTTTGACAATAATTGACAGATTTTGAAATTTTTCAAAAATCTGTCTTTTTTCCTGACCCCGAACCTTATATGAAAACTAAGAAAATCTGAAAAGTACAAAAAATCAGACCAATTTTTTCTTTTTCACTTTTTTTACCATAGTTCATGCATTTCACATGTCTAGATGTGAAAAAAAATAATTTTGACAATAATTGACAGATTTTGAAATTTTTCAAAAATCTGTCTTTTTTCCTGACCCCGAACCTTATATGAAAACTAAGAAAATCTGAAAAGTACAAAAAATCAGACCAATATTTTCTTTCTCACTTTTTTACCATAGTTCATACATTTCACATGTCTAGACATGAAATAAAAAATAATTTGGACAATGTCTGACAGATTTTCAAATTTGTCAAAAAAACTTTCTCTCATCCTGAACGCGAAAACTAAAAAAATCTGAAAAGTAAGAAAAAATCAGACCAATTTTTTTTTCACTTTTTTTGCCATAGTTCATACATTTCACATGTCTAGATGTGAAAAAAAATAATTTTGACAATAATTGACAGATTTTGAAATTTTTCAAAAATCTGTCTTTTTTCCTGACCCCGAACCTTATATGAAAACTAAGAAAATCTGAAAAGTACAAAAAATCAGACCAATTTTTTCTTTTTCACTTTTTTTACCATAGTTCATGCATTTCACATGTCTAGATGTGAAAAAAAATAATTTTGACAATAATTGACAGATTTTGAAAATTTTCAAAAATCTGTCTTTTTTCCTGACCCCGAACCTTATATGAAAACTAAGAAAATCTGAAAAGTACAAAAAATCAGACCAATATTTTCTTTCTCACTTTTTTACCATAGTTCATACATTTCACATGTCTAGACATGAAATAAAAAATAATTTGGACAATGTCTGACAGATTTTCAAATTTGTCAAAAAAACTTTCTCTCATCCTGAACGCGAAAACTAAAAAAATCTGAAAAGTAAGAAAAAATCAGACCAATTTTTTTTTCACTTTTTTTGCCATAGTTCATACATTTTACATGTCTAGATGTGAAAAAAAATAATTTTGACAATAATTGACAGATTTTGAAATTTTTCAAAAATCTGTCTTTTTTCCTGACCCCGAACCTTATATGAAAACTAAGATAATCTGAAAAGTACGAAGAAATCAAACCAAATTTTTTTTCACTTTTTTTCCCATAGCTCATGCATTTCACATGTCTAGACATGAAATAAAACATAATTTGGACAATATCTGACAGATTTTGAACTTTGTAAAAAAAAATTTCTCTCATCCAGACCGCGAAAACTAAAAAAATCTGAAAAGTAAGAAAAAAATCAGACCAATTTTTTTTTTCATTTTTGTTGCCATAGTTCATGCATTTCACATGTCTAGATATGAAAAAAAATAATTTTGACAATAATTGACAGATTTTGACATTTTTCAAAAATCTGTCTTTTTTCCTGACCCCGAACCTTATATGAAAACTAAGAAAATCTGAAAAGTACGAAAAAATCATACCAAATTTTTTTTCACTTTTTTCCCATAGCTAATGCATTTCACATGTCTAGACACGAAATAAAAAATAATTTGGACAATGTCTGACGGATTTTGAACTTTGTAAAAAAAAACTTTCTCTCATCCAGACCGCGAAAACTAAAAAAATCTGAAAAAAGTAAGAAAAAAATCAGACCATTTTTTTTTTTCATTTTTGTTGCCATAGTTAACGCATTTCACATGTCTAGATGTGAAAAAAAATAATTTTGACAATAATTGACAGATTTTGAAATTTTTCAAAAATCTGTCTTTTTTCCTGACCCCGAACCTTATATGAAAACTAAGAAAATCTGAAAAGTACAAAAAATCAGACCAATTTTTTCTTTTTCACTTTTTTTACCATAGTTCATGCATTTCACATGTCTAGATGTGAAAAAAATAATTTTGACAATAATTGACAGATTTTGAAATTTTTCAAAAATCTGTCTTTTTTCCTGACCCCGAACCTTATATGAAAACTAAGAAAATCTGAAAAGTACAAAAAATCAGACCAATATTTTCTTTCTCACTTTTTTACCATAGTTCATACATTTCACATGTCTAGACATGAAATAAAAAATAATTTGGACAATGTCTGACAGATTTTCAAATTTGTCAAAAAAACTTTCTCTCATCCTGAACGCGAAAACTAAAAAAATCTGAAAAGTAAGAAAAAATCAGACCAATTTTTTTTTCACTTTTTTTGCCATAGTTCATACATTTCACATGTCTAGATGTGAAAAAAAATAATTTTGACAATAATTGACAGATTTTGAAATTTTTCAAAAATCTGTCTTTTTTCCTGACCCCGAACCTTATATGAAAACTAAGAAAATCTGAAAAGTACAAAAAATCAGACCAATTTTTTCTTTTTCACTTTTTTTACCATAGTTCATGCATTTCACATGTCTAGATGTGAAAAAAAATAATTTTGACAATAATTGACAGATTTTGAAATTTTTCAAAAATCTGTCTTTTTTCCTGACCCCGAACCTTATATGAAAACTAAGAAAATCTGAAAAGTACAAAAAATCAGACCAATATTTTCTTTCTCACTTTTTTACCATAGTTCATACATTTCACATGTCTAGACATGAAATAAAAAATAATTTGGACAATGTCTGACAGATTTTCAAATTTGTCAAAAAAACTTTCTCTCATCCTGAACGCGAAAACTAAAAAAATCTGAAAAGTAAGAAAAAATCAGACCAATTTTTTTTTCACTTTTTTTGCCATAGTTCATACATTTCACATGTCTAGATGTGAAAAAAAATAATTTTGACAATAATTGACAGATTTTGAAATTTTTCAAAAATCTGTCTTTTTTCCTGACCCCGAACCTTATATGAAAACTAAGAAAATCTGAAAAGTACAAAAAATCAGACCAATTTTTTCTTTTTCACTTTTTTTACCATAGTTCATGCATTTCACATGTCTAGATGTGAAAAAAAATAATTTTGACAATAATTGACAGATTTTGAAAATTTTCAAAAATCTGTCTTTTTTCCTGACCCCGAACCTTATATGAAAACTAAGATAATCTGAAAAGTACAAAAAATCAGACCAATATTTTCTTTCTCACTTTTTTACCATAGTTCATACATTTCACATGTCTAGACATGAAATAAAAAATAATTTGGACAATGTCTGACAGATTTTCAAATTTGTCAAAAAAACTTTCTCTCATCCTGAACGCGAAAACTAAAAAAATCTGAAAAGTAAGAAAAAATCAGACCAATTTTTTTTTCACTTTTTTTGCCATAGTTCATACATTTCACATGTCTAGATGTGAAATAAAAATAATTTGGACAATAATTGACAGATATTGAAATTTGTCTAAAATCTCACTTTTTTCCTGACCCCCAAACTTAAATGAAAACTAAGAAAATCTGAAAAGTACGAAAAAATCATACCAAATTTTTTTTCACTTTTTTTCCCATAGCTCATGCATTTCACATGTCTAGACACGAAATAAAAAATAATTTGGACAATGTCTGACGGATTTTGAACTTTGTAAAAAAAAACTTTCTCTCATCCAGACCGCGAAAACTAAAAAAATCTGAAAAAAGTAAGAAAAAAATCAGACCATTTTTTTTTTTCATTTTTGTTGCCATAGTTAACGCATTTCACATGTCTAGATGTGAAAAAAAATAATTTTGACAATAATTGACAGATTTTGACATTTTTCAAAAATCTGTCTTTTTTCCTGACCCCGAACCTTATATGAAAACTAAGAAAATCTGAAAAGTACAAAAAATCAGACCAATATTTTCTTTCTCACTTTTTTACCATAGTTCATACATTTCACATGTCTAGACATGAAATAAAAAATAATTTGGACAATGTCTGACAGATTTTCAAATTTGTCAAAAAAACTTTCTCTCATCCTGAACGCGAAAACTAAAAAAATCTGAAAAGTAAGAAAAAATCAGACCAATTTTTTTTTCACTTTTTTTGCCATAGTTCATACATTTCACATGTCTAGATGTGAAAAAAAATAATTTTGACAATAATTGACAGATTTTGAAATTTTTCAAAAATCTGTCTTTTTTCCTGACCCCGAACCTTATATGAAAACTAAGATAATCTGAAAAGTACGAAGAAATCAAACCAAATTTTTTTTCACTTTTTTTCCCATAGCTCATGCATTTCACATGTCTAGACATGAAATAAAACATAATTTGGACAATATCTGACAGATTTTGAACTTTGTAAAAAAAAATTTCTCTCATCCAGACCGCGAAAACTAAAAAAATCTGAAAAGTAAGAAAAAAATCAGACCAATTTTTTTTTTCATTTTTGTTGCCATAGTTCATGCATTTCACATGTCTAGATATGAAAAAAAATAATTTTGACAATAATTGACAGATTTTGACATTTTTCAAAAATCTGTCTTTTTTCCTGACCCCGAACCTTATATGAAAACTAAGAAAATCTGAAAAGTACGAAAAAATCATACCAAATTTTTTTTCACTTTTTTCCCATAGCTAATGCATTTCACATGTCTAGACACGAAATAAAAAATAATTTGGACAATGTCTGACGGATTTTGAACTTTGTAAAAAAAAACTTTCTCTCATCCAGACCGCGAAAACTAAAAAAATCTGAAAAAAGTAAGAAAAAAATCAGACCATTTTTTTTTTTCATTTTTGTTGCCATAGTTAACGCATTTCACATGTCTAGATGTGAAAAAAAATAATTTTGACAATAATTGACAGATTTTGAAATTTTTCAAAAATCTGTCTTTTTTCCTGACCCCGAACCTTATATGAAAACTAAGAAAATCTGAAAAGTACAAAAAATCAGACCAATTTTTTCTTTTTCACTTTTTTTACCATAGTTCATGCATTTCACATGTCTAGATGTGAAAAAAATAATTTTGACAATAATTGACAGATTTTGAAATTTTTCAAAAATCTGTCTTTTTTCCTGACCCCGAACCTTATATGAAAACTAAGAAAATCTGAAAAGTACAAAAAATCAGACCAATATTTTCTTTCTCACTTTTTTACCATAGTTCATACATTTCACATGTCTAGACATGAAATAAAAAATAATTTGGACAATGTCTGACAGATTTTCAAATTTGTCAAAAAAACTTTCTCTCATCCTGAACGCGAAAACTAAAAAAATCTGAAAAGTAAGAAAAAATCAGACCAATTTTTTTTTCACTTTTTTTGCCATAGTTCATACATTTCACATGTCTAGATGTGAAAAAAAATAATTTTGACAATAATTGACAGATTTTGAAATTTTTCAAAAATCTGTCTTTTTTCCTGACCCCGAACCTTATATGAAAACTAAGAAAATCTGAAAAGTACAAAAAATCAGACCAATTTTTTCTTTTTCACTTTTTTACCATAGTTCATACATTTCACATGTCTAGACATGAAATAAAAAATAATTTGGACAATGTCTGACAGATTTTCAAATTTGTCAAAAAAACTTTCTCTCATCCTGAACGCGAAAACTAAAAAAATCTGAAAAGTAAGAAAAAATCAGACCAATTTTTTTTTCACTTTTTTTGCCATAGTTCATACATTTCACATGTCTAGATGTGAAAAAAAATAATTTTGACAATAATTGACAGATTTTGAAATTTTTCAAAAATCTGTCTTTTTTCCTGACCCCGAACCTTATATGAAAACTAAGAAAATCTGAAAAGTACAAAAAATCAGACCAATTTTTTCTTTTTCACTTTTTTTACCATAGTTCATGCATTTCACATGTCTAGATGTGAAAAAAAATAATTTTGACAATAATTGACAGATTTTGAAAATTTTCAAAAATCTGTCTTTTTTCCTGACCCCGAACCTTATATGAAAACTAAGATAATCTGAAAAGTACAAAAAATCAGACCAATATTTTCTTTCTCACTTTTTTACCATAGTTCATACATTTCACATGTCTAGACATGAAATAAAAAATAATTTGGACAATGTCTGACAGATTTTCAAATTTGTCAAAAAAACTTTCTCTCATCCTGAACGCGAAAACTAAAAAAATCTGAAAAGTAAGAAAAAATCAGACCAATTTTTTTTTCACTTTTTTTGCCATAGTTCATACATTTCACATGTCTAGATGTGAAATAAAAATAATTTGGACAATAATTGACAGATATTGAAATTTGTCTAAAATCTCACTTTTTTCCTGACCCCCAAACTTAAATGAAAACTAAGAAAATCTGAAAAGTACGAAAAAATCATACCAAATTTTTTTTCACTTTTTTTCCCATAGCTCATGCATTTCACATGTCTAGACACGAAATAAAAAATAATTTGGACAATGTCTGACGGATTTTGAACTTTGTAAAAAAAAACTTTCTCTCATCCAGACCGCGAAAACTAAAAAAATCTGAAAAAAGTAAGAAAAAAATCAGACCATTTTTTTTTTTCATTTTTGTTGCCATAGTTAACGCATTTCACATGTCTAGATGTGAAAAAAAATAATTTTGACAATAATTGACAGATTTTGACATTTTTCAAAAATCTGTCTTTTTTCCTGACCCCGAACCTTATATGAAAACTAAGAAAATCTGAAAAGTACAAAAAATCAGACCAATATTTTCTTTCTCACTTTTTTACCATAGTTCATACATTTCACATGTCTAGACATGAAATAAAAAATAATTTGGACAATGTCTGACAGATTTTCAAATTTGTCAAAAAAACTTTCTCTCATCCTGAACGCGAAAACTAAAAAAATCTGAAAAGTAAGAAAAAATCAGACCAATTTTTTTTTCACTTTTTTTGCCATAGTTCATACATTTCACATGTCTAGATGTGAAAAAAAATAATTTTGACAATAATTGACAGATTTTGAAATTTTTCAAAAATCTGTCTTTTTTCCTGACCCCGAACCTTATATGAAAACTAAGATAATCTGAAAAGTACGAAGAAATCAAACCAAATTTTTTTTCACTTTTTTTCCCATAGCTCATGCATTTCACATGTCTAGACATGAAATAAAACATAATTTGGACAATATCTGACAGATTTTGAACTTTGTAAAAAAAAATTTCTCTCATCCAGACCGCGAAAACTAAAAAAATCTGAAAAGTAAGAAAAAAATCAGACCAATTTTTTTTTTCATTTTTGTTGCCATAGTTCATGCATTTCACATGTCTAGATATGAAAAAAAATAATTTTGACAATAATTGACAGATTTTGACATTTTTCAAAAATCTGTCTTTTTTCCTGACCCCGAACCTTATATGAAAACTAAGAAAATCTGAAAAGTACGAAAAAATCATACCAAATTTTTTTTCACTTTTTTCCCATAGCTAATGCATTTCACATGTCTAGACACGAAATAAAAAATAATTTGGACAATGTCTGACGGATTTTGAACTTTGTAAAAAAAAACTTTCTCTCATCCAGACCGCGAAAACTAAAAAAATCTGAAAAAAGTAAGAAAAAAATCAGACCATTTTTTTTTTTCATTTTTGTTGCCATAGTTAACGCATTTCACATGTCTAGATGTGAAAAAAAATAATTTTGACAATAATTGACAGATTTTGAAATTTTTCAAAAATCTGTCTTTTTTCCTGACCCCGAACCTTATATGAAAACTAAGAAAATCTGAAAAGTACAAAAAATCAGACCAATTTTTTCTTTTTCACTTTTTTTACCATAGTTCATGCATTTCACATGTCTAGATGTGAAAAAAATAATTTTGACAATAATTGACAGATTTTGAAATTTTTCAAAAATCTGTCTTTTTTCCTGACCCCGAACCTTATATGAAAACTAAGAAAATCTGAAAAGTACAAAAAATCAGACCAATATTTTCTTTCTCACTTTTTTACCATAGTTCATACATTTCACATGTCTAGACATGAAATAAAAAATAATTTGGACAATGTCTGACAGATTTTCAAATTTGTCAAAAAAACTTTCTCTCATCCTGAACGCGAAAACTAAAAAAATCTGAAAAGTAAGAAAAAATCAGACCAATTTTTTTTTCACTTTTTTTGCCATAGTTCATACATTTCACATGTCTAGATGTGAAAAAAAATAATTTTGACAATAATTGACAGATTTTGAAATTTTTCAAAAATCTGTCTTTTTTCCTGACCCCGAACCTTATATGAAAACTAAGAAAATCTGAAAAGTACAAAAAATCAGACCAATTTTTTCTTTTTCACTTTTTTTACCATAGTTCATGCATTTCACATGTCTAGATGTGAAAAAAAATAATTTTGACAATAATTGACAGATTTTGAAATTTTTCAAAAATCTGTCTTTTTTCCTGACCCCGAACCTTATATGAAAACTAAGAAAATCTGAAAAGTACAAAAAATCAGACCAATATTTTCTTTCTCACTTTTTTACCATAGTTCATACATTTCACATGTCTAGACATGAAATAAAAAATAATTTGGACAATGTCTGACAGATTTTCAAATTTGTCAAAAAAACTTTCTCTCATCCTGAACGCGAAAACTAAAAAAATCTGAAAAGTAAGAAAAAATCAGACCAATTTTTTTTTCACTTTTTTTGCCATAGTTCATACATTTCACATGTCTAGATGTGAAAAAAAATAATTTTGACAATAATTGACAGATTTTGAAATTTTTCAAAAATCTGTCTTTTTTCCTGACCCCGAACCTTATATGAAAACTAAGAAAATCTGAAAAGTACAAAAAATCAGACCAATTTTTTCTTTTTCACTTTTTTTACCATAGTTCATGCATTTCACATGTCTAGATGTGAAAAAAAATAATTTTGACAATAATTGACAGATTTTGAAAATTTTCAAAAATCTGTCTTTTTTCCTGACCCCGAACCTTATATGAAAACTAAGATAATCTGAAAAGTACAAAAAATCAGACCAATATTTTCTTTCTCACTTTTTTACCATAGTTCATACATTTCACATGTCTAGACATGAAATAAAAAATAATTTGGACAATGTCTGACAGATTTTCAAATTTGTCAAAAAAACTTTCTCTCATCCTGAACGCGAAAACTAAAAAAATCTGAAAAGTAAGAAAAAATCAGACCAATTTTTTTTTCACTTTTTTTGCCATAGTTCATACATTTCACATGTCTAGATGTGAAATAAAAATAATTTGGACAATAATTGACAGATATTGAAATTTGTCTAAAATCTCACTTTTTTCCTGACCCCCAAACTTAAATGAAAACTAAGAAAATCTGAAAAGTACGAAAAAATCATACCAAATTTTTTTTCACTTTTTTTCCCATAGCTCATGCATTTCACATGTCTAGACACGAAATAAAAAATAATTTGGACAATGTCTGACGGATTTTGAACTTTGTAAAAAAAAACTTTCTCTCATCCAGACCGCGAAAACTAAAAAAATCTGAAAAAAGTAAGAAAAAAATCAGACCATTTTTTTTTTTCATTTTTGTTGCCATAGTTAACGCATTTCACATGTCTAGATGTGAAAAAAAATAATTTTGACAATAATTGACAGATTTTGACATTTTTCAAAAATCTGTCTTTTTTCCTGACCCCGAACCTTATATGAAAACTAAGAAAATCTGAAAAGTACAAAAAATCAGACCAATTTTTTCTTTTTCACTTTTTTTACCATAGTTCATGCATTTCACATGTCTAGATGTGAAAAAAAATAATTTTGACAATAATTGACAGATTTTGAAATTTTTCAAAAATCTGTCTTTTTTCCTGACCCCGAACCTTATATGAAAACTAAGAAAATCTGAAAAGTACAAAAAATCAGACCAATATTTTCTTTCTCACTTTTTTACCATAGTTCATACATTTCACATGTCTAGACATGAAATAAAAAATAATTTGGACAATGTCTGACAGATTTTCAAATTTGTCAAAAAAACTTTCTCTCATCCTGAACGCGAAAACTAAAAAAATCTGAAAAGTAAGAAAAAATCAGACCAATTTTTTTTTCACTTTTTTTGCCATAGTTCATACATTTCACATGTCTAGATGTGAAAAAAAATAATTTTGACAATAATTGACAGATTTTGAAATTTTTCAAAAATCTGTCTTTTTTCCTGACCCCGAACCTTATATGAAAACTAAGAAAATCTGAAAAGTACAAAAAATCAGACCAATTTTTTCTTTTTCACTTTTTTTACCATAGTTCATGCATTTCACATGTCTAGATGTGAAAAAAAATAATTTTGACAATAATTGACAGATTTTGAAAATTTTCAAAAATCTGTCTTTTTTCCTGACCCCGAACCTTATATAAAAACTAAGAAAATCTGAAAAGTACAAAAAATCAGACCAATATTTTCTTTCTCACTTTTTTACCATAGTTCATACATTTCACATGTCTAGACATGAAATAAAAAATAATTTGGACAATGTCTGACAGATTTTCAAATTTGTCAAAAAAACTTTCTCTCATCCTGAACGCGAAAACTAAAAAAATCTGAAAAGTAAGAAAAAATCAGACCAATTTTTTTTTCACTTTTTTTGCCATAGTTCATACATTTCACATGTCTAGATGTGAAAAAAAATAATTTTGACAATAATTGACAGATTTTGAAATTTTTCAAAAATCTGTCTTTTTTCCTGACCCCGAACCTTATATGAAAACTAAGAAAATCTGAAAAGTACAAAAAATCAGACCAATTTTTTCTTTTTCACTTTTTTTACCATAGTTCATGCATTTCACATGTCTAGATGTGAAAAAAAATAATTTTGACAATAATTGACAGATTTTGAAATTTTTCAAAAATCTGTCTTTTTTCCTGACCCCGAACCTTATATGAAAACTAAGAAAATCTGAAAAGTACAAAAAATCAGACCAATATTTTCTTTCTCACTTTTTTACCATAGTTCATACATTTCACATGTCTAGACATGAAATAAAAAATAATTTGGACAATGTCTGACAGATTTTCAAATTTGTCAAAAAAACTTTCTCTCATCCTGAACGCGAAAACTAAAAAAATCTGAAAAGTAAGAAAAAATCAGACCAATTTTTTTTTCACTTTTTTTGCCATAGTTCATACATTTCACATGTCTAGATGTGAAAAAAAATAATTTTGACAATAATTGACAGATTTTGAAATTTTTCAAAAATCTGTCTTTTTTCCTGACCCCGAACCTTATATGAAAACTAAGAAAATCTGAAAAGTACGAAAAAATCATACCAAATTTTTTTTCACTTTTTTTCCCATAGCTCATGCATTTCACATGTCTAGACACGAAATAAAAAATAATTTGGACAATGTCTGACGGATTTTGAACTTTGTAAAAAAAAACTTTCTCTCATCCAGACCGCGAAAACTAAAAAAATCTGAAAAAAGTAAGAAAAAAATCAGACCATTTTTTTTTTCATTTTTGTTGCCATAGTTAACGCATTTCACATGTCTAGATGTGAAAAAAAATAATTTTGACAATAATTGACAGATTTTGAAATTTTTCAAAAATCTGTCTTTTTTCCTGACCCCGAACCTTATATGAAAACTAAGAAAATCTGAAAAGTACAAAAAATCAGACCAATTTTTTCTTTTTCACTTTTTTTACCATAGTTCATGCATTTCACATGTCTAGATGTGAAAAAAAATAATTTTGACAATAATTGACAGATTTTGAAATTTTTCAAAAATCTGTCTTTTTTCCTGACCCCGAACCTTATATGAAAACTAAGAAAATCTGAAAAGTACAAAAAATCAGACCAATATTTTCTTTCTCACTTTTTTACCATAGTTCATACATTTCACATGTCTAGACATGAAATAAAAAATAATTTGGACAATGTCTGACAGATTTTCAAATTTGTCAAAAAAACTTTCTCTCATCCTGAACGCGAAAACTAAAAAAATCTGAAAAGTAAGAAAAAATCAGACCAATTTTTTTTTCACTTTTTTTGCCATAGTTCATACATTTCACATGTCTAGATGTGAAAAAAAATAATTTTGACAATAATTGACAGATTTTGAAATTTTTCAAAAATCTGTCTTTTTTCCTGACCCCGAACCTTATATGAAAACTAAGAAAATCTGAAAAGTACAAAAAATCAGACCAATTTTTTCTTTTTCACTTTTTTTACCATAGTTCATGCATTTCACATGTCTAGATGTGAAAAAAAATAATTTTGACAATAATTGACAGATTTTGAAAATTTTCAAAAATCTGTCTTTTTTCCTGACCCCGAACCTTATATGAAAACTAAGAAAATCTGAAAAGTACAAAAAATCAGACCAATTTTTTCTTTCTCACTTTTTTTACCATAGTTCATGCATTTCACATGTCTAGATGTGAAAAAAAATAATTTTGACAATAATTGACAGATTTTGAAAATTTTCAAAAATCTGTCTTTTTTCCTGACCCCGAACCTTATATAAAAACTAAGAAAATCTGAAAAGTACAAAAAATCAGACCAATATTTTCTTTCTCACTTTTTTACCATAGTTCATACATTTCACATGTCTAGACATGAAATAAAAAATAATTTGGACAATGTCTGACAGATTTTCAAATTTGTCAAAAAAACTTTCTCTCATCCTGAACGCGAAAACTAAAAAAATCTGAAAAGTAAGAAAAAATCAGACCAATTTTTTTTTCACTTTTTTTGCCATAGTTCATACATTTCACATGTCTAGATGTGAAAAAAAATAATTTTGACAATAATTGACAGATTTTGAAATTTTTCAAAAATCTGTCTTTTTTCCTGACCCCGAACCTTATATGAAAACTAAGAAAATCTGAAAAGTACAAAAAATCAGACCAATTTTTTCTTTTTCACTTTTTTTACCATAGTTCATGCATTTCACATGTCTAGATGTGAAAAAAAATAATTTTGACAATAATTGACAGATTTTGAAATTTTTCAAAAATCTGTCTTTTTTCCTGACCCCGAACCTTATATGAAAACTAAGAAAATCTGAAAAGTACAAAAAATCAGACCAATATTTTCTTTCTCACTTTTTTACCATAGTTCATACATTTCACATGTCTAGACATGAAATAAAAAATAATTTGGACAATGTCTGACAGATTTTCAAATTTGTCAAAAAAACTTTCTCTCATCCTGAACGCGAAAACTAAAAAAATCTGAAAAGTAAGAAAAAATCAGACCAATTTTTTTTTCACTTTTTTTGCCATAGTTCATACATTTCACATGTCTAGATGTGAAAAAAAATAATTTTGACAATAATTGACAGATTTTGAAATTTTTCAAAAATCTGTCTTTTTTCCTGACCCCGAACCTTATATGAAAACTAAGAAAATCTGAAAAGTACGAAAAAATCATACCAAATTTTTTTTCACTTTTTTTCCCATAGCTCATGCATTTCACATGTCTAGACACGAAATAAAAAATAATTTGGACAATGTCTGACGGATTTTGAACTTTGTAAAAAAAAACTTTCTCTCATCCAGACCGCGAAAACTAAAAAAATCTGAAAAAAGTAAGAAAAAAATCAGACCATTTTTTTTTTCATTTTTGTTGCCATAGTTAACGCATTTCACATGTCTAGATGTGAAAAAAAATAATTTTGACAATAATTGACAGATTTTGAAATTTTTCAAAAATCTGTCTTTTTTCCTGACCCCGAACCTTATATGAAAACTAAGAAAATCTGAAAAGTACAAAAAATCAGACCAATTTTTTCTTTTTCACTTTTTTTACCATAGTTCATGCATTTCACATGTCTAGATGTGAAAAAAAATAATTTTGACAATAATTGACAGATTTTGAAATTTTTCAAAAATCTGTCTTTTTTCCTGACCCCGAACCTTATATGAAAACTAAGAAAATCTGAAAAGTACAAAAAATCAGACCAATATTTTCTTTCTCACTTTTTTACCATAGTTCATACATTTCACATGTCTAGACATGAAATAAAAAATAATTTGGACAATGTCTGACAGATTTTCAAATTTGTCAAAAAAACTTTCTCTCATCCTGAACGCGAAAACTAAAAAAATCTGAAAAGTAAGAAAAAATCAGACCAATTTTTTTTTCACTTTTTTTGCCATAGTTCATACATTTCACATGTCTAGATGTGAAAAAAAATAATTTTGACAATAATTGACAGATTTTGAAATTTTTCAAAAATCTGTCTTTTTTCCTGACCCCGAACCTTATATGAAAACTAAGAAAATCTGAAAAGTACAAAAAATCAGACCAATTTTTTCTTTTTCACTTTTTTTACCATAGTTCATGCATTTCACATGTCTAGATGTGAAAAAAAATAATTTTGACAATAATTGACAGATTTTGAAAATTTTCAAAAATCTGTCTTTTTTCCTGACCCCGAACCTTATATGAAAACTAAGAAAATCTGAAAAGTACAAAAAATCAGACCAATTTTTTCTTTCTCACTTTTTTTACCATAGTTCATGCATTTCACATGTCTAGATGTGAAAAAAAATAATTTTGACAATAATTGACAGATTTTGAAAATTTTCAAAAATCTGTCTTTTTTCCTGACCCCGAACCTTATATGAAAACTAAGATAATCTGAAAAGTACAAAAAATCAGACCAATATTTTCTTTCTCACTTTTTTACCATAGTTCATACATTTCACATGTCTAGACATGAAATAAAAAATAATTTGGACAATGTCTGACAGATTTTCAAATTTGTCAAAAAAACTTTCTCTCATCCTGAACGCGAAAACTAAAAAAATCTGAAAAGTAAGAAAAAATCAGACCAATTTTTTTTTCACTTTTTTTGCCATAGTTCATACATTTCACATGTCTAGATGTGAAATAAAAATAATTTGGACAATAATTGACAGATATTGAAATTTGTCTAAAATCTCACTTTTTTCCTGACCCCCAAACTTAAATGAAAACTAAGAAAATCTGAAAAGTACGAAGAAATCAAACCAAATTTTTTTTCACTTTTTTTCCCATAGCTCATGCATTTCACATGTCTAGACATGAAATAAAACATAATTTGGACAATATCTGACAGATTTTGAACTTTGTAAAAAAAAATTTCTCTCATCCAGACCGCGAAAACTAAAAAAATCTGAAAAGTAAGAAAAAAATCAGACCAATTTTTTTTTTCATTTTTGTTGCCATAGTTCATGCATTTCACATGTCTAGATATGAAAAAAAATAATTTTGACAATAATTGACAGATTTTGACATTTTTCAAAAATCTGTCTTTTTTCCTGACCCCGAACCTTATATGAAAACTAAGAAAATCTGAAAAGTACGAAAAAATCATACCAAATTTTTTTTCACTTTTTTTCCCATAGCTCATGCATTTCACATGTCTAGACACGAAATAAAAAATAATTTGGACAATGTCTGACGGATTTTGAACTTTGTAAAAAAAAACTTTCTCTCATCCAGACCGCGAAAACTAAAAAAATCTGAAAAAAGTAAGAAAAAAATCAGACCATTTTTTTTTTTCATTTTTGTTGCCATAGTTAACGCATTTCACATGTCTAGATGTGAAAAAAAATAATTTTGACAATAATTGACAGATTTTGAAATTTTTCAAAAATCTGTCTTTTTTCCTGACCGCGAACCTTATATGAAAACTAAGAAAATCTGAAAAGTACAAAAAATCAGACCAATTTTTTCTTTTTCACTTTTTTTACCATAGTTCATGCATTTCACATGTCTAGATGTGAAAAAAAATAATTTTGACAATAATTGACAGATTTTGAAATTTTTCAAAAATCTGTCTTTTTTCCTGACCCCGAACCTTATATGAAAACTAAGAAAATCTGAAAAGTACAAAAAATCAGACCAATATTTTCTTTCTCACTTTTTTACCATAGTTCATACATTTCACATGTCTAGACATGAAATAAAAAATAATTTGGACAATGTCTGACAGATTTTCAAATTTGTCAAAAAAACTTTCTCTCATCCTGAACGCGAAAACTAAAAAAATCTGAAAAGTAAGAAAAAATCAGACCAATTTTTTTTTCACTTTTTTTGCCATAGTTCATACATTTCACATGTCTAGATGTGAAAAAAAATAATTTTGACAATAATTGACAGATTTTGAAATTTTTCAAAAATCTGTCTTTTTTCCTGACCCCGAACCTTATATGAAAACTAAGAAAATCTGAAAAGTACAAAAAATCAGACCAATTTTTTCTTTTTCACTTTTTTTACCATAGTTCATGCATTTCACATGTCTAGATGTGAAAAAAAATAATTTTGACAATAATTGACAGATTTTGAAAATTTTCAAAAATCTGTCTTTTTTCCTGACCCCGAACCTTATATGAAAACTAAGAAAATCTGAAAAGTACAAAAAATCAGACCAATATTTTCTTTCTCACTTTTTTACCATAGTTCATACATTTCACATGTCTAGACATGAAATAAAAAATAATTTGGACAATGTCTGACAGATTTTCAAATTTGTCAAAAAAACTTTCTCTCATCCTGAACGCGAAAACTAAAAAAATCTGAAAAGTAAGAAAAAATCAGACCAATTTTTTTTTCACTTTTTTTTGCCATAGTTCATACATTTCACATGTCTAGATGTGAAAAAAAATAATTTTGACAATAATTGACAGATTTTGAAATTTTTCAAAAATCTGTCTTTTTTCCTGACCCCGAACCTTATATGAAAACTAAGAAAATCTGAAAAGTACAAAAAATCAGACCAATTTTTTCTTTTTCACTTTTTTTACCATAGTTCATGCATTTCACATGTCTAGATGTGAAAAAAAATAATTTTGACAATAATTGACAGATTTTGAAATTTTTCAAAAATCTGTCTTTTTTCCTGACCCCGAACCTTATATGAAAACTAAGAAAATCTGAAAAGTACAAAAAATCAGACCAATATTTTCTTTCTCACTTTTTTACCATAGTTCATACATTTCACATGTCTAGACATGAAATAAAAAATAATTTGGACAATGTCTGACAGATTTTCAAATTTGTCAAAAAAACTTTCTCTCATCCTGAACGCGAAAACTAAAAAAATCTGAAAAGTAAGAAAAAATCAGACCAATTTTTTTTTCACTTTTTTTGCCATAGTTCATACATTTCACATGTCTAGATGTGAAAAAAAATAATTTTGACAATAATTGACAGATTTTGAAATTTTTCAAAAATCTGTCTTTTTTCCTGACCCCGAACCTTATATGAAAACTAAGAAAATCTGAAAAGTACAAAAAATCAGACCAATTTTTTCTTTTTCACTTTTTTTACCATAGTTCATGCATTTCACATGTCTAGATGTGAAAAAAAATAATTTTGACAATAATTGACAGATTTTGAAAATTTTCAAAAATCTGTCTTTTTTCCTGACCCCGAACCTTATATGAAAACTAAGAAAATCTGAAAAGTACAAAAAATCAGACCAATATTTTCTTTCTCACTTTTTTACCATAGTTCATACATTTCACATGTCTAGACATGAAATAAAAAATAATTTGGACAATGTCTGACAGATTTTCAAATTTGTCAAAAAAACTTTCTCTCATCCTGAACGCGAAAACTAAAAAAATCTGAAAAGTAAGAAAAAATCAGACCAATTTTTTTTTCACTTTTTTTGCCATAGTTCATACATTTCACATGTCTAGATGTGAAATAAAAATAATTTGGACAATAATTGACAGATATTGAAATATGTCTAAAATCTCACTTTTTTCCTGACCCCCAAACTTAAATGAAAACTAAGAAAATCTGAAAAGTACGAAGAAATCAAACCAAATTTTTTTTCACTTTTTTTCCCATAGCTCATGCATTTCACATGTCTAGACATGAAATAAAACATAATTTGGACAATATCTGACAGATTTTGAACTTTGTAAAAAAAAATTTCTCTCATCCAGACCGCGAAAACTAAAAAAATCTGAAAAGTAAGAAAAAAATCAGACCAATTTTTTTTTTCATTTTTGTTGCCATAGTTCATGCATTTCACATGTCTAGATATGAAAAAAAATAATTTTGACAATAATTGACAGATTTTGACATTTTTCAAAAATCTGTCTTTTTTCCTGACCCCGAACCTTATATGAAAACTAAGAAAATCTGAAAAGTACGAAAAAATCATACCAAATTTTTTTTCACTTTTTTTCCCATAGCTCATGCATTTCACATGTCTAGACACGAAATAAAAAATAATTTGGACAATGTCTGACGGATTTTGAACTTTGTAAAAAAAAACTTTCTCTCATCCAGACCGCGAAAACTAAAAAAATCTGAAAAAAGTAAGAAAAAAATCAGACCATTTTTTTTTTTCATTTTTGTTGCCATAGTTAACGCATTTCACATGTCTAGATGTGAAAAAAAATAATTTTGACAATAATTGACAGATTTTGAAATTTTTCAAAAATCTGTCTTTTTTCCTGACCCCGAACCTTATATGAAAACTAAGAAAATCTGAAAAGTACAAAAAATCAGACCAATTTTTTCTTTTTCACTTTTTTTACCATAGTTCATGCATTTCACATGTCTAGATGTGAAAAAAAATAATTTTGACAATAATTGACAGATTTTGAAATTTTTCAAAAATCTGTCTTTTTTCCTGACCCCGAACCTTATATGAAAACTAAGAAAATCTGAAAAGTACAAAAAATCAGACCAATATTTTCTTTCTCACTTTTTTACCATAGTTCATACATTTCACATGTCTAGACATGAAATAAAAAATAATTTGGACAATGTCTGACAGATTTTCAAATTTGTCAAAAAAACTTTCTCTCATCCTGAACGCGAAAACTAAAAAAATCTGAAAAGTAAGAAAAAATCAGACCAATTTTTTTTTCACTTTTTTTGCCATAGTTCATACATTTCACATGTCTAGATGTGAAAAAAAATAATTTTGACAATAATTGACAGATTTTGAAATTTTTCAAAAATCTGTCTTTTTTCCTGACCCCGAACCTTATATGAAAACTAAGAAAATCTGAAAAGTACAAAAAATCAGACCAATTTTTTCTTTTTCACTTTTTTTACCATAGTTCATGCATTTCACATGTCTAGATGTGAAAAAAAATAATTTTGACAATAATTGACAGATTTTGAAATTTTTCAAAAATCTGTCTTTTTTCCTGACCCCGAACCTTATATGAAAACTAAGAAAATCTGAAAAGTACAAAAAATCAGACCAATATTTTCTTTCTCACTTTTTTACCATAGTTCATACATTTCACATGTCTAGACATGAAATAAAAAATAATTTGGACAATGTCTGACAGATTTTCAAATTTGTCAAAAAAACTTTCTCTCATCCTGAACGCGAAAACTAAAAAAATCTGAAAAGTAAGAAAAAATCAGACCAATTTTTTTTTCACTTTTTTTGCCATAGTTCATACATTTCACATGTCTAGATGTGAAAAAAATAATTTTGACAATAATTGACAGATTTTGAAATTTTTCAAAAATCTGTCTTTTTTCCTGACCCCGAACCTTATATGAAAACTAAGAAAATCTGAAAAGTACAAAAAATCAGACCAATTTTTTCTTTTTCACTTTTTTTACCATAGTTCATGCATTTCACATGTCTAGATGTGAAAAAAAATAATTTTGACAATAATTGACAGATTTTGAAAATTTTCAAAAATCTGTCTTTTTTCCTGACCCCGAACCTTATATGAAAACTAAGAAAATCTGAAAAGTACAAAAAATCAGACCAATATTTTCTTTCTCACTTTTTTACCATAGTTCATACATTTCACATGTCTAGACATGAAATAAAAAATAATTTGGACAATGTCTGACAGATTTTCAAATTTGTCAAAAAAACTTTCTCTCATCCTGAACGCGAAAACTAAAAAAATCTGAAAAGTAAGAAAAAATCAGACCAATTTTTTTTTCACTTTTTTTGCCATAGTTCATACATTTCACATGTCTAGATGTGAAAAAAAATAATTTTGACAATAATTGACAGATTTTGAAATTTTTCAAAAATCTGTCTTTTTTCCTGACCCCGAACCTTATATGAAAACTAAGAAAATCTGAAAAGTACAAAAAATCAGACCAATTTTTTCTTTTTCACTTTTTTTACCATAGTTCATGCATTTCACATGTCTAGATGTGAAAAAAAATAATTTTGACAATAATTGACAGATTTTGAAATTTTTCAAAAATCTGTCTTTTTTCCTGACCCCGAACCTTATATGAAAACTAAGAAAATCTGAAAAGTACAAAAAATCAGACCAATATTTTCTTTCTCACTTTTTTACCATAGTTCATACATTTCACATGTCTAGACATGAAATAAAAAATAATTTGGACAATGTCTGACAGATTTTCATATTTGTCAAAAAAACTTTCTCTCATCCTGAACGCGAAAACTAAAAAAATCTGAAAAGTAAGAAAAAATCAGACCAATTTTTTTTTCACTTTTTTTGCCATAGTTCATACATTTCACATGTCTAGATGTGAAAAAAATAATTTTGACAATAATTGACAGATTTTGAAATTTTTCAAAAATCTGTCTTTTTTCCTGACCCCGAACCTTATATGAAAACTAAGAAAATCTGAAAAGTACAAAAAATCAGACCAATTTTTTCTTTTTCACTTTTTTTACCATAGTTCATGCATTTCACATGTCTAGATGTGAAAAAAAATAATTTTGACAATAATTGACAGATTTTGAAAATTTTCAAAAATCTGTCTTTTTTCCTGACCCCGAACCTTATATGAAAACTAAGATAATCTGAAAAGTACAAAAAATCAGACCAATATTTTCTTTCTCACTTTTTTACCATAGTTCATACATTTCACATGTCTAGACATGAAATAAAAAATAATTTGGACAATGTCTGACAGATTTTCAAATTTGTCAAAAAAACTTTCTCTCATCCTGAACGCGAAAACTAAAAAAATCTGAAAAGTAAGAAAAAATCAGACCAATTTTTTTTTCACTTTTTTTGCCATAGTTCATACATTTCACATGTCTAGATGTGAAAAAAAATAATTTTGACAATAATTGACAGATTTTGAAATTTTTCAAAAATCTGTCTTTTTTCCTGACCCCGAACCTTATATGAAAACTAAGAAAATCTGAAAAGTACAAAAAATCAGACCAATTTTTTCTTTTTCACTTTTTTTACCATAGTTCATGCATTTCACATGTCTAGATGTGAAAAAAAATAATTTTGACAATAATTGACAGATTTTGAAAATTTTCAAAAATCTGTCTTTTTTCCTGACCCCGAACCTTATATGAAAACTAAGAAAATCTGAAAAGTACAAAAAATCAGACCAATATTTTCTTTCTCACTTTTTTACCATAGTTCATACATTTCACATGTCTAGACATGAAATAAAAAATAATTTGGACAATGTCTGACAGATTTTCAAATTTGTCAAAAAAACTTTCTCTCATCCTGAACGCGAAAACTAAAAAAATCTGAAAAGTAAGAAAAAATCAGACCAATTTTTTTTTCACTTTTTTTGCCATAGTTCATACATTTCACATGTCTAGATGTGAAAAAAAATAATTTTGACAATAATTGACAGATTTTGAAATTTTTCAAAAATCTGTCTTTTTTCCTGACCCCGAACCTTATATGAAAACTAAGAAAATCTGAAAAGTACAAAAAATCAGACCAATTTTTTCTTTTTCACTTTTTTTACCATAGTTCATGCATTTCACATGTCTAGATGTGAAAAAAAATAATTTTGACAATAATTGACAGATTTTGAAAATTTTCAAAAATCTGTCTTTTTTCCTGACCCCGAACCTTATATGAAAACTAAGATAATCTGAAAAGTACAAAAAATCAGACCAATATTTTCTTTCTCACTTTTTTACCATAGTTCATACATTTCACATGTCTAGACATGAAATAAAAAATAATTTGGACAATGTCTGACAGATTTTCAAATTTGTCAAAAAAACTTTCTCTCATCCTGAACGCGAAAACTAAAAAAATCTGAAAAGTAAGAAAAAATCAGACCAATTTTTTTTTCACTTTTTTTGCCATAGTTCATACATTTCACATGTCTAGATGTGAAATAAAAATAATTTGGACAATAATTGACAGATATTGAAATTTGTCTAAAATCTCACTTTTTTCCTGACCCCCAAACTTAAATGAAAACTAAGAAAATCTGAAAAGTACGAAGAAATCAAACCAAATTTTTTTTCACTTTTTTTCCCATAGCTCATGCATTTCACATGTCTAGACATGAAATAAAACATAATTTGGACAATATCTGACAGATTTTGAACTTTGTAAAAAAAAATTTCTCTCATCCAGACCGCGAAAACTAAAAAAATCTGAAAAGTAAGAAAAAAATCAGACCAATTTTTTTTTTCATTTTTGTTGCCATAGTTCATGCATTTCACATGTCTAGATATGAAAAAAAATAATTTTGACAATAATTGACAGATTTTGACATTTTTCAAAAATCTGTCTTTTTTCCTGACCCCGAACCTTATATGAAAACTAAGAAAATCTGAAAAGTACGAAAAAATCATACCAAATTTTTTTTCACTTTTTTTCCCATAGCTCATGCATTTCACATGTCTAGACACGAAATAAAAAATAATTTGGACAATGTCTGACGGATTTTGAACTTTGTAAAAAAAAACTTTCTCTCATCCAGACCGCGAAAACTAAAAAAATCTGAAAAAAGTAAGAAAAAAATCAGACCATTTTTTTTTTTCATTTTTGTTGCCATAGTTAACGCATTTCACATGTCTAGATGTGAAAAAAAATAATTTTGACAATAATTGACAGATTTTGAAATTTTTCAAAAATCTGTCTTTTTTCCTGACCCCGAACCTTATATGAAAACTAAGAAAATCTGAAAAGTACAAAAAATCAGACCAATTTTTTCTTTTTCACTTTTTTTACCATAGTTCATGCATTTCACATGTCTAGATGTGAAAAAAAATAATTTTGACAATAATTGACAGATTTTGAAATTTTTCAAAAATCTGTCTTTTTTCCTGACCCCGAACCTTATATGAAAACTAAGAAAATCTGAAAAGTACAAAAAATCAGACCAATTTTTTCTTTTTCACTTTTTTTACCATAGTTCATGCATTTCACATGTCTAGATGTGAAAAAAAATAATTTTGACAATAATTGACAGATTTTGAAATTTTTCAAAAATCTGTCTTTTTTCCTGACCCCGAACCTTATATGAAAACTAAGAAAATCTGAAAAGTACAAAAAATCAGACCAATATTTTCTTTCTCACTTTTTTACCATAGTTCATACATTTCACATGTCTAGACATGAAATAAAAAATAATTTGGACAATAATTGACAGATTTTGAAATTTTTCAAAAATCTGTCTTTTTTCCTGACCCCGAACCTTATATGAAAAGTAAGAAAATCTGAAAAGTACAAAAAATCAGACCAATTTTTTCTTTTTCACTGTTTTTACCATAGCTCATGCATTTCACATGTCTAGATGTGAAAAAAAATAATTTTGACAATAATTGACAGATTTTGAAATTTTTCAAAAATCTGTCTTTTTTCCTGACCCCGAACCTTATATGAAAAGTAAGAAAATCTGAAAAGTACAAAAAATCAGACCAATTTTTTCTTTTTCACTTTTTGACATGAAATAAAAAATAATTTGGACAATGTCTGACAGATTTTCAAATTTGTCAAAAAAAACTTTCTCTCATCCTGAACGCGAAAACTAAAAAAATCTGAAAAGTAAGAAAAAAATCAGACCAATTTTTTTTTTCATTTTTGTTGCCATAGTTAACGCATTTCACATGTCTAGATGTGAAATAAAAATAATTTGGACAATAATTGACAGATTTTGAAATTTTTCAAAAATCTGTCTTTTTTTCCTGACCCCGAACCTTATATGAAAAGTAAGAAAATCTGAAAAGTACAAAAAATCAGAACAATTTTTTCTTTTTCACTTTTTGACATGAAATAAAAAATAATTTGGACAATGTCTGACAGATTTTCAAATTTGTCAAAAAAAACTTTCTCTCATCCTGAACGCGAAAACTAAAAAAATCTGAAAAGTAAGAAAAAAATCAGACCAATTTTTTTTTCATTTTTGTTGCCATAGTTAACGCATTTCACATGTCTAGATGTTAAAAAAAATAATTTTGACAATAATTGACAGATTTTGACATTTTTCAAAAATCTGTCTTTTTTCCTGACCCTGAAACTTATATGAAAACTAAGAAAATCTGAAAAGTACAAAAAATCAGACCAATTTTTTCTTTTTCACTTTTTTTACCATAGTTCATGCATTTCACATGTCTAGACATGAAATAAAACATAATTTGGACAATATCTGACAGATTTTGAACTTTGTAAAAAAATGTTTCTCTCATCCAGACCGCGAAAACTAAAAAAATCTGAAAAGTAAGAAAAAAATCAGACCAATTTTTTTTTTCATTTTTGTTGCCATAGTTAACGCATTTTACATGTCTAGATGTGAAAAAAAATTATTTTGACAATAATTGACAGATTTTGAAATTTTTCAAAAATCTGTCTTTTTTCCTGACCCCGAACCTTATATGAAAACTAAGAAAATCTGAAAAGTACAAAAAATCAGACCAATTTTTTCTTTTTCACTTTTTTTACCATAGTTCATGCATTTCACATGTCTAGATGTGAAAAAAAATAATTTTGACAATAATTGACAGATTTTGAAATTTTTCAAAAATCTGTCTTTTTTCCTGACCCCGAACCTTATATGAAAACTAAGAAAATCTGAAAAGTACAAAAAATCAGACCAATTTTTTCTTTTTCACTTTTTGACATGAAATAAAAAATAATTTGGACAATGTCTGACAGATTTTCAAATTTGTCAAAAAAAACTTTCTCTCATCCTGAACGCGAAAACTAAAAAAATCTGAAAAGTAAGAAAAAAATCAGACCAATTTTTTTTTCATTTTTGTTGCCATAGTTAACGCATTTCACATGTCTAGATGTGAAAAAAAATAATTTTGACAATAATTGACAGATTTTGAAATTTTTCAAAAATCTGTCTTTTTTCCTGACCCCGAACCTTATATGAAAACTAAGAAAATCTGAAAAGTACAAAAAATCAGACCAATTTTTTCTTTTTCACTTTTTTTACCATAGTTCATGCATTTCACATGTCTAGATGTGAAAAAAAATAATTTTGACAATAATTGACAGATTTTGAAATTTTTCAAAAATCTGTCTTTTTTCCTGACCCCGAACCTTATTTGAAAACTAAGAAAATCTGAAAAGTACAAAAAATCAGACCAATATTTTCTTTCTCACTTTTTTACCATAGTTCATACATTTCACATGTCTAGACATGAAATAAAAAATAATTTGGACAATGTCTGACAGATTTTCAAATTTGTCAAAAAAACTTTCTCTCATCCTGAACGCGAAAACTAAAAAAATCTGAAAAGTAAGAAAAAATCAGACCAATTTTTTTTTCACTTTTTTTTCCATAGTTCATGCATTTCACATGTCTAGATATGAAAAAAAATAATTTTGACAATAATTGACAGATTTTGACATTTTTCAAAAATCTGTCTTTTTTCCTGACCCCGAACCTTATATGAAAACTAAGAAAATCTGAAAAGTACGAAAAAATCATACCAAATTTTTTTTCACTTTTTTTCCCATAGCTCATGCATTTCACATGTCTAGACACGAAATAAAAAATAATTTGGACAATGTCTGACGGATTTTGAACTTTGTAAAAAAAAACTTTCTCTCATCCAGACCGCGAAAACTAAAAAAATCTGAAAAAAGTAAGAAAAAAATCAGACCATTTTTTTTTTTCATTTTTGTTGCCATAGTTAACGCATTTCACATGTCTAGATGTGAAAAAAAATAATTTTGACAATAATTGACAGATTTTGAAATTTTTCAAAAATCTGTCTTTTTTCCTGACCCCGAACCTTATATGAAAACTAAGAAAATCTGAAAAGTACAAAAAATCAGACCAATTTTTTCTTTTTCACTTTTTTTACCATAGTTCATGCATTTCACATGTCTAGATGTGAAAAAAAATAATTTTGACAATAATTGACAGATTTTGAAATTTTTCAAAAATCTGTCTTTTTTCCTGACCCCGAACCTTATATGAAAACTAAGAAAATCTGAAAAGTACAAAAAATCAGACCAATATTTTCTTTCTCACTTTTTTACCATAGTTCATACATTTCACATGTCTAGACATGAGATAAAAAATAATTTGGACAATAATTGACAGATTTTGAAATTTTTCAAAAATCTGTCTTTTTTCCTGACCCCGAACCTTATATGAAAAGTAAGAAAATCTGAAAAGTACAAAAAATCAGACCAATTTTTTCTTTTTCACTTTTTTTACCATAGCTCATGCATTTCACATGTCTAGATGTGAAAAAAAATAATTTTGACAATAATTGACAGATTTTGAAATTTTTCAAAAATCTGTCTTTTTTCCTGACCCCGAACCTTATATGAAAAGTAAGAAAATCTGAAAAGTACAAAAAATCAGACCAATTTTTTCTTTTTCACTTTTTGACATGAAATAAAAAATAATTTGGACAATGTCTGACAGATTTTCAAATTTGTCAAAAAAAACTTTCTCTCATCCTGAACGCGAAAACTAAAAAAATCTGAAAAGTAAGAAAAAAATCAGACCAATTTTTTTTTCATTTTTGTTGCCATAGTTAACGCATTTCACATGTCTAGATGTGAAAAAAAATAATTTTGACAATAATTGACAGATTTTGACATTTTTCAAAAATCTGTCTTTTTTCCTGACCCTGAAACTTATATGAAAACTAAGAAAATCTGAAAAGTACAAAAAATCAGACCAATTTTTTCTTTTTCACTTTTTTTACCATAGTTCATGCATTTCACATGTCTAGACATGAAATAAAACATAATTTGGACAATATCTGACAGATTTTGAACTTTGTAAAAAAATGTTTCTCTCATCCAGACCGCGAAAACTAAAAAAATCTGAAAAGTAAGAAAAAAATCAGACCAATTTTTTTTTTCATTTTTGTTGCCATAGTTAACGCATTTTACATGTCTAGATGTGAAAAAAAATAATTTTGACAATAATTGACAGATTTTGAAATTTTTCAAAAATCTGTCTTTTTTCCTGACCCCGAACCTTATATGAAAACTAAGAAAATCTGAAAAGTACAAAAAATCAGACCAATTTTTTCTTTTTCACTTTTTTTACCATAGTTCATGCATTTCACATGTCTACATGTGAAAAAAAATAATTTTGACAATAATTGACAGATTTTGAAATTTTTCAAAAATCTGTCTTTTTTCCTGACCCCGAACCTTATATGAAAACTAAGAAAATCTGAAAAGTACAAAAAATCAGACCAATTTTTTCTTTTTCACTTTTTGACATGAAATAAAAAATAATTTGGACAATGTCTGACAGATTTTCAAATTTGTCAAAAAAAACTTTCTCTCATCCTGAACGCGAAAACTAAAAAAATCTGAAAAGTAAGAAAAAAATCAGACCAATTTTTTTTTCATTTTTGTTGCCATAGTTAACGCATTTCACATGTCTAGATGTGAAAAAAAATAATTTTGACAATAATTGACAGATTTTGAAATTTTTCAAAAATCTGTCTTTTTTCCTGACCCCGAACCTTATATGAAAACTAAGAAAATCTGAAAAGTACAAAAAATCAGACCAATTTTTTCTTTTTCACTTTTTTTACCATAGTTCATGCATTTCACATGTCTAGATGTGAAAAAAAATAATTTTGACAATAATTGACAGATTTTGAAATTTTTCAAAAATCTGTCTTTTTTCCTGACCCCGAACCTTATTTGAAAACTAAGAAAATCTGAAAAGTACAAAAAATCAGACCAATATTTTCTTTCTCACTTTTTTACCATAGTTCATACATTTCACATGTCTAGACATGAAATAAAAAATAATTTGGACAATGTCTGACAGATTTTCAAATTTGTCAAAAAAACTTTCTCTCATCCTGAACGCGAAAACTAAAAAAATCTGAAAAGTAAGAAAAAATCAGACCAATTTTTTTTTCACTTTTTTTTCCATAGTTCATACATTTCACATGTCTAGATGTGAAATAAAAATAATTTGGACAATAATTGACAGATATTGAAATTTGTCTAAAATCTCACTTTTTTCCTGACCCCCAAACTTAAATGAAAACTAAGAAAATCTGAAAAGTACGAAGAAATCAAACCAAATTTTTTTTCACTTTTTTTCCCATAGCTCATGCATTTCACATGTCTAGACATGAAATAAAACATAATTTGGACAATATCTGACAGATTTTGAACTTTGTAAAAAAAAATTTCTCTCATCCAGACCGCGAAAACTAAAAAAATCTGAAAAGTAAGAAAAAAATCAGACCAATTTTTTTTTTCATTTTTGTTACCATAGTTCATGCATTTCACATGTCTAGATATGAAAAAAAATAATTTTGACAATAATTGACAGATTTTGACATTTTTCAAAAATCTGTCTTTTTTCCTGACCCCGAACCTTATATGAAAACTAAGAAAATCTGAAAAGTACGAAAAAATCATACCAAATTTTTTTTCACTTTTTTTCCCATAGCTCATGCATTTCACATGTCTAGACACGAAATAAAAAATAATTTGGACAATGTCTGACGGATTTTGAACTTTGTAAAAAAAAACTTTCTCTCATCCAGACCGCGAAAACTAAAAAAATCTGAAAAAAGTAAGAAAAAAATCAGACCATTTTTTTTTTTCATTTTTGTTGCCATAGTTAACGCATTTCACATGTCTAGATGTGAAAAAAAATAATTTTGACAATAATTGACAGATTTTGAAATTTTTCAAAAATCTGTCTTTTTTCCTGACCCCGAACCTTATATGAAAACTAAGAAAATCTGAAAAGTACAAAAAATCAGACCAATTTTTTCTTTTTCACTTTTTTTACCATAGTTCATGCATTTCACATGTCTAGATGTGAAAAAAAATAATTTTGACAATAATTGACAGATTTTGAAATTTTTCAAAAATCTGTCTTTTTTCCTGACCCCGAACCTTATATGAAAACTAAGAAAATCTGAAAAGTACAAAAAATCAGACCAATATTTTCTTTCTCACTTTTTTACCATAGTTCATACATTTCACATGTCTAGACATGAAATAAAAAATAATTTGGACAATAATTGACAGATTTTGAAATTTTTCAAAAATCTGTCTTTTTTCCTGACCCCGAACCTTATATGAAAAGTAAGAAAATCTGAAAAGTACAAAAAATCAGACCAATTTTTTCTTTTTCACTGTTTTTACCATAGCTCATGCATTTCACATGTCTAGATGTGAAAAAAAATAATTTTGACAATAATTGACAGATTTTGAAATTTTTCAAAAATCTGTCTTTTTTCCTGACCCCGAACCTTATATGAAAAGTAAGAAAATCTGAAAAGTACAAAAAATCAGACCAATTTTTTCTTTTTCACTTTTTGACATGAAATAAAAAATAATTTGGACAATGTCTGACAGATTTTCAAATTTGTCAAAAAAAACTTTCTCTCATCCTGAACGCGAAAACTAAAAAAATCTGAAAAGTAAGAAAAAAATCAGACCAATTTTTTTTTTCATTTTTGTTGCCATAGTTAACGCATTTCACATGTCTAGATGTGAAATAAAAATAATTTGGACAATAATTGACAGATTTTGAAATTTTTCAAAAATCTGTCTTTTTTTCCTGACCCCGAACCTTATATGAAAAGTAAGAAAATCTGAAAAGTACAAAAAATCAGAACAATTTTTTCTTTTTCACTTTTTGACATGAAATAAAAAATAATTTGGACAATGTCTGACAGATTTTCAAATTTGTCAAAAAAAACTTTCTCTCATCCTGAACGCGAAAACTAAAAAAATCTGAAAAGTAAGAAAAAAATCAGACCAATTTTTTTTTCATTTTTGTTGCCATAGTTAACGCATTTCACATGTCTAGATGTTAAAAAAAATAATTTTGACAATAATTGACAGATTTTGACATTTTTCAAAAATCTGTCTTTTTTCCTGACCCTGAAACTTATATGAAAACTAAGAAAATCTGAAAAGTACAAAAAATCAGACCAATTTTTTCTTTTTCACTTTTTTTACCATAGTTCATGCATTTCACATGTCTAGACATGAAATAAAACATAATTTGGACAATATCTGACAGATTTTGAACTTTGTAAAAAAATGTTTCTCTCATCCAGACCGCGAAAACTAAAAAAATCTGAAAAGTAAGAAAAAAATCAGACCAATTTTTTTTTTCATTTTTGTTGCCATAGTTAACGCATTTTACATGTCTAGATGTGAAAAAAAATTATTTTGACAATAATTGACAGATTTTGAAATTTTTCAAAAATCTGTCTTTTTTCCTGACCCCGAACCTTATATGAAAACTAAGAAAATCTGAAAAGTACAAAAAATCAGACCAATTTTTTCTTTTTCACTTTTTTTACCATAGTTCATGCATTTCACATGTCTAGATGTGAAAAAAAATAATTTTGACAATAATTGACAGATTTTGAAATTTTTCAAAAATCTGTCTTTTTTCCTGACCCCGAACCTTATATGAAAACTAAGAAAATCTGAAAAGTACAAAAAATCAGACCAATTTTTTCTTTTTCACTTTTTGACATGAAATAAAAAATAATTTGGACAATGTCTGACAGATTTTCAAATTTGTCAAAAAAAACTTTCTCTCATCCTGAACGCGAAAACTAAAAAAATCTGAAAAGTAAGAAAAAAATCAGACCAATTTTTTTTTCATTTTTGTTGCCATAGTTAACGCATTTCACATGTCTAGATGTGAAAAAAAATAATTTTGACAATAATTGACAGATTTTGAAATTTTTCAAAAATCTGTCTTTTTTCCTGACCCCGAACCTTATATGAAAACTAAGAAAATCTGAAAAGTACAAAAAATCAGACCAATTTTTTCTTTTTCACTTTTTTTACCATAGTTCATGCATTTCACATGTCTAGATGTGAAAAAAAATAATTTTGACAATAATTGACAGATTTTGAAATTTTTCAAAAATCTGTCTTTTTTCCTGACCCCGAACCTTATTTGAAAACTAAGAAAATCTGAAAAGTACAAAAAATCAGACCAATATTTTCTTTCTCACTTTTTTACCATAGTTCATACATTTCACATGTCTAGACATGAAATAAAAAATAATTTGGACAATGTCTGACAGATTTTCAAATTTGTCAAAAAAACTTTCTCTCATCCTGAACGCGAAAACTAAAAAAATCTGAAAAGTAAGAAAAAATCAGACCAATTTTTTTTTCACTTTTTTTTCCATAGTTCATACATTTCACATGTCTAGATGTGAAATAAAAATAATTTGGACAATAATTGACAGATATTGAAATTTGTCTAAAATCTCACTTTTTTCCTGACCCCCAAACTTAAATGAAAACTAAGAAAATCTGAAAAGTACGAAGAAATCAAACCAAATTTTTTTTCACTTTTTTTCCCATAGCTCATGCATTTCACATGTCTAGACATGAAATAAAACATAATTTGGACAATATCTGACAGATTTTGAACTTTGTAAAAAAAAATTTCTCTCATCCAGACCGCGAAAACTAAAAAAATCTGAAAAGTAAGAAAAAAATCAGACCAATTTTTTTTTTCATTTTTGTTACCATAGTTCATGCATTTCACATGTCTAGATATGAAAAAAAATAATTTTGACAATAATTGACAGATTTTGACATTTTTCAAAAATCTGTCTTTTTTCCTGACCCCGAACCTTATATGAAAACTAAGAAAATCTGAAAAGTACGAAAAAATCATACCAAATTTTTTTTCACTTTTTTTCCCATAGCTCATGCATTTCACATGTCTAGACACGAAATAAAAAATAATTTGGACAATGTCTGACGGATTTTGAACTTTGTAAAAAAAAACTTTCTCTCATCCAGACCGCGAAAACTAAAAAAATCTGAAAAAAGTAAGAAAAAAATCAGACCATTTTTTTTTTTCATTTTTGTTGCCATAGTTAACGCATTTCACATGTCTAGATGTGAAAAAAAATAATTTTGACAATAATTGACAGATTTTGAAATTTTTCAAAAATCTGTCTTTTTTCCTGACCCCGAACCTTATATGAAAACTAAGAAAATCTGAAAAGTACAAAAAATCAGACCAATTTTTTCTTTTTCACTTTTTTTACCATAGTTCATGCATTTCACATGTCTAGATGTGAAAAAAAATAATTTTGACAATAATTGACAGATTTTGAAATTTTTCAAAAATCTGTCTTTTTTCCTGACCCCGAACCTTATATGAAAACTAAGAAAATCTGAAAAGTACAAAAAATCAGACCAATATTTTCTTTCTCACTTTTTTTACCATAGTTCATACATTTCACATGTCTAGACATGAAATAAAAAATAATTTGGACAATAATTGACAGATTTTGAAATTTTTCAAAAATCTGTCTTTTTTCCTGACCCCGAACCTTATATGAAAAGTAAGAAAATCTGAAAAGTACAAAAAATCAGACCAATTTTTTCTTTTTCACTTTTTTTACCATAGCTCATGCATTTCACATGTCTAGATGTGAAAAAAAATAATTTTGACAATAATTGACAGATTTTGAAATTTTTCAAAAATCTGTCTTTTTTCCTGACCCCGAACCTTATATGAAAAGTAAGAAAATCTGAAAAGTACAAAAAATCAGACCAATTTTTTCTTTTTCACTTTTTGACATGAAATAAAAAATAATTTGGACAATGTCTGACAGATTTTCAAATTTGTCAAAAAAAACTTTCTCTCATCCTGAACGCGAAAACTAAAAAAATCTGAAAAGTAAGAAAAAAATCAGACCAATTTTTTTTTCATTTTTGTTGCCATAGTTAACGCATTTCACATGTCTAGATGTGAAAAAAAATAATTTTGACAATAATTGACAGATTTTGACATTTTTCAAAAATCTGTCTTTTTTCCTGACCCTGAAACTTATATGAAAACTAAGAAAATCTGAAAAGTACAAAAAATCAGACCAATTTTTTCTTTTTCACTTTTTTTACCATAGTTCATGCATTTCACATGTCTAGACATGAAATAAAACATAATTTGGACAATATCTGACAGATTTTGAACTTTGTAAAAAAATGTTTCTCTCATCCAGACCGCGAAAACTAAAAAAATCTGAAAAGTAAGAAAAAAATCAGACCAATTTTTTTTTTCATTTTTGTTGCCATAGTTAACGCATTTTACATGTCTAGATGTGAAAAAAAATTATTTTGACAATAATTGACAGATTTTGAAATTTTTCAAAAATCTGTCTTTTTTCCTGACCCCGAACCTTATATGAAAACTAAGAAAATCTGAAAAGTACAAAAAATCAGACCAATTTTTTCTTTTTCACTTTTTTTACCATAGTTCATGCATTTCACATGTCTAGATGTGAAAAAAAATAATTTTGACAATAATTGACAGATTTTGAAATTTTTCAAAAATCTGTCTTTTTTCCTGACCCCGAACCTTATATGAAAACTAAGAAAATCTGAAAAGTACAAAAAATCAGACCAATATTTTCTTTCTCACTTTTTTACCATAGTTCATACATTTCACATGTCTAGACATGAAATAAAAAATAATTTGGACAATGTCTGACAGATTTTCAAATTTGTCAAAAAAACTTTCTCTCATCCTGAACGCGAAAACTAAAAAAATCTGAAAAGTAAGAAAAAATCAGACCAATTTTTTTTTCACTTTTTTTTCCATAGTTCATACATTTCACATGTCTAGATGTGAAATAAAAATAATTTGGACAATAATTGACAGACATTGAAATTTGTCTAAAATCTCACTTTTTTCCTGACCCCCAAACTTAAATGAAAACTAAGAAAATCAGAAAAGTACGAAGAAATCAAACCAAATTTTTTTTCACTTTTTTTCCCATAGCTCATGCATTTCACATGTCTAGACATGAAATAAAACATAATTTGGACAATATCTGACAGATTTTGAACTTTGTAAAAAAAAATTTCTCTCATCCAGACCGCGAAAACTAAAAAAATCTGAAAAGTAAGAAAAAAATCAGACCAATTTTTTTTTTCATTTTTGTTGCCATAGTTCATGCATTTCACATGTCTAGATATGAAAAAAAATAATTTTGACAATAATTGACAGATTTTGACATTTTTCAAAAATCTGTCTTTTTTCCTGACCCCGAACCTTATATGAAAACTAAGAAAATCTGAAAAGTACGAAAAAATCATACCAAATTTTTTTTCACTTTTTTTCCCATAGCTCATGCATTTCACATGTCTAGACACGAAATAAAAAATAATTTGGACAATGTCTGACGGATTTTGAACTTTGTAAAAAAAAACTTTCTCTCATCCAGACCGCGAAAACTAAAAAAATCTGAAAAAAGTAAGAAAAAAATCAGACCATTTTTTTTTTCATTTTTGTTGCCATAGTTAACGCATTTCACATGTCTAGATGTGAAAAAAAATAATTTTGACAATAATTGACAGATTTTGAAATTTTTCAAAAATCTGTCTTTTTTCCTGACCCCGAACCTTATATGAAAACTAAGAAAATCTGAAAAGTACAAAAAATCAGACCAATTTTTTCTTTTTCACTTTTTTTACCATAGTTCATGCATTTCACATGTCTAGATGTGAAAAAAAATAATTTTGACAATAATTGACAGATTTTGAAATTTTTCAAAAATCTGTCTTTTTTCCTGACCCCGAACCTTATATGAAAACTAAGAAAATCTGAAAAGTACAAAAAATCAGACCAATTTTTTCTTTTTCACTTTTTTTACCATAGTTCATGCATTTCACATGTCTAGATGTGAAAAAAAATAATTTTGACAATAATTGACAGATTTTGAAATTTTTCAAAAATCTGTCTTTTTTCCTGACCCCGAACCTTATATGAAAAGTAAGAAAATCTGAAAAGTACAAAAAATCAGACCAATTTTTTCTTTTTCACTTTTTGACATGAAATAAAAAATAATTTGGACAATGTCTGACAGATTTTCAAATTTGTCAAAAAAAACTTTCTCTCATCCTGAACGCGAAAACTAAAAAAATCTGAAAAGTAAGAAAAAAATCAGACCAATTTTTTTTTCATTTTTGTTGCCATAGTTAACGCATTTCACATGTCTAGATGTGAAAAAAAATAATTTTGACAATAATTGACAGATTTTGACATTTTTCAAAAATCTGTCTTTTTTCCTGACCCTGAAACTTATATGAAAACTAAGAAAATCTGAAAAGTACAAAAAATCAGACCAATTTTTTCTTTTTCACTTTTTTTACCATAGTTCATGCATTTCACATGTCTAGACATGAAATAAAACATAATTTGGACAATATCTGACAGATTTTGAACTTTGTAAAAAAATGTTTCTCTCATCCAGACCGCGAAAACTAAAAAAATCTGAAAAGTAAGAAAAAAATCAGACCAATTTTTTTTTTCATTTTTGTTGCCATAGTTAACGCATTTTACATGTCTAGATGTGAAAAAAAAATATTTTGACAATAATTGACAGATTTTGAAATTTTTCAAAAATCTGTCTTTTTTCCTGACCCCGAACCTTATATGAAAACTAAGAAAATCTGAAAAGTACAAAAAATCAGACCAATTTTTTCTTTTTCACTTTTTTTACCATAGTTCATGCATTTCACATGTCTAGATGTGAAAAAAAATAATTTTGACAATAATTGACAGATTTTGAAATTTTTCAAAAATCTGTCTTTTTTCCTGACCCCGAACCTTATATGAAAACTAAGAAAATCTGAAAAGTACAAAAAATCAGACCAATATTTTCTTTCTCACTTTTTTACCATAGTTCATACATTTCACATGTCTAGACATGAAATAAAAAATAATTTGGACAATGTCTGACAGATTTTCAAATTTGTCAAAAAAACTTTCTCTCATCCTGAACGCGAAAACTAAAAAAATCTGAAAAGTAAGAAAAAATCAGACCAATTTTTTTTTCACTTTTTTTTCCATAGTTCATACATTTCACATGTCTAGATGTGAAATAAAAATAATTTGGACAATAATTGACAGACATTGAAATTTGTCTAAAATCTCACTTTTTTCCTGACCCCCAAACTTAAATGAAAACTAAGAAAATCAGAAAAGTACGAAGAAATCAAACCAAATTTTTTTTCACTTTTTTTCCCATAGCTCATGCATTTCACATGTCTAGACATGAAATAAAACATAATTTGGACAATATCTGACAGATTTTGAACTTTGTAAAAAAAAATTTCTCTCATCCAGACCGCGAAAACTAAAAAAATCTGAAAAGTAAGAAAAAAATCAGACCAATTTTTTTTTTCATTTTTGTTGCCATAGTTCATGCATTTCACATGTCTAGATATGAAAAAAAATAATTTTGACAATAATTGACAGATTTTGACATTTTTCAAAAATCTGTCTTTTTTCCTGACCCCGAACCTTATATGAAAACTAAGAAAATCTGAAAAGTACGAAAAAATCATACCAAATTTTTTTTCACTTTTTTTCCCATAGCTCATGCATTTCACATGTCTAGACACGAAATAAAAAATAATTTGGACAATGTCTGACGGATTTTGAACTTTGTAAAAAAAAACTTTCTCTCATCCAGACCGCGAAAACTAAAAAAATCTGAAAAAAGTAAGAAAAAAATCAGACCATTTTTTTTTTCATTTTTGTTGCCATAGTTAACGCATTTCACATGTCTAGATGTGAAAAAAAATAATTTTGACAATAATTGACAGATTTTGAAATTTTTCAAAAATCTGTCTTTTTTCCTGACCCCGAACCTTATATGAAAACTAAGAAAATCTGAAAAGTACAAAAAATCAGACCAATTTTTTCTTTTTCACTTTTTTTACCATAGTTCATGCATTTCACATGTCTAGATGTGAAAAAAAATAATTTTGACAATAATTGACAGATTTTGAAATTTTTCAAAAATCTGTCTTTTTTCCTGACCCCGAACCTTATATGAAAACTAAGAAAATCTGAAAAGTACAAAAAATCAGACCAATTTTTTCTTTTTCACTTTTTTTACCATAGTTCATGCATTTCACATGTCTAGATGTGAAAAAAAATAATTTGGACAATAATTGACAGATTTTGAAATTTTTCAAAAATCTGTCTTTTTTCCTGACCCCGAACCTTATATGAAAAGTAAGAAAATCTGAAAAGTACAAAAAATCAGACCAATTTTTTCTTTTTCACTTTTTGACATGAAATAAAAAATAATTTGGACAATGTCTGACAGATTTTCAAATTTGTCAAAAAAAACTTTCTCTCATCCTGAACGCGAAAACTAAAAAAATCTGAAAAGTAAGAAAAAAATCAGACCAATTTTTTTTTCATTTTTGTTGCCATAGTTAACGCATTTCACATGTCTAGATGTGAAAAAAAATAATTTTGACAATAATTGACAGATTTTGACATTTTTCAAAAATCTGTCTTTTTTCCTGACCCCGAACCTTATATGAAAACTAAGAAAATCTGAAAAGTACAAAAAATCAGACCAATTTTTTCTTTTTCACTTTTTTTACCATAGTTCATGCATTTCACATGTCTAGATGTGAAAAAAAATAATTTTGACAATAATTGACAGATTTTGAAATTTTTCAAAAATCTGTCTTTTTTCCTGACCCCGAACCTTATATGAAAACTAAGAAAATCTGAAAAGTACAAAAAATCAGACCAATTTTTTCTTTTTCACTTTTTTTACCATAGTTCATGCATTTCACATGTCTAGATGTGAAAAAAAATAATTTTGACAATAATTGACAGATTTTGAAATTTTTCAAAAATCTGTCTTTTTTCCTGACCCCGAACCTTATATGAAAAGTAAGAAAATCTGAAAAGTACAAAAAATCAGACCAATTTTTTCTTTTTCACTTTTTGACATGAAATAAAAAATAATTTGGACAATGTCTGACAGATTTTCAAATTTGTCAAAAAAAACTTTCTCTCATCCTGAACGCGAAAACTAAAAAAATCTGAAAAGTAAGAAAAAAATCAGACCAATTTTTTTTTCATTTTTGTTGCCATAGTTAACGCATTTCACATGTCTAGATGTGAAAAAAAATAATTTTGACAATAATTGACAGATTTTGACATTTTTCAAAAATCTGTCTTTTTTCCTGACCCTGAAACTTATATGAAAACTAAGAAAATCTGAAAAGTACAAAAAATCAGACCAATTTTTTCTTTTTCACTTTTTTTACCATAGTTCATGCATTTCACATGTCTAGACATGAAATAAAACATAATTTGGACAATATCTGACAGATTTTGAACTTTGTAAAAAAATGTTTCTCTCATCCAGACCGCGAAAACTAAAAAAATCTGAAAAGTAAGAAAAAAATCAGACCAATTTTTTTTTTCATTTTTGTTGCCATAGTTAACGCATTTTACATGTCTAGATGTGAAAAAAAATTATTTTGACAATAATTGACAGATTTTGAAATTTTTCAAAAATCTGTCTTTTTTCCTGACCCCGAACCTTATATGAAAACTAAGAAAATCTGAAAAGTACAAAAAATCAGACCAATTTTTTCTTTTTCACTTTTTTTACCATAGTTCATGCATTTCACATGTCTAGATGTGAAAAAAAATAATTTTGACAATAATTGACAGATTTTGAAATTTTTCAAAAATCTGTCTTTTTTCCTGACCCCGAACCTTATATGAAAACTAAGAAAATCTGAAAAGTACAAAAAATCAGACCAATATTTTCTTTCTCACTTTTTTACCATAGTTCATACATTTCACATGTCTAGACATGAAATAAAAAATAATTTGGACAATGTCTGACAGATTTTCAAATTTGTCAAAAAAACTTTCTCTCATCCTGAACGCGAAAACTAAAAAAATCTGAAAAGTAAGAAAAAATCAGACCAATTTTTTTTTCACTTTTTTTTCCATAGTTCATACATTTCACATGTCTAGATGTGAAATAAAAATAATTTGGACAATAATTGACAGACATTGAAATTTGTCTAAAATCTCACTTTTTTCCTGACCCCCAAACTTAAATGAAAACTAAGAAAATCAGAAAAGTACGAAGAAATCAAACCAAATTTTTTTTCACTTTTTTTCCCATAGCTCATGCATTTCACATGTCTAGACATGAAATAAAACATAATTTGGACAATATCTGACAGATTTTGAACTTTGTAAAAAAAAATTTCTCTCATCCAGACCGCGAAAACTAAAAAAATCTGAAAAGTAAGAAAAAAATCAGACCAATTTTTTTTTTCATTTTTGTTGCCATAGTTCATGCATTTCACATGTCTAGATATGAAAAAAAATAATTTTGACAATAATTGACAGATTTTGACATTTTTCAAAAATCTGTCTTTTTTCCTGACCCCGAACCTTATATGAAAACTAAGAAAATCTGAAAAGTACGAAAAAATCATACCAAATTTTTTTTCACTTTTTTTCCCATAGCTCATGCATTTCACATGTCTAGACACGAAATAAAAAATAATTTGGACAATGTCTGACGGATTTTGAACTTTGTAAAAAAAAACTTTCTCTCATCCAGACCGCGAAAACTAAAAAAATCTGAAAAAAGTAAGAAAAAAATCAGACCATTTTTTTTTTCATTTTTGTTGCCATAGTTAACGCATTTCACATGTCTAGATGTGAAAAAAAATAATTTTGACAATAATTGACAGATTTTGAAATTTTTCAAAAATCTGTCTTTTTTCCTGACCCCGAACCTTATATGAAAACTAAGAAAATCTGAAAAGTACAAAAAATCAGACCAATTTTTTCTTTTTCACTTTTTTTACCATAGTTCATGCATTTCACATGTCTAGATGTGAAAAAAAATAATTTTGACAATAATTGACAGATTTTGAAATTTTTCAAAAATCTGTCTTTTTTCCTGACCCCGAACCTTATATGAAAACTAAGAAAATCTGAAAAGTACAAAAAATCAGACCAATTTTTTCTTTTTCACTTTTTTTACCATAGTTCATGCATTTCACATGTCTAGATGTGAAAAAAAATAATTTGGACAATAATTGACAGATTTTGAAATTTTTCAAAAATCTGTCTTTTTTCCTGACCCCGAACCTTATATGAAAAGTAAGAAAATCTGAAAAGTACAAAAAATCAGACCAATTTTTTCTTTTTCACTTTTTGACATGAAATAAAAAATAATTTGGACAATGTCTGACAGATTTTCAAATTTGTCAAAAAAAACTTTCTCTCATCCTGAACGCGAAAACTAAAAAAATCTGAAAAGTAAGAAAAAAATCAGACCAATTTTTTTTTCATTTTTGTTGCCATAGTTAACGCATTTCACATGTCTAGATGTGAAAAAAAATAATTTTGACAATAATTGACAGATTTTGACATTTTTCAAAAATCTGTCTTTTTTCCTGACCCCGAACCTTATATGAAAACTAAGAAAATCTGAAAAGTACAAAAAATCAGACCAATTTTTTCTTTTTCACTTTTTTTACCATAGTTCATGCATTTCACATGTCTAGATGTGAAAAAAAATAATTTTGACAATAATTGACAGATTTTGAAATTTTTCAAAAATCTGTCTTTTTTCCTGACCCCGAACCTTATATGAAAACTAAGAAAATCTGAAAAGTACAAAAAATCAGACCAATTTTTTCTTTTTCACTTTTTTTACCATAGTTCATGCATTTCACATGTCTAGATGTGAAAAAAAATAATTTTGACAATAATTGACAGATTTTGAAATTTTTCAAAAATCTGTCTTTTTTCCTGACCCCGAACCTTATATGAAAAGTAAGAAAATCTGAAAAGTACAAAAAATCAGACCAATTTTTTCTTTTTCACTTTTTGACATGAAATAAAAAATAATTTGGACAATGTCTGACAGATTTTCAAATTTGTCAAAAAAAACTTTCTCTCATCCTGAACGCGAAAACTAAAAAAATCTGAAAAGTAAGAAAAAAATCAGACCAATTTTTTTTTCATTTTTGTTGCCATAGTTAACGCATTTCACATGTCTAGATGTGAAAAAAAATAATTTTGACAATAATTGACAGATTTTGACATTTTTCAAAAATCTGTCTTTTTTCCTGACCCTGAAACTTATATGAAAACTAAGAAAATCTGAAAAGTACAAAAAATCAGACCAATTTTTTCTTTTTCACTTTTTTTACCATAGTTCATGCATTTCACATGTCTAGACATGAAATAAAACATAATTTGGACAATATCTGACAGATTTTGAACTTTGTAAAAAAATGTTTCTCTCATCCAGACCGCGAAAACTAAAAAAATCTGAAAAGTAAGAAAAAAATCAGACCAATTTTTTTTTTCATTTTTGTTGCCATAGTTAACGCATTTTACATGTCTAGATGTGAAAAAAAATTATTTTGACAATAATTGACAGATTTTGAAATTTTTCAAAAATCTGTCTTTTTTCCTGACCCCGAACCTTATATGAAAACTAAGAAAATCTGAAAAGTACAAAAAATCAGACCAATTTTTTCTTTTTCACTTTTTTTACCATAGTTCATGCATTTCACATGTCTAGATGTGAAAAAAAATAATTTTGACAATAATTGACAGATTTTGAAATTTTTCAAAAATCTGTCTTTTTTCCTGACCCCGAACCTTATATGAAAACTAAGAAAATCTGAAAAGTACAAAAAATCAGACCAATATTTTCTTTCTCACTTTTTTACCATAGTTCATACATTTCACATGTCTAGACATGAAATAAAAAATAATTTGGACAATGTCTGACAGATTTTCAAATTTGTCAAAAAAACTTTCTCTCATCCTGAACGCGAAAACTAAAAAAATCTGAAAAGTAAGAAAAAATCAGACCAATTTTTTTTTCACTTTTTTTTCCATAGTTCATACATTTCACATGTCTAGATGTGAAATAAAAATAATTTGGACAATAATTGACAGACATTGAAATTTGTCTAAAATCTCACTTTTTTCCTGACCCCCAAACTTAAATGAAAACTAAGAAAATCAGAAAAGTACGAAGAAATCAAACCAAATTTTTTTTCACTTTTTTTCCCATAGCTCATGCATTTCACATGTCTAGACATGAAATAAAACATAATTTGGACAATATCTGACAGATTTTGAACTTTGTAAAAAAAAATTTCTCTCATCCAGACCGCGAAAACTAAAAAAATCTGAAAAGTAAGAAAAAAATCAGACCAATTTTTTTTTTCATTTTTGTTGCCATAGTTCATGCATTTCACATGTCTAGATATGAAAAAAAATAATTTTGACAATAATTGACAGATTTTGACATTTTTCAAAAATCTGTCTTTTTTCCTGACCCCGAACCTTATATGAAAACTAAGAAAATCTGAAAAGTACGAAAAAATCATACCAAATTTTTTTTCACTTTTTTTCCCATAGCTCATGCATTTCACATGTCTAGACACGAAATAAAAAATAATTTGGACAATGTCTGACGGATTTTGAACTTTGTAAAAAAAAACTTTCTCTCATCCAGACCGCGAAAACTAAAAAAATCTGAAAAAAGTAAGAAAAAAATCAGACCATTTTTTTTTTCATTTTTGTTGCCATAGTTAACGCATTTCACATGTCTAGATGTGAAAAAAAATAATTTTGACAATAATTGACAGATTTTGAAATTTTTCAAAAATCTGTCTTTTTTCCTGACCCCGAACCTTATATGAAAACTAAGAAAATCTGAAAAGTACAAAAAATCAGACCAATTTTTTCTTTTTCACTTTTTTTACCATAGTTCATGCATTTCACATGTCTAGATGTGAAAAAAAATAATTTTGACAATAATTGACAGATTTTGAAATTTTTCAAAAATCTGTCTTTTTTCCTGACCCCGAACCTTATATGAAAACTAAGAAAATCTGAAAAGTACAAAAAATCAGACCAATTTTTTCTTTTTCACTTTTTTTACCATAGTTCATGCATTTCACATGTCTAGATGTGAAAAAAAATAATTTTGACAATAATTGACAGATTTTGAAATTTTTCAAAAATCTGTCTTTTTTCCTGACCCCGAACCTTATATGAAAAGTAAGAAAATCTGAAAAGTACAAAAAATCAGACCAATTTTTTCTTTTTCACTTTTTGACATGAAATAAAAAATAATTTGGACAATGTCTGACAGATTTTCAAATTTGTCAAAAAAAACTTTCTCTCATCCTGAACGCGAAAACTAAAAAAATCTGAAAAGTAAGAAAAAAATCAGACCAATTTTTTTTTCATTTTTGTTGCCATAGTTAACGCATTTCACATGTCTAGATGTGAAAAAAAATAATTTTGACAATAATTGACAGATTTTGACATTTTTCAAAAATCTGTCTTTTTTCCTGACCCTGAAACTTATATGAAAACTAAGAAAATCTGAAAAGTACAAAAAATCAGACCAATTTTTTCTTTTTCACTTTTTTTACCATAGTTCATGCATTTCACATGTCTAGACATGAAATAAAACATAATTTGGACAATATCTGACAGATTTTGAACTTTGTAAAAAAATGTTTCTCTCATCCAGACCGCGAAAACTAAAAAAATCTGAAAAGTAAGAAAAAAATCAGACCAATTTTTTTTTTCATTTTTGTTGCCATAGTTAACGCATTTTACATGTCTAGATGTGAAAAAAAATTATTTTGACAATAATTGACAGATTTTGAAATTTTTCAAAAATCTGTCTTTTTTCCTGACCCCGAACCTTATATGAAAACTAAGAAAATCTGAAAAGTACAAAAAATCAGACCAATTTTTTCTTTTTCACTTTTTTTACCATAGTTCATGCATTTCACATGTCTAGATGTGAAAAAAAATAATTTTGACAATAATTGACAGATTTTGAAATTTTTCAAAAATCTGTCTTTTTTCCTGACCCCGAACCTTATATGAAAACTAAGAAAATCTGAAAAGTACAAAAAATCAGACCAATATTTTCTTTCTCACTTTTTTACCATAGTTCATACATTTCACATGTCTAGACATGAAATAAAAAATAATTTGGACAATGTCTGACAGATTTTCAAATTTGTCAAAAAAACTTTCTCTCATCCTGAACGCGAAAACTAAAAAAATCTGAAAAGTAAGAAAAAATCAGACCAATTTTTTTTTCACTTTTTTTTCCATAGTTCATACATTTCACATGTCTAGATGTGAAATAAAAATAATTTGGACAATAATTGACAGACATTGAAATTTGTCTAAAATCTCACTTTTTTCCTGACCCCCAAACTTAAATGAAAACTAAGAAAATCAGAAAAGTACGAAGAAATCAAACCAAATTTTTTTTCACTTTTTTTCCCATAGCTCATGCATTTCACATGTCTAGACATGAAATAAAACATAATTTGGACAATATCTGACAGATTTTGAACTTTGTAAAAAAAAATTTCTCTCATCCAGACCGCGAAAACTAAAAAAATCTGAAAAGTAAGAAAAAAATCAGACCAATTTTTTTTTTCATTTTTGTTGCCATAGTTCATGCATTTCACATGTCTAGATATGAAAAAAAATAATTTTGACAATAATTGACAGATTTTGACATTTTTCAAAAATCTGTCTTTTTTCCTGACCCCGAACCTTATATGAAAACTAAGAAAATCTGAAAAGTACGAAAAAATCATACCAAATTTTTTTTCACTTTTTTTCCCATAGCTCATGCATTTCACATGTCTAGACACGAAATAAAAAATAATTTGGACAATGTCTGACGGATTTTGAACTTTGTAAAAAAAAACTTTCTCTCATCCAGACCGCGAAAACTAAAAAAATCTGAAAAAAGTAAGAAAAAAATCAGACCATTTTTTTTTTCATTTTTGTTGCCATAGTTAACGCATTTCACATGTCTAGATGTGAAAAAAAATAATTTTGACAATAATTGACAGATTTTGAAATTTTTCAAAAATCTGTCTTTTTTCCTGACCCCGAACCTTATATGAAAACTAAGAAAATCTGAAAAGTACAAAAAATCAGACCAATTTTTTCTTTTTCACTTTTTTTACCATAGTTCATGCATTTCACATGTCTAGATGTGAAAAAAAATAATTTTGACAATAATTGACAGATTTTGAAATTTTTCAAAAATCTGTCTTTTTTCCTGACCCCGAACCTTATATGAAAACTAAGAAAATCTGAAAAGTACAAAAAATCAGACCAATTTTTTCTTTTTCACTTTTTTTACCATAGTTCATGCATTTCACATGTCTAGATGTGAAAAAAAATAATTTGGACAATAATTGACAGATTTTGAAATTTTTCAAAAATCTGTCTTTTTTCCTGACCCCGAACCTTATATGAAAAGTAAGAAAATCTGAAAAGTACAAAAAATCAGACCAATTTTTTCTTTTTCACTTTTTGACATGAAATAAAAAATAATTTGGACAATGTCTGACAGATTTTCAAATTTGTCAAAAAAAACTTTCTCTCATCCTGAACGCGAAAACTAAAAAAATCTGAAAAGTAAGAAAAAAATCAGACCAATTTTTTTTTCATTTTTGTTGCCATAGTTAACGCATTTCACATGTCTAGATGTGAAAAAAAATAATTTTGACAATAATTGACAGATTTTGACATTTTTCAAAAATCTGTCTTTTTTCCTGACCCTGAAACTTATATGAAAACTAAGAAAATCTGAAAAGTACAAAAAATCAGACCAATTTTTTCTTTTTCACTTTTTTTACCATAGTTCATGCATTTCACATGTCTAGACATGAAATAAAACATAATTTGGACAATATCTGACAGATTTTGAACTTTGTAAAAAAATGTTTCTCTCATCCAGACCGCGAAAACTAAAAAAATCTGAAAAGTAAGAAAAAAATCAGACCAATTTTTTTTTTCATTTTTGTTGCCATAGTTAACGCATTTTACATGTCTAGATGTGAAAAAAAATAATTTTGACAATAATTGACAGATTTTGAAATTTTTCAAAAATCTGTCTTTTTTCCTGACCCCGAACCTTATATGAAAACTAAGAAAATCTGAAAAGTACAAAAAATCAGACCAATATTTTCTTTCTCACTTTTTTACCATAGTTCATACATTTCACATGTCTAGACATGAAATAAAAAATAATTTGGACAATGTCTGACAGATTTTCAAATTTGTCAAAAAAACTTTCTCTCATCCTGAACGCGAAAACTAAAAAAATCTGAAAAGTACGAAAAAATCATACCAAATTTTTTTTCACTTTTTTTCCCATAGCTCATGCATTTCACATGTCTAGACACGAAATAAAAAATAATTTGGACAATGTCTGACGGATTTTGAACTTTGTAAAAAAAAACTTTCTCTGATCCAGACCGCGAAAACTAAAAAAATCTGAAAAAAGTAAGAAAAAAATCAGACCATTTTTTTTTTTCATTTTTGTTGCCATAGTTAACGCATTTCACATGTCTAGATGTGAAAAAAAATAATTTTGACAATAATTGACAGATTTTGAAATTTTTCAAAAATCTGTCTTTTTTCCTGACCCCGAACCTTATATGAAAACTAAGAAAATCTGAAAAGTACAAAAAATCAGACCAATATTTTCTTTCTCACTTTTTTACCATAGTTCATACATTTCACATGTCTAGACATGAAATAAAAAATAATTTGGACAATGTCTGACAGATTTTCAAATTTGTCAAAAAAACTTTCTCTCATCCTGAACGCGAAAACTAAAAAAATCTGAAAAGTAAGAAAAAATCAGACCAATTTTTTTTTCACTTTTTTTGCCATAGTTCATACATTTCACATGTCTAGATGTGAAAAAAAATAATTTTGACAATAATTGACAGATTTTGAAATTTTTCAAAAATCTGTCTTTTTTCCTGACCCCGAACCTTATATGAAAACTAAGAAAATCTGAAAAGTACAAAAAATCAGACCAATTTTTTCTTTTTCACTTTTTTTACCATAGTTCATGCATTTCACATGTCTAGATGTGAAAAAAAATAATTTTGACAATAATTGACAGATTTTGAAAATTTTCAAAAATCTGTCTTTTTTCCTGACCCCGAACCTTATATGAAAACTAAGAAAATCTGAAAAGTACAAAAAATCAGACCAATATTTTCTTTCTCACTTTTTTACCATAGTTCATACATTTCACATGTCTAGACATGAAATAAAAAATAATTTGGACAATGTCTGACAGATTTTCAAATTTGTCAAAAAAACTTTCTCTCATCCTGAACGCGAAAACTAAAAAAATCTGAAAAGTAAGAAAAAATCAGACCAATTTTTTTTTCACTTTTTTTGCCATAGTTCATACATTTCACATGTCTAGATGTGAAATAAAAATAATTTGGACAATAATTGACAGATATTGAAATTTGTCTAAAATCTCACTTTTTTCCTGACCCCCAAACTTAAATGAAAACTAAGAAAATCTGAAAAGTACGAAGAAATCAAACCAAATTTTTTTTCACTTTTTTTCCCATAGCTCATGCATTTCACATGTCTAGACATGAAATAAAACATAATTTGGACAATATCTGACAGATTTTGAACTTTGTAAAAAAAAATTTCTCTCATCCAGACCGCGAAAACTAAAAAAATCTGAAAAGTAAGAAAAAAATCAGACCAATTTTTTTTTTCATTTTTGTTGCCATAGTTCATGCATTTCACATGTCTAGATATGAAAAAAAATAATTTTGACAATAATTGACAGATTTTGACATTTTTCAAAAATCTGTCTTTTTTCCTGACCCCGAACCTTATATGAAAACTAAGAAAATCTGAAAAGTACGAAAAAATCATACCAAATTTTTTTTCACTTTTTTTCCCATAGCTCATGCATTTCACATGTCTAGACACGAAATAAAAAATAATTTGGACAATGTCTGACGGATTTTGAACTTTGTAAAAAAAAACTTTCTCTCATCCAGACCGCGAAAACTAAAAAAATCTGAAAAAAGTAAGAAAAAAATCAGACCATTTTTTTTTTTCATTTTTGTTGCCATAGTTAACGCATTTCACATGTCTAGATGTGAAAAAAAATAATTTTGACAATAATTGACAGATTTTGAAATTTTTCAAAAATCTGTCTTTTTTCCTGACCCCGAACCTTATATGAAAACTAAGAAAATCTGAAAAGTACAAAAAATCAGACCAATTTTTTCTTTTTCACTTTTTTTACCATAGTTCATGCATTTCACATGTCTAGATGTGAAAAAAAATAATTTTGACAATAATTGACAGATTTTGAAATTTTTCAAAAATCTGTCTTTTTTCCTGACCCCGAACCTTATATGAAAACTAAGAAAATCTGAAAAGTACAAAAAATCAGACCAATATTTTCTTTCTCACTTTTTTACCATAGTTCATACATTTCACATGTCTAGACATGAAATAAAAAATAATTTGGACAATGTCTGACAGATTTTCAAATTTGTCAAAAAAACTTTCTCTCATCCTGAACGCGAAAACTAAAAAAATCTGAAAAGTAAGAAAAAATCAGACCAATTTTTTTTTCACTTTTTTTGCCATAGTTCATACATTTCACATGTCTAGATGTGAAAAAAAATAATTTTGACAATAATTGACAGATTTTGAAATTTTTCAAAAATCTGTCTTTTTTCCTGACCCCGAACCTTATATGAAAACTAAGAAAATCTGAAAAGTACAAAAAATCAGACCAATTTTTTCTTTTTCACTTTTTTTACCATAGTTCATGCATTTCACATGTCTAGATGTGAAAAAAAATAATTTTGACAATAATTGACAGATTTTGAAATTTTTCAAAAATCTGTCTTTTTTCCTGACCCCGAACCTTATATGAAAACTAAGAAAATCTGAAAAGTACAAAAAATCAGACCAATATTTTCTTTCTCACTTTTTTACCATAGTTCATACATTTCACATGTCTAGACATGAAATAAAAAATAATTTGGACAATGTCTGACAGATTTTCAAATTTGTCAAAAAAACTTTCTCTCATCCTGAACGCGAAAACTAAAAAAATCTGAAAAGTAAGAAAAAATCAGACCAATTTTTTTTTCACTTTTTTTGCCATAGTTCATACATTTCACATGTCTAGATGTGAAAAAAAATAATTTTGACAATAATTGACAGATTTTGAAATTTTTCAAAAATCTGTCTTTTTTCCTGACCCCGAACCTTATATGAAAACTAAGAAAATCTGAAAAGTACAAAAAATCAGACCAATTTTTTCTTTTTCACTTTTTTTACCATAGTTCATGCATTTCACATGTCTAGATGTGAAAAAAAATAATTTTGACAATAATTGACAGATTTTGAAAATTTTCAAAAATCTGTCTTTTTTCCTGACCCCGAACCTTATATGAAAACTAAGAAAATCTGAAAAGTACAAAAAATCAGACCAATATTTTCTTTCTCACTTTTTTACCATAGTTCATACATTTCACATGTCTAGACATGAAATAAAAAATAATTTGGACAATGTCTGACAGATTTTCAAATTTGTCAAAAAAACTTTCTCTCATCCTGAACGCGAAAACTAAAAAAATCTGAAAAGTAAGAAAAAATCAGACCAATTTTTTTTTCACTTTTTTTGCCATAGTTCATACATTTCACATGTCTAGATGTGAAAAAAAATAATTTTGACAATAATTGACAGATTTTGAAATTTTTCAAAAATCTGTCTTTTTTCCTGACCCCGAACCTTATATGAAAACTAAGAAAATCTGAAAAGTACAAAAAATCAGACCAATTTTTTCTTTTTCACTTTTTTTACCATAGTTCATGCATTTCACATGTCTAGATGTGAAAAAAAATAATTTTGACAATAATTGACAGATTTTGAAAATTTTCAAAAATCTGTCTTTTTTCCTGACCCCGAACCTTATATGAAAACTAAGATAATCTGAAAAGTACAAAAAATCAGACCAATATTTTCTTTCTCACTTTTTTACCATAGTTCATACATTTCACATGTCTAGACATGAAATAAAAAATAATTTGGACAATGTCTGACAGATTTTCAAATTTGTCAAAAAAACTTTCTCTCATCCTGAACGCGAAAACTAAAAAAATCTGAAAAGTAAGAAAAAATCAGACCAATTTTTTTTTCACTTTTTTTGCCATAGTTCATACATTTCACATGTCTAGATGTGAAATAAAAATAATTTGGACAATAATTGACAGATATTGAAATTTGTCTAAAATCTCACTTTTTTCCTGACCCCCAAACTTAAATGAAAACTAAGAAAATCTGAAAAGTACGAAGAAATCAAACCAAATTTTTTTTCACTTTTTTTCCCATAGCTCATGCATTTCACATGTCTAGACATGAAATAAAACATAATTTGGACAATATCTGACAGATTTTGAACTTTGTAAAAAAAAATTTCTCTCATCCAGACCGCGAAAACTAAAAAAATCTGAAAAGTAAGAAAAAAATCAGACCAATTTTTTTTTTCATTTTTGTTGCCATAGTTCATGCATTTCACATGTCTAGATATGAAAAAAAATAATTTTGACAATAATTGACAGATTTTGACATTTTTCAAAAATCTGTCTTTTTTCCTGACCCCGAACCTTATATGAAAACTAAGAAAATCTGAAAAGTACAAAAAATCAGACCAATATTTTCTTTCTCACTTTTTTACCATAGTTCATACATTTCACATGTCTAGACATGAAATAAAAAATAATTTGGACAATGTCTGACAGATTTTCAAATTTGTCAAAAAAACTTTCTCTCATCCTGAACGCGAAAACTAAAAAAATCTGAAAAGTAAGAAAAAATCAGACCAATTTTTTTTTCACTTTTTTTGCCATAGTTCATACATTTCACATGTCTAGATGTGAAAAAAAATAATTTTGACAATAATTGACAGATTTTGAAATTTTTCAAAAATCTGTCTTTTTTCCTGACCCCGAACCTTATATGAAAACTAAGAAAATCTGAAAAGTACAAAAAATCAGACCAATTTTTTCTTTTTCACTTTTTTTACCATAGTTCATGCATTTCACATGTCTAGATGTGAAAAAAAATAATTTTGACAATAATTGACAGATTTTGAAATTTTTCAAAAATCTGTCTTTTTTCCTGACCCCGAACCTTATATGAAAACTAAGAAAATCTGAAAAGTACAAAAAATCAGACCAATATTTTCTTTCTCACTTTTTTACCATAGTTCATACATTTCACATGTCTAGACATGAAATAAAAAATAATTTGGACAATGTCTGACAGATTTTCAAATTTGTCAAAAAAACTTTCTCTCATCCTGAACGCGAAAACTAAAAAAATCTGAAAAGTAAGAAAAAATCAGACCAATTTTTTTTTCACTTTTTTTGCCATAGTTCATACATTTCACATGTCTAGATGTGAAAAAAAATAATTTTGACAATAATTGACAGATTTTGAAATTTTTCAAAAATCTGTCTTTTTTCCTGACCCCGAACCTTATATGAAAACTAAGAAAATCTGAAAAGTACAAAAAATCAGACCAATTTTTTCTTTTTCACTTTTTTTACCATAGTTCATGCATTTCACATGTCTAGATGTGAAAAAAAATAATTTTGACAATAATTGACAGATTTTTCAAAATTTTCAAAAATCTGTCTTTTTTCCTGACCCCGAACCTTATATGAAAACTAAGATAATCTGAAAAGTACAAAAAATCAGACCAATATTTTCTTTCTCACTTTTTTACCATAGTTCATACATTTCACATGTCTAGACATGAAATAAAAAATAATTTGGACAATGTCTGACAGATTTTCAAATTTGTCAAAAAAACTTTCTCTCATCCTGAACGCGAAAACTAAAAAAATCTGAAAAGTAAGAAAAAATCAGACCAATTTTTTTTTCACTTTTTTTGCCATAGTTCATACATTTCACATGTCTAGATGTGAAATAAAAATAATTTGGACAATAATTGACAGATATTGAAATTTGTCTAAAATCTCACTTTTTTCCTGACCCCCAAACTTAAATGAAAACTAAGAAAATCTGAAAAGTACGAAGAAATCAAACCAAATTTTTTTTCACTTTTTTTCCCATAGCTCATGCATTTCACATGTCTAGACATGAAATAAAACATAATTTGGACAATATCTGACAGATTTTGAACTTTGTAAAAAAAAATTTCTCTCATCCAGACCGCGAAAACTAAAAAAATCTGAAAAGTAAGAAAAAAATCAGACCAATTTTTTTTTTCATTTTTGTTGCCATAGTTCATGCATTTCACATGTCTAGATATGAAAAAAAATAATTTTGACAATAATTGACAGATTTTGACATTTTTCAAAAATCTGTCTTTTTTCCTGACCCCGAACCTTATATGAAAACTAAGAAAATCTGAAAAGTACGAAAAAATCATACCAAATTTTTTTTCACTTTTTTTCCCATAGCTCATGCATTTCACATGTCTAGACACGAAATAAAAAATAATTTGGACAATGTCTGACGGATTTTGAACTTTGTAAAAAAAAACTTTCTCTCATCCAGACCGCGAAAACTAAAAAAATCTGAAAAAAGTAAGAAAAAAATCAGACCATTTTTTTTTTTCATTTTTGTTGCCATAGTTAACGCATTTCACATGTCTAGATGTGAAAAAAAATAATTTTGACAATAATTGACAGATTTTGAAATTTTTCAAAAATCTGTCTTTTTTCCTGACCCCGAACCTTATATGAAAACTAAGAAAATCTGAAAAGTACAAAAAATCAGACCAATTTTTTCTTTTTCACTTTTTTTACCATAGTTCATGCATTTCACATGTCTAGATGTGAAAAAAAATAATTTTGACAATAATTGACAGATTTTGAAATTTTTCAAAAATCTGTCTTTTTTCCTGACCCCGAACCTTATATGAAAACTAAGAAAATCTGAAAAGTACGAAGAAATCAAACCAAATTTTTTTTCACTTTTTTTCCCATAGCTCATGCATTTCACATGTCTAGACATGAAATAAAACATAATTTGGACAATATCTGACAGATTTTGAACTTTGTAAAAAAAAATTTCTCTCATCCAGACCGCGAAAACTAAAAAAATCTGAAAAGTAAGAAAAAAATCAGACCAATTTTTTTTTTCATTTTTGTTGCCATAGTTCATGCATTTCACATGTCTAGATATGAAAAAAAATAATTTTGACAATAATTGACAGATTTTGACATTTTTCAAAAATCTGTCTTTTTTCCTGACCCCGAACCTTATATGAAAACTAAGAAAATCTGAAAAGTACGAAAAAATCATACCAAATTTTTTTTCACTTTTTTTCCCATAGCTCATGCATTTCACATGTCTAGACACGAAATAAAAAATAATTTGGACAATGTCTGACGGATTTTGAACTTTGTAAAAAAAAACTTTCTCTCATCCAGACCGCGAAAACTAAAAAAATCTGAAAAAAGTAAGAAAAAAATCAGACCATTTTTTTTTTTCATTTTTGTTGCCATAGTTAACGAATTTCACATGTCTAGATGTGAAAAAAAATAATTTTGACAATAATTGACAGATTTTGAAATTTTTCAAAAATCTGTCTTTTTTCCTGACCCCGAACCTTATATGAAAACTAAGAAAATCTGAAAAGTACAAAAAATCAGACCAATTTTTTCTTTTTCACTTTTTTTACCATAGTTCATGCATTTCACATGTCTAGATGTGAAAAAAAATAATTTTGACAATAATTGACAGATTTTGAAATTTTTCAAAAATCTGTCTTTTTTCCTGACCCCGAACCTTATATGAAAACTAAGAAAATCTGAAAAGTACAAAAAATCAGACCAATATTTTCTTTCTCACTTTTTTACCATAGTTCATACATTTCACATGTCTAGACATGAAATAAAAAATAATTTGGACAATGTCTGACAGATTTTCAAATTTGTCAAAAAAACTTTCTCTCATCCTGAACGCGAAAACTAAAAAAATCTGAAAAGTAAGAAAAAATCAGACCAATTTTTTTTTCACTTTTTTTGCCATAGTTCATACATTTCACATGTCTAGATGTGAAAAAAAATAATTTTGACAATAATTGACAGATTTTGAAATTTTTCAAAAATCTGTCTTTTTTCCTGACCCCGAACCTTATATGAAAACTAAGAAAATCTGAAAAGTACAAAAAATCAGACCAATTTTTTCTTTTTCACTTTTTTTACCATAGTTCATGCATTTCACATGTCTAGATGTGAAAAAAAATAATTTTGACAATAATTGACAGATTTTGAAAATTTTCAAAAATCTGTCTTTTTTCCTGACCCCGAACCTTATATGAAAACTAAGATAATCTGAAAAGTACAAAAAATCAGACCAATATTTTCTTTCTCACTTTTTTACCATAGTTCATACATTTCACATGTCTAGACATGAAATAAAAAATAATTTGGACAATGTCTGACAGATTTTCAAATTTGTCAAAAAAACTTTCTCTCATCCTGAACGCGAAAACTAAAAAAATCTGAAAAGTAAGAAAAAATCAGACCAATTTTTTTTTCACTTTTTTTGCCATAGTTCATACATTTCACATGTCTAGATGTGAAAAAAAATAATTTTGACAATAATTGACAGATTTTGAAATTTTTCAAAAATCTGTCTTTTTTCCTGACCCCGAACCTTATATGAAAACTAAGAAAATCTGAAAAGTACAAAAAATCAGACCAATTTTTTCTTTTTCACTTTTTTTACCATAGTTCATGCATTTCACATGTCTAGATGTGAAAAAAAATAATTTTGACAATAATTGACAGATTTTGAAAATTTTCAAAAATCTGTCTTTTTTCCTGACCCCGAACCTTATATGAAAACTAAGATAATCTGAAAAGTACAAAAAATCAGACCAATATTTTCTTTCTCACTTTTTTACCATAGTTCATACATTTCACATGTCTAGACATGAAATAAAAAATAATTTGGACAATGTCTGACAGATTTTCAAATTTGTCAAAAAAACTTTCTCTCATCCTGAACGCGAAAACTAAAAAAATCTGAAAAGTAAGAAAAAATCAGACCAATTTTTTTTTCACTTTTTTTGCCATAGTTCATACATTTCACATGTCTAGATGTGAAATAAAAATAATTTGGACAATAATTGACAGATATTGAAATTTGTCTAAAATCTCACTTTTTTCCTGACCCCCAAACTTAAATGAAAACTAAGAAAATCTGAAAAGTACGAAGAAATCAAACCAAATTTTTTTTCACTTTTTTTCCCATAGCTCATGCATTTCACATGTCTAGACATGAAATAAAACATAATTTGGACAATATCTGACAGATTTTGAACTTTGTAAAAAAAAATTTCTCTCATCCAGACCGCGAAAACTAAAAAAATCTGAAAAGTAAGAAAAAAATCAGACCAATTTTTTTTTTCATTTTTGTTGCCATAGTTCATGCATTTCACATGTCTAGATATGAAAAAAAATAATTTTGACAATAATTGACAGATTTTGACATTTTTCAAAAATCTGTCTTTTTTCCTGACCCCGAACCTTATATGAAAACTAAGAAAATCTGAAAAGTACGAAAAAATCATACCAAATTTTTTTTCACTTTTTTTCCCATAGCTCATGCATTTCACATGTCTAGACACGAAATAAAAAATAATTTGGACAATGTCTGACGGATTTTGAACTTTGTAAAAAAAAACTTTCTCTCATCCAGACCGCGAAAACTAAAAAAATCTGAAAAAAGTAAGAAAAAAATCAGACCATTTTTTTTTTTCATTTTTGTTGCCATAGTTAACGAATTTCACATGTCTAGATGTGAAAAAAAATAATTTTGACAATAATTGACAGATTTTGAAATTTTTCAAAAATCTGTCTTTTTTCCTGACCCCGAACCTTATATGAAAACTAAGAAAATCTGAAAAGTACAAAAAATCAGACCAATTTTTTCTTTTTCACTTTTTTTACCATAGTTCATGCATTTCACATGTCTAGATGTGAAAAAAAATAATTTTGACAATAATTGACAGATTTTGAAATTTTTCAAAAATCTGTCTTTTTTCCTGACCCCGAACCTTATATGAAAACTAAGAAAATCTGAAAAGTACAAAAAATCAGACCAATATTTTCTTTCTCACTTTTTTACCATAGTTCATACATTTCACATGTCTAGACATGAAATAAAAAATAATTTGGACAATGTCTGACAGATTTTCAAATTTGTCAAAAAAACTTTCTCTCATCCTGAACGCGAAAACTAAAAAAATCTGAAAAGTAAGAAAAAATCAGACCAATTTTTTTTTCACTTTTTTTGCCATAGTTCATACATTTCACATGTCTAGATGTGAAAAAAAATAATTTTGACAATAATTGACAGATTTTGAAATTTTTCAAAAATCTGTCTTTTTTCCTGACCCCGAACCTTATATGAAAACTAAGAAAATCTGAAAAGTACAAAAAATCAGACCAATTTTTTCTTTTTCACTTTTTTTACCATAGTTCATGCATTTCACATGTCTAGATGTGAAAAAAAATAATTTTGACAATAATTGACAGATTTTGAAAATTTTCAAAAATCTGTCTTTTTTCCTGACCCCGAACCTTATATGAAAACTAAGAAAATCTGAAAAGTACAAAAAATCAGACCAATATTTTCTTTCTCACTTTTTTACCATAGTTCATACATTTCACATGTCTAGACATGAAATAAAAAATAATTTGGACAATGTCTGACAGATTTTCAAATTTGTCAAAAAAACTTTCTCTCATCCTGAACGCGAAAACTAAAAAAATCTGAAAAGTAAGAAAAAATCAGACCAATTTTTTTTTCACTTTTTTTGCCATAGTTCATACATTTCACATGTCTAGATGTGAAAAAAAATAATTTTGACAATAATTGACAGATTTTGAAATTTTTCAAAAATCTGTCTTTTTTCCTGACCCCGAACCTTATATGAAAACTAAGAAAATCTGAAAAGTACAAAAAATCAGACCAATTTTTTCTTTTTCACTTTTTTTACCATAGTTCATGCATTTCACATGTCTAGATGTAAAAAAAAATAATTTTGACAATAATTGACAGATTTTGAAAATTTTCAAAAATCTGTCTTTTTTCCTGACCCCGAACCTTATATGAAAACTAAGAAAATCTGAAAAGTACAAAAAATCAGACCAATTTTTTCTTTTTCACTTTTTTTACCATAGTTCATGCATTTCACATGTCTAGATGTGAAAAAAAATAATTTTGACAATAATTGACAGATTTTGAAAATTTTCAAAAATCTGTCTTTTTTCCTGACCCCGAACCTTATATGAAAACTAAGATAATCTGAAAAGTACAAAAAATCAGACCAATATTTTCTTTCTCACTTTTTTACCATAGTTCATACATTTCACATGTCTAGACATGAAATAAAAAATAATTTGGACAATGTCTGACAGATTTTCAAATTTGTCAAAAAAACTTTCTCTCATCCTGAACGCGAAAACTAAAAAAATCTGAAAAGTAAGAAAAAATCAGACCAATTTTTTTTTCACTTTTTTTGCCATAGTTCATACATTTCACATGTCTAGATGTGAAATAAAAATAATTTGGACAATAATTGACAGATATTGAAATTTGTCTAAAATCTCACTTTTTTCCTGACCCCCAAACTTAAATGAAAACTAAGAAAATCTGAAAAGTACGAAGAAATCAAACCAAATTTTTTTTCACTTTTTTTCCCATAGCTCATGCATTTCACATGTCTAGACATGAAATAAAACATAATTTGGACAATATCTGACAGATTTTGAACTTTGTAAAAAAAAATTTCTCTCATCCAGACCGCGAAAACTAAAAAAATCTGAAAAGTAAGAAAAAAATCAGACCAATTTTTTTTTTCATTTTTGTTGCCATAGTTCATGCATTTCACATGTCTAGATATGAAAAAAAATAATTTTGACTATAATTGACAGATTTTGACATTTTTCAAAAATCTGTCTTTTTTCCTGACCCCGAACCTTATATGAAAACTAAGAAAATCTGAAAAGTACGAAAAAATCATACCAAATTTTTTTTCACTTTTTTTCCCATAGCTCATGCATTTCACATGTCTAGACACGAAATAAAAAATAATTTGGACAATGTCTGACGGATTTTGAACTTTGTAAAAAAAAACTTTCTCTCATCCAGACCGCGAAAACTAAAAAAATCTGAAAAAAGTAAGAAAAAAATCAGACCATTTTTTTTTTTCATTTTTGTTGCCATAGTTAACGCATTTCACATGTCTAGATGTGAAAAAAAATAATTTTGACAATAATTGACAGATTTTGAAATTTTTCAAAAATCTGTCTTTTTTCCTGACCCCGAACCTTATATGAAAACTAAGAAAATCTGAAAAGTACAAAAAATCAGACCAATTTTTTCTTTTTCACTTTTTTTACCATAGTTCATGCATTTCACATGTCTAGATGTGAAAAAAAATAATTTTGACAATAATTGACAGATTTTGAAATTTTTCAAAAATCTGTCTTTTTTCCTGACCCCGAACCTTATATGAAAACTAAGAAAATCTGAAAAGTACAAAAAATCAGACCAATATTTTCTTTCTCACTTTTTTACCATAGTTCATACATTTCACATGTCTAGACATGAAATAAAAAATAATTTGGACAATGTCTGACAGATTTTCAAATTTGTCAAAAAAACTTTCTCTCATCCTGAACGCGAAAACTAAAAAAATCTGAAAAGTAAGAAAAAATCAGACCAATTTTTTTTTCACTTTTTTTGCCATAGTTCATACATTTCACATGTCTAGATGTGAAATAAAAATAATTTGGACAATAATTGACAGATATTGAAATTTGTCTAAAATCTCACTTTTTTCCTGACCCCCAAACTTAAATGAAAACTAAGAAAATCTGAAAAGTACGAAGAAATCAAACCAAATTTTTTTTCACTTTTTTTCCCATAGCTCATGCATTTCACATGTCTAGACATGAAATAAAACATAATTTGGACAATATCTGACAGATTTTGAACTTTGTAAAAAAAAATTTCTCTCATCCAGACCGCGAAAACTAAAAAAATCTGAAAAGTAAGAAAAAAATCAGACCAATTTTTTTTTTCATTTTTGTTGCCATAGTTCATGCATTTCACATGTCTAGATATGAAAAAAAATAATTTTGACAATAATTGACAGATTTTGACATTTTTCAAAAATCTGTCTTTTTTCCTGACCCCGAACCTTATATGAAAACTAAGAAAATCTGAAAAGTACAAAAAATCAGACCAATATTTTCTTTCTCACTTTTTTACCATAGTTCATACATTTCACATGTCTAGACATGAAATAAAAAATAATTTGGACAATGTCTGACAGATTTTCAAATTTGTCAAAAAAACTTTCTCTCATCCTGAACGCGAAAACTAAAAAAATCTGAAAAGTAAGAAAAAATCAGACCAATTTTTTTTTCACTTTTTTTGCCATAGTTCATACATTTCACATGTCTAGATGTGAAAAAAAATAATTTTGACAATAATTGACAGATTTTGAAATTTTTCAAAAATCTGTCTTTTTTCCTGACCCCGAACCTTATATGAAAACTAAGAAAATCTGAAAAGTACAAAAAATCAGACCAATTTTTTCTTTTTCACTTTTTTTACCATAGTTCATGCATTTCACATGTCTAGATGTGAAAAAAAATAATTTTGACAATAATTGACAGATTTTGAAAATTTTCAAAAATCTGTCTTTTTTCCTGACCCCGAACCTTATATGAAAACTAAGAAAATCTGAAAAGTACAAAAAATCAGACCAATATTTTCTTTCTCACTTTTTTACCATAGTTCATACATTTCACATGTCTAGACATGAAATAAAAAATAATTTGGACAATGTCTGACAGATTTTCAAATTTGTCAAAAAAACTTTCTCTCATCCTGAACGCGAAAACTAAAAAAATCTGAAAAGTAAGAAAAAATCAGACCAATTTTTTTTTCACTTTTTTTGCCATAGTTCATACATTTCACATGTCTAGATGTGAAAAAAAATAATTTTGACAATAATTGACAGATTTTGAAATTTTTCAAAAATCTGTCTTTTTTCCTGACCCCGAACCTTATATGAAAACTAAGAAAATCTGAAAAGTACAAAAAATCAGACCAATTTTTTCTTTTTCACTTTTTTTACCATAGTTCATGCATTTCACATGTCTAGATGTGAAAAAAAATAATTTTGACAATAATTGACAGATTTTGAAATTTTTCAAAAATCTGTCTTTTTTCCTGACCCCGAACCTTATATGAAAACTAAGAAAATCTGAAAAGTACAAAAAATCAGACCAATATTTTCTTTCTCACTTTTTTACCATAGTTCATACATTTCACATGTCTAGACATGAAATAAAAAATAATTTGGACAATGTCTGACAGATTTTCAAATTTGTCAAAAAAACTTTCTCTCATCCTGAACGCGAAAACTAAAAAAATCTGAAAAGTAAGAAAAAATCAGACCAATTTTTTTTTCACTTTTTTTGCCATAGTTCATACATTTCACATGTCTAGATGTGAAAAAAAATAATTTTGACAATAATTGACAGATTTTGAAATTTTTCAAAAATCTGTCTTTTTTCCTGACCCCGAACCTTATATGAAAACTAAGAAAATCTGAAAAGTACAAAAAATCAGACCAATTTTTTCTTTTTCACTTTTTTTACCATAGTTCATGCATTTCACATGTCTAGATGTGAAAAAAAATAATTTTGACAATAATTGACAGATTTTGAAAATTTTCAAAAATCTGTCTTTTTTCCTGACCCCGAACCTTATATGAAAACTAAGAAAATCTGAAAAGTACAAAAAATCAGACCAATATTTTCTTTCTCACTTTTTTACCATAGTTCATACATTTCACATGTCTAGACATGAAATAAAAAATAATTTGGACAATGTCTGACAGATTTTCAAATTTGTCAAAAAAACTTTCTCTCATCCTGAACGCGAAAACTAAAAAAATCTGAAAAGTAAGAAAAAATCAGACCAATTTTTTTTTCACTTTTTTTGCCATAGTTCATACATTTCACATGTCTAGATGTGAAAAAAAATAATTTTGACAATAATTGACAGATTTTGAAATTTTTCAAAAATCTGTCTTTTTTCCTGACCCCGAACCTTATATGAAAACTAAGAAAATCTGAAAAGTACAAAAAATCAGACCAATTTTTTCTTTTTCACTTTTTTTACCATAGTTCATGCATTTCACATGTCTAGATGTGAAAAAAAATAATTTTGACAATAATTGACAGATTTTGAAATTTTTCAAAAATCTGTCTTTTTTCCTGACCCCGAACCTTATATGAAAACTAAGAAAATCTGAAAAGTACAAAAAATCAGACCAATATTTTCTTTCTCACTTTTTTACCATAGTTCATACATTTCACATGTCTAGACATGAAATAAAAAATAATTTGGACAATGTCTGACAGATTTTCAAATTTGTCAAAAAAACTTTCTCTCATCCTGAACGCGAAAACTAAAAAAATCTGAAAAGTAAGAAAAAATCAGACCAATTTTTTTTTCACTTTTTTTGCCATAGTTCATACATTTCACATGTCTAGATGTGAAATAAAAATAATTTGGACAATAATTGACAGATATTGAAATTTGTCTAAAATCTCACTTTTTTCCTGACCCCCAAACTTAAATGAAAACTAAGAAAATCTGAAAAGTACGAAGAAATCAAACCAAATTTTTTTTCACTTTTTTTCCCATAGCTCATGCATTTCACATGTCTAGACATGAAATAAAACATAATTTGGACAATATCTGACAGATTTTGAACTTTGTAAAAAAAAATTTCTCTCATCCAGACCGCGAAAACTAAAAAAATCTGAAAAGTAAGAAAAAAATCAGACCAATTTTTTTTTTCATTTTTGTTGCCATAGTTCATGCATTTCACATGTCTAGATATGAAAAAAAATAATTTTGACAATAATTGACAGATTTTGACATTTTTCAAAAATCTGTCTTTTTTCCTGACCCCGAACCTTATATGAAAACTAAGAAAATCTGAAAAGTACGAAAAAATCATACCAAATTTTTTTTCACTTTTTTTCCCATAGCTCATGCATTTCACATGTCTAGACACGAAATAAAAAATAATTTGGACAATGTCTGACGGATTTTGAACTTTGTAAAAAAAAACTTTCTCTCATCCAGACCGCGAAAACTAAAAAAATCTGAAAAAAGTAAGAAAAAAATCAGACCATTTTTTTTTTTCATTTTTGTTGCCATAGTTAACGCATTTCACATGTCTAGATGTGAAAAAAAATAATTTTGACAATAATTGACAGATTTTGAAATTTTTCAAAAATCTGTCTTTTTTCCTGACCCCGAACCTTATATGAAAACTAAGAAAATCTGAAAAGTACAAAAAATCAGACCAATTTTTTCTTTTTCACTTTTTTTACCATAGTTCATGCATTTCACATGTCTAGATGTGAAAAAAAATAATTTTGACAATAATTGACAGATTTTGAAATTTTTCAAAAATCTGTCTTTTTTCCTGACCCCGAACCTTATATGAAAACTAAGAAAATCTGAAAAGTACAAAAAATCAGACCAATATTTTCTTTCTCACTTTTTTACCATAGTTCATACATTTCACATGTCTAGACATGAAATAAAAAATAATTTGGACAATGTCTGACAGATTTTCAAATTTGTCAAAAAAACTTTCTCTCATCCTGAACGCGAAAACTAAAAAAATCTGAAAAGTAAGAAAAAATCAGACCAATTTTTTTTTCACTTTTTTTGCCATAGTTCATACATTTCACATGTCTAGATGTGAAATAAAAATAATTTGGACAATAATTGACAGATATTGAAATTTGTCTAAAATCTCACTTTTTTCCTGACCCCCAAACTTAAATGAAAACTAAGAAAATCTGAAAAGTACGAAGAAATCAAACCAAATTTTTTTTCACTTTTTTTCCCATAGCTCATGCATTTCACATGTCTAGACATGAAATAAAACATAATTTGGACAATATCTGACAGATTTTGAACTTTGTAAAAAAAAATTTCTCTCATCCAGACCGCGAAAACTAAAAAAATCTGAAAAGTAAGAAAAAAATCAGACCAATTTTTTTTTTCATTTTTGTTGCCATAGTTCATGCATTTCACATGTCTAGATATGAAAAAAAATAATTTTGACAATAATTGACAGATTTTGACATTTTTCAAAAATCTGTCTTTTTTCCTGACCCCGAACCTTATATGAAAACTAAGAAAATCTGAAAAGTACTAAAAAATCATACCAAATTTTTTTTCACTTTTTTTCCCATAGCTCATGCATTTCACATGTCTAGACACGAAATAAAAAATAATTTGGACAATGTCTGACGGATTTTGAACTTTGTAAAAAAAAACTTTCTCTCATCCAGACCGCGAAAACTAAAAAAATCTGAAAAAAGTAAGAAAAAAATCAGACCATTTTTTTTTTTCATTTTTGTTGCCATAGTTAACGCATTTCACATGTCTAGATGTGAAAAAAAATAATTTTGACAATAATTGACAGATTTTGAAATTTTTCAAAAATCTGTCTTTTTTCCTGACCCCGAACCTTATATGAAAACTAAGAAAATCTGAAAAGTACAAAAAATCAGACCAATTTTTTCTTTTTCACTTTTTTTACCATAGTTCATGCATTTCACATGTCTAGATGTGAAAAAAAATAATTTTGACAATAATTGACAGATTTTGAAATTTTTCAAAAATCTGTCTTTTTTCCTGACCCCGAACCTTATATGAAAACTAAGAAAATCTGAAAAGTACAAAAAATCAGACCAATATTTTCTTTCTCACTTTTTTACCATAGTTCATACATTTCACATGTCTAGACATGAAATAAAAAATAATTTGGACAATGTCTGACAGATTTTCAAATTTGTCAAAAAAACTTTCTCTCATCCTGAACGCGAAAACTAAAAAAATCTGAAAAGTAAGAAAAAATCAGACCAATTTTTTTTTCACTTTTTTTGCCATAGTTCATACATTTCACATGTCTAGATGTGAAAAAAAATAATTTTGACAATAATTGACAGATTTTGAAATTTTTCAAAAATCTGTCTTTTTTCCTGACCCCGAACCTTATATGAAAACTAAGAAAATCTGAAAAGTACAAAAAATCAGACCAATTTTTTCTTTTTCACTTTTTTTACCATAGTTCATGCATTTCACATGTCTAGATGTGAAAAAAAATAATTTTGACAATAATTGACAGATTTTGAAAATTTTCAAAAATCTGTCTTTTTTCCTGACCCCGAACCTTATATGAAAACTAAGAAAATCTGAAAAGTACAAAAAATCAAACCAATATTTTCTTTCTCACTTTTTTACCATAGTTCATACATTTCACATGTCTAGACATGAAATAAAAAATAATTTGGACAATGTCTGACAGATTTTCAAATTTGTCAAAAAAACTTTCTCTCATCCTGAACGCGAAAACTAAAAAAATCTGAAAAGTAAGAAAAAATCAGACCAATTTTTTTTTCACTTTTTTTGCCATAGTTCATACATTTCACATGTCTAGATGTGAAAAAAAATAATTTTGACAATAATTGACAGATTTTGAAAATTTTCAAAAATCTGTCTTTTTTCCTGACCCCGAACCTTATATGAAAACTAAGATAATCTGAAAAGTACAAAAAATCAGACCAATATTTTCTTTCTCACTTTTTTACCATAGTTCATACATTTCACATGTCTAGACATGAAATAAAAAATAATTTGGACAATGTCTGACAGATTTTCAAATTTGTCAAAAAAACTTTCTCTCATCCTGAACGCGAAAACTAAAAAAATCTGAAAAGTAAGAAAAAATCAGACCAATTTTTTTTTCACTTTTTTTGCCATAGTTCATACATTTCACATGTCTAGATGTGAAATAAAAATAATTTGGACAATAATTGACAGATATTGAAATTTGTCTAAAATCTCACTTTTTTCCTGACCCCCAAACTTAAATGAAAACTAAGAAAATCTGAAAAGTACGAAGAAATCAAACCAAATTTTTTTTCACTTTTTTTCCCATAGCTCATGCATTTCACATGTCTAGACATGAAATAAAACATAATTTGGACAATATCTGACAGATTTTGAACTTTGTAAAAAAAAATTTCTCTCATCCAGACCGCGAAAACTAAAAAAATCTGAAAAGTAAGAAAAAAATCAGACCAATTTTTTTTTTCATTTTTGTTGCCATAGTTCATGCATTTCACATGTCTAGATATGAAAAAAAATAATTTTGACAATAATTGACAGATTTTGACATTTTTCAAAAATCTGTCTTTTTTCCTGACCCCGAACCTTATATGAAAACTAAGAAAATCTGAAAAGTACGAAAAAATCATACCAAATTTTTTTTCACTTTTTTTCCCATAGCTCATGCATTTCACATGTCTAGACACGAAATAAAAAATAATTTGGACAATGTCTGACGGATTTTGAACTTTGTAAAAAAAAACTTTCTCTCATCCAGACCGCGAAAACTAAAAAAATCTGAAAAAAGTAAGAAAAAAATCAGACCATTTTTTTTTTTCATTTTTGTTGCCATAGTTAACGCATTTCACATGTCTAGATGTGAAAAAAAATAATTTTGACAATAATTGACAGATTTTGAAATTTTTCAAAAATCTGTCTTTTTTCCTGACCCCGAACCTTATATGAAAACTAAGAAAATCTGAAAAGTACAAAAAATCAGACCAATTTTTTCTTTTTCACTTTTTTTACCATAGTTCATGCATTTCACATGTCTAGATGTGAAAAAAAATAATTTTGACAATAATTGACAGATTTTGAAATTTTTCAAAAATCTGTCTTTTTTCCTGACCCCGAACCTTATATGAAAACTAAGAAAATCTGAAAAGTACAAAAAATCAGACCAATTTTTTCTTTTTCACTTTTTTTACCATAGTTCATGCATTTCACATGTCTAGATGTGAAAAAAAATAATTTTGACAATAATTGACAGATTTTGAAATTTTTCAAAAATCTGTCTTTTTTCCTGACCCCGAACCTTATATGAAAACTAAGAAAATCTGAAAAGTACAAAAAATCAGACCAATATTTTCTTTCTCACTTTTTTACCATAGTTCATACATTTCACATGTCTAGACATGAAATAAAAAATAATTTGGACAATAATTGACAGATTTTGAAATTTTTCAAAAATCTGTCTTTTTTCCTGACCCCGAACCTTATATGAAAAGTAAGAAAATCTGAAAAGTACAAAAAATCAGACCAATTTTTTCTTTTTCACTGTTTTTACCATAGCTCATGCATTTCACATGTCTAGATGTGAAAAAAAATAATTTTGACAATAATTGACAGATTTTGAAATTTTTCAAAAATCTGTCTTTTTTCCTGACCCCGAACCTTATATGAAAAGTAAGAAAATCTGAAAAGTACAAAAAATCAGACCAATTTTTTCTTTTTCACTTTTTGACATGAAATAAAAAATAATTTGGACAATGTCTGACAGATTTTCAAATTTGTCAAAAAAAACTTTCTCTCATCCTGAACGCGAAAACTAAAAAAATCTGAAAAGTAAGAAAAAAATCAGACCAATTTTTTTTTTCATTTTTGTTGCCATAGTTAACGCATTTCACATGTCTAGATGTGAAATAAAAATAATTTGGACAATAATTGACAGATTTTGAAATTTTTCAAAAATCTGTCTTTTTTTCCTGACCCCGAACCTTATATGAAAAGTAAGAAAATCTGAAAAGTACAAAAAATCAGAACAATTTTTTCTTTTTCACTTTTTGACATGAAATAAAAAATAATTTGGACAATGTCTGACAGATTTTCAAATTTGTCAAAAAAAACTTTCTCTCATCCTGAACGCGAAAACTAAAAAAATCTGAAAAGTAAGAAAAAAATCAGACCAATTTTTTTTTCATTTTTGTTGCCATAGTTAACGCATTTCACATGTCTAGATGTTAAAAAAAATAATTTTGACAATAATTGACAGATTTTGACATTTTTCAAAAATCTGTCTTTTTTCCTGACCCTGAAACTTATATGAAAACTAAGAAAATCTGAAAAGTACAAAAAATCAGACCAATTTTTTCTTTTTCACTTTTTTTACCATAGTTCATGCATTTCACATGTCTAGACATGAAATAAAACATAATTTGGACAATATCTGACAGATTTTGAACTTTGTAAAAAAATGTTTCTCTCATCCAGACCGCGAAAACTAAAAAAATCTGAAAAGTAAGAAAAAAATCAGACCAATTTTTTTTTTCATTTTTGTTGCCATAGTTAACGCATTTTACATGTCTAGATGTGAAAAAAAATTATTTTGACAATAATTGACAGATTTTGAAATTTTTCAAAAATCTGTCTTTTTTCCTGACCCCGAACCTTATATGAAAACTAAGAAAATCTGAAAAGTACAAAAAATCAGACCAATTTTTTCTTTTTCACTTTTTTTACCATAGTTCATGCATTTCACATGTCTAGATGTGAAAAAAAATAATTTTGACAATAATTGACAGATTTTGAAATTTTTCAAAAATCTGTCTTTTTTCCTGACCCCGAACCTTATATGAAAACTAAGAAAATCTGAAAAGTACAAAAAATCAGACCAATTTTTTCTTTTTCACTTTTTGACATGAAATAAAAAATAATTTGGACAATGTCTGACAGATTTTCAAATTTGTCAAAAAAAACTTTCTCTCATCCTGAACGCGAAAACTAAAAAAATCTGAAAAGTAAGAAAAAAATCAGACCAATTTTTTTTTCATTTTTGTTGCCATAGTTAACGCATTTCACATGTCTAGATGTGAAAAAAAATAATTTTGACAATAATTGACAGATTTTGAAATTTTTCAAAAATCTGTCTTTTTTCCTGACCCCGAACCTTATATGAAAACTAAGAAAATCTGAAAAGTACAAAAAATCAGACCAATTTTTTCTTTTTCACTTTTTTTACCATAGTTCATGCATTTCACATGTCTAGATGTGAAAAAAAATAATTTTGACAATAATTGACAGATTTTGAAATTTTTCAAAAATCTGTCTTTTTTCCTGACCCCGAACCTTATATGAAAACTAAGAAAATCTGAAAAGTACAAAAAATCAGACCAATATTTTCTTTCTCACTTTTTTACCATAGTTCATACATTTCACATGTCTAGACATGAAATAAAAAATAATTTGGACAATGTCTGACAGATTTTCAAATTTGTCAAAAAAACTTTCTCTCATCCTGAACGCGAAAACTAAAAAAATCTGAAAAGTAAGAAAAAATCAGACCAATTTTTTTTTCACTTTTTTTTCCATAGTTCATACATTTCACATGTCTAGATGTGAAATAAAAATAATTTGGACAATAATTGACAGATATTGAAATTTGTCTAAAATCTCACTTTTTTCCTGACCCCCAAACTTAAATGAAAACTAAGAAAATCTGAAAAGTACGAAGAAATCAAACCAAATTTTTTTTCACTTTTTTTCCCATAGCTCATGCATTTCACATGTCTAGACATGAAATAAAACATAATTTGGACAATATCTGACAGATTTTGAACTTTGTAAAAAAAATTTTCTCTCATCCAGACCGCGAAAACTAAAAAAATCTGAAAAGTAAGAAAAAAATCAGACCAATTTTTTTTTTCATTTTTGTTGCCATAGTTCATGCATTTCACATGTCTAGATATGAAAAAAAATAATTTTGACAATAATTGACAGATTTTGACATTTTTCAAAAATCTGTCTTTTTTCCTGACCCCGAACCTTATATGAAAACTAAGAAAATCTGAAAAGTACGAAAAAATCATACCAAATTTTTTTTCACTTTTTTTCCCATAGCTCATGCATTTCACATGTCTAGACACGAAATAAAAAATAATTTGGACAATGTCTGACGGATTTTGAACTTTGTAAAAAAAAACTTTCTCTCATCCAGACCGCGAAAACTAAAAAAATCTGAAAAAAGTAAGAAAAAAATCAGACCATTTTTTTTTTCATTTTTGTTGCCATAGTTAACGCATTTCACATGTCTAGATGTGAAAAAAAATAATTTTGACAATAATTGACAGATTTTGAAATTTTTCAAAAATCTGTCTTTTTTCCTGACCCCGAACCTTATATGAAAAGTAAGAAAATCTGAAAAGTACAAAAAATCAGACCAATTTTTTCTTTTTCACTTTTTGACATGAAATAAAAAATAATTTGGACAATGTCTGACAGATTTTCAAATTTGTCAAAAAAAACTTTCTCTCATCCTGAACGCGAAAACTAAAAAAATCTGAAAAGTAAGAAAAAAATCAGACCAATTTTTTTTTCATTTTTGTTGCCATAGTTAACGCATTTCACATGTCTAGATGTGAAAAAAAATAATTTTGACAATAATTGACAGATTTTGACATTTTTCAAAAATCTGTCTTTTTTCCTGACCCTGAAACTTATATGAAAACTAAGAAAATCTGAAAAGTACAAAAAATCAGACCAATTTTTTCTTTTTCACTTTTTTTACCATAGTTCATGCATTTCACATGTCTAGACATGAAATAAAACATAATTTGGACAATATCTGACAGATTTTGAACTTTGTAAAAAAATGTTTCTCTCATCCAGACCGCGAAAACTAAAAAAATCTGAAAAGTAAGAAAAAAATCAGACCAATTTTTTTTTTCATTTTTGTTGCCATAGTTAACGCATTTTACATGTCTAGATGTGAAAAAAAATAATTTTGACAATAATTGACAGATTTTGAAATTTTTCAAAAATCTGTCTTTTTTCCTGACCCCGAACCTTATATGAAAACTAAGAAAATCTGAAAAGTACAAAAAATCAGACCAATTTTTTCTTTTTCACTTTTTTTACCATAGTTCATGCATTTCACATGTCTAGATGTGAAAAAAAATAATTTTGACAATAATTGACAGATTTTGAAATTTTTCAAAAATCTGTCTTTTTTCCTGACCCCGAACCTTATATGAAAACTAAGAAAATCTGAAAAGTACAAAAAATCAGACCAATTTTTTCTTTTTCACTTTTTGACATGAAATAAAAAATAATTTGGACAATGTCTGACAGATTTTCAAATTTGTCAAAAAAAACTTTCTCTCATCCTGAACGCGAAAACTAAAAAAATCTGAAAAGTAAGAAAAAAATCAGACCAATTTTTTTTTCATTTTTGTTGCCATAGTTAACGCATTTCACATGTCTAGATGTGAAAAAAAATAATTTTGACAATAATTGACAGATTTTGACATTTTTCAAAAATCTGTCTTTTTTCCTGACCCCGAACCTTATATGAAAACTAAGAAAATCTGAAAAGTACAAAAAATCAGACCAATTTTTTCTTTTTCACTTTTTTTACCATAGTTCATGCATTTCACATGTCTAGATGTGAAAAAAAAAAATTTTGACAATAATTGACAGATTTTGAAATTTTTCAAAAATCTGTCTTTTTTACTGACCCCGAACCTTATATGAAAACTAAGAAAATCTGAAAAGTACAAAAAATCAGACCAATATTTTCTTTCTCACTTTTTTACCATAGTTCATACATTTCACATGTCTAGACATGAAATAAAAAATAATTTGGACAATGTCTGACAGATTTTCAAATTTGTCAAAAAAACTTTCTCTCATCCTGAACGCGAAAACTAAAAAAATCTGAAAAGTAAGAAAAAATCAGACCAATTTTTTTTTCACTTTTTTTGCCATAGTTCATACATTTCACATGTCTAGATGTGAAATAAAAATAATTTGGACAATAATTGACAGATATTGAAATTTGTCTAAAATCTCACTTTTTTCCTGACCCCCAAACTTAAATGAAAACTAAGAAAATCTGAAAAGTACGAAGAAATCAAACCAAATTTTTTTTCACTTTTTTTCCCATAGCTCATGCTTTTCACATGTCTAGACATGAAATAAAACATAATTTGGACAATATCTGACAGATTTTGAACTTTGTAAAAAAAATTTTCTCTCATCCAGACCGCGAAAACTAAAAAAATCTGAAAAGTAAGAAAAAAATCAGACCAATTTTTTTTTTCATTTTTGTTGCCATAGTTCATGCATTTCACATGTCTAGATATGAAAAAAAATAATTTTGACAATAATTGACAGATTTTGACATTTTTCAAAAATCTGTCTTTTTTCCTGACCCCGAACCTTATATGAAAACTAAGAAAATCTGAAAAGTACGAAAAAATCATACCAAATTTTTTTTCACTTTTTTTCCCATAGCTCATGCATTTCACATGTCTAGACACGAAATAAAAAATAATTTGGACAATGTCTGACGGATTTTGAACTTTGTAAAAAAAAACTTTCTCTCATCCAGACCGCGAAAACTAAAAAAATCTGAAAAAAGTAAGAAAAAAATCAGACCATTTTTTTTTTCATTTTTGTTGCCATAGTTAACGCATTTCACATGTCTAGATGTGAAAAAAAATAATTTTGACAATAATTGACAGATTTTGAAATTTTTCAAAAATCTGTCTTTTTTCCTGACCCCGAACCTTATATGAAAACTAAGAAAATCTGAAAAGTACAAAAAATCAGACCAATATTTTCTTTCTCACTTTTTTACCATAGTTCATACATTTCACATGTCTAGACATGAAATAAAAAATAATTTGGACAATGTCTGACAGATTTTCAAATTTGTCAAAAAAACTTTCTCTCATCCTGAACGCGAAAACTAAAAAAATCTGAAAAGTAAGAAAAAATCAGACCAATTTTTTTTTCACTTTTTTTTCCATAGTTCATACATTTCACATGTCTAGATGTGAAATAAAAATAATTTGGACAATAATTGACAGATATTGAAATTTGTCTAAAATCTCACTTTTTTCCTGACCCCCAAACTTAAATGAAAACTAAGAAAATCTGAAAAGTACGAAGAAATCAAACCAAATTTTTTTTCACTTTTTTTCCCATAGCTCATGCTTTTCACATGTCTAGACATGAAATAAAACATAATTTGGACAATATCTGACAGATTTTGAACTTTGTAAAAAAAATTTTCTCTCATCCAGACCGCGAAAACTAAAAAAATCTGAAAAGTAAGAAAAAAATCAGACCAATTTTTTTTTTCATTTTTGTTGCCATAGTTCATGCATTTCACATGTCTAGATATGAAAAAAAATAATTTTGACAATAATTGACAGATTTTGACATTTTTCAAAAATCTGTCTTTTTTCCTGACCCCGAACCTTATATGAAAACTAAGAAAATCTGAAAAGTACGAAAAAATCATACCAAATTTTTTTTCACTTTTTTTCCCATAGCTCATGCATTTCACATGTCTAGACACGAAATAAAAAATAATTTGGACAATGTCTGACGGATTTTGAACTTTGTAAAAAAAAACTTTCTCTCATCCAGACCGCGAAAACTAAAAAAATCTGAAAAAAGTAAGAAAAAAATCAGACCATTTTTTTTTTCATTTTTGTTGCCATAGTTAACGCATTTCACATGTCTAGATGTGAAAAAAAATAATTTTGACAATAATTGACAGATTTTGAAATTTTTCAAAAATCTGTCTTTTTTCCTGACCCCGAACCTTATATGAAAACTAAGAAAATCTGAAAAGTACAAAAAATCAGACCAATTTTTTCTTTTTCACTTTTTTTACCATAGTTCATGCATTTCACATGTCTAGATGTGAAAAAAAATAATTTTGACAATAATTGACAGATTTTGAAATTTTTCAAAAATCTGTCTTTTTTCCTGACCCCGAACCTTATATGAAAACTAAGAAAATCTGAAAAGTACAAAAAATCAGACCAATATTTTCTTTCTCACTTTTTTTACCATAGTTCATACATTTCACATGTCTAGACATGAAATAAAAAATAATTTGGACAATAATTGACAGATTTTGAAATTTTTCAAAAATCTGTCTTTTTTCCTGACCCCGAACCTTATATGAAAAGTAAGAAAATCTGAAAAGTACAAAAAATCAGACCAATTTTTTCTTTTTCACTTTTTTTACCATAGCTCATGCATTTCACATGTCTAGATGTGAAAAAAAATAATTTTGACAATAATTGACAGATTTTGAAATTTTTCAAAAATCTGTCTTTTTTCCTGACCCCGAACCTTATATGAAAAGTAAGAAAATCTGAAAAGTACAAAAAATCAGACCAATTTTTTCTTTTTCACTTTTTGACATGAAATAAAAAATAATTTGGACAATGTCTGACAGATTTTCAAATTTGTCAAAAAAAACTTTCTCTCATCCTGAACGCGAAAACTAAAAAAATCTGAAAAGTAAGAAAAAAATCAGACCAATTTTTTTTTCATTTTTGTTGCCATAGTTAACGCATTTCACATGTCTAGATGTGAAAAAAAATAATTTTGACAATAATTGACAGATTTTGACATTTTTCAAAAATCTGTCTTTTTTCCTGACCCTGAAACTTATATGAAAACTAAGAAAATCTGAAAAGTACAAAAAATCAGACCAATTTTTTCTTTTTCACTTTTTTTACCATAGTTCATGCATTTCACATGTCTAGACATGAAATAAAACATAATTTGGACAATATCTGACAGATTTTGAACTTTGTAAAAAAATGTTTCTCTCATCCAGACCGCGAAAACTAAAAAAATCTGAAAAGTAAGAAAAAAATCAGACCAATTTTTTTTTTCATTTTTGTTGCCATAGTTAACGCATTTTACATGTCTAGATGTGAAAAAAATTATTTTGACAATAATTGACAGATTTTGAAATTTTTCAAAAATCTGTCTTTTTTCCTGACCCCGAACCTTATATGAAAACTAAGAAAATCTGAAAAGTACAAAAAATCAGACCAATTTTTTCTTTTTCACTTTTTTTACCATAGTTCATGCATTTCACATGTCTAGATGTGAAAAAAAATAATTTTGACAATAATTGACAGATTTTGAAATTTTTCAAAAATCTGTCTTTTTTCCTGACCCCGAACCTTATATGAAAACTAAGAAAATCTGAAAAGTACAAAAAATCAGACCAATATTTTCTTTCTCACTTTTTTACCATAGTTCATACATTTCACATGTCTAGACATGAAATAAAAAATAATTTGGACAATGTCTGACAGATTTTCAAATTTGTCAAAAAAACTTTCTCTCATCCTGAACGCGAAAACTAAAAAAATCTGAAAAGTAAGAAAAAATCAGACCAATTTTTTTTTCACTTTTTTGTTGCCATAGTTCATGCATTTCACATGTCTAGATATGAAAAAAAATAATTTTGACAATAATTGACAGATTTTGACATTTTTCAAAAATCTGTCTTTTTTCCTGACCCCGAACCTTATATGAAAACTAAGAAAATCTGAAAAGTACGAAAAAATCATACCAAATTTTTTTTCACTTTTTTTCCCATAGCTCATGCATTTCACATGTCTAGACACGAAATAAAAAATAATTTGGACAATGTCTGACGGATTTTGAACTTTGTAAAAAAAAACTTTCTCTCATCCAGACCGCGAAAACTAAAAAAATCTGAAAAAAGTAAGAAAAAAATCAGACCATTTTTTTTTTCATTTTTGTTGCCATAGTTAACGCATTTCACATGTCTAGATGTGAAAAAAAATAATTTTGACAATAATTGACAGATTTTGAAATTTTTCAAAAATCTGTCTTTTTTCCTGACCCCGAACCTTATATGAAAACTAAGAAAATCTGAAAAGTACAAAAAATCAGACCAATTTTTTCTTTTTCACTTTTTTTACCATAGTTCATGCATTTCACATGTCTAGATGTGAAAAAAAATAATTTTGACAATAATTGACAGATTTTGAAATTTTTCAAAAATCTGTCTTTTTTCCTGACCCCGAACCTTATATGAAAACTAAGAAAATCTGAAAAGTACAAAAAATCAGACCAATTTTTTCTTTTTCACTTTTTTTACCATAGTTCATGCATTTCACATATCTAGATGTGAAAAAAAATAATTTGGACAATAATTGACAGATTTTGAAATTTTTCAAAAATCTGTCTTTTTTCCTGACCCCGAACCTTATATGAAAAGTAAGAAAATCTGAAAAGTACAAAAAATCAGACCAATTTTTTCTTTTTCACTTTTTTTACCATAGCTCATGCATTTCACATGTCTAGATGTGAAAAAAAATAATTTTGACAATAATTGACAGATTTTGAAATTTTTCAAAAATCTGTCTTTTTTCCTGACCCCGAACCTTATATGAAAAGTAAGAAAATCTGAAAAGTACAAAAAATCAGACCAATTTTTTCTTTTTCACTTTTTGACATGAAATAAAAAATAATTTGGACAATGTCTGACAGATTTTCAAATTTGTCAAAAAAAACTTTCTCTCATCCTGAACGCGAAAACTAAAAAAATCTGAAAAGTAAGAAAAAAATCAGACCAATTTTTTTTTCATTTTTGTTGCCATAGTTAACGCATTTCACATGTCTAGATGTGAAAAAAAATAATTTTGACAATAATTGACAGATTTTGACATTTTTCAAAAATCTGTCTTTTTTCCTGACCCTGAAACTTATATGAAAACTAAGAAAATCTGAAAAGTACAAAAAATCAGACCAATTTTTTCTTTTTCACTTTTTTTACCATAGTTCATGCATTTCACATGTCTAGACATGAAATAAAACATAATTTGGACAATATCTGACAGATTTTGAACTTTGTAAAAAAATGTTTCTCTCATCCAGACCGCGAAAACTAAAAAAATCTGAAAAGTAAGAAAAAAATCAGACCAATTTTTTTTTTCATTTTTGTTGCCATAGTTAACGCATTTTACATGTCTAGATGTGAAAAAAAATTATTTTGACAATAATTGACAGATTTTGAAATTTTTCAAAAATCTGTCTTTTTTCCTGACCCCGAACCTTATATGAAAACTAAGAAAATCTGAAAAGTACAAAAAATCAGACCAATTTTTTCTTTTTCACTTTTTTTACCATAGTTCATGCATTTCACATGTCTAGATGTGAAAAAAAATAATTTTGACAATAATTGACAGATTTTGAAATTTTTCAAAAATCTGTCTTTTTTCCTGACCCCGAACCTTATATGAAAACTAAGAAAATCTGAAAAGTACAAAAAATCAGACCAATTTTTTCTTTTTCACTTTTTGACATGAAATAAAAAATAATTTGGACAATGTCTGACAGATTTTCAAATTTGTCAAAAAAAACTTTCTCTCATCCTGAACGCGAAAACTAAAAAAATCTGAAAAGTAAGAAAAAAATCAGACCAATTTTTTTTTCATTTTTGTTGCCATAGTTATCGCATTTCACATGTCTAGATGTGAAAAAAAATAATTTTGACAATAATTGACAGATTTTGAAATTTTTCAAAAATCTGTCTTTTTTCCTGACCCCGAACCTTATATGAAAACTAAGAAAATCTGAAAAGTACAAAAAATCAGACCAATTTTTTCTTTTTCACTTTTTTTACCATAGTTCATGCATTTCACATGTCTAGATGTGAAAAAAAATAATTTTGACAATAATTGACAGATTTTGAAATTTTTCAAAAATCTGTCTTTTTTCCTGACCCCGAACCTTATATGAAAACTAAGAAAATCTGAAAAGTACAAAAAATCAGACCAATATTTTCTTTCTCACTTTTTTACCATAGTTCATACATTTCACATGTCTAGACATGAAATAAAAAATAATTTGGACAATGTCTGACAGATTTTCAAATTTGTCAAAAAAACTTTCTCTCATCCTGAACGCGAAAACTAAAAAAATCTGAAAAGTAAGAAAAAATCAGACCAATTTTTTTTTTCACTTTTTTTGCCATAGTTCATACATTTCACATGTCTAGATGTGAAATAAAAATAATTTGGACAATAATTGACAGATATTGAAATTTGTCTAAAATCTCACTTTTTTCCTGACCCCCAAACTTAAATGAAAACTAAGAAAATCTGAAAAGTACGAAGAAATCAAACCAAATTTTTTTTCACTTTTTTTCCCATAGCTCATGCATTTCACATGTCTAGACATGAAATAAAACATAATTTGGACAATATCTGACAGATTTTGAACTTTGTAAAAAAAAATTTCTCTCATCCAGACCGCGAAAACTAAAAAAATCTGAAAAGTAAGAAAAAAATCAGACCAATTTTTTTTTTCATTTTTGTTGCCATAGTTCATGCATTTCACATGTCTAGATATGAAAAAAAATAATTTTGACAATAATTGACAGATTTTGACATTTTTCAAAAATCTGTCTTTTTTCCTGACCCCGAACCTTATATGAAAACTAAGAAAATCTGAAAAGTACGAAAAAATCATACCAAATTTTTTTTCACTTTTTTTCCCATAGCTCATGCATTTCACATGTCTAGACACGAAATAAAAAATAATTTGGACAATGTCTGACGGATTTTGAACTTTGTAAAAAAAAACTTTCTCTCATCCAGACCGCGAAAACTAAAAAAATCTGAAAAAAGTAAGAAAAAAATCAGACCATTTTTTTTTTTCATTTTTGTTGCCATAGTTAACGCATTTCACATGTCTAGATGTGAAAAAAAATAATTTTGACAATAATTGACAGATTTTGAAATTTTTCAAAAATCTGTCTTTTTTCCTGACCCCGAACCTTATATGAAAACTAAGAAAATCTGAAAAGTACAAAAAATCAGACCAATTTTTTCTTTTTCACTTTTTTTACCATAGTTCATGCATTTCACATGTCTAGATGTGAAAAAAAATAATTTTGACAATAATTGACAGATTTTGACATTTTTCAAAAATCTGTCTTTTTTCCTGACCCCGAACCTTATATGAAAACTAAGAAAATCTGAAAAGTACAAAAAATCAGACCAATTTTTTCTTTTTCACTTTTTTTACCATAGTTCATGCATTTCACATGTCTAGATGTGAAAAAAAATAATTTTGACAATAATTGACAGATTTTGAAATTTTTCAAAAATCTGTCTTTTTTCCTGACCCCGAACCTTATATGAAAACTAAGAAAATCTGAAAAGTACAAAAAATCAGACCAATATTTTCTTTCTCACTTTTTTACCATAGTTCATACATTTCACATGTCTAGACATGAAATAAAAAATAATTTGGACAATAATTGACAGATTTTGAAATTTTTCAAAAATCTGTCTTTTTTCCTGACCCCGAACCTTATATGAAAAGTAAGAAAATCTGAAAAGTACAAAAAATCAGACCAATTTTTTCTTTTTCACTTTTTGACATGAAATAAAAAATAATTTGGACAATGTCTGACAGATTTTCAAATTTGTCAAAAAAAACTTTCTCTCATCCTGAACGCGAAAACTAAAAAAATCTGAAAAGTAAGAAAAAAATCAGACCAATTTTTTTTTCATTTTTGTTGCCATAGTTAACGCATTTCACATGTCTAGATGTGAAAAAAAATAATTTTGACAATAATTGACAGATTTTGACATTTTTCAAAAATCTGTCTTTTTTCCTGACCCTGAAACTTATATGAAAACTAAGAAAATCTGAAAAGTACAAAAAATCAGACCAATTTTTTCTTTTTCACTTTTTTTACCATAGTTCATGCATTTCACATGTCTAGACATGAAATAAAACATAATTTGGACAATATCTGACAGATTTTGAACTTTGTAAAAAAATGTTTCTCTCATCCAGACCGCGAAAACTAAAAAAATCTGAAAAGTAAGAAAAAAATCAGACCAATTTTTTTTTTCATTTTTGTTGCCATAGTTAACGCATTTTACATGTCTAGATGTGAAAAAAAATTATTTTGACAATAATTGACAGATTTTGAAATTTTTCAAAAATCTGTCTTTTTTCCTGACCCCGAACCTTATATGAAAACTAAGAAAATCTGAAAAGTACAAAAAATCAGACCAATTTTTTCTTTTTCACTTTTTTTACCATAGTTCATGCATTTCACATGTCTAGATGTGAAAAAAAATAATTTTGACAATAATTGACAGATTTTGAAATTTTTCAAAAATCTGTCTTTTTTCCTGACCCCGAACCTTATATGAAAACTAAGAAAATCTGAAAAGTACAAAAAATCAGACCAATTTTTTCTTTTTCACTTTTTGACATGAAATAAAAAATAATTTGGACAATGTCTGACAGATTTTCAAATTTGTCAAAAAAAACTTTCTCTCATCCTGAACGCGAAAACTAAAAAAATCTGAAAAGTAAGAAAAAAATCAGACCAATTTTTTTTTCATTTTTGTTGCCATAGTTAACGCATTTCACATGTCTAGATGTGAAAAAATAATAATTTTGACAATAATTGACAGATTTTGAAATTTTTCAAAAATCTGTCTTTTTTCCTGACCCCGAACCTTATATGAAAACTAAGAAAATCTGAAAAGTACAAAAAATCAGACCAATTTTTTCTTTTTCACTTTTTTTACCATAGTTAACGCATTTCACATGTCTAGATGTGAAAAAAAATAATTTTGACAATAATTGACAGATTTTGAAATTTTTCAAAAATCTGTCTTTTTTCCTGACCCCGAACCTTATATGAAAACTAAGAAAATCTGAAAAGTACAAAAAATCAGACCAATTTTTTCTTTTTCACTTTTTTTACCATAGTTAACGCATTTCACATGTCTAGATGTGAAAAAAAATAATTTTGACAATAATTGACAGATTTTGAAATTTTTCAAAAATCTGTCTTTTTTCCTGACCCCGAACCTTATATGAAAACTAAGAAAATCTGAAAAGTACAAAAAATCAGACCAATTTTTTCTTTTTCACTTTTTTTACCATAGTTAACGCATTTCACATGTCTAGATGTGAAAAAAAATAATTTTGACAATAATTGACAGATTTTGAAATTTTTCAAAAATCTGTCTTTTTTCCTGACCCCGAACCTTATATGAAAACTAAGAAAATCTGAAAAGTACAAAAAATCAGACCAATTTTTTCTTTTTCACTTTTTTTACCATAGTTAACGCATTTCACATGTCTAGATGTGAAAAAAAATAATTTTGACAATAATTGACAGATTTTGAAATTTTTCAAAAATCTGTCTTTTTTCCTGACCCCGAACCTTATATGAAAACTAAGAAAATCTGAAAAGTACAAAAAATCAGACCAATATTTTCTTTCACACTTTTTTACCATAGTTCATACATTTCACATGTCTAGACATGAAATAAAAAATAATTTGGACAATGTCTGACAGATTTTCAAATTTGTCAAAAAAACTTTCTCTCATCCTGAACGCGAAAACTAAAAAAATCTGAAAAGTAAGAAAAAATCAGACCAATATTTTCTTTCTCACTTTTTTTGCCATAGTTCATACATTTCACATGTCTAGATGTGAAATAAAAATAATTTGGACAATAATTGACAGATATTGAAATTTGTCTAAAATCTCACTTTTTTCCTGACCCCCAAACTTAAATGAAAACTAAGAAAATCTGAAAAGTACGAAAAAATCAAACCAAATTTTTTTTCACTTTTTTTCCCATAGCTCATGCATTTCACATGTCTAGACATGAAATAAAACATAATTTGGACAATGTCTGACAGATTTTCAAATTTGTCAAAAAAAACTCTCTCTGACTTTAATTTGTATTTTCCCAGTGTGACGCTGCAACAACCCAAACATCCGGTAGATTGCTCAAGTGAGCAGGGTGTCTCGTAAAAAGAAATGGAGCCTGGAAAACCCTACGCAGACTTCACTACAAACTTTAGCAGACTGGTTTAGAAATAATTTAATAGCCAGAAATATGCCTGCCCTGCCCTAATAAAGAAATATTTGGTTAACTGCGAGTGAATCCCGTTTGCTGCCGTAGAAGAAACGCAGGACAATGAGAAAAAAATCTGAAAAGTAAGAAAAAAATCAGACCAATTTTTTTTTTCATTTTTGTTGTCATAGTTAACGCATTTCACATGTCTAGATGTGAAAAAAAATAATTTTGACAATAATTGACAGATTTTGAAATTTTTCAAAAATCTGTCTTTTTTCCTGACCCCGAAACTTATATGAAAACTAAGAAAATCTGAAAAGTACAAAAAATCAGACCAATTTTTTCTTTTTCACTTTTTTTACCATAGCTCATGCATTTCACATGTCTAGACATGAAATAAAACATAATTTGGACAATATCTGACAGATTTTGAACTTTGTAAAAAAAAATTTCTCTCATCCAGACCGCGACAACTAAAAAAATCTGAAAAGTAAGAAAAAAATCAGACCAATTTTTTTTTTCATTTTTGTTGCCATAGTTAACGCATTTTACATGTCTAGATGTGAAAAGAAATTATTTTGGACAATAATTGACAGATATTAAAATTTGTCTAAAATCTCACTTTTTTCCTGACCCCCCAAACTTAAATGAAAACTAAGAAAATCTGAAAAGTACGAAAAAATCAAACCAAATTTTTTTTCACTTTTTTTCCCATAGCTCATGCATTTCACATGTCTAGACATGAAATAAAACATAATTTGGACAATATCTGACAGATTTTGAACTTTGTAAAAAAAAAATTCTCTCATCCAGACCGCGAAAACTAAAAAAATCTGAAAAGAAAAAAATCAGACCAATTTTTTTTTTCATTTTTGTTGCCATAGTTAACGCATTTTACATGTCTAGATGTGAAAAAAAATTATTTTGACAATAATTGACAGATTTTGAAATTTTTCAAAAATCTGTCTTTTTTCCTGACCCCGAACATTATATGAAAACTAAGAAAATCTGAAAAGTACAAAAAATCAGACCAATTTTTTCTTTTTCACTTTTTTTACCATAGTTCATGCATTTCACATGTCTAGATGTGAAAAAAAATTATTTTGACAATAATTGACAGATTTTGAAATTTTTCAAAAATCTGTCTTTTTTCCTGACCCCGAACCTTATATGAAAACTAAGAAAATCTGAAAAGTACAAAAAATCAGACCAATTTTTTCTTTTTCACTTTTTTTACCATAGTTCATGCATTTCACATGTCTAGATGTGAAAAAAAATAATTTTGACAATAATTGACAGATTTTGAAATTTTTCAAAAATCTGTCTTTTTTCCTGACCCCGAACCTTATATGAAAACTAAGAAAATCTGAAAAGTACAAAAAATCAGACCAATTTTTTCTTTTTCACTTTTTGACATGAAATAAAAAATAATTTGGACAATGTCTGACAGATTTTCAAATTTGTCAAAAAAAACTTTCTCTCATCCTGAACGCGAAAACTAAAAAAATCTGAAAAGTAAGAAAAAAATCAGACCAATTTTTTTTTTCATTTTTGTTGTCATAGTTAACGCATTTCACATGTCTAGATGTGAAAAAAAATAATTTTGACAATAATTGACAGATTTTGACATTTTTCAAAAATCTGTCTTTTTTCCTGACCCCGAAACTTATATGAAAACTAAGAAAATCTGAAAAGTACAAAAAATCAGACCAATTTTTTCTTTTTCACTTTTTTTACCATAGTTCATGCATTTCACATGTCTAGACATGAAATAAAACATAATTTGGACAATATCTGACAGATTTTGAACTTTGTAAAAAAAATTTTCTCTCATCCAGACCGCGACAACTAAAAAAATCTGAAAAGTAAGAAAAAAATCAGACCAATTTTTTTTTTCATTTTTGTTGCCATAGTTAACGCATTTCACATGTCTAGATGTGAAAAAAAATAATTTTGACAATAATTGACAGATTTTGAAATTTTTCAAAAATCTGTCTTTTTTCCTGACCCCGAACCTTATATGAAAACTAAGAAAATCTGAAAAGTACAAAAAATCAGACCAATATTTTCTTTCTCACTTTTTTACCATAGTTCATACATTTCACATGTCTAGACATGAAATAAAAAATAATTTGGACAATGTCTGACAGATTTTCAAATTTGTCAAAAAAACTTTCTCTCATCCTGAACGCGAAAACTAAAAAAATCTGAAAAGTAAGAAAAAATCAGACCAATTTTTTTTTCACTTTTTTTGCCATAGTTCATACATTTCACATGTCTAGATGTGAAATAAAAATAATTTGGACAATAATTGACAGATATTGAAATTTGTCTAAAATCTCACTTTTTTCCTGACCCCCAAACTTAAATGAAAACTAAGAAAATCTGAAAAGTACGAAAAAATCAAACCAAATTTTTTTTCACTTTTTTTCCCATAGCTCATGCATTTCACATGTCTAGACATGAAATAAAACATAATTTGGACAATATCTGACAGATTTTGAACTTTGTAAAAAAAAATTTCTCTCATCCAGACCATGAAAACTAAAAAAATCTGAAAAGTAAGAAAAAAATCAGACCAATTTTTTTTTTCATTTTTGTTGCCATAGTTAACGCATTTTACATGTCTAGATGTGAAAAAAAATTATTTTGACAATAATTGACAGATTTTGAAATTTTTCAAAAATCTGTCTTTTTTCCTGACCCCGAACCTTATATGAAAACTAAGAAAATCTGAAAAGTACAAAAAATCAGACCAATTTTTTCTTTTTCACTTTTTTTACCATAGTTCATGCATTTCACATGTCTAGATGTGAAAAAAAAATAATTTTTACAATAATTGACAGATTTTGAAATTTTTCAAAAATCTGTCTTTTTTCCTGACCCCGAACCTTATATGAAAACTAAGAAAATCTGAAAAGTACAAAAAATCAGACCAATATTTTCTTTCTCACTTTTTTACCATAGTTCATACATTTCACATGTCTAGACATGAAATAAAAAATAATTTGGACAATGTCTGACAGATTTTCAAATTTGTCAAAAAAACTTTCTCTCATCCTGAACGCGAAAACTAAAAAAATCTGAAAAGTAAGAAAAAATCAGACCAATTTTTTTTTTCACTTTTTTTGCCATAGTTCATACATTTCACATGTCTAGATGTGAAATAAAAATAATTTGGACAATAATTGACAGATATTGAAATTTGTCTAAAATCTCACTTTTTTCCTGACCCCCAAACTTAAATGAAAACTAAGAAAATCTGAAAAGTACGAAGAAATCAAACCAAATTTTTTTTCACTTTTTTTCCCATAGCTCATGCATTTCACATGTCTAGACATGAAATAAAACATAATTTGGACAATATCTGACAGATTTTGAACTTTGTAAAAAAAAATTTCTCTCATCCAGACCGCGAAAACTAAAAAAATCTGAAAAGTAAGAAAAAAATCAGACCAATTTTTTTTTTCATTTTTGTTGCCATAGTTCATGCATTTCACATGTCTAGATATGAAAAAAAATAATTTTGACAATAATTGACAGATTTTGACATTTTTCAAAAATCTGTCTTTTTTCCTGACCCCGAACCTTATATGAAAACTAAGAAAATCTGAAAAGTACGAAAAAATCATACCAAATTTTTTTTCACTTTTTTTCCCATAGCTCATGCATTTCACATGTCTAGACACGAAATAAAAAATAATTTGGACAATGTCTGACGGATTTTGAACTTTGTAAAAAAAAACTTTCTCTCATCCAGACCGCGAAAACTAAAAAAATCTGAAAAAAGTAAGAAAAAAATCAGACCATTTTTTTTTTTCATTTTTGTTGCCATAGTTAACGCATTTCACATGTCTAGATGTGAAAAAAAATAATTTTGACAATAATTGACAGATTTTGAAATTTTTCAAAAATCTGTCTTTTTTCCTGACCCCGAACCTTATATGAAAACTAAGAAAATCTGAAAAGTACAAAAAATCAGACCAATTTTTTCTTTTTCACTTTTTTTACCATAGTTCATGCATTTCACATGTCTAGATGTGAAAAAAAATAATTTTGACAATAATTGACAGATTTTGAAATTTTTCAAAAATCTGTCTTTTTTCCTGACCCCGAACCTTATATGAAAACTAAGAAAATCTGAAAAGTACAAAAAATCAGACCAATTTTTTCTTTTTCACTTTTTTTACCATAGTTCATGCATTTCACATGTCTAGATGTGAAAAAAAATAATTTTGACAATAATTGACAGATTTTGAAATTTTTCAAAAATCTGTCTTTTTTCCTGACCCCGAACCTTATATGAAAACTAAGAAAATCTGAAAAGTACAAAAAATCAGACCAATATTTTCTTTCTCACTTTTTTACCATAGTTCATACATTTCACATGTCTAGACATGAAATAAAAAATAATTTGGACAATAATTGACAGATTTTGAAATTTTTCAAAAATCTGTCTTTTTTCCTGACCCCGAACCTTATATGAAAAGTAAGAAAATCTGAAAAGTACAAAAAATCAGACCAATTTTTTCTTTTTCACTTTTTTTACCATAGCTCATGCATTTCACATGTCTAGATGTGAAAAAAAATAATTTTGACAATAATTGACAGATTTTGAAATTTTTCAAAAATCTGTCTTTTTTCCTGACCCCGAACCTTATATGAAAAGTAAGAAAATCTGAAAAGTACAAAAAATCAGACCAATTTTTTCTTTTTCACTTTTTGACATGAAATAAAAAATAATTTGGACAATGTCTGACAGATTTTCAAATTTGTCAAAAAAAACTTTCTCTCATCCTGAACGCGAAAACTAAAAAAATCTGAAAAGTAAGAAAAAAATCAGACCAATTTTTTTTTCATTTTTGTTGCCATAGTTAACGCATTTCACATGTCTAGATGTGAAAAAAAATAATTTTGACAATAATTGACAGATTTTGACATTTTTCAAAAATCTGTCTTTTTTCCTGACCCTGAAACTTATATGAAAACTAAGAAAATCTGAAAAGTACAAAAAATCAGACCAATTTTTTCTTTTTCACTTTTTTTACCATAGTTCATGCATTTCACATGTCTAGACATGAAATAAAAAATAATTTGGACAATGTCTGACAGATTTTCAAATTTGTCAAAAAAACTTTCTCTCATCCTGAACGCGAAAACTAAAAAAATCTGAAAAGTAAGAAAAAATCAGACCAATTTTTTTTTCACTTTTTTTGCCATAGTTCATACATTTCACATGTCTAGATGTGAAATAAAAATAATTTGGACAATAATTGACAGATATTGAAATTTGTCTAAAATCTCACTTTTTTCCTGACCCCCAAACTTAAATGAAAACTAAGAAAATCTGAAAAGTACGAAAAAATCAAACCAAATTTTTTTTCACTTTTTTTCCCATAGCTCATGCATTTCACATGTCTAGACATGAAATAAAACATAATTTGGACAATATCTGACAGATTTTGAACTTTGTAAAAAAAAATTTCTCTCATCCAGACCATGAAAACTAAAAAAATCTGAAAAGTAAGAAAAAAATCAGACCAATTTTTTTTTTCATTTTTGTTGCCATAGTTAACGCATTTTACATGTCTAGATGTGAAAAAAAATTATTTTGACAATAATTGACAGATTTTGAAATTTTTCAAAAATCTGTCTTTTTTCCTGACCCCGAACCTTATATGAAAACTAAGAAAATCTGAAAAGTACAAAAAATCAGACCAATTTTTTCTTTTTCACTTTTTTTACCATAGTTCATGCATTTCACATGTCTAGATGTGAAAAAAAATAATTTTGACAATAATTGACAGATTTTGAAATTTTTCAAAAATCTGTCTTTTTTCCTGACCCCGAACCTTATATGAAAACTAAGAAAATCTGAAAAGTACAAAAAATCAGACCAATTTTTTCTTTTTCACTTTTTGACATGAAATAAAAAATAATTTGGACAATGTCTGACAGATTTTCAAATTTGTCAAAAAAAACTTTCTCTCATCCTGAACGCGAAAACTAAAAAAATCTGAAAAGTAAGAAAAAAATCAGACCAATTTTTTTTTTCATTTTTGTTGTCATAGTTAACGCATTTCACATGTCTAGATGTGAAAAAAAATAATTTTGACAATAATTGACAGATTTTGACATTTTTCAAAAATCTGTCTTTTTTCCTGACCCCGAAACTTATATGAAAACTAAGAAAATCTGAAAAGTACAAAAAATCAGACCAATTTTTTCTTTTTCACTTTTTTTACCATAGTTCATGCATTTCACATGTCTAGACATGAAATAAAACATAATTTGGACAATATCTGACAGATTTTGAACTTTGTAAAAAAAATTTTCTCTCATCCAGACCGCGACAACTAAAAAAATCTGAAAAGTAAGAAAAAAATCAGACCAATTTTTTTTTTCATTTTTGTTGCCATAGTTAACGCATTTCACATGTCTAGATGTGAAAAAAAATAATTTTGACAATAATTGACAGATTTTGAAATTTTTCAAAAATCTGTCTTTTTTCCTGACCCCGAACCTTATATGAAAACTAAAAAAATCTGAAAAGTACAAAAAATCAGACCAATATTTTCTTTCTCACTTTTTTACCATAGTTCATACATTTCACATGTCTAGACATGAAATAAAAAATAATTTGGACAATGTCTGACAGATTTTCAAATTTGTCAAAAAAACTTTCTCTCATCCTGAACGCGAAAACTAAAAAAATCTGAAAAGTAAGAAAAAATCAGACCAATTTTTTTTTCACTTTTTTTGCCATAGTTCATACATTTCACATGTCTAGATGTGAAATAAAAATAATTTGGACAATAATTGACAGATATTGAAATTTGTCTAAAATCTCACTTTTTTCCTGACCCCCAAACTTAAATGAAAACTAAGAAAATCTGAAAAGTACGAAAAAATCAAACCAAATTTTTTTTCACTTTTTTTCCCATAGCTCATGCATTTCACATGTCTAGACATGAAATAAAACATAATTTGGACAATATCTGACAGATTTTGAACTTTGTAAAAAAAAATTTCTCTCATCCAGACCATGAAAACTAAAAAAATCTGAAAAGTAAGAAAAAAATCAGACCAATTTTTTTTTTCATTTTTGTTGCCATAGTTAACGCATTTTACATGTCTAGATGTGAAAAAAAATTATTTTGACAATAATTGACAGATTTTGAAATTTTTCAAAAATCTGTCTTTTTTCCTGACCCCGAACCTTATATGAAAACTAAGAAAATCTGAAAAGTACAAAAAATCAGACCAATTTTTTCTTTTTCACTTTTTTTACCATAGTTCATGCATTTCACATGTCTAGATGTGAAAAAAAAATAATTTTGACAATAATTGACAGATTTTGAAATTTTTCAAAAATCTGTCTTTTTTCCTGACCCCGAACCTTATATGAAAACTAAGAAAATCTGAAAAGTACAAAAATCAGACCAATATTTTCTTTCTCACTTTTTTACCATAGTTCATACATTTCACATGTCTAGACATGAAATAAAAAATAATTTGGACAATGTCTGACAGATTTTCAAATTTGTCAAAAAAACTTTCTCTCATCCTGAACGCGAAAACTAAAAAAATCTGAAAAGTAAGAAAAAATCAGACCAATTTTTTTTTCACTTTTTTTGCCATAGTTCATACATTTCACATGTCTAGATGTGAAATAAAAATAATTTGGACAATAATTGACAGATATTGAAATTTGTCTAAAATCTCACTTTTTTCCTGACCCCCAAACTTAAATGAAAACTAAGAAAATCTGAAAAGTACGAAAAAATCAAACCAAATTTTTTTTCACTTTTTTTCCCATAGCTCATGCATTTCACATGTCTAGACATGAAATAAAACATAATTTGGACAATATCTGACAGATTTTGAAATTTTTCAAAAATCTGTCTTTTTTCCTGACCCCGAACCTTATATGAAAAGTAAGAAAATCTGAAAAGTACAAAAAATCAGACCAATTTTTTCTTTTTCACTTTTTTTACCATAGCTCATGCATTTCACATGTCTAGATGTGAAAAAAAATAATTTTGACAATAATTGACAGATTTTGAAATTTTTCAAAAATCTGTCTTTTTTCCTGACCCCGAACCTTATATGAAAAGTAAGAAAATCTGAAAAGTACAAAAAATCAGACCAATTTTTTCTTTTTCACTTTTTGACATGAAATAAAAAATAATTTGGACAATGTCTGACAGATTTTCAAATTTGTCAAAAAAAACTTTCTCTCATCCTGAACGCGAAAACTAAAAAAATCTGAAAAGTAAGAAAAAAATCAGACCAATTTTTTTTTCATTTTTGTTGCCATAGTTAACGCATTTCACATGTCTAGATGTGAAAAAAAATAATTTTGACAATAATTGACAGATTTTGACATTTTTCAAAAATCTGTCTTTTTTCCTGACCCTGAAACTTATATGAAAACTAAGAAAATCTGAAAAGTACAAAAAATCAGACCAATTTTTTCTTTTTCACTTTTTTTACCATAGTTCATGCATTTCACATGTCTAGACATGAAATAAAAAATAATTTGGACAATGTCTGACAGATTTTCAAATTTGTCAAAAAAACTTTCTCTCATCCTGAACGCGAAAACTAAAAAAATCTGAAAAGTAAGAAAAAATCAGACCAATTTTTTTTTCACTTTTTTTGCCATAGTTCATACATTTCACATGTCTAGATGTGAAATAAAAATAATTTGGACAATAATTGACAGATATTGAAATTTGTCTAAAATCTCACTTTTTTCCTGACCCCCAAACTTAAATGAAAACTAAGAAAATCTGAAAAGTACGAAAAAATCAAACCAAATTTTTTTTCACTTTTTTTCCCATAGCTCATGCATTTCACATGTCTAGACATGAAATAAAACATAATTTGGACAATATCTGACAGATTTTGAACTTTGTAAAAAAAAATTTCTCTCATCCAGACCATGAAAACTAAAAAAATCTGAAAAGTAAGAAAAAAATCAGACCAATTTTTTTTTTCATTTTTGTTGCCATAGTTAACGCATTTTACATGTCTAGATGTGAAAAAAAATTATTTTGACAATAATTGACAGATTTTGAAATTTTTCAAAAATCTGTCTTTTTTCCTGACCCCGAACCTTATATGAAAACTAAGAAAATCTGAAAAGTACAAAAAATCAGACCAATTTTTTCTTTTTCACTTTTTTTACCATAGTTCATGCATTTCACATGTCTAGATGTGAAAAAAAATAATTTTGACAATAATTGACAGATTTTGAAATTTTTCAAAAATCTGTCTTTTTTCCTGACCCCGAACCTTATATGAAAACTAAGAAAATCTGAAAAGTACAAAAAATCAGACCAATTTTTTCTTTTTCACTTTTTGACATGAAATAAAAAATAATTTGGACAATGTCTGACAGATTTTCAAATTTGTCAAAAAAAACTTTCTCTCATCCTGAACGCGAAAACTAAAAAAATCTGAAAAGTAAGAAAAAAATCAGACCAATTTTTTTTTTCATTTTTGTTGTCATAGTTAACGCATTTCACATGTCTAGATGTGAAAAAAAATAATTTTGACAATAATTGACAGATTTTGACATTTTTCAAAAATCTGTCTTTTTTCCTGACCCCGAAACTTATATGAAAACTAAGAAAATCTGAAAAGTACAAAAAATCAGACCAATTTTTTCTTTTTCACTTTTTTTACCATAGTTCATGCATTTCACATGTCTAGACATGAAATAAAACATAATTTGGACAATATCTGACAGATTTTGAACTTTGTAAAAAAAATTTTCTCTCATCCAGACCGCGACAACTAAAAAAATCTGAAAAGTAAGAAAAAAATCAGACCAATTTTTTTTTTCATTTTTGTTGCCATAGTTAACGCATTTCACATGTCTAGATGTGAAAAAAAATAATTTTGACAATAATTGACAGATTTTGAAATTTTTCAAAAATCTGTCTTTTTTCCTGACCCCGAACCTTATATGAAAACTAAAAAAATCTGAAAAGTACAAAAAATCAGACCAATATTTTCTTTCTCACTTTTTTACCATAGTTCATACATTTCACATGTCTAGACATGAAATAAAAAATAATTTGGACAATGTCTGACAGATTTTCAAATTTGTCAAAAAAACTTTCTCTCATCCTGAACGCGAAAACTAAAAAAATCTGAAAAGTAAGAAAAAATCAGACCAATTTTTTTTTCACTTTTTTTGCCATAGTTCATACATTTCACATGTCTAGATGTGAAATAAAAATAATTTGGACAATAATTGACAGATATTGAAATTTGTCTAAAATCTCACTTTTTTCCTGACCCCCAAACTTAAATGAAAACTAAGAAAATCTGAAAAGTACGAAAAAATCAAACCAAATTTTTTTTCACTTTTTTTCCCATAGCTCATGCATTTCACATGTCTAGACATGAAATAAAACATAATTTGGACAATATCTGACAGATTTTGAACTTTGTAAAAAAAAATTTCTCTCATCCAGACCATGAAAACTAAAAAAATCTGAAAAGTAAGAAAAAAATCAGACCAATTTTTTTTTTCATTTTTGTTGCCATAGTTAACGCATTTTACATGTCTAGATGTGAAAAAAAATTATTTTGACAATAATTGACAGATTTTGAAATTTTTCAAAAATCTGTCTTTTTTCCTGACCCCGAACCTTATATGAAAACTAAGAAAATCTGAAAAGTACAAAAAATCAGACCAATTTTTTCTTTTTCACTTTTTTTACCATAGTTCATGCATTTCACATGTCTAGATGTGAAAAAAAAATAATTTTGACAATAATTGACAGATTTTGAAATTTTTCAAAAATCTGTCTTTTTTCCTGACCCCGAACCTTATATGAAAACTAAGAAAATCTGAAAAGTACAAAAATCAGACCAATATTTTCTTTCTCACTTTTTTACCATAGTTCATACATTTCACATGTCTAGACATGAAATAAAAAATAATTTGGACAATGTCTGACAGATTTTCAAATTTGTCAAAAAAACTTTCTCTCATCCTGAACGCGAAAACTAAAAAAATCTGAAAAGTAAGAAAAAATCAGACCAATTTTTTTTTCACTTTTTTTGCCATAGTTCATACATTTCACATGTCTAGATGTGAAATAAAAATAATTTGGACAATAATTGACAGATATTGAAATTTGTCTAAAATCTCACTTTTTTCCTGACCCCCAAACTTAAATGAAAACTAAGAAAATCTGAAAAGTACGAAAAAATCAAACCAAATTTTTTTTCACTTTTTTTCCCATAGCTCATGCATTTCACATGTCTAGACATGAAATAAAACATAATTTGGACAATATCTGACAGATTTTGAACTTTGTAAAAAAAAAATTCTCTCATCCAGACCGCGAAAACTAAAAAAATCTGAAAAGAAAAAAATCAGACCAATTTTTTTTTTCATTTTTGTTGCCATAGTTAACGCATTTTACATGTCTAGATGTGAAAAAAAATAATTTTGACAATAATTGACAGATTTTGAAATTTTTCAAAAATCTGTCTTTTTTCCTGACTCCGAACCTTATATGAAAACTAAGAAAATCTGAAAAGTACAAAAAATCAGACCAATTTTTTCTTTTTCACTTTTTTTACCATAGTTCATGCATTTCACATGTCTAGATGTGAAAAAAAATAATTTTGACAATAATTGACAGATTTTGAAATTTTTCAAAAATCTGTCTTTTTTCCTGACCCCGAACCTTATATGAAAACTAAGAAAATCTGAAAAGTACAAAAAATCAGACCAATATTTTCTTTCTCACTTTTTTACCATAGTTCATACATTTCACATGTCTAGACATGAAATAAAAAATAATTTGGACAATGTCTGACAGATTTTCAAATTTGTCAAAAAAACTTTCTCTCATCCTGAACGCGAAAACTAAAAAAATCTGAAAAGTAAGAAAAAATCAGACCAATTTTTTTTTCACTTTTTTTGCCATAGTTCATACATTTCACATGTCTAGATGTGAAATAAAAATAATTTGGACAATAATTGACAGATATTGAAATTTGTCTAAAATCTCACTTTTTTCCTGACCCCCAAACTTAAATGAAAACTAAGAAAATCTGAAAAGTACGAAAAAATCAAACCAAATTTTTTTTCACTTTTTTTCCCATAGCTCATGCATTTCACATGTCTAGACATGAAATAAAACATAATTTGGACAATATCTGACAGATTTTGAAATTTGTAAAAAAAAAATTCTCTCATCCAGACCGCGAAAACTAAAAAAATCTGAAAAGTAAGAAAAAAATCAGACCAATTTTTTTTTTCATTTTTGTTGCCATAGTTAACGCATTTTACATGTCTAGATGTGAAAAAAAATTATTTTGACAATAATTGACAGATTTTGAAATTTTTCAAAAATCTGTCTTTTTTCCTGACCCCGAACCTTATATGAAAACTAAGAAAATCTGAAAAGTACAAAAAATCAGACCAATTTTTTCTTTTTCACTTTTTTTACCATAGTTCATGCATTTCACATGTCTAGATGTGAAAAAAAATAATTTTGACAATAATTGACAGATTTTGAAATTTTTCAAAAATCTGTCTTTTTTCCTGACCCCGAACCTTATATGAAAACTAAGAAAATCTGAAAAGTACGAAAAAATCAAACCAAATTTTTTTTCACTTTTTTTCCCATAGCTCATGCATTTCACATGTCTAGACATGAAATAAAACATAATTTGGACAATATCTGACAGATTTTGAAATTTGTAAAAAAAAAATTCTCTCATCCAGACCGCGAAAACTAAAAAAATCTGAAAAGTAAGAAAAAAATCAGACCAATTTTTTTTTTCATTTTTGTTGCCATAGTTAACGCATTTTACATGTCTAGATGTGAAAAAAAATTATTTTGACAATAATTGACAGATTTTGAAATTTTTCAAAAATCTGTCTTTTTTCCTGACCCCGAACCTTATATGAAAACTAAGAAAATCTGAAAAGTACAAAAAATCAGACCAATTTTTTCTTTTTCACTTTTTTTACCATAGTTCATGCATTTCACATGTCTAGATGTGAAAAAAAATAATTTTGACAATAATTGACAGATTTTGAAATTTTTCAAAAATCTGTCTTTTTTCCTGACCCCGAACCTTATATGAAAACTAAGAAAATCTGAAAAGTACAAAAAATCAGACCAATTTTTTCTTTTTCACTTTTTGACATGAAATAAAAAATAATTTGGACAATGTCTGACAGATTTTCAAATTTGTCAAAAAAAACTTTCTCTCATCCTGAACGCGAAAACTAAAAAAATCTGAAAAGTAAGAAAAAAATCAGACCAATTTTTTTTTTCATTTTTGTTGTCATAGTTAACGCATTTCACATGTCTAGATGTGAAAAAAAATAATTTTGACAATAATTGACAGATTTTGACATTTTTCAAAAATCTGTCTTTTTTCCTGACCCCGAAACTTATATGAAAACTAAGAAAATCTGAAAAGTACAAAAAATCAGACCAATTTTTTCTTTTTCACTTTTTTTACCATAGTTCATGCATTTCACATGTCTAGACATGAAATAAAACATAATTTGGACAATATCTGACAGATTTTGAACTTTGTAAAAAAATTTTTCTCTCATCCAGACCGCGACAACTAAAAAAATCTGAAAAGTAAGAAAAAAATCAGACCAATTTTTTTTTTCATTTTTGTTGCCATAGTTAACGCATTTCACATGTCTAGATGTGAAAAAAAATAATTTTGACAATAATTGACAGATTTTGAAATTTTTCAAAAATCTGTCTTTTTTCCTGACCCCGAACCTTATATGAAAACTAAGAAAATCTGAAAAGTACAAAAAATCAGACCAATATTTTCTTTCTCACTTTTTTACCATAGTTCATACATTTCACATGTCTAGACATGAAATAAAAAATAATTTGGACAATGTCTGACAGATTTTCAAATTTGTCAAAAAAACTTTCTCTCATCCTGAACGCGAAAACTAAAAAAATCTGAAAAGTAAGAAAAAATCAGACCAATATTTTCTTTCTCACTTTTTTTGCCATAGTTCATACATTTCACATGTCTAGATGTGAAATAAAAATAATTTGGACAATAATTGACAGATATTGAAATTTGTCTAAAATCTCACTTTTTTCCTGACCCCCAAACTTAAATGAAAACTAAGAAAATCTGAAAAGTACGAAAAAATCAAACCAAATTTTTTTTCACTTTTTTTCCCATAGCTCATGCATTTCACATGTCTAGACATGAAATAAAACATAATTTGGACAATGTCTGACAGATTTTCAAATTTGTCAAAAAAAACTCTCTCATCCTGAACGCGAAAACTAAAAAAATCTGAAAAGTAAGAAAAAAATCAGACCAATTTTTTTTTTCATTTTTGTTGCCATAGTTAACGCATTTCACATGTCTAGATGTGAAAAAAAATAATTTTGACAATAATTGACAGATTTTGACATTTTTCAAAAATCTGTCTTTTTTCCTGACCCCGAAACTTATATGAAAACTAAGAAAATCTGAAAAGTACAAAAAATCAGACCAATTTTTTCTTTTTCACTTTTTTTACCATAGTTCATGCATTTCACGTGTCTAGATGTGAAAAAAAATAATTTTGACAATAATTGACAGATTTTGACATTTTTCAAAAATCTGTCTTTTTTTCTGACCCCGAACCTTATATGAAAACTAAGAAAATCTGAAAAGTACAAAAAATCAGACCAATTTTTTCTTTTTCACTTTTTTTACCATAGTTCATGCATTTCACATGTCTAGACATGAAATAAAAAATAATTTGGACAATGTCTGACAGATTTTCAAATTTGTCAAAAAAAACTCTCTCATCCTGAACGCGAAAACTAAAAAAATCTGAAAAGTAAGAAAAAAATCAGACCAATTTTTTTTTTCATTTTTGTTGCCATAGTTAACGCATTTCACATGTCTAGATGTGAAAAAAAATAATTTTGACAATAATTGACAGATTTTGAAATTTGTAAAAAAATGGTTTTACTAAGTTGTTGCAAGGGAATCACAGTGTTATACCATACTTATTTCAAATTTCATGGAATAATATGCCATGCCAACAACCTTGGTAAGTATAACATTGCAATAACATTGCAATTTCATTGCCAAAAACATCCCAAGAACCTTGAAATAATTACAAAATAAAGTTACAATAACATGGCAAAATCATTCCAAGAACCTAAATCAGTTATAATTTACATTAGTGTAGGGGGCATTTCAAGAAATAATATTATTAAATCTCCATTGTTATCTGTTCAAACTACTCACGACACCACACATGTTTGAAATAACATTATATATGTTTCATTTTGTCCAGTTATAAATGCTCACTACCAATATTCAATTTCATATGTTTGAAATGAAATTATACATTCTTCATTGTTATCTGCGCAATTTCATTGCATTAACAAGGCAAAACCATCCCATCAACCTTGTAATAAGTATAAAATGACTTTGCAATGTCACAAATGATATTGCAATGATATTGCAAGGTTATTTGCAGCATTATTCCATACTTATTTCAAGGATGCTATTATATTGTAATTATATTGCAAGGTCAGTCACAAATTCCATTTAGATTTCAAGGTTGTTGGAACATTTTCTTTTTTGCAATTATATTCCAACCGCATTTCAATGTCCGTCTGGTGTTTTAGCCATAATGTTAAAATGTAATTTGCAAAGTTATTCCATACGTTATTGCAAGGATGTTGGTTTTGCTAAGTTATTGCAAGGTAATCACAATGTTATGCCACCTTATATAAAAGTATAGTAAGTATATAAAAACATTGCAATTTCATAACAATAACATGGCAAAAACATCCCAAGAACCTTGAAATAATTACATAATAAAGCAGTGGTAGTATGTGGCAGAGACCAGTATTTCACCAAGGTATCAACTGGATAACAGAGAGTACTATCAGCCAATAGAACAAAATTAACCCTTTCGTGCCCGTGCCGAACATTCCATTTTTGGTGCTGGATGACCTCCTCACACAAGAAACCTTATTTCTTGAGTATAATGCATACCATCAATGGGATATGCAGTTGGCAGTGCTTCGACTTGGCCAGCTTCACTCGCGGTCCGCGCGTGGGATCACGCGGTATCACGCGACTTTAATTTGTATTTTCCCAGTGTGACGCTGCAACAACCCAAACATCCGGTAGATTGCTCAAGTGAGCAGGGTGTCTCGTAAAAAGAAATGGAGCCTGGAAAACCCTACGCAGACTTCACTACAAACTTTAGCAGACTGGTTTAGAAATAATTTAATAGCCAGAAATATGCCTGCCCTGCCCTAATAAAGAAATATTTGGTTAACTGCGAGTGAATCCCGTTTGCTGCCGTAGAAGAAACGCAGGACAAATTAAACATTCTGGTTTTCTCCGAGTGCAACGATGATAGACAGACATCATTTGGACAAAATATAGAGCATATTAACCTCCGTTGCTCAGCCAAATGCCTTCCTGTTACATCCTGTTATCACGGAGTTACAGGCGATAAACGATTTTTGATGGTAACAAGTTTACTTCATTAGCGGTTTATTTTTTTGATTATTAAAGCGTGTTTTTCATTTAAAGGTTTGACTTTGTGCTTATTCAGTATTTAGAGCATTTAGTGCTCTTCCCAATCCCAGACGTTCACATTGTATGTTTGTTTGTAATGGATGCAACCGCGAGATATGCTTGTCATAGGCGCCGATACCGTGGATGCTCCGTCTCTCGGGCACCCACTGAAAACATCGAGCACCCACGTGTGACAGCTTTACAGTCCCGGCTAAATTTACATTCATTTAAAATCAAACATCGCAGTTTATGTTAAATTCAGCATCTCTCATAATGTGATTGGATATGTTGCTGTCCTACTTCATAACCACCAATGAGAGCGTCTCTCGTATGAAAATTCCTGACACTTCCCACCTGAAGAATTAACGCAAGGCTTTGTCGGGTCTTCAGCCCCGAATGTTTAAAATGTATATAGCCCTGAATATCATTTTAAAAGTAGTTTGACAAAGCTTATTGTTTTGTGACACAGCTAAACACTGGTACCTCATAGAACGTCTATAACATAGCCTAGGTGGTCGCAACTCACAAAAGTAAGCAAAAGAAAGAACTCATGCAAATCTAGCCTACAACACGCAGACACCTTTATGCGCAGGGGAGAGAGCGCGCGCGCGCACTGTGCTTTATGATTGTTGCCTTCTGATGGTATCTTGCTAATTCACTGAACTGCATTAAAGTGATACAAATGGTATTGCCTTTATCTTATAACTGCGACTACCAGGCCTATGGTTTTTAAAAGTCAGATGTTCCCTGAAAAAAGACATTCGAAAATTAAGAATGTTTATTGACTTGAAAAATACACTAATTTTTGCAAACTCCCTTCATTCAAACCTTGAAGACATCGCGGTCTGGTGCGCTATGTAGATCGTTTCTCGTACCATTTAATTTCTCAGAATTTAGGTCTACTAGGCCTACAATAACGTCATCACCAAATACATCTTTTATTTTTAGTTGATCAACCACAAAGAGTGGCATAGGCCTACTGTGCACAGTGCACTGACGACTGTAGCAGATCAACGTAACCAGTTGTTGTAGATGAGAGGCAACCCCTTGTTTCAGATATCCTGGACAACATGTTTCCTGGGAGTTGCCTACATTATTAATTAATGGTAGCCTACAATAGTTAATTTATTCACGTAACATATTAGTTGGCTCAAAGAGTAGGGAATCAGGAATCAGGGAATCTCTGGAGAGAGTCACGCATGTGTTGCTTTTGCGGGATCGAATCCAGTTTAATGCTAGTTTTCAAAACATATATTTTTTACATGTCTTTTGTCTGAGTGGCTGTAATGTAGCCGAGCGCTCATGGCGTATGAAAAGCGACTTCAAACCGCCTAAAACAACTTGTTTGTGAATGTCTGACAACTGCTGCAGCGCATGCACGCATGCACCAGTAGGTGGAGAAACCAGAAGGCACACAACACCGGAACGATTTTAAGGCTATTTCGCATAGACTACTCAATGGTGCTATTTCACACGCATTATAGCGACCCCCCACTCACCGGGGATAGTGGAAGGTGTTAATAGACGATTGGCATAGCCTACAGTGGACTAGGGCTGTCAAAATTGCTCAAAAATGACGTTCGAATATCCCCTCTAAAATGTATTCGAATATATTGGAATATCTAGGCTATATTATTTGCGCATTATGTCAGTGATGCGCATCATGTCATCTGTTTTTAACTTTTTGTATGGTTATGGCTTGACAGGGGGGATCCCAAAGCAGCTTTCAACCATAAGGCATTTCCTAATTCACCTGACACTGATTCACGTTGGATGGGGGGCAGGGGGGGGGCATCAGACATTTGTTCCCAAGGAACTATGAATTGTTAACCCGGCCCTGCCCCCAACGAATGCAACTTTCCACCTCTGAGATAGCTGAAAAGAAGTCTAGAGGACTCCTAACTCACGAGACCTACTTACTGTAGGCTGCGCAATCCACAAGCCTGCAGTCGAGGCAGGCCTTCTGTTGAAGAATTTTATAAAAATCCTGCGCTAACAGTAATCCTCCTACCCCCGCTACCACAGCTGTGGATAGTGTGGCATGCTCACGCTTTATGTCTCCTTCTTGCAAACTAGGCCATTTACTAGGCCATTTACGTCTTCAAAAAATAAAAACTTGCCAGATATGCCTTCATAAATTTAGGCTTCATTCAGCATTTTGTTCTTCCACTGGAAATGACTCTTCTACATTTGCTGCCTGCTGCATCCTTTCTGTTTGTATTGTTTAGAAAATGTTTGACGTATTTGTACAGAAAAATTAAAATAACCTGTCAAGCAGTCAATTGACTACATTGCAGTCAATAAGTAGTGCAAATTATGAAACCAAAACATGGGTCATAGTTGTCTAAGCCTCTGCTGTGAGGCCAAACCCATGAACAAAGACGCATTGATATCTGCAATAGTTTTTTTTTTGGCGAAACAAGCTCACAGCCGAACAAGTCATACAGAAGGGAGAGGCAACTGGCACATTATCTCCCCACGGACCAATGGATGTACAAGTTTTCTCCTGTGCCTACGATATTTAATCCAGTGTTTTGTCAAGTTGCAAAATGCTATTCGTTTTAACGAATTTTTATGATAGTATGATCGAAGTACTTTTTGTATAGGGTACTATCTTAATTGCTTTATACTCAATACTTGACTAATGGCTATTGCATCTGTCTATTGAAAATGAGAATGTGGCATGTAATATACTGTGTAGGCTTCATAAATTAAAATAAACAGATTGCTAATGGCCTACAAGCTGATCTGGGGGGCGTTTCCCGTACAACTACGGAGGTTTGCTTTTTACTAACAGGATGCATCGTTCAACTAACCAACATGTAAGTTACGACTGTTTCCCAAAACTTCAGTAGACTAAGACTAAGAGACTAAGGTGGTTAATGACATTTAGTAGCACGTGAACGGGCACCTGCACATACTTCTGTGGCGCATTGCGTTAAGGCCGGCAGATGACAGCCGCCGTTTCACAGCAGTTACCAGTCCCCTGTCCAGGTAGTTTGAATCTGGATTAAGACGTTGACAACAATATTGACATCGTTGTTTACCTAAGTTTATCTTTTGTGCAGATCATATTATCAAAATAAGAATCAGCCTTCTTGGCTTGGTTTGCGTAAAACTAACAAGGACCCCCCCCCTCCATGAAAATCAAAGGCTACATATTCTCATCTGACTCGTCAAAAAGTGCGATAAAATAACCTTATTATTTATCTGCCTTTTACTTACGTGCACATGGCTGCAAATTGACTTTTAATTTATGTATTTTCTGCCTTGGGCATTTTAAAATATGGATGTATGGTGGTTAGAAGTGTAAATATCAATTAGAAACCTAAATATATTTATCATTATTAATTTGCAAACAAATAACTGGCGTCAGTGACGTCTTTGACATGAAGATCCCTGGAACTATGCTTCTAGCATTCTACCACAGGTCGAGAGGCGTAGTTGTAACTACACAACTTTACAATACTGGTTGCGAACGTTCATTGCTACTATGGTTTTGGGAAACACTAACGTAGTGGAACGATACATTGGACTATGTAAGTTCCAAATATGAATGTAATTCTGCGGCATAAAGCAGATGCATTTGTTTATTGTACAGAAAAATAAAAATGACATGTCAAGCAGTCAATTGACTGCATTGCAGTCAAAGAAGTAGGGCAAATTAATTTACGAAACCAAAACGTGGGTCATAGTTGTCTAAGCCTCTATTGCGTAGCCTGTTAAATACGTCGCCAGATAGTATTAAATCGGCAACAACATTGTTTTCTACAGAAGCATACCCAAGGCTACAGATTAATTCTGAATAGTTATTTCTCTACTGGCTCAGTTATCACACCACTGTTTTGATTTGCGTAGTTTACATTAACCCCAACACTGACAATAATGTAGACAGCAAATTTCGATTTCGATTTTCGTTACCACCGTGTAGTCAAACCTTAAACCATACCCAAGTAGCCTAAATCAAGGTAATGTTTAATTATGCATGATTTATTTTGTTATTGAATTCGTAGGCTGGGATTACTCTCGGCAACAATTATGTTTTATGGTAGATCTTGCTTTTTCAGAAGGGACCGCAGGCAGAGCAACGCACAGTGGCTGAAAGTGGTAGTAAAGCTTCACGCAGCTTCACGCCGCGTAATGCGCGAATGAAGTGGTCATTTGAAAGCGATGCCCACTGTACATACCATTGTAATGAAAAGAATCAGTTCTATGAAATGATGTAAAATACATATGGTAATGTTGATACAGTAATGAACAGTATTTCAAAATCCTCTCCAAAAATTTATATCCGGAATTTGTCAAAATTTAATTTCAATAAATATAAAAATGAATTTTCATCATATTTCTCTTTAAGATAGAGAAAAATATATCTATATGAAATGTTCAGAGAGCTGTGGGCTATTTAACAAAAAAGACTGTATCGGAATAACATTAACCTTTCAAAAGTTACGATAATTTTAGTGATCAGTGTAAAAAAAATGCAGGAAACGGGATTTAGAATGTTGAAGTCACTTTTTCACCAACAAAATAAAAGTATGCATAAAAACTAATAATCAAGTCAGAAACAATGGTTTAGATTTATTTGGTCTATAAAAATAAACCATTTATTTGTATATAAGCTACAGTCCATAAGAATGACATAAAAAAACATACTGTACCTTACCATTAATACATGAAGTCAGAGAGACATAAAATACATTTGATTACAAAAAAATAGAACTTCCTTATATAAATCAGTATAATATGAAAATGATATACATATTTAAAATGTATTATTATTTAGGAAAAGATAGGAATCAACATCACTCAAAACTCAATGTGTTCTAAACATTTGAAAGTGGATTACATACTTAGAACAAACCTGTGGAGGATATGTGGATATACACATACATTTTCAGAATATACAATATACAATTTCACACAGTGTGTGGAAGTCTGCACCAACGCACGGCACATAAATCTATACATTCTTCCTCCATCCCCTCATTGTCTTCAGCATTATGAGCGCAAGTTCATGAGCAGTCAGCTACCTCTTCAGGCTGGCGAGAAGGCCAGTGTAGGTCTTGTCATCCTCCATCTGAAACAACAGTGAAATCATACAAATACCTTTATTAATGTAAAAAATAAAATCACAAACTACAGATTTGTGCATGTATGCACACAAAAGAAGAGGTAGCCTAAACTATTGAAGCATCCTCAGAATATACTCGAAATATTTCTAAGTATGAAAAGTCATTTTATTACACATGATTTAGCTACCCTAAATCTGATTGCCTGGCTGGCATCAAGATAAAGACAGATTACATTTCACCTAGTAACAAACTGCTTGAAATGCAATAATTACATTTCTGACAGAATATTTGATATCACGTCATGTTTTCTATAACTACATATTGAGAGGAGTTGTGCTTCATCTATTTCAAGTCATGCCATCTTAGAAAATGTTGACACAAGCACGTCTGATGTTTTGTCATTTAGAAGTTTGCAGGCTAAAATAGTTCACACTACAGATTGCACTACTACCCGAGGAAAGGCTATAAGTTAATTACATTTCTGACAGAATATGTGATTTCACCTCTTATTTTCTAGAACTACATATTGAGAGGAGTAAAAATATTGCTAAACTTATTTCACGTAACGCAACATGAAACGCGGCGCCCATTGATTTATTCAGCTTTGGTTTCCTATACTGTCTTGCCAATATAATGCTTACTTAACAAGCAAATTGGTACTAGAAAACAAACTTAGGTTAGAAAAGCTTAGAAAAACCTGTAAGCTTTTAGAAATCTAAAATGCTTTTAAATGAAACTGTCAAATGAAAATAACTGACATAAAAAGCAAACGAGAATATTGCAAGCAGTTCAGAATTATACAGCTATCTAGCAGAACAGTACAGTACATTATCATGCAATGAAAATGCAAGAAGCCTAGGTAGAATAGTACAGTACATTTTCATGCAATGGACTATTATGTTCTTCTCTGTTCTTCTCTTTATTATTCTTTTTCCGATCAAAGTCTAATGCGATGGAAACCGCTTGTCTTGAAACGGACTTTTTGAGATATTTATGATAAAAAAGAGCAATAAATTCCGCCATGGCGGCAACCTTTTGCATTATGACATGACCTGCAGCTGAAAGCGATCAACCGCTGCAATCTGGAGCTGTGAATCTTTTTAACTTTATGGTCTGACCAGCCTACCATGATTCCCATTTTATTTGCACGTAAAACTCTCCTTAAGAAGCACATTTCTAATTACAGACAGGTTTTTGGTATTGACTCATTAATCTCGTCAAACATTATGTTATGTGAAATGTTAGGTCACACATAGCCAAACTAACGTTATAACGTTAGGGAAATGGTTAACGTTAGCACTTTGCTACCCTATCCGTTAAAATTCATTATGTGAGGAAACCCACTTAATAAACGTAAACTTTAAAGTGACTGGTTTAGCTGTAGATTTCGATAACGTTAGCTAACCACAACCAAACCTAACGTAGCTCCCAGCTAAGAATGTGCTCAGCATCGTTTTAACTAATTTTAACGTTAACCAGATAAAGTACGAATACTATGGCTCTGGGTCGATTAACTACACCTGTGGGAAAGGGTGTATCTAAACCTGATGATAGTCATGAATATGCTACTGTTAAGAAAAGGACCGTATGCCCAAAGTCTGCCACACTACTAACGTGTTGTCAATATAGACTACAGAGTATGTTTACTTGGACTACTACTACTAATTTCTTTATAATTCTGGCCTATAAATTAAAGCACAGCCTGGCACATGAATCAAGCTTTCCAGTTGTAGTACATCCTAAAAGTACATCGTAATATCTAGAAAAAAAGTTCCTGATGTTAAAGCTAATAGCCTAGTTGGTTATCAACATACTAAGAATGGTCCACGGAATTATCCGGAGTAAAATGCACTTTAGATCAATTGACGGATGATTGGGAGTACATACGTTGAGTTGACATCAAAATTCTTACAGGTGATCTAGTATTGTGTTCTCACCAATCTAATATTGACCATCAAATGTCCAATTGCCCTCGTTTAGGCATTCAAAAAGGCATTCGAACAGTTTGATAATGTTGGAGGTTATTGTGCAGTATATAATATAAGGAAATATAGGATAGTAAATTTGATCATACAGTTTTGAATGTTAAAAGTGAATAAACGTTTTTGAGAGGTGGATAAACTCTAATAAGAGGTGGGTAGGCCTAAACTCTATTTCTAAAATGTCAGAGGTGGATAAACTGCGTTTACTCGCGTTTAGCCTCCCCTACATCCTAATTTGCACTCATAGGCCTACTCCCAACTTCGTAACAGAAAGGTAATATTTGACTGTAAGCTATACATATTTTATATCATATATAGCCTACACAACCAAGGGACGGAAGTTATCCTCTGAAAGCAGGGCATCTTCATTTTTAGTGTTGCGTCGGAGTTAATGTAGGATATAAAGGTAAGCAAACAATAAAGGACAATGTTTAAGCCATTGGACATTATTGAAAGAAAATGATCGCAAAGATATGCAGAATGAATGAAAAATGACCGGCGAACTAGGCTACTTTTTCAGCAAAAATATAGCCTACACTAAAAGAAACGTTAAACCTATATGACATATCACGCTTATAATTTAGTCCTCTGTTTTGTAGGCTAAATCAGCATATTACCCCAGGGTCATATTGGAAACGTAGGTGTTTCCTTCCTATGCTAGGTCTACCCTTTTTTTTTCTACAAAGTAGGCCTAGCTTACTTACAAACATACGAAATGTTGATTATTGACATTACTGCAAGCAGAAGGAATGAAAGGAAGCAGAGGACAATGAACATGGATGCATACGATATCTTTCCAGAAAGCTTTGCTGGAAAAAACATAATTAGGTAAGCTATTCGATCTGATGCATATAGGCTAGTTTTAACATCAGATGGCATAGGCTAGGCCTATACAATGTTTTCAATATATAATTTTACATAAGCTACATCTTTTAGGCCATTGATTTCATTAAAACATATGCTAATGATAAACACAAGGGTGTAAACACAAGGTGGAGACCTAAAACAATCCGGCTGAGCACAAATTGACGTTCATTTGTGATTTATAATGGGCACATCTGGAAGGGTGGCGTACGCACGTTTTCTCTGAATCACACGTGCGATCATTTCAGTGGCCTAATTACAGAAAAATATCCTTGTCCTTATCCTATCTTAAATTAAGTTTCATAGATAGGTAAAAAAAATCCTATATTCCTATTATAGAAGCACTTCCTAAACTCATGGCTGTGTCCTATCTTATCTCAGAATTTATACGAGACTGCCTGTATCTATGATTAAAATGTCAGATTACAAAGATGGTATTCTAAAGAATCTTTGACAGTTGGTTGCTCAAGATGGAATTTTGTGAAAAAAAAAACGTTATGATGTCCCTAACAGTCATGTTCATCATTTTGTCATAGGCTAAGCAACAATACTGTTGCAGTCAGTTTGGCAGTTATTTTGCATTTAGGACAAGGTATGTGCCATCCTAAGTTATGATTCCTAAGTTAGGAAATACTTGAGTTAGGATGGTTCTGTAATGACCAAATTCCTATCTTAAGATAGGATTTTTTCCTAAATGCAGTTAGGAAACATACTTCTGAATACATACTTCAATACTTCTAATGAGGACCCAGATCAGACCAGTGTGGTGATAACAGTGTATTTATGTGTGTGCCTGTCTGTTTGTACACCTGCCAACTTTTTATGATTGGTTGCGGATACAAAGAAAGTGTCCATATTTAGTTTGCACTACGTCATGCAAGAAATAATGCAGAAAACTTTCCAACACATGATATGTTTCCTATCACCAACACGGTACAGCATGAAACGTTAGAACTTAACTTTTAGTGAATTTAGGAGAAATATTCAGGCGCGAGTAGACAAAAGGTAATGAAATAAACACCTAAATGTGTAAATCAGATTTGTTGTTGTAGTAGTGTGAAAGAATACATGCCAAGGTTAATTAGCCAAAAATGTCGAAATTGACCAGTGCATAAAAAAACGATGTTTTTACTTGTCGTGTCTCGCATTAACTGGAACGTTAACGTAATTACAGACGTGACAGATATTGACGCTCTGGTTCAAGTTTACATCAGGTCACGTTCCACAGGTGTATAAAATACAGCACCTAGAATTATGAATGCTGACTGCATTGATTTATTACATTGTATGTAATAGCTTCTACCATTCACATTTGAGTTAAAGCTAACAAATATGCTCCTGTTTTTATTTAACCCATTTGTTAACGTTGTACACCGCTTGTTTGTGTATCAAATAGGCCATCCTACGTTTTCATTCGACGCTGTTGCTTCTTATGTAGCCGAAGTAAACACTATCACGGTATGCTATCATATAGTTTGTCTATTGATGGGTTTTATTAGATCCCTTTCCACACGTGCCTAGATTATGAATGTATGGTGCTTAATACAATACAGTGAGCATATTTTGTCATTCATTTTAGAAACGCCAGGTTTAGAACCAGTAGGTTATGAAAGTTAATAACAATGAAGTTACTCAAACGTGTTTCATTTTCTTCTCGTCAGACATTTCCCATTCTAGAGCAGATGGTTCTGTACAACCTCTCCTAAACTGGTATTCCGCAAGATGCAGCACGGAAATAGGAAGAGGCCACTCAATGACTTCTGATACAAAGACTTCAAATGGTAGGAATATTCCATCTTTAGTGTTTTGCTACCCCTTCCGTAATTTTTACGCTTTCAAATGACCCATTGTCAGTCTTCAAATCAGAATCAGGCTGTTCTAACACAAGCAAGACGGTGGCATTCCAAATCAAACCATTGTACAAATAGTCGTTGAAAATATTGTGTAAATATGATGTAGTTTTTCCTCATGCTATATGTGTGTGTGTTTGTTTTAATGTATGCAAATTGGCAGTGAAAGTGGGTTCTCTTATCAACAAAAGGGGAAAGAGTTAAAGTAAAACTTGTTTAATTGAACGAAAAATGTGTGTATGATGATGTATGATTTCTGTTTAAAAGAATATATGTGTATAAATAAATAGTGTATTTCCACTGAAGTGTCTAATATATTTTAGTTTTATATTGTGTTTTCAATGCAAATTATAGGACAGCACTCAAAAAATCCACCATAGAAATGCATGGGGCTAGTTTGTAACACCAATATGGCCGTTGTCTACACATATCCCACCCCTTCCTCGGCAAAACTTCTACATGTGAATACATTGAGCCAAATATGTTGTGTGATGTGAAGACATCGTGCCAATCATTTGTTGTGAACTTGCCGCTGGAGCAAGATTGGTGTCGTGAAGGGTGTCGTGAAGGGAGCACGCACATTTCTGCCAAATAGGATGCCCGATGAGTGCCAAAAAAGCGTTGCAATATGGCCGTTAAGTGGAGGGACTTACCTAAAATGACTTTGGGTATACTGCGTATAGTCCTGCATATCACGTAGACTACTGAACAAGGGATTTTCTGTGTATGGATGTTGACGGGTTCTTGGCCCCTCAGTGTATACTGTGGCCCCTTTGTGACCCCTGTCTCAGAAAAATCCTAGAACCGCCACTGCTGTCAATTATACCATTTTATGCAAAAAATACAAACACATTAATTTGGAATTATCCATATAATAATGACAAGGAATTAAAGGGGTTTACCTCTGAATTAATTCCAGAGTGCAGGCTGCCTCAACTTGATAATGAAGGTTGAATATGTAGTAGATTGCAAACACAGCTGCAAGTCCCGTGGCAAATGTTGGTGTGATGCCCTCAGAGATTAACACGGCCCTCATGGCCTTCAACATGGGAATGCATTTTACCTTGTGAAAACGTTTGTAAACTCGAGATAAATGGCCAATATGATATATATAAATGAATCTAAATGAAATGTATGTATCAGGCGAGGACTTGCAGGAAGACTGAGAGTTGTCTCAACGTCAGCTACAGTAGCAGGGAACAAGTACATCATGCCTACCATAATAAGCTTTTAAAGAAGAAAAGATATAAACACATTACAGGTCGTTGAGAGTAACCTATGCCAATGGGGTAGGTTTCTGAAGTAGCTACAGTCAAAATGCTAAATAGATTTGGCATTCCAAATTTAATGGGTAACCATTTGTACAGGTCTTTCTACTGCATATGTCTAAAACGTAGCATGAACCCTTTTGTACCCCTGAAGTAATCTGTGATTGCTCTTCCACATTCCTCCATACTGAGTTCCAAGCTACGAGGCACATTGATGTCTGTGAGCAGCTCAAAATGGGCATATACATATATAAAAGCGTGAAAAGAAAAGGCTATTTTCTTTTGAATTACATCAACAATTACTTCTGATTACATCATTGTAGTCATCTGAGAAAAACTGTGTGCCCCTCTCCACGGAAACACATGGAGGGAGGAAGGTACCAGCACTCAGAAAGGCCTGATGTCTCTCTGCAAGAGTAGAACATGGATTCTTAAAATTGCCAAATTTTTTCAAACACTGCTTAAAATATGTGTGTTTGCTCTGAAATCTTAAAGTCCATAGGCGAATAAGTGGCCCATATTGGAGAATGCGCTCAGGATAATGACTTTAGTGGGTTGTCAGGAAAGGTTTAGATTCGGCAATTCATCAATCAGAACTCTTAGGTATGCTATCTGGCCAACAGCCATACTTTGGTTGTCACCTGGATTTTATACTTTGTCTCAAAACAGGCAACATTCTCAGAAAAATCCAATTCTGCACAGCATGTCCCCTGGATTAACCTCACACGGTTTGTCATTAGCATCCCTACCAAGATACTTGAACTGATTTATTCGTCGAATAACTCAAGATAGCTAAACATTTTAGCCTTCAAAAAGATCGTGGCCAAGACATGGAGTCAACCCTGACTGGAGTATTTGAGTGTATTAAACACAGAGTCAAATTTTAACACCTCCACTAGATGTAAGACTGCCCTTCACTGCTCATTGTATGACTGCATTGTATGACTGCACTGTGCGTTTTGTGACCTGGATAAGAGGATCTGCATGGAACGCTTCTCTGCTGATATCACAATATCTGCAGAAGTGTGAACTCCTGCTGAAGTTCTCCACAAAGCCTTCTATGCTATGTGAACCCAGGTTGTCACCTGAGTTCTCTTGTAGACCTTTCCATTAGAAAGATTGAGCTCAAGATCTTTAAGGTCATTGACGAGGGTTCCCATATCCAAGTCTTGACCAAAATACTTAAAATCGTGATCAGAGAAGAACAAGTTGCATTTGATCAGTGCTGGATCTGTTATGTGGCATTAATTCTGCAAGCGTTAGATACACCACAAATATCTTGTTTTTTCTTTCCAGATCCTAGTGGGTCAAATGCATCCTGATACAGGATCAAGCTCAGTGATGCTCAGTCTGGAAGAGCACATTCTCAGCCATGTTTTTGCCATCCCACACATGCTTATATTGTTCATGCACTGATTGGTAATGGAATAGAGAATTAATTGTCTGTTTAATAGGAACATACTGTGCAAAACACTCTTTACCTGACTCATTCTGACCTAGACAGATTTGAACTGGCTTCAACATAGTTGAAGCTGTTCTTGAAAACTGTTTTTCTAACTTAACTCTAACTTTTTTTAACTTAAAATGGTTGGCAGATCCCTCAGACTTATTTGCTGGTTTACTGTGTCTATTTCTCGATGCTTTGTACAATATCAAGCAAGAAAGGGCCAAGCAAATGAGATTAATATTTTGGCACGACAGTCTATGGGATTTGCCATTCTGAGTAGAATACCATTTCGGCCATACAGTGATGGTGGTGAGCGACAAAGACACAGGGGATACCAAGCATTATGGTGGTGCTCAACATGCTTCCTCGTCAACTCAACAGCTTAGCTACGCCGCCACTCCTACGTCGTCGTGACCATTTTATTGTTCTGCGTCGGGTTGCTTTGCAGTGCCTGTCTCTGCGTCGCTCACCACCGAAAAACAATAGAGACTGACCAAAACGGTACTCAGAATGGTACTCAGAATTGCAAACCCATTGACTGTCGTATCAAAATATTAATCTTATTGTACAAAGTATCGAGAACTAGACACAGTAAAATCTATTGACCTAGTTATTGTAACCAGCAAATAAGACTGAGGTTAAGTTTAAGTTATGGTAGCAAACTATGGCTAAAACATCAGAAGGACCCTGTAAGAAGTATGTAATAATATTGCAAATAACATTGCAATATCATTGCAATAATGTGGTAAAAACATTCCAAGAACCTTGAAATCAGTATGGTTTAACCCATAGCGGCCGTTGACGGCCGTTCTATATTCTCCTGTAAAGGCCACGGCCGGCCGCAATTCTTAAAGAGACATCTGCTACAGTACAACTTTCATACATGAAATTATACAGCGTTACATACATAAACACCAGACTTTTATTTTATCACACTACATTAAAGGAGTACCGTCACACTGGTGTGACAGGAATGTTGAGAAATGAACGTTCTAAAGAATATCTGGGTTCATTGAATTCAACATAGAATTTTAGAACCTTCAATTGTTGCGGAACTTCAAAACCCTTTAAGGGTTAAATGGCTAGGTCGCTATTGACATTTCTCCGGTATTTTTAGTTTAGCCTGTTGACTGACTTATGGCAGTGGTGGTTCTAGGATTTTTCTGAGACAGGGGCCACAAAGGGACAAGAACCGGTCAACATCTATATACATAAAAATCCCTTGTTCAGTAAGGCAGAGGCACGTAGTCTACACTATATGCAGGACTATACGAAGTATACCCAAAGTCCTTTTAGGCAAGTCCCTCCACTCAACTGCCATATTGCTACGCTTTTTGGGCACTCATACTATTCGGCAGAATTGTGCGTGTCCAAGGCTTCACGACACCAATCTTGCTCCAGCGGCAAGTTCACAACACATGGTTGGCTCAATGTATTCACATGTCGAATTTTTGCCGAGGAAGGGGTGAGATATGTGTAGATAACGGCCATATTGGCGTTACAAACTAGCCCCATGCATTTCTATGCTGTGTTTCCTCATTAGAAAGTCTCTGGTATACCCACTTAAAAACCATCACCATCTCAGTATACCCACTTAAAACAGACAAGGATAGGTATTAATATTTGGGGTTGATCACAGTATACCCACTACAGCTAACTAGACTACATCACAGCAGTAATGTGTTTACATTTCACAACATTTCACTTGTTCAAATACTTGAATGCTAAATGCTAAAAAAAACAAACAATTTTCCCATTTATTTATAATGTGCATTGAAAACACAATATAAAACTAAAATATTCTAGACACTTCATTGGAAATACATTTTTAAACACAAATCATACATCATCATACACACATTTTTCGTTCAATTAAACAAGTTTTACTTTAACTCTTTCCCCTTTTGTTGATAAGAGAAACTACTTTCACTGCCAGTTTGCGTACATTAAAATAAACACACACGCACAGTCCACACACACGAGCACGACACAGGAGCAACAACTACATCATATTTACACAATTTTTTCAACAACTATTTTTACAATAGTTTGATATGGAATGGTCTTTGAAGCCACCGTCTTGCTTCCAGTTAGAAAAGCCTGATTCTGATTTGAAGACTGACAATGGGTCATTTGAAAGAGAAAAAAATACGGAAGGGGACACTAAAACACTAAAGATGGAATATTCCTACCATTTGAAGTCTTTGTATCATGTCATTGAGTGGCCTCTTCCTATTTCCGTGCTGCATCTTGCAGAATACCAGTTTAGGAGAAGTTGTACAGCACCATCTGCTCTAGAAAGGGAAATGTCTGGAGAGAAGAAAATTAAACAAGTTTGAGAAACTTAATTGTTATTAACTTTCATAACCCACTGTCAGCTTGGCGTTTCTAAATTGAATGACAAAATATGCTCACTGTAGTGGCAATAGGAAATAGCATCATACCATTAGGAGAAGCTATGCTTGGTGACTGGTGGTTCTGAAGACTGTGGGTTGAAGTGACCAGCTCCTGCGCCATCCCAGTCTGTAGGTGAAACACCAATGCGTGTCACAAAATCCATGCTTGTATTCAGCATGTCGTCTGGCAACTGTTAAACCAGTTATTGTTTTTTTTTTTAAATCATATAAAGCTTGAGCGAATAGAGTAGAAAATGTAACCAATTTATCTCAATGAAACTCTCCTTGTCCTAACACTTTGAGACAGAATTTATGCGAAGCCCATGAATTAAATAAACTCAGAATAGTGAATAACTTTGCAATGATAGCTCACATTAATTACAATGCGTTAGCTATTTGGCATGTATTCTCATGTTCATGTTAGCAGCTGCCAAACTTTTTCCTCATGCAAAAAAAATCGAACGTTATTTACATTAGGTAAGGTGCACAAGCGCATGTAATATTATTCATTTCGGACCCCAAACAAACAGGATGTCCATTTCTCTGCATTTCATATAACACCATTTTAAACACTTCATACATTACCTTACATAAAATCTATCAGCATGATAACAATGAATAATAATAAAACTTCAACTCAAGTAACCTAAAGTTAAGTTAATGTTAACAGTTCACTGCCTAAGTCAGTTAACAGTTCACTGCAAGCTTCGTCATTTAATTGAAAAACTTAACATATTGGGATAGCGAAAAATAACGTCCCTTTTACATAATGATGATAACCAACAGAGAGATTTGTGACTCACCAAGAAATTTCTGTGGAGGATGAAAGGCTGCAATCGCTTCTTCATGTTAGATTTTAGCTGATACTTAGCCAAATGTATCGGTTCTTCACGTTAGCTGATACTTCCGTTAGCCAAATATATCCTTTCTTCACATTAGCCCTTACAAGCCCGACAGTTCTAATTTCGTTAAAATTTTCACGATGACCAATCATCTTAATATCTAAGCTGTCCAATGACTGATTTTATTTCTGAAATCTTCCCCGTAATGCTGATAACATAAGCATCAATTTTATATGATTGGTTAATGGGTTTATGGCGCGAAATGTTTTGGATACTTGAAGATGAGTTATGAAAAAAACTTTTCACTTCAGTCGTACATTTTAACATGGACCGCCAGATGCCACCTGCACTTCGTTGGAGTTTACCTCGACTGGAAACCACACAGCTGAATAAACTGAGGTAATATATATTTTACATATTTTATAGTTATGGTTAATCTTAATTTGTAGTCATAAAATCATGTTATTTGACAGTAATATGCTTTCTCATCAGCGTCAACATTATGGCATAGCGGGGGCTAAGTGCATCGTCATGTAACATTAGCCAGCTGCATTACTCTGAACTGCTTGCAGTATTCTCGTTTGCTTTTTATATCAGTTATTTTCATTTGACAATTTCATTTAAAAACCTGTTAGTATATAACCTGTAAGTAAGTTTGTTTTCTAGTACCAATTTGCTTGCTAGGCAAGCATTATATTGGCAAGTCAGTATAGCATACAAAAGCTGAATAAATCAATGGGCGCCGCGTTTCTAAGTTGCGTTCTCTTACATGAAATAAGTTGAGCGATATTTTTACTCCTTTCAATATGTAGTTGTAGAAAACAAGATGTGAAATCACGGATTCTGTCAGAAATGTAGTGCTAATTAACGTATTGCCTCTCATCGGGGTTGTTACCTCGCTAGGCAGTTTGTAGTGAACTGTTTTACCTTGATTCTAAATGACAAACATCAGACGTGCTTGTCTCAACATTTTCTAAGATGGCATGACTTGATATTCTACTCTTCTCAATATGTAGTTTTATAGCAAACATGATGTGAAATCACATATTATTTCAGAAATGTCATTATTGCATTTAAGCAGTTAGTTACTAGGTGAAATGTAATCTGTCTTTATCTTAATGCCAGCCAGGCAATCAGATTTAGGGTAGCTAAACCCATGTGTAATAAAATGACTTTTCATACTTCTAAAGATTCTAAATATTTTTGAGTTACTCAAAATGCTTCAATAGTTTAGGCTACCTCTTCCTGTGTATTTATATGCACACACGCACACATCTGTAGTTTTGTGATTTTATTTTTTTAATTAATAAATGTATTACATTTGTATGATTTTACTGTTGTTTAGGATGGAGGATGACAAGACCTACACAGACCTCCTTGCAGGCCTGAAGAGGTAGCTGACTGCTGATGAGCTTGCGCTCACAATGTTGAAGACCATGTGAGGATGGAGGAAGAAGGTATAGATTTAGGTGACGTGCGTAGGGTGATGTAGACTGCCACTAAAACACTGTGAAATAGACTTATTATGTTGATTCATATGTGGTTTTACAAACCGGAACGGGTGGGAGGTTGTGCTTAGTAGGCCGTTGTATGCAAACACACAGTGCAGGGGCATGGGACGAAGAGACCCCAGAAGAGTTTCACAGTTTTCTGGGATTGATCATTGACATGGGACTTCACTTCCCTCCCTAATAATATCTCTCTGTCTCTGAAGGGATCAGGGAGCGTTGACCAAATGAGAAATACATATTGTGTACACTTGTGTACAGTAGTTTCTTATTATTTCAAGTTTGGCAATGCAGAATGTTGAACCTAGGCCAGGCCAGAAAGATTTTGGCGAAAATCTATCACAACAGCTGGCAGGCATTTCCGTCGAAATTTCAGCCTCGCCTTCAGCTGCTCCAACTACTACTCTGTCATCTTTTCTTCAAGTACATATTCCTTTACAGCAGCAGCCAAAGAAAAATTGTTGGCTTTGTTATAAAAACAATACATAATAACACTAAAGTAGCTTGTATGGCCTGGAGTTTAGCGGTAGGTGACTGCTTTTTTGGTAAACAAAATTGCTGTCAGATTTGGCATTCTACAATAGGGGATGCGTTTCGTTATGTCATAGGTCCTCTGTGTTTAACCTTCAGGTTCCCCACCCCACCTTTCCCTATCCTCCTCTGTGTGTGTGTGTGTGTGTGTGTGTGTGTATGTGTTTATTCTCAACAGGCTTGTTCTATGTAATCCACTTTCAAATGTTTATAGACACATTGATTTTTGAGTGATGTTGAAGTTGATTGTATTCCTAGCTTTTCATATATAATACATTTTATAGATGTATATCATTTTCATATTACACTAATTTATATAAGGAAGTTGTATCTGTTGAATCAAATGTATTCTATGTCTTCAGAATTGATCTTCAATAAATATACAGTATACTTCCTGTATTACTGGTAAGGTACATGTTTTTCTTTTATATATCATTATTATTGACTGTAGCATTTGCTTATATACAAATAAATGGTTTATTCTTATGGACCAAATAAATCTAAACCATTGTGTCTGACTTCATTATTACTTTTTATGCATACTTTTATGTTTTGGTGAGAAAGAGAATGTGAATTCTGTCAACATTCTAAATCCCGTTTCCTGCATTTTTTTACACTTATCACTTAATTTGTCATAACTTTTGAAAGGTTAATGGTATTCCAATTTAGTATTTTTTGTTAAATAGCCCACAACTTGCTGAACATGTCATACACTCTATATTTTTCTCTATCTCATATCTCATATGATGAAAAATTGAATGAAATTCAATTTTAACGAATTTCGGTATACATTTGGAGAGGATTTTCAAAGACTGTTCATTACTATATCAACATTACCATGTGTATTTTACATCATTTGATAGAACTGACCATTCTGATTACAATGGTATGTATATCCCATTGATGGTATGTATTATACTCAAGAAATACGTTTTTTTGTGTAAGGAGGTCATCCAGCACCAAAAATGGAATGTTCGGCACGGGCACGAAAGGGTTAACAGAGACACACAAGCCAAATGTATTCTTTCCTTTACAGTTCACTGTGTGCTTTAGCTTTCAGGCTTCATAGGTGCATTACGGCAACCAGTTGTTTGGAAGGTGCATCTCTGATCGTCGTTCTCAACAAGTTTGACACCTATTGATGATTGACGGTAAAGGGTCCAGTCAGGGGCCAATGAGATTTCAGATGGGTCCGAGCCCCTTTGGCCTTGCCCCTAAAACCACCCCTGATTGACAGATTTTTAAATTTGTTAAAGTCTCTCATCCTGACCGCGAAAACTGAAAAAATCTGAAAAGTAAGAAAAAAATCACTTTTTCACTTTTTTTGCGATAGTTCATCCATTTCACATATCTACACATGAAATAAAAAATAAATTGGACAACATCTGACAGATTTTTAAATTTAAAAAAAAAAACTCTCATCCTGACCGCGAAAACTAAAAAAATCTGAAAAGAAAGAAAAAAATCAGACCATTTTTTTTTTTCATTTTTGTTGCCATAATTAATGCATTTCACATATCTAGATGTGAAATTAAAATAATTTGGACAATAATTGACAGATTTTGAAATTTGTCTAAAATCTCACTAGGAACCATATGTAAGATTGTGGCCAAAACTGGTACTGCAATCACTTTCAAAATACTGAAGCGCGGTGTATCCCCTCCTCCTCACCCTGACTCGAGGTTGCACATGCGGATGGTGAAACACTACTGACTTCGTGATTAGTAGATAGATGGAGGGTGGCGCATCAGTTCAAAACACAACATGACATTTCTTATGTGTAGATGTGAAATAAAAATAATTTGGACAATAATTGACAGATTTCGAAATTTGTCTAAAATCTCACTTTTTTCCTGAACCCGGACCTTAAAGGAACCATATGTAAGATTGTGGCCAAAACTGGTACTGCAATCACTTTCAAAATACTGAAGAGCGGTGTATCCCCTCCTCCTCACCCTGACTCGAGGTTGCACATGCGGATGGTGAAACACTACTGACTTCGTGATTAGTAGATAGATGGAGGGTGGCGCATCAGTTCAAAACACAACATGACATGACAAAACACAACATCAACAACAGTTGAGGGCTGCAACTTCACTTTTTAAATGACAATATCCTGGTTGGACTACTGAAATAAAAAATAATTTGGACAATATCTGACCGATTTTCAAATTTGCAAAAAAAAAAACTTTCTCTCATCCTGACGGAGAAAATCAAAAACAATCTGAAAAGTCAGAAAAAAATCAGACCAATTTTTTTTCATTTTTGTTGCCATAATTAATGCATTTCACATATCTAGATGTGAAATAAAAATAATTTGGACAATAATTGACAGATTTCGAAATTTGTCTAAAATCTCACTTTTTTCCTGATCCCGGACCTTAAAGGAACCAATGTAAGATTGTGGCCAAAACTGGTACTGCAATCACTTTCAAAATACTGAAGAGCGGTGTATCCCCTCCCCCTCCCCCTGACTCGAGGTTGCACACGCGGATGGTGAAACACTACTGACTTCGTGATTAGTAGATAGATGGAGGGTGGCGCATCAGTTCAAAACACAACATGACATGACAAAACACAACATCAACAACAGTTGAGGGCTGCAACTTCACTTTTTAAATGACAATATCCTGGTTGGACTACTGAAATAAAAAATAATTTGGACAATATCTGACCGATTTTCAAATTTGCAAAAAAAAAACTTTCTCTCATCCTGACGGCGAAAATCAAAAAAAATCTGAAAAGTCAGAAAAAAATCAGACCAATTTTTTTTCATTTTTGTTGCCATAATTAATGCATTTCACATATCTAGATGTGAAATTAAAATAATTTGGACAATAATTGACAGATTTTGAAATTTGTCTAAAATCTCACTAGGAACCATATGTAAGATTGTGGCCAAAACTAGTACTGCAATCACTTTCAAAATACTGAAGCGCGGTGTATCCCCTCCCCCTCCCCCTGACTCGAGGTTGCACACGCGGATGGTGAAACACTACTGACTTCGTGATTAGTAGATAGATGGAGGGTGGCGCATCAGTTCAAAACACAACATGACATGACAAAACACAACATCAACAACAGTTGAGGGCTGCAACTTCACTTTTTAAATGACAATATCCTGGTTGGACTACTGAAATAAAAAATAATTTGGACAATATCTGACCGATTTTCAAATTTGCAAAAAAAAAACTTTCTCTCATCCTGACGGAGAAAATCAAAAACAATCTGAAAAGTCAGAAAAAAATCAGACCAATTTTTTTTCATTTTTGTTGCCATAATTAATGCATTTCACATATCTAGATGTGAAATTAAAATAATTTGGACAATAATTGACAGATTTCGAAATTTGTCTAAAATCTCGCTTTTTTCCTGAACCCGGACCTTAAAGGAACCATATGTAAGATTGTGGCCAAAACTGGTACTGCAATCACTTTCAAAATACTGAAGAGCGGTGTATCCCCTCCCCCTCCCCCTGACTCGAGGTTGCACACGCGGATGGTGAAACACTACTGACTTCGTGATTAGTAGATAGATGGAGGGTGGCGCATCAGTTCAAAACACAACATGACATGACAAAACACAACATCAACAACAGTTGAGGGCTGCAACTTCACTTTTTAAATGACAATATCCTGGTTGGACTACTGAAATAAAAAATAATTTGGACAATATCTGACCGATTTTCAAATTTGCAAAAAAAAAACTTTCTCTCATCCTGACGGAGAAAATCAAAAACAATCTGAAAAGTCAGAAAAAAATCAGACCAATTTTTTTTCATTTTTGTTGCCATAATTAATGCATTTCACATATCTAGATGTGAAATTCAAATAATTTGGACAATAATTGACAGATTTCGAAATTTGTCTAAAATCTCGCTTTTTTCCTGAACCCGGACCTTAAAGGAACCATATGTAAGATTGTGGCCAAAACTGGTACTGCAATCACTTTCAAAATACTGAAGAGCGGTGTATCCCCTCCCCCTCCCCCTGACTCGAGGTTGCACACGCGGATGGTGAAACACTACTGACTTCGTGATTAGTAGATAGATGGAGGGTGGCGCATCAGTTCAAAACACAACATGACATGACAAAACACAACATCAACAACAGTTGAGGGCTGCAACTTCACTTTTTAAATGACAATATCCTGGTTGGACTACTGAAATAAAAAATAATTTGGACAATATCTGACCGATTTTCAAATTTGCAAAAAAAAAACTTTCTCTCATCCTGACGGCGAAAATCAAAAAAAATCTGAAAAGTCAGAAAAAAATCAGACCAATTTTTTTTCATTTTTGTTGCCATAATTAATGCATTTCACATATCTAGATGTGAAATTAAAATAATTTGGACAATAATTGACAGATTTTGAAATTTGTCTAAAATCTCACTAGGAACCATATGTAAGATTGTGGCCAAAACTAGTACTGCAATCACTTTCAAAATACTGAAGCGCGGTGTATCCCCTCCCCCTCCCCCTGACTCGAGGTTGCACACGCGGATGGTGAAACACTACTGACTTCGTGATTAGTAGATAGATGGAGGGTGGCGCATCAGTTCAAAACACAACATGACATGACAAAACACAACATCAACAACAGTTGAGGGCTGCAACTTCACTTTTTAAATGACAATATCCTGGTTGGACTACTGAAATAAAAAATAATTTGGACAATATCTGACCGATTTTCAAATTTGCAAAAAAAAAACTTTCTCTCATCCTGACGGAGAAAATCAAAAACAATCTGAAAAGTCAGAAAAAAATCAGACCAATTTTTTTTCATTTTTGTTGCCATAATTAATGCATTTCACATATCTAGATGTGAAATAAAAATAATTTGGACAATAATTGACAGATTTCGAAATTTGTCTAAAATCTCACTTTTTTCCTGATCCCGGACCTTAAAGGAACCAATGTAAGATTGTGGCCAAAACTGGTACTGCAATCACTTTCAAAATACTGAAGAGCGGTGTATCCCCTCCCCCTCCCCCTGACTCGAGGTTGCACACGCGGATGGTGAAACACTACTGACTTCGTGATTAGTAGATAGATGGAGGGTGGCGCATCAGTTCAAAACACAACATGACATGACAAAACACAACATCAACAACAGTTGAGGGCTGCAACTTCACTTTTTAAATGACAATATCCTGGTTGGACTACTGAAATAAAAAATAATTTGGACAATATCTGACCGATTTTCAAATTTGCAAAAAAAAAACTTTCTCTCATCCTGACGGCGAAAATCAAAAAAAATCTGAAAAGTCAGAAAAAAATCAGACCAATTTTTTTTCATTTTTGTTGCCATAATTAATGCATTTCACATATCTAGATGTGAAATTAAAATAATTTGGACAATAATTGACAGATTTTGAAATTTGTCTAAAATCTCACTAGGAACCATATGTAAGATTGTGGCCAAAACTAGTACTGCAATCACTTTCAAAATACTGAAGCGCGGTGTATCCCCTCCCCCTCCCCCTGACTCGAGGTTGCACACGCGGATGGTGAAACACTACTGACTTCGTGATTAGTAGATAGATGGAGGGTGGCGCATCAGTTCAAAACACAACATGACATGACAAAACACAACATCAACAACAGTTGAGGGCTGCAACTTCACTTTTTAAATGACAATATCCTGGTTGGACTACTGAAATAAAAAATAATTTGGACAATATCTGACCGATTTTCAAATTTGCAAAAAAAAAACTTTCTCTCATCCTGACGGAGAAAATCAAAAACAATCTGAAAAGTCAGAAAAAAATCAGACCAATTTTTTTTCATTTTTGTTGCCATAATTAATGCATTTCACATATCTAGATGTGAAATTAAAATAATTTGGACAATAATTGACAGATTTCGAAATTTGTCTAAAATCTCGCTTTTTTCCTGAACCCGGACCTTAAAGGAACCATATGTAAGATTGTGGCCAAAACTGGTACTGCAATCACTTTCAAAATACTGAAGAGCGGTGTATCCCCTCCCCCTCCCCCTGACTCGAGGTTGCACACGCGGATGGTGAAACACTACTGACTTCGTGATTAGTAGATAGATGGAGGGTGGCGCATCAGTTCAAAACACAACATGACATGACAAAACACAACATCAACAACAGTTGAGGGCTGCAACTTCACTTTTTAAATGACAATATCCTGGTTGGACTACTGAAATAAAAAATAATTTGGACAATATCTGACCGATTTTCAAATTTGCAAAAAAAAAACTTTCTCTCATCCTGACGGAGAAAATCAAAAACAATCTGAAAAGTCAGAAAAAAATCAGACCAATTTTTTTTCATTTTTGTTGCCATAATTAATGCATTTCACATATCTAGATGTGAAATTCAAATAATTTGGACAATAATTGACAGATTTCGAAATTTGTCTAAAATCTCGCTTTTTTCCTGAACCCGGACCTTAAAGGAACCATATGTAAGATTGTGGCCAAAACTGGTACTGCAATCACTTTCAAAATACTGAAGAGCGGTGTATCCCCTCCCCCTCCCCCTGACTCGAGGTTGCACACGCGGATGGTGAAACACTACTGACTTCGTGATTAGTAGATAGATGGAGGGTGGCGCATCAGTTCAAAACACAACATGACATGACAAAACACAACATCAACAACAGTTGAGGGCTGCAACTTCACTTTTTAAATGACAATATCCTGGTTGGACTACTGAAATAAAAAATAATTTGGACAATATCTGACCGATTTTCAAATTTGCAAAAAAAAAACTTTCTCTCATCCTGACGGCGAAAATCAAAAAAAATCTGAAAAGTCAGAAAAAAATCAGACCAATTTTTTTTCATTTTTGTTGCCATAATTAATGCATTTCACATATCTAGATGTGAAATTAAAATAATTTGGACAATAATTGACAGATTTTGAAATTTGTCTAAAATCTCACTAGGAACCATATGTAAGATTGTGGCCAAAACTAGTACTGCAATCACTTTCAAAATACTGAAGCGCGGTGTATCCCCTCCCCCTCCCCCTGACTCGAGGTTGCACACGCGGATGGTGAAACACTACTGACTTCGTGATTAGTAGATAGATGGAGGGTGGCGCATCAGTTCAAAACACAACATGACATGACAAAACACAACATCAACAACAGTTGAGGGCTGCAACTTCACTTTTTAAATGACAATATCCTGGTTGGACTACTGAAATAAAAAATAATTTGGACAATATCTGACCGATTTTCAAATTTGCAAAAAAAAAACTTTCTCTCATCCTGACGGAGAAAATCAAAAACAATCTGAAAAGTCAGAAAAAAATCAGACCAATTTTTTTTCATTTTTGTTGCCATAATTAATGCATTTCACATATCTAGATGTGAAATTAAAATAATTTGGACAATAATTGACAGATTTCGAAATTTGTCTAAAATCTCGCTTTTTTCCTGAACCCGGACCTTAAAGGAACCATATGTAAGATTGTGGCCAAAACTGGTACTGCAATCACTTTCAAAATACTGAAGAGCGGTGTATCCCCTCCCCCTCCCCCTGACTCGAGGTTGCACACGCGGATGGTGAAACACTACTGACTTCGTGATTAGTAGATAGATGGAGGGTGGCGCATCAGTTCAAAACACAACATGACATGACAAAACACAACATCAACAACAGTTGAGGGCTGCAACTTCACTTTTTAAATGACAATATCCTGGTTGGACTACTGAAATAAAAAATAATTTGGACAATATCTGACCGATTTTCAAATTTGCAAAAAAAAAACTTTCTCTCATCCTGACGGAGAAAATCAAAAACAATCTGAAAAGTCAGAAAAAAATCAGACCAATTTTTTTTCATTTTTGTTGCCATAATTAATGCATTTCACATATCTAGATGTGAAATTCAAATAATTTGGACAATAATTGACAGATTTCGAAATTTGTCTGAAATCTCGCTTTTTTCCTGAACCCGGACCTTAAAGGAACCATATGTAAGATTGTGGCCAAAACTGGTACTGCAATCACTTTCAAAATACTGAAGAGCGGTGTATCCCTTCCCCCTCCCCCTGACTCGAGGTTGCACACGCGGATGGTGAAACACTACTGACTTCGTGATTAGTAGATAGATGGAGGGTGGCGCATCAGTTCAAAACACAACATGACATGACAAAACACAACATCAACAACAGTTGAGGGCTGCAACTTCACTTTTTAAATGACAATATCCTGGTTGGACTACTGAAATAAAAAATAATTTGGACAATATCTGACCGATTTTCAAATTTGCAAAAAAATAACTTTCTCTCATCCTGACGGAGAAAATCAAAAACAATCTGAAAAGTCAGAAAAAAATCAGACCAATTTTTTTTCATTTTTGTTGCCATAATTAATGCATTTCACATATCTAGATGTGAAATTAAAATAATTTGGACAATAATTGACAGATTTCGAAATTTGTCTAAAATCTCGCTTTTTTCCTGAACCCGGACCTTAAAGGAACCATATGTAAGATTGTGGCCAAAACTGGTACTGCAATCACTTTCAAAATACTGAAGAGCGGTGTATCCCCTCCCCCTCCCCCTGACTCGAGGTTGCACACGCGGATGGTGAAACACTACTGACTTCGTGATTAGTAGATAGATGGAAGGTGGCGCATCAGTTCAAAACACAACATGACATGACAAAACACAACATCAACAACAGTTGAGGGCTGCAACTTCACTTTTTAAATGACAATATCCTGGTTGGACTACTGAAATAAAAAATAATTTGGACAATATCTGACCGATTTTCAAATTTGCAAAAAAAAAACTTTCTCTCATCCTGACGGCGAAAATCAAAAAAAATCTGAAAAGTCAGAAAAAAATCAGACCAATTTTTTTTCATTTTTGTTGCCATAATTAATGCATTTCACATATCTAGATGTGAAATTAAAATAATTTGGACAATAATTGACAGATTTCGAAATTTGTCTAAAATCTCACTTTTTTCCTGATCCCGGACCTTAAAGGAACCAATGTAAGATTGTGGCCAAAACTGGTACTGCAATCACTTTCAAAATACTGAAGAGCGGTGTATCCCCTCCCCCTCCCCCTGACTCGAGGTTGCACACGCGGATGGTGAAACACTACTGACTTCGTGATTAGTAGATAGATGGAGGGTGGCGCATCAGTTCAAAACACAACATGACATGACAAAACACAACATCAACAACAGTTTGAGGGCTGCAACTTCACTTTTTAAATGACAATATCCTGGTTGGACTACTGAAATAAAAAATAATTTGGACAATATCTGACCGATTTTCAAATTTGCAAAAAAAAAACTTTCTCTCATCCTGACGGCGAAAATCAAAAAAAATCTGAAAAGTCAGAAAAAAATCAGACCAATTTTTTTTCATTTTTGTTGCCATAATTAATGCATTTCACATATCTAGATGTGAAATTAAAATAATTTGGACAATAATTGACAGATTTCGAAATTTGTCTAAAATCTCACTTTTTTCCTGATCCCGGACCTTAAAGGAACCAATGTAAGATTGTGGCCAAAACTGGTACTGCAATCACTTTCAAAATACTGAAGAGCGGTGTATCCCCTCCCCCTCCCCCTGACTCGAGGTTGCACACGCGGATGGTGAAACACTACTGACTTCGTGATTAGTAGATAGATGGAGGGTGGCGCATCAGTTCAAAACACAACATGACATGACAAAACACAACATCAACAACAGTTGAGGGCTGCAACTTCACTTTTTAAATGACAATATCCTGGTTGGACTACTGAAATAAAAAATAATTTGGACAATATCTGACCGATTTTCAAATTTGCAAAAAAAAAACTTTCTCTCATCCTGACGGCGAAAATCAAAAAAAATCTGAAAAGTCAGAAAAAAATCAGACCAATTTTTTTTCATTTTTGTTGCCATAATTAATGCATTTCACATATCTAGATGTGAAATTAAAATAATTTGGACAATAATTGACAGATTTTGAAATTTGTCTAAAATCTCACTAGGAACCATATGTAAGATTGTGGCCAAAACTAGTACTGCAATCACTTTCAAAATACTGAAGCGCGGTGTATCCCCTCCTCCTCACCCTGACTCGAGGTTGCACATGCGGATGGTGAAACACTACTGACTTCGTGATTAGTAGATAGATGGAGGGTGGCGCATCAGTTCAAAACACAACATGACATTTCTTATGTGTAGATGTGAAATAAAAATAATTTGGACAATAATTGACAGATTTCGAAATTTGTCTAAAATCTCACTTTTTTCCTGATCCCGGACCTTAAAGGAACCAATGTAAGATTGTGGCCAAAACTGGTACTGCAATCACTTTCAAAATACTGAAGAGCGGTGTATCCCCTCCCCCTCCCCCTGACTCGAGGTTGCACACGCGGATGGTGAAACACTACTGACTTCGTGATTAGTAGATAGATGGAGGGTGGCGCATCAGTTCAAAACACAACATGACATGACAAAACACAACATCAACAACAGTTGAGGGCTGCAACTTCACTTTTTAAATGACAATATCCTGGTTGGACTACTGAAATAAAAAATAATTTGGACAATATCTGACCGATTTTCAAATTTGCAAAAAAAAAACTTTCTCTCATCCTGACGGCGAAAATCAAAAAAAATCTGAAAAGTCAGAAAAAAATCAGACCAATTTTTTTTCATTTTTGTTGCCATAATTAATGCATTTCACATATCTAGATGTGAAATTAAAATAATTTGGACAATAATTGACAGATTTTGAAATTTGTCTAAAATCTCACTAGGAACCATATGTAAGATTGTGGCCAAAACTAGTACTGCAATCACTTTCAAAATACTGAAGCGCGGTGTATCCCCTCCTCCTCACCCTGACTCGAGGTTGCACATGCGGATGGTGAAACACTACTGACTTCGTGATTAGTAGATAGATGGAGGGTGGCGCATCAGTTCAAAACACAACATGACATTTCTTATGTGTAGATGTGAAATAAAAATAATTTGGACAATAATTGACAGATTTCGAAATTTGTCTAAAATCTCACTTTTTTCCTGATCCCGGACCTTAAAGGAACCAATGTAAGATTGTGGCCAAAACTGGTACTGCAATCACTTTCAAAATACTGAAGAGCGGTGTATCCCCTCCCCCTCCCCCTGACTCGAGGTTGCACACGCGGATGGTGAAACACTACTGACTTCGTGATTAGTAGATAGATGGAGGGTGGCGCATCAGTTCAAAACACAACATGACATGACAAAACACAACATCAACAACAGTTGAGGGCTGCAACTTCACTTTTTAAATGACAATATCCTGGTTGGACTACTGAAATAAAAAATAATTTGGACAATATCTGACCGATTTTCAAATTTGCAAAAAAAAAACTTTCTCTCATCCTGACGGCGAAAATCAAAAAAAATCTGAAAAGTCAGAAAAAAATCAGACCAATTTTTTTTCATTTTTGTTGCCATAATTAATGCATTTCACATATCTAGATGTGAAATTAAAATAATTTGGACAATAATTGACAGATTTTGAAATTTGTCTAAAATCTCACTAGGAACCATATGTAAGATTGTGGCCAAAACTAGTACTGCAATCACTTTCAAAATACTGAAGCGCGGTGTATCCCCTCCTCCTCACCCTGACTCGAGGTTGCACATGCGGATGGTGAAACACTACTGACTTCGTGATTAGTAGATAGATGGAGGGTGGCGCATCAGTTCAAAACACAACATGACATTTCTTATGTGTAGATGTGAAATAAAAATAATTTGGACAATAATTGACAGATTTCGAAATTTGTCTAAAATCTCACTTTTTTCCTGATCCCGGACCTTAAAGGAACCAATGTAAGATTGTGGCCAAAACTGGTACTGCAATCACTTTCAAAATACTGAAGAGCGGTGTATCCCCTCCCCCTCCCCCTGACTCGAGGTTGCACACGCGGATGGTGAAACACTACTGACTTCGTGATTAGTAGATAGATGGAGGGTGGCGCATCAGTTCAAAACACAACATGACATGACAAAACACAACATCAACAACAGTTGAGGGCTGCAACTTCACTTTTTAAATGACAATATCCTGGTTGGACTACTGAAATAAAAAATAATTTGGACAATATCTGACCGATTTTCAAATTTGCAAAAAAAAAACTTTCTCTCATCCTGACGGCGAAAATCAAAAAAAATCTGAAAAGTCAGAAAAAAATCAGACCAATTTTTTTTCATTTTTGTTGCCATAATTAATGCATTTCACATATCTAGATGTGAAATTAAAATAATTTGGACAATAATTGACAGATTTTGAAATTTGTCTAAAATCTCACTAGGAACCATATGTAAGATTGTGGCCAAAACTAGTACTGCAATCACTTTCAAAATACTGAAGCGCGGTGTATCCCCTCCTCCTCACCCTGACTCGAGGTTGCACATGCGGATGGTGAAACACTACTGACTTCGTGATTAGTAGATAGATGGAGGGTGGCGCATCAGTTCAAAACACAACATGACATTTCTTATGTGTAGATGTGAAATAAAAATAATTTGGACAATAATTGACAGATTTCGAAATTTGTCTAAAATCTCACTTTTTTCCTGATCCCGGACCTTAAAGGAACCAATGTAAGATTGTGGCCAAAACTGGTACTGCAATCACTTTCAAAATACTGAAGAGCGGTGTATCCCCTCCCCCTCCCCCTGACTCGAGGTTGCACACGCGGATGGTGAAACACTACTGACTTCGTGATTAGTAGATAGATGGAGGGTGGCGCATCAGTTCAAAACACAACATGACATGACAAAACACAACATCAACAACAGTTGAGGGCTGCAACTTCACTTTTTAAATGACAATATCCTGGTTGGACTACTGAAATAAAAAATAATTTGGACAATATCTGACCGATTTTCAAATTTGCAAAAAAAAAACTTTCTCTCATCCTGACGGAGAAAATCAAAAACAATCTGAAAAGTCAGAAAAAAATCAGACCAATTTTTTTTCATTTTTGTTGCCATAATTAATGCATTTCACATATCTAGATGTGAAATTAAAATAATTTGGACAATAATTGACAGATTTCTAAATTTGTCTAAAATCTCGCTTTTTTCCTGAACCCGGACCTTAAAGGAACCATATGTAAGATTGTGGCCAAAACTGGTACTGCAATCACTTTCAAAATACTGAAGAGCGGTGTATCCCCTCCCCCTCCCCCTGACTCGAGGTTGCACACGCGGATGGTGAAACACTACTGACTTCGTGATTAGTAGATAGATGGAGGGTGGCGCATCAGTTCAAAACACAACATGACATGACAAAACACAACATCAACAACAGTTGAGGGCTGCAACTTCACTTTTTAAATGACAATATCCTGGTTGGACTACTGAAATAAAAAATAATTTGGACAATATCTGACCGATTTTCAAATTTGCAAAAAAAAAACTTTCTCTCATCCTGACGGCGAAAATCAAAAAAAATCTGAAAAGTCAGAAAAAAATCAGACCAATTTTTTTTCATTTTTGTTGCCATAATTAATGCATTTCACATATCTAGATGTGAAATTAAAATAATTTGGACAATAATTGACAGATTTTGAAATTTGTCTAAAATCTCACTAGGAACCATATGTAAGATTGTGGCCAAAACTAGTACTGCAATCACTTTCAAAATACTGAAGCGCGGTGTATCCCCTCCTCCTCACCCTGACTCGAGGTTGCACATGCGGATGGTGAAACACTACTGACTTCGTGATTAGTAGATAGATGGAGGGTGGCGCATCAGTTCAAAACACAACATGACATTTCTTATGTGTAGATGTGAAATAAAAATAATTTGGACAATAATTGACAGATTTCGAAATTTGTCTAAAATCTCACTTTTTTCCTGATCCCGGACCTTAAAGGAACCAATGTAAGATTGTGGCCAAAACTGGTACTGCAATCACTTTCAAAATACTGAAGAGCGGTGTATCCCCTCCCCCTCCCCCTGACTCGAGGTTGCACACGCGGATGGTGAAACACTACTGACTTCGTGATTAGTAGATAGATGGAGGGTGGCGCATCAGTTCAAAACACAACATGACATGACAAAGCACAACATCAACAACAGTTGAGGGCTGCAACTTCACTTTTTAAATGACAATATCCTGGTTGGACTACTGAAATAAAAAATAATTTGGACAATATCTGACCGATTTTCAAATTTGCAAAAAAAAAACTTTCTCTCATCCTGACGGCGAAAATCAAAAAAAATCTGAAAAGTCAGAAAAAAATCAGACCAATTTTTTTTCATTTTTGTTGCCATAATTAATGCATTTCACATATCTAGATGTGAAATTAAAATAATTTGGACAATAATTGACAGATTTTGAAATTTGTCTAAAATCTCACTAGGAACCATATGTAAGATTGTGGCCAAAACTAGTACTGCAATCACTTTCAAAATACTGAAGCGCGGTGTATCCCCTCCTCCTCACCCTGACTCGAGGTTGCACATGCGGATGGTGAAACACTACTGACTTCGTGATTAGTAGATAGATGGAGGGTGGCGCATCAGTTCAAAACACAACATGACATGACAAAACACAACATCAACAACAGTTGAGGGCTGCAACTTCACTTTTTAAATGACAATATCCTGGTTGGACTACTGAAATAAAAAATAATTTGGACAATATCTGACCGATTTTCAAATTTGCAAAAAAAAAACTTTCTCTCATCCTGACGGAGAAAATCAAAAACAATCTGAAAAGTCAGAAAAAAATCAGACCAATTTTTTTTCATTTTTGTTGCCATAATTAATGCATTTCACATATCTAGATCTGAAATTAAAATAATTTGGACAATAATTGACAGATTTCGAAATTTGTCTAAAATCTCACTTTTTTCCTGATCCCGGACCTTAAAGGAACCAATGTAAGATTGTGGCCAAAACTGGTACTGCAATCACTTTCAAAATACTGAAGAGCGGTGTATCCCCTCCCCCTCCCCCTGACTCGAGGTTGCACACGCGGATGGTGAAACACTACTGACTTCGTGATTAGTAGATAGATGGAGGGTGGCGCATCAGTTCAAAACACAACATGACATGACAAAACACAACATCAACAACAGTTGAGGGCTGCAACTTCACTTTTTAAATGACAATATCCTGGTTGGACTACTGAAATAAAAAATAATTTGGACAATATCTGACCGATTTTCAAATTTGCAAAAAAAAAACTTTCTCTCATCCTGACGGCGAAAATCAAAAAAAATCTGAAAAGTCAGAAAAAAATCAGACCAATTTTTTTTCATTTTTGTTGCCATAATTAATGCATTTCACATATCTAGATGTGAAATTAAAATAATTTGGACAATAATTGACAGATTTTGAAATTTGTCTAAAATCTCACTAGGAACCATATGTAAGATTGTGGCCAAAACTAGTACTGCAATCACTTTCAAAATACTGAAGCGCGGTGTATCCCCTCCTCCTCACCCTGACTCGAGGTTGCACATGCGGATGGTGAAACACTACTGACTTCGTGATTAGTAGATAGATGGAGGGTGGCGCATCAGTTCAAAACACAACATGACATTTCTTATGTGTAGATGTGAAATAAAAATAATTTGGACAATAATTGACAGATTTCGAAATTTGTCTAAAATCTCACTTTTTTCCTGATCCCGGACCTTAAAGGAACCAATGTAAGATTGTGGCCAAAACTGGTACTGCAATCACTTTCAAAATACTGAAGAGCGGTGTATCCCCTCCCCCTCCCCCTGACTCGAGGTTGCACACGCGGATGGTGAAACACTACTGACTTCGTGATTAGTAGATAGATGGAGGGTGGCGCATCAGTTCAAAACACAACATGACATGACAAAACACAACATCAACAACAGTTGAGGGCTGCAACTTCACTTTTTAAATGACAATATCCTGGTTGGACTACTGAAATAAAAAATAATTTGGACAATATCTGACCGATTTTCAAATTTGCAAAAAAAAAACTTTCTCTCATCCTGACGGAGAAAATCAAAAACAATCTGAAAAGTCAGAAAAAAATCAGACCAATTTTGTTTCATTTTTGTTGCCATAATTAATGCATTTCACATATCTAGATGTGAAATTAAAATAATTTGGACAATAATTGACAGATTTCGAAATTTGTCTAAAATCTCGCTTTTTTCCTGAACCCGGACCTTAAAGGAACCATATGTAAGATTGTGGCCAAAACTGGTACTGCAATCACTTTCAAAATACTGAAGAGCGGTGTATCCCCTCCCCCTCCCCCTGACTCGAGGTTGCACACGCGGATGGTGAAACACTACTGACTTCGTGATTAGTAGATAGATGGAGGGTGGCGCATCAGTTCAAAACACAACATGACATGACAAAACACAACATCAACAACAGTTGAGGGCTGCAACTTCACTTTTTAAATGACAATATCCTGGTTGGACTACTGAAATAAAAAATAATTTGGACAATATCTGACCGATTTTCAAATTTGCAAAAAAAAAACTTTCTCTCATCCTGACGGCGAAAATCAAAAAAAATCTGAAAAGTCAGAAAAAAATCAGACCAATTTTTTTTCATTTTTGTTGCCATAATTAATGCATTTCACATATCTAGATGTGAAATTAAAATAATTTGGACAATAATTGACAGATTTTGAAATTTGTCTAAAATCTCACTAGGAACCATATGTAAGATTGTGGCCAAAACTAGTACTGCAATCACTTTCAAAATACTGAAGCGCGGTGTATCCCCTCCTCCTCACCCTGACTCGAGGTTGCACATGCGGATGGTGAAACACTACTGACTTCGTGATTAGTAGATAGATGGAGGGTGGCGCATCAGTTCAAAACACAACATGACATTTCTTATGTGTAGATGTGAAATAAAAATAATTTGGACAATAATTGACAGATTTCGAAATTTGTCTAAAATCTCACTTTTTTCCTGATCCCGGACCTTAAAGGAACCAATGTAAGATTGTGGCCAAAACTGGTACTGCAATCACTTTCAAAATACTGAAGAGCGGTGTATCCCCTCCCCCTCCCCCTGACTCGAGGTTGCACACGCGGATGGTGAAACACTACTGACTTCGTGATTAGTAGATAGATGGAGGGTGGCGCATCAGTTCAAAACACAACATGACATGACAAAACACAACATCAACAACAGTTGAGGGCTGCAACTTCACTTTTTAAATGACAATATCCTGGTTGGACTACTGAAATAAAAAATAATTTGGACAATATCTGACCGATTTTCAAATTTGCAAAAAAAAAACTTTCTCTCATCCTGACGGAGAAAATCAAAAACAATCTGAAAAGTCAGAAAAAAATCAGACCAATTTTTTTTCATTTTTGTTGCCATAATTAATGCATTTCACATATCTAGATGTGAAATTAAAATAATTTGGACAATAATTGACAGATTTCTAAATTTGTCTAAAATCTCGCTTTTTTCCTGAACCCGGACCTTAAAGGAACCATATGTAAGATTGTGGCCAAAACTGGTACTGCAATCACTTTCAAAATACTGAAGAGCGGTGTATCCCCTCCCCCTCCCCCTGACTCGAGGTTGCACACGCGGATGGTGAAACACTACTGACTTCGTGATTAGTAGATAGATGGAGGGTGGCGCATCAGTTCAAAACACAACATGACATGACAAAACACAACATCAACAACAGTTGAGGGCTGCAACTTCACTTTTTAAATGACAATATCCTGGTTGGACTACTGAAATAAAAAATAATTTGGACAATATCTGACCGATTTTCAAATTTGCAAAAAAAAAAACTTTCTCTCATCCTGACGGCGAAAATCAAAAAAAATCTGAAAAGTCAGAAAAAAATCAGACCAATTTTTTTTCATTTTTGTTGCCATAATTAATGCATTTCACATATCTAGATGTGAAATTAAAATAATTTGGACAATAATTGACAGATTTTGAAATTTGTCTAAAATCTCACTAGGAACCATATGTAAGATTGTGGCCAAAACTAGTACTGCAATCACTTTCAAAATACTGAAGCGCGGTGTATCCCCTCCTCCTCACCCTGACTCGAGGTTGCACATGCGGATGGTGAAACACTACTGACTTCGTGATTAGTAGATAGATGGAGGGTGGCGCATCAGTTCAAAACACAACATGACATGACAAAACACAACATCAACAACAGTTGAGGGCTGCAACTTCACTTTTTAAATGACAATATCCTGGTTGGACTACTGAAATAAAAAATAATTTGGACAATATCTGACCGATTTTCAAATTTGCAAAAAAAAAACTTTCTCTCATCCTGACGGAGAAAATCAAAAACAATCTGAAAAGTCAGAAAAAAATCAGACCAATTTTTTTTCATTTTTGTTGCCATAATTAATGCATTTCACATATCTAGATCTGAAATTAAAATAATTTGGACAATAATTGACAGATTTCGAAATTTGTCTAAAATCTCACTTTTTTCCTGAACCCGGACCTTAAAGGAACCATAATGTAAGATTGTGGCCAAAACTGGTACTGCAATCACTTTCAAAATACTGAAGAGCGGTGTATCCCTTCCTCCTCCCCCTGACTCGAGGTTGCACACGCGGATGGTGAAACACTACTGACTTCGTGATTAGTAGATAGATGGAGGGTGGCGCATCATTTCAAAACACAACATGACATGACAAAACACAACATCAACAACTTCACTTTTTAAATGACAATATCCTGGCTGGACTACTGTTGTCAGTGATATAAGTATTTGAAATGAACATGATTTCTTAATGTCTAGTGACATATCAGGGCCATTTTATGATTAATTGAAATATTTTTCTTACATACGGTTCCTTTAAAAACCCTCCGGCAACAGAGAGTATATAGCACTCAAAACCCACCTGTTGAAAACTTTTGAACTGTCAGACGCTGAGAGAGCCAACAGGCTTTTCTCCCTTCAAGGACTGGGTGACAGCAAACCACCTGAGCTCATGGACCGTATGCTGGATCTCTTGGGTGAGCACAGACCCGGAGGCTGGCTGAAGAGGCTGAGCGCTTTGGGTTGCACTATGTGCATGTTAAATGCGCTTTAAAAATAAATCTGACTTGATTTGACTTGACTTGACTTCCTGGTAAGTCAGGGACATTGTGTGGCCGCGCTTTTTCCCGCACACATCGCTCCTGTGACACTCATCGCTGCAACTACTTCTCGTCGGCAGCAGTCTTCTGGCCCCCAACAGTCTTCAGGCTTGTGTTTTTATCATGTCAAGTTTGGACCCAAGGCTAACAAATGTCGTTCGCCGTGCAGTTTCGGCGGTTCGGGAAATGCTAGGGCCGGCGCTCAGTAGTGGCCATGAGCGTCGGCCGTGTAGGCAGGCTGCCTTTCATCCGTGACAGCATCTCCGGACGCACAGAAGAGCATCCTGCCTGCATTCTGTTTGGACATGGTGACTGACAGCCACGGCCCCCCTATGGAAGCTGCCAATGGTAGCCCCATCCGCACATATGGAACGAGGTACGTTGAATTGTGTTTCGGAGGACAGCGGTTTGGCTGGGACTTTGTTACAGCAAAGGTTGCCGTTCCCCTACTCGGAGCCAATTTTCTGTGTGCACATGGACTGTTGGTAGATGTCAAGAACCGCCGTTTGATTGACGCCGTCACATTTTGTTCTTATAGGTGCACGCTAAGCGGAACTGACTCCATACGACTGTCTAGCATGCTATCAGCCTCAGATGACTTCCACCGTCTACTTGCCGAGTTCCCAGCGCTCACTCAGTCCACTTTCTCTGCATCCGCTGAGAATGGTGTGGAGCATCATCTCGCCACTACTGATCCACCCGTCTACGCTCGCGCTTGGCGCCTCAACCCGACCAAGCTTGCCGTTGCAAAGGCTGAATTTGCAAACATGGAATGCCTGGGTATAGTCCGTCGATCCGACAGCCCGTTGGCTTCACCCCTACACTTCGTCCCCAAACCGGGCGGCGGCTGGCGCCCGTGTGGCGACTACCGGCGGCTTAATGAGGCAACAACACCTGACCGATACCCAGTCCCGAACATACAGGATTTTTCAGCTCACCTGGCAGATAAGGTGATTTTTTCCAAGGTGGACCTTGTCCAGGGATATCATCAGGTACTGGTGCACCCACTGGACATTCCCAAAACAGCCGTGATCACGCCGTTTGGTGTTTTTGAGTTCCTGCGCATGCCTTAAAAACGCCGCCCAATCTTTTCAACGCCTCATGGACTCTGTTTTGTGGGACCTACCTTTTCTTTTTGTGTACCTGGATGACATCCTCGTAGCGAGCACGTCCAAGTCTCAACACCTGGCGCACCTCCGAACACTTTTTGAGCGACTTAGACAACACGGGCTAATTGTCAACCCCGCCAAGTGCCAGTTTGGTCTCTCCACCGTTGACTTCCTGGGACACAGAGTCACTAAGGACAGTGCAGTCCCTCTCCCATCAAAGGTGGAGGCAGTAACAAAGTTCCCACGCCCGTTCACTGTCAAATCCCTACAGGTGTTCCTGGGCATGGTGAATTTTTACCACCGTTTCATCCCTCGAGCTGCTCAGCTTATGCGGCCTTTGCACGAGAAAGGTAAGCCCAAGCACCTTGTGGTGGTCAGAGAGCAGGGACAAGGCTTTTGCTGCCACTAAGGCAGCCCTGGCGAATTCCACCATGTTGGCGCATCCTTCTTCAACAGCCTCCATCGCCATCACCTCGGACGCCTCGGACTACGCTGTCGGTGCTGTCTATGAGCAGTGAGTAGGCGGGGCCTGGCAGCCGCTGGCTTTCTTTAGCCGTCAGCTGCGTCCCAGCGAGCGTAAGTACAGCACTTTCGACCGGGAGCTGCTTGGTCTCTACCTCGCCATCAGACATTTTTGTTCCCTGCTGGAAGGTCGACACTTCACTGCTTTTGTGGACCACAAGGCACTGACTTTTGCCATGGCCAAGGTGGCTGAGCCGTGGTCCGCCCGCCAGCAACGCCATCTGTCCTACATTTCAGAGTTCACTACAGACTTGCAACATGTTGCTGGTAAGACTGGCGGACTGGCGGACGTGGCGGACTGTCTGTCACGGGCTGTGGCGGGGGCAGTCCATCTTTGCTTTGATTACCACCGCATGTCAGCAGATCAGACCATAGACCCGGATGTGCCACTCCTGAGGACCTCAACTACAGGGCTGCAGAACGAGGACGTGGTTTTTGGAGATGCTGGCACCACGCTCTTGTGTGACGTCTCTACAGGCAGTCCTCAGCCAATCGTTCCCACAGGATGGAGACAAGTTTTTGATGCCATCTATGGTCTCTCCCACCCAGGTTCGAAAGCGTCACAGAGACTGGTTGCAGCAAAGTTTGTCTGGCACGGCCTCAAGAAGGACGTTAGGGACTGGACTAACACCTGTGTTGAGTGCCAACGGGCCAAAGTACACCGTCACACTAAAGCACAGCTAGAGTTGTTCCCGGTTCCAGAGAGACGTTTTGACCATGTGAATGTAGATCTGGTCGGCCCTCTGCCATCTTCTCACGGTTTCACATACCTGTTAACCATGGTTGACAGGACAACCCGCTGGCCTGAAGCTGTGCCACTGACTTCTGTGGCGACTGTTGAGATGACACGAGCATTTATCGGAACCTGGGTTGCTCGTTTCGGCACCCCCTATATATCCTGTGACCGAGGCGTTCAGGACCGAGGCGCTTCCACGTCTGAGCTGTGGAATGCTGTCGCACAGAGCCTCGGGGTGAAACTCCACCACACGACTGCATATCACCCGCAGGCTAACGGACTCTGTGAACGTTTTCATAGGTCAATGAAGGCTACCCTGTGTGCCAGCCTCAAAGACAGCAACTGGATCGACAAACTCCCGTGGGTGATGTCAGGACCGCGCCAAAGGAGGACTTACAGCCGCTGCGGGTCCCAGGGGATTTTGTCCCTAGCACCACGGTTATTTGGTCTGCTTACTCTCCAGCGGTCAACTCTATTGGACAATGCGAGGCTTTTCGCACCTGTCCCTACTTCCCGTCACGGCCTCCCTCAGTCGCACATTCCCACTGGGCTTCAGACTGCTGATTATGTTTTCATGCTCCACGATGCCTACAGAGGACCGTGTTTTGGAGGCAGGAGACAAACATTTTGTGGTGGACATGGGCGGCAAACCGGAGCGACTCTCCATTGACCGCCTCAAACCGGCTCACTTGGATGTGGCCAGGCCCGTTGACCTGGCCCAGCCCCCACGACGCGGACGGCCTCCAGCTCTGCCCCCACCCCCTACTCCCCTCTCTCCCAAGCCATGCCCCACACCCGTGTCATGACGGGACACCTGCCGCAGTTGGGTCTCATCGACCTCCGGTACAGCACATCCGTTGTGAACGGTTAATACGCCCACCTCCCCGTTGACTGTTGATTGTACTTCTGATATGGTGAATTCTGGGGGAATGTGACCGGCATAATTCACCTTTGTTATTAAGTGTGGTTCTACACACCGTTTATATTAAACACAGCACTTTGTTCTGTCTGTAGTTACTTCATGTGTAAGTATAACTGTTCAGGGATCGTGGTCCCTTTAAATGTTATGAATGTGTGATGACGTGTAGTCCCATGCCGGTTTTGTTGCTGGACAGCGCCATTTTAGTTTCAGTGTTTTTTTCTATGTAAATAAACGACACACGCATTTATGTGCTCAACGTGAGAAATTGTCTCTTTCGATTTAATGCAATTTCCACAGCAAAATCATTCCAAGACCTTAAATCAGTTATAATTAACCTTAGTGTAGGGGGCATTTCATATATGTTTCATTTTGTCACTTTCATATGTTTTGCTCACTTTCATATGTTTGAAATGAAATTATACATTCTTCATTGTTATCTGCACAATTTCATTGCATTAACAAGGCAAAACCATCCCAACAACCTTGTAATAAGTATAAAATGACTTTGCAATGTCACAAATGATATTGCAAGGTTATTTGCATTATTCCATACTTATTTCAAGGTTGCTATTATATTAGTAATTATATGCAAGGTCATTCACAAATTCAATTTTGATTTCAAGGTTGTTGGAACGTTTTTTTTATTTCAATTATATTCCAACAGCATTTCAATGTCCTTCTGTTGTTTTAGCCATGATGTTAAAATGTAATTTGCATGTAAGTTATTCCATAGGTTATTATATACATATTGCAAGGATGTTGGAATGGTTTTGCTAAGTTATTGCAAGGTAATCACAATCACCTTATATAAAAGTATAGTAAGTATATAAAAACATTGCAATTTCATAACAATAGCATGGCAAAAACATCCCAAGAACCTTGAAATAATTATATAATAAAGCAGTGGTAGTATGTGGCAGAGACCAGTATTTCACCAAGGCATCAACTGGATAACAGAGTACTGTCAGCCAATAGAACAAATTAACCCTTTCGTGCCCGTGCCGAACATTCCATTGTTGCTGCTGGATGACCTCCACACAAAAAACCTTATTTCCTGAATATAATACACACCAAAAATGGGATATACATACCATTGTAATGAAAAGGATAAGTTCTATGAAATGATGTAAAATACATATGGTAATTACAGTAGTATGAACAGTATTTAAAAACCCTCTCCAAAAATGTATATCCTGTATATTTCATTCACATAAAAATGAATTTTCATCATATTTCTCTACAAGATAGAGAAAAATATATCTATAAAACATGTTCAGCAAGCTGTGGGCTATTTAACAAAAAAGACTGTATTGGAATAACATTAACATTTCAAAAGTTACGATAATTTTAGTGATCATTGTAAAAAAAAATGCAGGAAACGGGATTTAGAATGTTAACAGAATTTCACAGAAGTCACTTTTTCACCAACAAAATAAAAGTATGCATTTATGTATAAGTGTATAATTGTAATCTAGGAATCAACATCACTCAAAACTCAATGTGTTCTAAACATTTGAAAGTGGATTACATACTTAGAACAAGCCTGTGGAGAATAAACACATACACACAAACTTATACTCAAACTCAAAAACACCCACACAGACACACTTACAGAGTAGGATAGGGAAAGGTGGGGTGGGGAAGCTAAAGGTTGAACACAGAAGATCTATGACTCATTACTAAACGCAACCGCTGACAGCAATTTGTTTATCAATAAAACAAATTCGCCTACCGTTAAACTCCAGGGCCATACAATCTACTTTAGTTTTATTATGTACCTTTTTTATAACAAGCTCCTGCTGTACAGGAATATGTACTTGATGGTTGAAGCAGCTGAAGGTGACGCAAAATTGTCAACGGAAATGCCTGCCGGCTGTTGTGATAGATAGCATTCCTTCTTGTGCCTATTTCACAAAAGCAGAATTAAGGCATCCGGGATAAGTTACTCAATGAATCCAAAACAAGAGTTTACAGGCTTAATTGGTTGCACAACAAGCAAGCCAGGACGAGCAGACACAGATTCATCAAGCCAGGTGAAACCTATCCGCGCTCATGGCTCCCTCAAATAGACCCCGTCACCGATCACAGATTCACTAATTCACCATGGCAACTAGAGCGTCTTCATTGCTTCTTCTACGGTGTGAAGTAGGTAGCGATAGCATTTTCACAACAGCAACAAACAGCAACACATCTGTTTAAGGGAATATTGCAGCTAGTGCCGCGACCACCACGCGCGAAATGGTTAGGCACTCCCGTGACATCACGTTGCATGACAGATCAGGAATGGCGAGTATGTAAGAGTTAATTAATGATCACAAACGTTTAAATAATGACAGTGACATATAACAATGTGTAGTGGGCAGTGGAATTGGTTTCCGTTTGTGGTGACTGCTGACTGAGATAAGGGATGAGATTAAATAGATCCTGGAATTTAGCCTAGTCTGGAGCACGCTAGCTCCACAGAATAAATCGCCATGGTAACTTATACCATAACATTTCCTGCTGCCCCCTATCCTGATTTTGTGCAACTGGATAACGTATAAATTGAGCCAGGATAACAAAGATATCCCGGCTTATTCCCTTATCCTAGTTTTGTGCAATAGTTCCCCAGGTTGGTAAAATCACATGACAACAATGTGAGTAAAAAACATGAGTAAAAAAGAACATAATTCTATTTCACACAGTGTGTAGAAGTCTGCACCATCCTAAGCACGGCACATAAATCTATACATTCTTCCTCCATCCCCTCATTGTCTTCAGCATTATGAGCGCAAGCTCATGAGCAGTCAGCTACATCTTCAGGCTTGTGAGGTATAGGTAGGTCTTGTCATCCTCCATCTGAAACAACAGCAAAATCATACAAATACCTATATATAATGTGAAAAATAAAATCACAAAACTACAGATTTGTGCATGTATGTATGTACTCAAAAGATGAGGTAGTCTAAACTATTGAAGCATCCTCAGAATATACTCGAAATATTTCCAAGTATGAAATCTGATTGCCTGGCTGGCATCAAGATAAAGACAGATTACATTTCTCCTAGTAACAAACTGCTGAAATGCAAAAATGACAGTTCTGATAGAATATTTGATTTCACATCAGTTTTCTATAACTACATATTGAGAGGAGTTGTGCTTCATCTATTTCAAGTCATGCCATCTTAGAAAATGTTGAGACAAGCACGTCTGATGTTTTGTCATTTAAAAGTTAGCAGGCTAAAATAGTTCACACTACAGAATGTACTACAGGTAACAACCCGAGGAAAGGCAATAAGTTAATTACATTTCTGACAGAATATCACATCTTATTTTCTAGAACTACATATTGAGAGGAGTAAAAATATTGCTAAACTCATTTCACGTAACGCAACTTGAAACGCGGCGCCCATTGATTTATTCAGCTTTGGTTTGCTATACTGTCTTGCCAATATAATGCTTACTTAACAATCAAATTGGTACTAGAAAACAAACGTACCTACAGGTTTGTGCCCGTGCCGAACATTCCATTGTTGCTGCTGGATGACCTCCTCACACAAAAAACCTTATTTGCTGAATATAATACATACCAAAAATGGGATATACATACCATTGTAATGAAAAGGATCAGTTCTATGAAATGATGTAAAATACATATGGTAATTACAGTAATATGAACAGTATTTAAAAACCCTCTCCAAAAATGTATATCCTGTATATTTCATTCACATAAAAATGAATTGTCATCATATTTCTCTACAAGATAGAGAAAAATATATCTATAAGACATGTTCAGCAAGCTGTGGGCTATTTAACAAAAAAGACTGTATTGGAATAACATTAACATTTCAAAAGTTACGATAATTTTAGTGATCATTGTAAAAAAATGCAGGAAACGGGATTTAGAATGTTGACAGAATTTCACAGAAGTCAAAGTATAAACAATCAAATTGGTACTAGAAAACAAACGTACCTACAGGTTAGAATAGGTTAGAAAAACAAACGAGAATATTGCAAGCAGTTCAGAATTATACAGCTAGCTAGTTTCGTGACGATGCACTATGAAATTCTTTATATAAAGAAGCCTAGGCAGAACAGGACATTTTCATGCAATGGACTATTATCACTAACCCTATTATCCTCTTTATTATTCTTTTTCCGATCAAATTCAACGTCTAATGCAATGGAAGCCGCTGGTCTTGAAACAGACTTTTTATATTTACGATAAAAAAAACGAGCAATAAATTCCGCCATGGCGGCAACCTTTTGCATTATGACGTGACCTGCAGCTGAAAGCGATAAACCGCTGCAATCTGGAGCTGTGACTCTTCTTAACTTTATGGTCTGACCAGCCTGCCATGATTCCCATTTTACTTGCACGTAAAACTATCCTTCAGAGGCACATTTCTAATACAGACAGGTTTTTGGTATTGACTCATTAATCTCGTCAAACATTATGTTGTGTGAAATGTTAGGTAAGCCAAACTAGCGTTATAACGTTAGGGAAATGGTTAACGTTAGTACTTTGCTACCCTATCGGTATTCATTATGTAAGGAAACCCATTTAATAAACGTCAACTTTAAAGTGACTGGTTAGCTGTAGATTTCGACAACGTTAGCTAACCACAACCAAACCTAACGTAGCTCCCAGCTAAGCATGTGCTCAGCAGCGTTTTAACTAATGTTAACGTTAACCAGACGGTACGAATACTATGGCTCTGGGTCGATTAAATACACCTGTGGGAAAGGATGTATTTAAACCTGATGATAGTCATGAATATGATACTGTTAAGAAAAGGACCGTATGCCCAAAGTCTGCCACACTACAAAACTTGAGGTATAACATAGACTATGTTTACTTGGCCTACTACTACTACTACTTATTTCTGCATTATTCTGGCCTATAAATTAAAGCACAGCCTGGCACATAAATCAAGCTTTCCAGTTGTAGTACATTCTATAAGTACATCGTAATATCTAGAAAAAAAGTTTCTGATAACCAACTATGCTATTAGCTGTTAAAACTAATAGCGGAGTTGGTTATCAATATACTAAGAATGGTCCAAGGAATTGTCCGGAGTAAAATGCACTTTAGATCAATTTACGGATGATTGGGCGTACATACGTTGAGTTGACAAAATTCTTACAGGTGATCTAGTATTAAGTGTTCTCACCAATCTAATATTGACCATCAAATGTCCAATTGCCCGTTTAGGCATTCAAAAAGGCATTCGAACAGTTTGATAATGTTGGAGGTTATTGTGCAGTATTGGAAATATAGGATAGTAATTTGATCATACAGTTTTGAATGTTAAAAGTGAATAAACGTTTTTGAGAGGTGGATAAACTCTAATAAGAGGTGGTTAAGGCCTAAACTCTATTTCTGAAATTTCAGAGGTGGAATAAACTGCGTTTACTCGCGTTTAGCCTCCACTACATCCTAATTTTGCGCTCATAGGCCTACTCCCAGCTTCGTAACAGAAAGGTAATATTTGACTGTAAACTATACATATTTTATATCATAATATAGCCTACACAACCAAGGGACGAAAGTTATCCTCTGAAAGTAGGGCATCTTCATATTTAGTGTTGCGCCGGAGTTGTGTAAAGAGGTGCAGAGCGCGCACCTGTTTGCTTTTTTTGACCGGCAGTGCCCAAGATCAGAATAATGTAGGATAAAATATAAATGTAAGCCTAAAGCAAACAATAAATGACAATGTTTAAGCCATTGAACATTATTGAAAGAAAATTATAGCAAAGATATGCAGAATGAATGAAAAATGACCGGCGAACTAGGCTACTACTAGGTTACTTTTTCTACAAACATACGAAACATACATATATTTACAAACATACGAAATGTTGATTATTGACATTACTGCAAGCAGAAGGAATGAAAGCAAGCAGAGGACAATGAACATGGATGCAAAGCTTTGCTGGAATATATAATTTTACATAAGCTAAATATTTTAGGCCATTGATTTCATTAAAATATATGCTAATGATATTGATGAGGGGGTGTAAACACAAGGTGGAGACCTAAAACCATCCGGCTGCACACAAGTTGACGTTCATTTGTTATTTATAATGGGCACATCTGGAAGGGTGGTGTAAATACGTTTTTTTGTGCGTACGTTCGTTTTCTCTGAATCACACGTGCGATCATTTCAGGGGCCTCATTACAGAAAAATATCTTTGTCCTTATCCTATCTTAAATTAAGTTTCAAAGATAGGAAAAATCCTATATTCCTATTATAGAAGCACTTCCTAAACTCATTGCTGTGTCCTATCTTATCTCAGACCTATCTTATCTTAACTGTTATCTGTAACAGTTAGATTTTTAAATTGGCAATCGTCCAGTCATGCCTGTTTCTATGATTAAAAGGTGTACGAGACTGCCTTTATCTATGATTAGAATGTCAGATTACAAAGATGGTATTCTAAAGAATCTTTTACAGTTGGTTGCTCAAGATGGACAAACCATAATATCAGAGAAATAGGCCTTGGGTTAGGCCTATGTAGGATGCAAGAGAGTGTGTCAATATTTATTTATTTGCTGTATAGGATGAAAAACAAAAAACATAATTATAATAATAAATAATAGTGTAATATTCTGTAATAAAGATTAATATTTATTTGTTATAAATGTTGTAAATGATTAAAACACATAGCTTATAGGCCTACATCTTTAAGTTTTCACTTAATTAACTAATTTTGTAAAGAAAAAACCGTTATGATGTCCCTAACAGTCATGTTCATCATTTTGTCTTAGGCTATGCTCAACAATACTGTTGCAGTCAGTTTTGGCAGTTATTTTGCATTAGCAAAATTTTGCAACTTAGGATGTGCCATCCTAAGTTAGGATTCCTAAGTTAGGAAATTCTTGAGTTAGGATGGTTCTGTAATGGCCAAATTCCTATCTTTAGATAGGATTTTTTCCTAAAGTAGAGTAGACAAAAGGTAATGAAATAAACACCTAAATGTGTAAATCAGACTTTGTTGTTGTAGTGTCAAAAAATACATGCCATGGTAACAAATTAGCCAAAAATCTTAAAATTGACCAGTGCATGAAAAAACGATGTTTTCACCTGCCGTGTCTCGCATTAACTGGAAAGTTAACGTAATTACAGACGTTAACGTACAGATATTGACGCTCTGGTTCTAGTACATCAGGTCACTTTGTATAAAATCAAGCATCTAGAATTATGAATGCAGACTGCATTGATTTATTATATTGTATGTTATAGCTTCTACCATTTGAGTTAAAGCTAACAAATATGCTCCTGTTTTTATTTAACCCATTTGTTAACGTTGTAAACCGCTTGTTTGTGTATCAAATAGGCCATCCTACGTTTTCATTCGACGCTGTTGCTTCTAAGTAAACACTATCACGGTATGCTATCATAGTTTGTCTTTCATTAGAATGTATGGTGCTTAATTAATACTCCTATAATGGTATTCATGAAAGCCATGAATAGGTTACTCTTACGAAATGGACCATACAACCAAAGTCTTGTTAAAACAAGAATACAGAAAAACAGCATACAGAAGTTGAGCTATAACGTTTGTGTTGTCTACATAGGCTACAAAAGGCCTACTTGGCCTACTCTCTACTCTTGGCCTTTCTGCCTTCATTCTGGCATACATTAACCCTTACAAGCCCGACCGTTCTAATTTCGTTAAAATTTTAACGATGACCAATCATCTAATATCTAAGCTGTCCAATGACTGATTTTATTTCTGAAATCTTCCCCGTAATGCTGACAACATAAGCTTCAATTTGATATGATTGGTTAAGGGGTTTATGGCGCGAAATGTTTTGGATACTTGAAGATGAGTCGTGAAAAAAACTTTTCACTTCAGTCGTACATTTTAACATGGACCGCTAGATGCCTCCTGCACTTCGTTGGAGTTTAGCTCGACTGGAAACCACACAGCTGGATAAACTGAGGTAGTATATATTTTACATCGTTTCTAGTTATGGTTAATCTTAATTTGTAGTCATAAAATCATGTTATTTGATAGTAATATGCTTTCTCATCAGCGTCAACATTATGGCATAGCGGGGGCTAACTGCATCGTCATGTAACTTTAGCTAGCTGCATTACTCTGAACTGCTTGCAGTATTCTCGTTTGCTTTTTATATCAGTTATTTTCATTTGACAATTTCATTTAAAAACCTGTTAGTATATAACCTAAGTTTGTTTTCTAGTACCAATTTGCTTGTTAGGTAAGCATTATATTGGCAAGTCAGTATAGGATACCAAAGCTGAATAAATCAATGGGCGCCGCGTTTCTAAGTTGCGTTCTCTTACATTAAATAAGTTGAGCGATATTTTTACTCCTCTCAATATGTAGTTGTAGAAAACAAGATGTGAAATCACGGATTCTGTCAGAAATGTAGTGCTAATTAACGTATTGCCTCTCATCGGGTTGGTACCTCGCTAGACAGTTTGTAGTGAACTGTTTTACCTTGCTTCTAAATGTCAAACATCAGACGTGCTTGTCTCAACATTTTCTAAGATGGCATGACTTGATATTCTACTCTTCTCAATATGTAGTTTTATAGAAAACATGATGTGAAATCACATATTATGTCAGAAATGTCATTATTGCATTTAAGCAGTTAGTTACTAGGTGAAATGTAATCTGTCTTTATCTTAATGCCAGCCAGGCAATCAGATTTAGGGTAGCTAAACCCATGTGTAATAAAATGACTTTTCATACTTCTAAATATTTTTGAGTTACTCAAAATGCTTCAATAGTTTAGGCTACCTCTCCTTGTGTATGTATGTGCACACATGCACACATCTGTAGTTTTGTGATTTTATTTTTTTAATTAATAAATGTATTACATTTGTATGATTTTACTGTTGTTTCAGATGGAGGATGACAAGACCTACACAGAACTCCCTCCCTAATATCCATTGCTACTGGGGAACCAAGTCTCTGAAGGGATCAGGGAGCGTTGACCAAATGAGAAAAACATATTGTGTACACTTTTTCTCCATTGACATTGCTGTTTCAGTAGTTTCTTATTATTTCAAGTTTTGCAATGCAGAATCTGGTGTTGAACCTAGGTTTGGTAGCTACAGCCAGAAAGATTTTGGCGAAAATCTATCACAGCAGCCTTCAGCTGCTCCAACTACTACTCTGTCATCTTTTCAACAAGTACATATTCCTGTACAGCAGGAGCCAAAGAAAAATTGTTTGCTTTGTTATAAAAACAATACATAATAACACTAAAGTAGCTTGTATGGCCTGGAGTTTTGCGGTAGGTGACTGCTTTTTTGGTAAACAAAATTGCTGTCAGATTTGGCATTCTACAGAAGGGGATGCGTTTCGTTATGAGTCATAGGTCCTCTGTGTTTAACCTTCAGGTTCCCCACCCCACCTTTCCCTATCCTCCTCTGTGTGTGTGTGTGTGTGTGTGTGAGTTTGTGTTTATATGTGTGTATGTGTTTATTCTCAACAGGCTTGTTCTATGTAATCTAATGATGTTGAAGTTGATTGTATTCCTAGCTTTTCATAAATAATACATTTTATAGATGTATATCATTTTCATATTACACTAATTTATATAAGGAATTGGAACTGTTGAATCAAATGTATTCTATGTCTCTTCTGAATTGATCTTCAATAAATATACAGTATACTTACTTCCTGTATTACTGGTAAGGTACATGTTTTTCTTTTATATATCATTATTGTTGACTGTAGCATTTGCTTATAATTATTAAATATAATTATTAAATATAATATTAAATATATATTAAATAAATGGTTTCTTATGGACCAAATACATCTAAACCATTGTGTCTGACTTCATTATTAGTTTTTATGCATACTTTTATGTTTTTGGTGAGAAAGAGAATGCGAATTCTGTCAACATTCTAAATCCCGTTTCCTGCATTTTTATACACTTATCACTTAATTTATCATAACTTTTGAAAGGTTAATGGTATTACAATTCAGTCTTTTTTGTTAAATAGCCCACAACTTGCTGAACATGTCATACACTCTATATTTTTCTCTATCTCGTATAGAAATATGATGAAAATTCATTTTTATGCGAATGAAATTCTATTTTAACAAATTTCGGTATACATTTGGAGAGGATTTTCAAAGACTGTTCATTACTATATCAACATTACCAACCATCATTTGATAGAACTGACCCTTCTGATTACAATGGTATGTATATCCCATTGATGGTATGTATTATACTCAAGAAATAAGGTTTTTTGTTTAAGGAGGTCATCCAGCACCAAAAATGGAATGTTCGGCACGGGCACGAAAGGGTTAAAGCGTAACCTGGCATGTGAATAAGCTTTCCAGTTGTAGTACAATGGAGGAAAAACGTGGTTGTAAGTGGTACTATAGGGAACATATAAGGTAAATTCCCTTATATTCAGTCAACGGAAATGGTTACCACTTAAGCAATAATGGCTTTGCGAAATACACCCCCTGCCTGCTAGATCAGCAGCATCAGGATCAAGATGCTAATACAGTCCTCCAAGGCCTTGTGACTGAGGGAAAAGTCGATTACCAATTGTGGTGACTATTTTGTCGCTTGCTTGGTGTGGTTCATAGGCTGCTGTTGAAAATATGTGCATCATTCACACTGCCGGGCCATCTCGTTACATTGAGAATGCGCATTTTGTTGTCCCAAACCATTTGACAGTTTATAAAGCTGTAATGGAAACAGTAATATTATAAAAATAATGTTATTACTTATTTATATTATTGCAAAACGTCTGCACGTTTGACATATCAAAGTGTTTCACAACCGTTAAAGTCAGTTTTTAATTATGTATACCGCACAAATGCCTTTTGCCTTAGTGCATATTTGTTATGTTTAGGCAGACCAAATTATCAGGTGATGATTCGTAAAGGCTGGATTTACGCACGGTGCCTTCGAAAATGAGTGGAATGTGCAAGTACACCTCGCTACAGCCTGCGGGAAGGCGCAAGTACACCTCGCTTGCAGCCCACTATTCCAAGCACCCCAAGCGTACATGAACGTAAAACTTCGTGGAGATCTCTCTGCGCTTCCTTATTTGCTATAGTTATATCGTTGGGGTGAAGTACAGCGTTGTAATGTTCTAATCACGACAATTGATTGATTTAATTTCATTAACACAGTTGACGGGTGATGGAAGAATCAGATTCCAGATTTCCACAAGACTAGTTCACGATTTACATGCAATGGTAATTCACTGGAATTACATTTTCTAATTATTACTAGCCTTCTTCGAAGTCCTCTTATTCTTATGACAGTGTAAATGCACTCTACTGCTATCCGATTTCTTCTTCTTATTATTATTATTTCAACTGGTGGCAGTAATGCACCTATGAAGCCTGCACACAGTGAACTGTAAAGGAAAGAATACATTTTGTGGCTAATGTGTCTGCTAATATGAAGAAAGGATACATTTGGCTAGCTAGAATTCTAACGTGAAGAATCGATGGTAAGCGTTTTATCGTTTGTACAACCTCTCCTAAACTGGTATTCCGCAAGATGCAACACGGAAATAGGAAGAGGCCACTCAATGACTTCTGATACAAAGACTTCAAATGGTATCACTTTCAAATGACCCATCGTCAGTCTTCAAATCAGAATCAGGCTTTTCTAACTGGAAGCAAGACGGTGGCTTCAAAGACCATTCCAAATCAAACCATTGTAAAAAATAGTCGTTGAAAGAATTGTGTAAATATGATGTAGTTGTTCCTCATGCTATGTGTGTGTCTCCGTGTGTGTTTGTTTTAATGTACGCAAACTGGCAGTGAAAGTGTTTTCTCTTATCAACAAAAGGGGAAAGAGTTAAAGTAAAACTTGTTCAATTGAACGAAAAATGTGTGTATGATGATGTATGATTTCTGTTTAAAAATGTATTTCCACTGAAGTGTCTAATATATTTTAGTTTTATATTGTGCTTTCAATGCAAATTATAAATAAATGGGAAAATTGTTAAGAATTGTATTGGCTTTTTATTTTAGCATTTATCATTCAAGTGTTTGAACAAGGTAAGACTGGTGAAATGTATGCACCTTACTGCTGTTATGTAGTCTAGTTAGCTGTAGTGGGTAAAGTGTGATCAAACCCAAATATTAATACCTATCCTTGTCTGTTTGAAGTGGGTATACTGAGATGGTGATGCTTTTTAAGTGGGTATACAAGAGACTTTCTAATGAGGAGACAGCACTCAAAAAATCCTCCATAGAATGCATGGGGCTAGTTTGTAACGCCAATATGGCCGTTGTCTACAGATATCCCACCCCTTCCTCGGCAAAACTTCGACAATGTGAATACATCGAGCCAATCATGTGGTGTGATGTGAAGACATCGTGCCAATCATGTGTTTCGAACTTGCCGCTGGAGCAAGATTGGTGTCGTGAAGGGTGTCGTGAAGGGCGCACGCACATTTCTGCCGAATAGGATGCCCGATGAGTGCCCAAAAAGTGTTGCAATATGGCCGTTGAGTGGAGGGACATGTCTAAAAGGACTTTGGGTATACTGCGTATAGTCCTGCATATCACGTAGACTACGTGCCTCTGCCTTACTGAACAAGGGATTTTCTGTGTATGGATGTTGACGGGTTCTTAGCCCCTCAGTGTATGATGTGGCCCCTTTGTGACCCCTGTCTCAGAAAAATCCTAGAACCGCCACTGCTGTCAATTATACCATTTTATGCAAAAAATACAAACACATTAATTTGGATATATCCATATAATAATGACAAGGAATAAAAGGGGTTTACCTCTGAATTTATTCAAGAATGTAGGCTGCCTCATCTTGATAGGTTGAATATGTAGTAGATTGCAAACACAGCTGCAAGTCCCGTTGCAAATGTTGGTGTGATGCCGTCAGAGATTACACGGCCCTCACGGCCTTCAAGTCATAGCAACATGGGAATGCATGTTACCTTGTGAAAACGTTTGTAAACTCGAGATAAATGGCCAATATGATATATATAGTGCCTATCAATGAATATAAATGAAATGTATGTATACCAGGCAGTATCAAGTGAGGACTTGCAAGAAGACTGAGAGTTGTCTCAACGTCAGCTGCAGTAGCAGACATCTGTAGGGAACAAATACATCATGCCTACCATAATAAGATTTTAAAGAAGAAAAGATATAAACACACTACAGGTAGGTGAGAGTAACCTAGAAGCAAATGGGGAAGTAGCTACAGTCAAAATGCTAAATAGATTTGGCATTCCAAATTTATACTGCATATGTCTAAAACGTAGCATGTGTACCCCTGAAGTAATCTCTGATGGCTCTTCCACATTCCTCCATACTGAGTTCCAAGCTACGAAGCACATTGATGCCTGTGAGCAGCTCAAAATGGGCGTATATATATCTTGGCGTGAAAAGAAAAGGCTATTTTCTTTTCACATCTTCAATGTCTGGAGGTGGAAGTGCAATTTACATGGCAACGTTGTAGAGAGAATGTGAGCTCCATTAGATTTTTAACTTCTTCTCTTTTTGCTCCACCTGCACCCTCCATCTGGTTTAGGTCTCTTGCCATTCTTGCAATTGCAGAACGAACTTCCTGTGGCATTTCTTCCCAAAAGACTTGGAATGTTTCTGACCATGTTTTCAGTATCGTAGAAAGTCTGTTGCTTGGCTCACTGTTTCTTGATTGGCTTGAACATGAAAAGGTAATGATACTTTTCAGCAATAAAATATACTGCTGAATCCTTATGAAAAGGAACCACCTTGATTTTTCCAGTAACAAGCCCCTCATCATCATCAATCACAATGAGCATGTTCTTTCCCCTTCAAAGTCACTTCATTGGACTATCAGAGTATTTGTGGACTCAAAATTATGATGTGCAACTGCCTCTCTGATTACATCATTGTAGTCATCTGAGAAAAACTGTGTGCCGCTCTCCACGGAAACACATGAAGGTACCAGCACTCAGAAAGGCCTGATGTCTCTCTGCAAGAGTAGAACATGGATTCTTAAAGTTGCCAAATTTTCTCAAACACTGCTTAAAATATGTGTATTTGCTCTCAAATCTTAAAGTCCATAGGCGAATAAGTGGTCCAAATTGGACAATGCGGTCAGGATAATGACTTTAGTCGGTTGTCAGGAAAGGTTTAGATTCGGAAAGGTTTAGATTCATCAATCTCTTTGGTATGCTATCTGGCCATTTAAAATTGCAGGTGCACAACTGAGGGCCACAACTTCTCTTGGTTGCAAAACCAATTGCCATACTTTGCTTGTCACCTGGATTTTGTACTTTGTCTCCGATCAAAACAGGCAACATTCTCAGAAAATACTAATTCTGCACAGCATGTCCCCCAAGTTTCCCACCCTCTGGATTAACCTCACACGGTTTGTCATTAGCATCCCTACTTGAACTGATTTATTCGTCGAATAACTCAAGATAGCTAAACATTTTAGCCTTCAAAAAGATCGTGGCCAAGACATGGAGGCAACCCTGACTGACATACATGGAAGTATTTGAGCGTATTAAACACAGAGTCAAACACCTCCACAAGATGTACACTGCCCTTCACTGCTCATTGTATGTATGACTGCACTGTGCGTTTTGTGACCTGGATAAGAGGATCTGCATGGAACGCTTCTCTGCTATCACAATATCTGCAGAAGTGTGAACTCCTGCTGAAGTTCTCCACAAAGCCTTCTATGCTATGTGAGCCCAGATTGTCACCTGCAATGGCACACAGAGTTCCCTTGAAGACCTTTCCATCAGACAGAGTAACACCATTGAGCTCAAGATCTTTAAGGTCATTGACGAGGGTGCTCATAACCAAGTCTTGACCAAAATACTTAAAATCGTGCTCAGAGAAGAACAAGTTGCATTTGATCAGTGCTGGACTGCATTGTATTTTTACAATGTGGCATTAAATCTGCAAGCGTTAGATACACCACAAGTATCTTATTTCTTTCCAGATCCTAGTGGTTCAAATGCATCCTCATTGCTTTTCTTGCTTAGATATTGTACAAAGCATCGAGAAATAGACACAGTAAACCAGCAAATAAGTCTGAGGTATCTGCCAACCATTTTAAGTTATGAAAAGTTAGAGTTAAGTTAGAAAACAGTTTTCAAGAACAGCTTCAACTATGTTGAGCCAGTTCAAATCTGTCTAGGTCAGAATGAGGCAGGTAAAGAGTGTTTTGCCCAGTATGTTCCTATTAAACAGAAAAGTAATTCTCTATTCCATTACCAATCAGTGCATGAACAATATAAGCAAGTACACTCCAGTATTGGTTCTAAGAATATTCTTATGTGTGGGATGGCAAAAACATGGCTGAGAATGTGCTCTTCCAGACTGAGAGCTCATCACTGAGCTTGGCAACGGCTGAGCAAATGAGGCACGTAGTCTACATGATATGCAGGACTATGCAGGACTATACGAAGTATACCCAAAGTCCTTTTAGGCAAGTCCCTCCACTCAACGGCCATATTGCAACGCTTTTTGGGCACTCATCGGGCATCCTATTTGGCAGAAATGTGCGTGCGCAAGGCTTCACGACACCAATCTTGCTCCAGCGGCAAGTTCACAACACATGATTGGCACGATGTTACATTAAAACAAACACACACGCACAGTCCACACACATAAGCATGAGCAAAAACTACATCATATTTACACAATTTTTTCAACAACTATTTTTACAATGGTTTGATTTGGAATGGTCTTTGAAGCCACCGTCTTGTTTCCAGTTAGAAAAGCCTGATTCTAATTTGAAGACTAACAAATGGGTCATTTGAAAGAGAAAAAATTACGGAAGGGGACACTAAAACACTAAAGATGGAATATTCCTACCATTTGAAGTCTTTGTATCATAAGTAATTGAGTGGCCTCTTCCTATTTCCGTGCTGCATCTTGCAGAATACCAGTTTAGGAGAGGTTGCACAGAACCATCTGCTCTAGAATGGGAAATGTCTGGAGAGATGAAAATGAAACACGTTTGAGAAACTTAATTGTTATTAACTTTCATAACCCACTGTCAACCTGGCGTTTCTAAAATGAATGACAAAATATGCTATAGGAAATAGCATCATACCATTAGGAGCAGCTATGCTTGGTGACTGGTGGTTCTGAAGACTGTGGGTTGAAGTCACCAGCTCCTGCGCCATCCCAGTCTGTAGGTGAAACACAAATGCGTGTCACAAAATCCATGCTTGTATTCAGCATGTCGTCTATAACACCATTTTAAACACTTTACACATTACCTTACATAAAATCTATCAGCATGCTAACAATGAATAACAATCAAACTTCAACTTAACCTAACGTTAAATTAATGTTAACAGTTCACTGCCTAAGTCAGATAACAGTTCACTGCAAGCTTGCTGCTGCTTCGTAATTTAATTGAAAAACTTAACATATTGGGATAGCAACAAATAACGGCCCTTTAACATAATGATGATAACCAACATAGAGATTTGTGACTCACCAAGAAACTTTTGTGGAGGATGAAAGGCTGCCATTCATGTTAGAATTCTAGCTGATACTTTCGTTAGCCAAATATATCCTTTCAAATATATCCTTTCTTCACATTAGCCAAATGTATTCTTTCCTTCACAGTTCACAGTTAAAGCACACAGTAAACAATTCACTGTGTGCTTTAGCTTTCAGGCTTCATAGGTGCATTACTGCCACCAGTTGTTTGGAAATTGCATCTCTGATCGTCGTTCTCAACAAGTTTGACACTTATTGATGATTGACGGTACAGGGGCCAGTCAGGGGCCAATGAGATTTCAGTTCATGCATTTCACATGTCTAGAAATGAAATAAAAAATAATTTGGAAAACATCTGACAGATTTTTAAATTTAAAAAAAAAAAAACTTTCTCTCATCCTGACCACGAAAATTAAAAAAATCTGAAAAGTACGAAAAAATCAGACCAATTTTTTTTTCACTTTTTTTGCCATAGTTCATACATTTCACATGTCTAGATGTGAAATAAAAATAATTTGGACAATAATTGACAGATTTTGAAATTTTTCAAAAATCTGTCTGTTTTCCTGACCACGGACCTTAAATGAAAACTAAGAAAATCTGAAAAGTACGAAAAAATCAAACCAATTTTTTTTTCACTTTTTTGCCATAGTTCATACATTTCACATGTCTAGATGTGAAATAAAAATAATTTTGACAATAATTGACAGATTTTGAAATTTTTCAAAAATCTGTCTTTTTTCCTGACCACGGACCTTAAATGAAAACTAAGAAAATCTGAAAAGTACGAAAAAATCAAACCAATTTTTTTTTCACTTTTTTGCCATAGTTCATACATTTCACATGTCTAGATGTGAAATAAAAATAATTTGGACAATAATTGACAGATTTTGAAATTTTTCAAAAATAGTTCATACATTTCACATGTCTAGATGTGAAATAAAAATAATTTGGACAATAATTGACAGATTTTGAAATTTTTCAAAAATCTGTCTTTTTCCCTGACCACGGACCTTAAATGAAAACTAAGAAAATCTGAAAAGTACGAAAAAATGAAACCAATTTTTTTTTCACTTTTTTGCCATAGTTCATACATTTCACATGTCTAGATGTGAAATAAAAATAATTTGGACAATAATTGACAGATTTTGAAATTTGTAAAAAAAAAACTTTCTTTCATCCTGACTGCGGAAATTAAAAAAATCTGAAAAGTACGAAAAAATCAGACCAATTTTTTTTTCACTTTTTTTGCCATAGTTCATACATTTCACATGTCTAGATGTGAAATAAAAATAATTTTGACAATAATTGACAGATTTTGAAATTTTTCAAAAATCTGTCTTTTTTCCTGACCACGGACCTTAAATGAAAACTAAGAAAATCTGAAAAGTACGAAAAAATGAAACCAATTTTTTTTTCACTTTTTTGCCATAGTTCATACATTTCACATGTCTAGATGTGAAATAAAAATAATTTGGACAATAATTGACAGATTTTGAAATTTTTCAAAAATCTGTCTTTTTTCCTGACCACGGACCTTAAATGAAAACTAAGAAAATCTGAAAAGTACGAAAAAATCAGACCAATTTTTTTTTCACTTTTTTTGCCATAGTTCATACATTTCACATGTCTAGATGTGAAATAAAAATAATTTTGACAATAATTGACAGATTTTGAAATTTTTCAAAAATCTGTCTTTTTTCCTGACCACGGACCTTAAATGAAAACTAAGAAAATCTGAAAAGTACGAAAAAATCAAACCAATTTTTTTTCACTTTTTTGCCATAGTTCATACATTTCACATGTCTAGATGTGAAATAAAAATAATTTGGACAATAATTGACAGATTTTGAAATTTTTCAAAAATCTGTCTTTTTTCCTGACCAAGGACCTTAAATGAAAACTAAGAAAATCTGAAAAGTACGAAAAAATCAAACCAATTTTTTTTTCACTTTTTTGCCATAGTTCATACATTTCACATGTCTAGATGTGAAATAAAAATAATTTGGACAATAATTGACAGATTTTGAAATTTTTCAAAAATCTGTCTTTTTTCCTGACCACGGACCTTAAATGAAAACTAAGAAAATCTGAAAAGTACGAAAAAATCAGACCAATTTTTTTTTCACTTTTTTTGCCATAGTTCATACATTTCACATGTCTAGATGTGAAATAAAAATAATTTTGACAATAATTGACAGATTTTGAAATTTTTCAAAAATCTGTCTTTTTTCCTGACCACGGACCTTAAATGAAAACTAAGAAAATCTGAAAAGTACGAAAAAATCAAACCAATTTTTTTTCACTTTTTTGCCATAGTTCATACATTTCACATGTCTAGATGTGAAATAAAAATAATTTGGACAATAATTGACAGATTTTGAAATTTTTCAAAAATCTGTCTTTTTTCCTGACCAAGGACCTTAAATGAAAACTAAGAAAATCTGAAAAGTACGAAAAAATCAAACCAATTTTTTTTTCACTTTTTTGCCATAGTTCATACATTTCACATGTCTAGATGTGAAATAAAAATAATTTGGACAATAATTGACAGATTTTGAAATTTTTCAAAAATCTGTCTTTTTTCCTGACCACGGACCTTAAATGAAAACTAAGAAAATCTGAAAAGTACGAAAAAATCAAACCAATTTTTTTTTCACTTTTTTGCCATAGTTCATACATTTCACATGTCTAGATGTGAAATAAAAATAATTTGGACAATAATTGACAGATTTTGAAATTTTTCAAAAATCTGTCTTTTTTCCTGACCAAGGACCTTAAATGAAAACTAAGAAAATCTGAAAAGTACGAAAAAATCAAACCAATTTTTTTTTCACTTTTTTGCCATAGTTCATACATTTCACATGTCTAGATGTGAAATAAAAATAATTTGGACAATAATTGACAGATTTTGAAATTTTTCAAAAATCTGTCTTTTTTCCTGACCACGGACCTTAAATGAAAACTAAGAAAATCTGAAAAGTACGAAAAAATCAAACCAATTTTTTTTTCACTTTTTTGCCATAGTTCATACATTTCACATGTCTAGATGTGAAATAAAAATAATTTGGACAATAATTGACAGATTTTGAAATTTTTCAAAAATCTGTCTTTTTTCCTGACCACGGACCTTAAATGAAAACTAAGAAAATCTGAAAAGTACGAAAAAATGAAACCAATTTTTTTTTCACTTTTTTGCCATAGTTCATACATTTCACATGTCTAGATGTGAAATAAAAATAATTTGGACAATAATTGACAGATTTTGAAATTTTTCAAAAATCTGTCTTTTTTCCTGACCACGGACCTTAAATGAAAACTAAGAAAATCTGAAAAGTACGAAAAAATGAAACCAATTTTTTTTTCACTTTTTTGCCATAGTTCATACATTTCACATGTCTAGATGTGAAATAAAAATAATTTGGACAATAATTGACAGATTTTGAAATTTTTCAAAAATCTGTCTTTTTTCCTGACCACGGACCTTAAATGAAAACTAAGAAAATCTGAAAAGTACGAAAAAATCAAACCAATTTTTTTTTCACTTTTTTGCCATAGTTCATACATTTCACATGTCTAGATGTGAAATAAAAATAATTTGGACAATAATTGACAGATTTTGACATTTTTCAAAAATCTGTCTTTTTTCCTGACCAAGGACCTTAAATGAAAACTAAGAAAATCTGAAAAGTACGAAAAAATCAAACCAATTTTTTTTTCACTTTTTTGCCATAGTTCATACATTTCACATGTCTAGATGTGAAATAAAAATAATTTGGACAATAATTGACAGATTTTGAAATTTTTCAAAAATCTGTCTTTTTTCCTGACCAAGGACCTTAAATGAAAACTAAGAAAATCTGAAAAGTACGAAAAAATGAAACCAATTTTTTTTTCACTTTTTTGCCATAGTTCATACATTTCACATGTCTAGATGTGAAATAAAAATAATTTGGACAATAATTGACAGATTTTGAAATTTGTAAAAAAAAAACTTTCTTTCATCCTGACTGCGGAAATTAAAAAAATCTGAAAAGTACGAAAAAATCAGACCAATTTTTTTTTCACTTTTTTTGCCATAGTTCATACATTTCACATGTCTAGATGTGAAATAAAAATAATTTTGACAATAATTGACAGATTTTGAAATTTTTCAAAAATCTGTCTTTTTTCCTGACCACGGACCTTAAATGAAAACTAAGAAAATCTGAAAAGTACGAAAAAATGAAACCAATTTTTTTTTCACTTTTTTGCCATAGTTCATACATTTCACATGTCTAGATGTGAAATAAAAATAATTTTGACAATAATTGACAGATTTTGAAATTTTTCAAAAATCTGTCTTTTTTCCTGACCACGGACCTTAAATGAAAACTAAGAAAATCTGAAAAGTACGAAAAAATCAAACCAATTTTTTTTTCACTTTTTTGCCATAGTTCATACATTTCACATGTCTAGATGTGAAATAAAAATAATTTGGACAATAATTGACAGATTTTGAAATTTTTCAAAAATCTGTCTTTTTTCCTGACCACGGACCTTAAATGAAAACTAAGAAAATCTGAAAAGTACGAAAAAATCAAACCAATTTTTTTTCACTTTTTTGCCATAGTTCATACATTTCACATGTCTAGATGTGAAATAAAAATAATTTGGACAATAATTGACAGATTTTGAAATTTTTCAAAAATCTGTCTTTTTTCCTGACCAAGGACCTTAAATGAAAACTAAGAAAATCTGAAAAGTACGAAAAAATCAAACCAATTTTTTTTTCACTTTTTTGCCATAGTTCATACATTTCACATGTCTAGATGTGAAATAAAAATAATTTGGACAATAATTGACAGATTTTGAAATTTTTCAAAAATCTGTCTTTTTTCCTGACCACGGACCTTAAATGAAAACTAAGAAAATCTGAAAAGTACGAAAAAATCAAACCAATTTTTTTTTCACTTTTTTGCCATAGTTCATACATTTCACATGTCTAGATGTGAAATAAAAATAATTTGGACAATAATTGACAGATTTTGAAATTTTTCAAAAATCTGTCTTTTTTCCTGACCACGGACCTTAAATGAAAACTAAGAAAATCTGAAAAGTACGAAAAAATGAAACCAATTTTTTTTTCACTTTTTTGCCATAGTTCATACATTTCACATGTCTAGATGTGAAATAAAAATAATTTGGACAATAATTGACAGATTTTGAAATTTTTCAAAAATCTGTCTTTTTTCCTGACCACGGACCTTAAATGAAAACTAAGAAAATCTGAAAAGTACGAAAAAATGAAACCAATTTTTTTTTCACTTTTTTGCCATAGTTCATACATTTCACATGTCTAGATGTGAAATAAAAATAATTTGGACAATAATTGACAGATTTTGAAATTTTTCAAAAATCTGTCTTTTTTCCTGACCACGGACCTTAAATGAAAACTAAGAAAATCTGAAAAGTACGAAAAAATCAAACCAATTTTTTTTTCACTTTTTTGCCATAGTTCATACATTTCACATGTCTAGATGTGAAATAAAAATAATTTTGACAATAATTGACAGATTTTTAAATTTTTCAAAAATCTGTCTTTTTTCCTGACCACGGACCTTAAATGAAAACTAAGAAAATCTGAAAAGTACGAAAAAATCAAACCAATTTTTTTTTCACTTTTTTGCCATAGTTCATACATTTCACATGTCTAGATGTGAAATAAAAATAATTTGGACAATAATTGACAGATCTTGAAATTTGTAAAAAAAAAACTTTCTCTCATCCTGACCACGAAAATTAAAAAAATCTGAAAAGTACGAAAAAATCAGACCAATTTTTTTTTCACTTTTTTTGCCATAGTTCATACATTTCACATGTCTAGATGTGAAATAAAAATAATTTTGACAATAATTGACAGATTTTGAAATTTTTCAAAAATCTGTCTTTTTTCCTGACCACGGACCTTAAATGAAAACTAAGAAAATCTGAAAAGTACGAAAAAATGAAACCAATTTTTTTTTCACTTTTTTGCCATAGTTCATACATTTCACATGTCTAGATGTGAAATAAAAATAATTTGGACAATAATTGACAGATCTTGAAATATGTAAAAAAAAAACTTTCTCTCATCCTGACCACGAAAATTAAAAAAATCTGAAAAGTACGAAAAAATCAGACCAATTTTTTTTTCACTTTTTTTGCCATAGTTCATACATTTCACATGTCTAGATGTGAAATAAAAATAATTTTGACAATAATTGACAGATTTTGAAATTTTTCAAAAATCTGTCTTTTTTCCTGACCACGGACCTTAAATGAAAACTAAGAAAATCTGAAAAGTACGAAAAAATCAAACCAATTTTTTTTTCACTTTTTTGCCATAGTTCATACATTTCACATGTCTAGATGTGAAATAAAAATAATTTGGACAATAATTGACAGATTTTGAAATTTTTCAAAAATCTGTCTTTTTTCCTGACCACGGACCTTAAATGAAAACTAAGAAAATCTGAAAAGTACGAAAAAATCAGACCAATTTTTTTTTCACTTTTTTTGCCATAGTTCATACATTTCACATGTCTAGATGTGAAATAAAAATAATTTTGACAATAATTGACAGATTTTGAAATTTTTCAAAAATCTGTCTTTTTTCCTGACCACGGACCTTAAATGAAAACTAAGAAAATCTGAAAAGTACGAAAAAATCAAACCAATTTTTTTTCACTTTTTTGCCATAGTTCATACATTTCACATGTCTAGATGTGAAATAAAAATAATTTGGACAATAATTGACAGATTTTGAAATTTTTCAAAAATCTGTCTTTTTTCCTGACCAAGGACCTTAAATGAAAACTAAGAAAATCTGAAAAGTACGAAAAAATGAAACCAATTTTTTTTTCACTTTTTTGCCATAGTTCATACATTTCACATGTCTAGATGTGAAATAAAAATAATTTGGACAATAATTGACAGATTTTGAAATTTGTAAAAAAAAAACTTTCTTTCATCCTGACTGCGGAAATTAAAAAAATCTGAAAAGTACGAAAAAATCAGACCAATTTTTTTTTCACTTTTTTTGCCATAGTTCATACATTTCACATGTCTAGATGTGAAATAAAAATAATTTTGACAATAATTGACAGATTTTGAAATTTTTCAAAAATCTGTCTTTTTTCCTGACCACGGACCTTAAATGAAAACTAAGAAAATCTGAAAAGTACGAAAAAATGAAACCAATTTTTTTTTCACTTTTTTGCCATAGTTCATACATTTCACATGTCTAGATGTGAAATAAAAATAATTTTGACAATAATTGACAGATTTTGAAATTTTTCAAAAATCTGTCTTTTTTCCTGACCACGGACCTTAAATGAAAACTAAGAAAATCTGAAAAGTACGAAAAAATCAAACCAATTTTTTTTTCACTTTTTTGCCATAGTTCATACATTTCACATGTCTAGATGTGAAATAAAAATAATTTGGACAATAATTGACAGATTTTGAAATTTTTCAAAAATCTGTCTTTTTTCCTGACCACGGACCTTAAATGAAAACTAAGAAAATCTGAAAAGTACGAAAAAATCAAACCAATTTTTTTTCACTTTTTTGCCATAGTTCATACATTTCACATGTCTAGATGTGAAATAAAAATAATTTGGACAATAATTGACAGATTTTGAAATTTTTCAAAAATCTGTCTTTTTTCCTGACCAAGGACCTTAAATGAAAACTAAGAAAATCTGAAAAGTACGAAAAAATCAAACCAATTTTTTTTTCACTTTTTTGCCATAGTTCATACATTTCACATGTCTAGATGTGAAATAAAAATAATTTGGACAATAATTGACAGATTTTGAAATTTTTCAAAAATCTGTCTTTTTTCCTGACCACGGACCTTAAATGAAAACTAAGAAAATCTGAAAAGTACGAAAAAATCAAACCAATTTTTTTTTCACTTTTTTGCCATAGTTCATACATTTCACATGTCTAGATGTGAAATAAAAATAATTTGGACAATAATTGACAGATTTTGAAATTTTTCAAAAATCTGTCTTTTTTCCTGACCACGGACCTTAAATGAAAACTAAGAAAATCTGAAAAGTACGAAAAAATCAGACCAATTTTTTTTTCACTTTTTTTGCCATAGTTCATACATTTCACATGTCTAGATGTGAAATAAAAATAATTTTGACAATAATTGACAGATTTTGAAATTTTTCAAAAATCTGTCTTTTTTCCTGACCACGGACCTTAAATGAAAACTAAGAAAATCTGAAAAGTACGAAAAAATGAAACCAATTTTTTTTTCACTTTTTTGCCATAGTTCATACATTTCACATGTCTAGATGTGAAATAAAAATAATTTGGACAATAATTGACAGATCTTGAAATTTGTAAAAAAAAAACTTTCTCTCATCCTGACCACGAAAATTAAAAAAATCTGAAAAGTACGAAAAAATCAGACCAATTTTTTTTTCACTTTTTTTGCCATAGTTCATACATTTCACATGTCTAGATGTGAAATAAAAATAATTTTGACAATAATTGACAGATTTTGAAATTTTTCAAAAATCTGTCTTTTTTCCTGACCAAGGACCTTAAATGAAAACTAAGAAAATCTGAAAAGTACGAAAAAATCAAACCAATTTTTTTTTCACTTTTTTTGCCATAGTTCATACATTTCACATGTCTAGATGTGAAATAAAAATAATTTGGACAATAATTGACAGATTTTGAAATTTTTCAAAAATCTGTCTTTTTTCCTGACCACGGACCTTAAATGAAAACTAAGAAAATCTGAAAAGTACGAAAAAATCAGACCAATTTTTTTTTCACTTTTTTTGCCATAGTTCATACATTTCACATGTCTAGATGTGAAATAAAAATAATTTGGACAATAATTGACAGATTTTGAAATTTTTCAAAAATCTGTCTTTTTTCCTGACCAAGGACCTTAAATGAAAACTAAGAAAATCTGAAAAGTACGAAAAAATCAAACCAATTTTTTTTTCACTTTTTTTGCCATAGTTCATACATTTCACATGTCTAGATGTGAAATAAAAATAATTTGGACAATAATTGACAGATTTTGAAATTTGTAAAAAAAAAACTTTCTTTCATCCTGACTGCGGAAATTAAAAAAATCTGAAAAGTACGAAAAAATCAGACCAATTTTTTTTTCACTTTTTTTGCCATAGTTCATACATTTCACATGTCTAGATGTGAAATAAAAATAATTTTGACAATAATTGACAGATTTTGAAATTTTTCAAAAATCTGTCTTTTTTCCTGACCACGGACCTTAAATGAAAACTAAGAAAATCTGAAAAGTACGAAAAAATGAAACCAATTTTTTTTTCACTTTTTTGCCATAGTTCATACATTTCACATGTCTAGATGTGAAATAAAAATAATTTGGACAATAATTGACAGATTTTGAAATTTGTAAAAAAAAAACTTTCTTTCATCCTGACTGCGGAAATTAAAAAAATCTGAAAAGTACGAAAAAATCAGACCAATTTTTTTTTCACTTTTTTTGCCATAGTTCATACATTTCACATGTCTAGATGTGAAATAAAAATAATTTTGACAATAATTGACAGATTTTGAAATTTTTCAAAAATCTGTCTTTTTTCCTGACCACGGACCTTAAATGAAAACTAAGAAAATCTGAAAAGTACGAAAAAATGAAACCAATTTTTTTTTCACTTTTTTGCCATAGTTCATACATTTCACATGTCTAGATGTGAAATAAAAATAATTTTGACAATAATTGACAGATTTTGAAATTTTTCAAAAATCTGTCTTTTTTCCTGACCACGGACCTTAAATGAAAACTAAGAAAATCTGAAAAGTACGAAAAAATCAAACCAATTTTTTTTTCACTTTTTTGCCATAGTTCATACATTTCACATGTCTAGATGTGAAATAAAAATAATTTGGACAATAATTGACAGATTTTGAAATTTTTCAAAAATCTGTCTTTTTTCCTGACCACGGACCTTAAATGAAAACTAAGAAAATCTGAAAAGTACGAAAAAATCAAACCAATTTTTTTTCACTTTTTTGCCATAGTTCATACATTTCACATGTCTAGATGTGAAATAAAAATAATTTGGACAATAATTGACAGATTTTGAAATTTTTCAAAAATCTGTCTTTTTTCCTGACCAAGGACCTTAAATGAAAACTAAGAAAATCTGAAAAGTACGAAAAAATCAAACCAATTTTTTTTTCACTTTTTTGCCATAGTTCATACATTTCACATGTCTAGATGTGAAATAAAAATAATTTGGACAATAATTGACAGATTTTGAAATTTTTCAAAAATCTGTCTTTTTTCCTGACCACGGACCTTAAATGAAAACTAAGAAAATCTGAAAAGTACGAAAAAATCAAACCAATTTTTTTTTCACTTTTTTGCCATAGTTCATACATTTCACATGTCTAGATGTGAAATAAAAATAATTTGGACAATAATTGACAGATTTTGAAATTTTTCAAAAATCTGTCTTTTTTCCTGACCACGGACCTTAAATGAAAACTAAGAAAATCTGAAAAGTACGAAAAAATCAGACCAATTTTTTTTTCACTTTTTTTGCCATAGTTCATACATTTCACATGTCTAGATGTGAAATAAAAATAATTTTGACAATAATTGACAGATTTTGAAATTTTTCAAAAATCTGTCTTTTTTCCTGACCACGGACCTTAAATGAAAACTAAGAAAATCTGAAAAGTACGAAAAAATGAAACCAATTTTTTTTTCACTTTTTTGCCATAGTTCATACATTTCACATGTCTAGATGTGAAATAAAAATAATTTGGACAATAATTGACAGATCTTGAAATTTGTAAAAAAAAAACTTTCTCTCATCCTGACCACGAAAATTAAAAAAATCTGAAAAGTACGAAAAAATCAGACCAATTTTTTTTTCACTTTTTTTGCCATAGTTCATACATTTCACATGTCTAGATGTGAAATAAAAATAATTTTGACAATAATTGACAGATTTTGAAATTTTTCAAAAATCTGTCTTTTTTCCTGACCACGGACCTTAAATGAAAACTAAGAAAATCTGAAAAGTACGAAAAAATCAGACCAATTTTTTTTTCACTTTTTTTGCCATAGTTCATACATTTCACATGTCTAGATGTGAAATAAAAATAATTTGGACAATAATTGACAGATTTTGAAATTTTTCAAAAATCTGTCTTTTTTCCTGACCAAGGACCTTAAATGAAAACTAAGAAAATCTGAAAAGTACGAAAAAATCAAACCAATTTTTTTTTCACTTTTTTTGCCATAGTTCATACATTTCACATGTCTAGATGTGAAATAAAAATAATTTGGACAATAATTGACAGATTTTGAAATTTTTCAAAAATCTGTCTTTTTTCCTGACCACGGACCTTAAATGAAAACTAAGAAAATCTGAAAAGTACGAAAAAATCAGACCAATTTTTTTTTCACTTTTTTTGCCATAGTTCATACATTTCACATGTCTAGATGTGAAATAAAAATAATTTGGACAATAATTGACAGATTTTGAAATTTTTCAAAAATCTGTCTTTTTTCCTGACCAAGGACCTTAAATGAAAACTAAGAAAATCTGAAAAGTACGAAAAAATCAAACCAATTTTTTTTTCACTTTTTTTGCCATAGTTCATACATTTCACATGTCTAGATGTGAAATAAAAATAATTTGGACAATAATTGACAGATTTTGAAATTTGTAAAAAAAAAACTTTCTTTCATCCTGACTGCGGAAATTAAAAAAATCTGAAAAGTACGAAAAAATCAGACCAATTTTTTTTTCACTTTTTTTGCCATAGTTCATACATTTCACATGTCTAGATGTGAAATAAAAATAATTTTGACAATAATTGACAGATTTTGAAATTTTTCAAAAATCTGTCTTTTTTCCTGACCACGGACCTTAAATGAAAACTAAGAAAATCTGAAAAGTACGAAAAAATGAAACCAATTTTTTTTTCACTTTTTTGCCATAGTTCATACATTTCACATGTCTAGATGTGAAATAAAAATAATTTTGACAATAATTGACAGATTTTGAAATTTTTCAAAAATCTGTCTTTTTTCCTGACCACGGACCTTAAATGAAAACTAAGAAAATCTGAAAAGTACGAAAAAATCAAACCAATTTTTTTTTCACTTTTTTGCCATAGTTCATACATTTCACATGTCTAGATGTGAAATAAAAATAATTTGGACAATAATTGACAGATTTTGAAATTTTTCAAAAATCTGTCTTTTTTCCTGACCACGGACCTTAAATGAAAACTAAGAAAATCTGAAAAGTACGAAAAAATCAAACCAATTTTTTTTCACTTTTTTGCCATAGTTCATACATTTCACATGTCTAGATGTGAAATAAAAATAATTTTGACAATAATTGACAGATTTTGAAATTTTTCAAAAATCTGTCTTTTTTCCTGACCACGGACCTTAAATGAAAACTAAGAAAATCTGAAAAGTACGAAAAAATGAAACCAATTTTTTTTTCACTTTTTTGCCATAGTTCATACATTTCACATGTCTAGATGTGAAATAAAAATAATTTGGACAATAATTGACAGATCTTGAAATTTGTAAAAAAAAAACTTTCTCTCATCCTGACCACGAAAATTAAAAAAATCTGAAAAGTACGAAAAAATCAGACCAATTTTTTTTTCACTTTTTTTGCCATAGTTCATACATTTCACATGTCTAGATGTGAAATAAAAATAATTTTGACAATAATTGACAGATTTTGAAATTTTTCAAAAATCTGTCTTTTTTCCTGACCACGGACCTTAAATGAAAACTAAGAAAATCTGAAAAGTACGAAAAAATCAGACCAATTTTTTTTTCACTTTTTTTGCCATAGTTCATACATTTCACATGTCTAGATGTGAAATAAAAATAATTTGGACAATAATTGACAGATTTTGAAATTTTTCAAAAATCTGTCTTTTTTCCTGACCAAGGACCTTAAATGAAAACTAAGAAAATCTGAAAAGTACGAAAAAATCAAACCAATTTTTTTTTCACTTTTTTTGCCATAGTTCATACATTTCACATGTCTAGATGTGAAATAAAAATAATTTGGACAATAATTGACAGATTTTGAAATTTTTCAAAAATCTGTCTTTTTTCCTGACCACGGACCTTAAATGAAAACTAAGAAAATCTGAAAAGTACGAAAAAATCAGACCAATTTTTTTTTCACTTTTTTTGCCATAGTTCATACATTTCACATGTCTAGATGTGAAATAAAAATAATTTGGACAATAATTGACAGATTTTGAAATTTTTCAAAAATCTGTCTTTTTTCCTGACCAAGGCCTTAAATGAAAACTAAGAAAATCTGAAAAGTACGAAAAAATCAGACCAATTTTTTTTTCACTTTTTTTGCCATAGTTCATACATTTCACATGTCTAGATGTGAAATAAAAATAATTTGGACAATAATTGACAGATTTTGAAATTTTTCAAAAATCTGTCTTTTTTCCTGACCAAGGACCTTAAATGAAAACTAAGAAAATCTGAAAAGTACGAAAAAATCAAACCAATTTTTTTTTTCACTTTTTTTGCCATAGTTCATACATTTCACATGTCTAGATGTGAAATAAAAATAATTTGGACAATAATTGACAGATTTTGAAATTTTTCAAAAATCTGTCTTTTTTCCTGACCACGGACCTTAAATGAAAACTAAGAAAATCTGAAAAGTACGAAAAAATCAAACCAATTTTTTTTCACTTTTTTGCCATAGTTCATACATTTCACATGTCTAGATGTGAAATAAAAATAATTTGGACAATAATTGACAGATTTTGAAATTTTTCAAAAATCTGTCTTTTTTCCTGACCACGGACCTTAAATGAAAACTAAGAAAATCTGAAAAGTACGAAAAAATCAGACCAATTTTTTTTTCACTTTTTTTGCCATAGTTCATACATTTCACATGTCTAGATGTGAAATAAAAATAATTTGGACAATAATTGACAGATTTTGAAATTTTTCAAAAATCTGTCTTTTTTCCTGACCAAGGACCTTAAATGAAAACTAAGAAAATCTGAAAAGTACGAAAAAATCAAACCAATTTTTTTTTCACTTTTTTTGCCATAGTTCATACATTTCACATGTCTAGATGTGAAATAAAAATAATTTGGACAATAATTGACAGATTTTGAAATTTTTCAAAAATCTGTCTTTTTTCCTGACCAAGGACCTTAAATGAAAACTAAGAAAATCTGAAAAGTACGAAAAAATCAAACCAATTTTTTTTCACTTTTTTGCCATAGTTCATACATTTCACATGTCTAGATGTGAAATAAAAATAATTTGGACAATAATTGACAGATCTTGAAATTTGTAAAAAAAAAACTTTCTCTCATCCTGACCACGAAAATTAAAAAAATCTGAAAAGTACGAAAAAATCAGACCAATTTTTTTTTCACTTTTTTTGCCATAGTTCATACATTTCACATGTCTAGATGTGAAATAAAAATAATTTTGACAATAATTGACAGATTTTGAAATTTTTCAAAAATCTGTCTTTTTTCCTGACCACGGACCTTAAATGAAAACTAAGAAAATCTGAAAAGTACGAAAAAATCAGACCAATTTTTTTTTCACTTTTTTTGCCATAGTTCATACATTTCACATGTCTAGATGTGAAATAAAAATAATTTGGACAATAATTGACAGATTTGAAATTTTTCAAAAATCTGTCTTTTTTCCTGACCAAGGACCTTAAATGAAAACTAAGAAAATCTGAAAAGTACGAAAAAATCAAACCAATTTTTTTTCACTTTTTTTGCCATAGTTCATACATTTCACATGTCTAGATGTGAAATAAAAATAATTTGGACAATAATTGACAGATTTTGAAATTTTTCAAAAATCTGTCTTTTTTCCTGACCACGGACCTTAAATGAAAACTAAGAAAATCTGAAAAGTACGAAAAAATCAAACCAATTTTTTTTCACTTTTTTGCCATAGTTCATACATTTCACATGTCTAGATGTGAAATAAAAATAATTTGGACAATAATTGACAGATTTTGAAATTTTTCAAAAATCTGTCTTTTTTCCTGACCACGGACCTTAAATGAAAACTAAGAAAATCTGAAAAGTACGAAAAAATCAGACCAATTTTTTTTTCACTTTTTTTGCCATAGTTCATACATTTCACATGTCTAGATGTGAAATAAAAATAATTTGGACAATAATTGACAGATTTTGAAATTTTTCAAAAATCTGTCTTTTTTCCTGACCAAGGACCTTAAATGAAAACTAAGAAAATCTGAAAAGTACGAAAAAATCAAACCAATTTTTTTTTCACTTTTTTTGCCATAGTTCATACATTTCACATGTCTAGATGTGAAATAAAAATAATTTGGACAATAATTGACAGATTTTGAAATTTTTCAAAAATCTGTCTTTTTTTCCTGACCAAGGACCTTAAATGAAAACTAAGAAAATCTGAAAAGTACGAAAAAATCAAACCAATTTTTTTTTCACTTTTTTGCCATAGTTCATACATTTCACATGTCTAGATGTGAAATAAAAATAATTTGGACAATAATTGACAGATTTTGAAATTTTTTCAAAAATCTGTCTTTTTTCCTGACCACGGACCTTAAATGAAAACTAAGAAAATCTGAAAAGTACGAAAAAATCAGACCAATTTTTTTTTCACTTTTTTTGCCATAGTTCATACATTTCACATGTCTAGATGTGAAATAAAAATAATTTTGACAATAATTGACAGATTTTGAAATTTTCAAAAATCTGTCTTTTTTCCTGACCACGGACCTTAAATGAAAACTAAAAAAATCTGAAAAGTACGAAAAAATGAAACCAATTTTTTTTTCACTTTTTTGCCATAGTTCATACATTTCACATGTCTAGATGTGAAATAAAAATAATTTGGACAATAATTGACAGATCTTGAAATTTTTCAAAAATCTGTCTTTTTTCCTGACCACGGACCTTAAATGAAAACTAAGAAAATCTGAAAAGTACGAAAAAATCAGACCCAATTTTTTTTTCACTTTTTTTGCCATAGTTCATACATTTCACATGTCTAGATGTGAAATAAAAATAATTTGGACAATAATTGACAGATTTTGAAATTTTTCAAAATCTGTCTTTTTTCCTGACCAAGGACCTTAAATGAAAACTAAGAAAATCTGAAAAGTACGAAAAAATCAAACCAATTTTTTTTTCACTTTTTTGCCATAGTTCATACATTTCACATGTCTAGATGTGAAATAAAAATAATTTGGACAATAATTGACAGATTTTGAAATTTTTCAAAAATCTGTCTTTTTTCCTGACCACCGGACCTTAAATGAAAACTAAGAAAATCTGAAAAGTACGAAAAAATCAGACCAATTTTTTTTTTCACTTTTTTTGCCATAGTTCATACATTTCACATGTCTAGATGTGAAATAAAAATAATTTGGACAATAATTGACAGATTTTGAAATTTTTCAAAAATCTGTCTTTTTTCCTGACCAAGGACCTTAAATGAAAACTAAGAAAATCTGAAAAGTACGAAAAAATCAAACCAATTTTTTTTTTCACTTTTTTTGCCATAGTTCATACATTTCACATGTCTAGATGTGAAATAAAAATAATTTGGACAATAATTGACAGATTTTGAAATTTTTCAAAAATCTGTCTTTTTTCCTGACCACGGACCTTAAATGAAAACTAAGAAAATCTGAAAAGTACGAAAAAATCAGACCAATTTTTTTTTCACTTTTTTTGCCATAGTTCATACATTTCACATGTCTAGATGTGAAATAAAAATAATTTGGACAATAATTGACAGATTTTGAAATTTTTCAAAAATCTGTCTTTTTTCCTGACCAAGGACCTTAAATGAAAACTAAGAAAATCTGAAAAGTACGAAAAAATCAAACCAATTTTTTTTTCACTTTTTTTGCCATAGTTCATACATTTCACATGTCTAGATGTGAAATAAAAATAATTTGGACAATAATTGACAGATTTTGAAATTTTTCAAAAATCTGTCTTTTTTCCTGACCAAGGACCTTAAATGAAAACTAAGAAAATCTGAAAAGTACGAAAAAATCAAACCAATTTTTTTTTCACTTTTTTGCCATAGTTCATACATTTCACATGTCTAGATGTGAAATAAAAATAATTTGGACAATAATTGACAGATCTTGAAATTTGTAAAAAAAAAACTTTCTCTCATCCTGACCACGAAAATTAAAAAAATCTGAAAAGTACGAAAAAATCAGACCAATTTTTTTTTCACTTTTTTTGCCATAGTTCATACATTTCACATGTCTAGATGTGAAATAAAAATAATTTTGACAATAATTGACAGATTTTGAAATTTTTCAAAAATCTGTCTTTTTTCCTGACCACGGACCTTAAATGAAAACTAAGAAAATCTGAAAAGTACGAAAAAATCAGACCAATTTTTTTTTCACTTTTTTTGCCATAGTTCATACATTTCACATGTCTAGATGTGAAATAAAAATAATTTGGACAATAATTGACAGATTTTGAAATTTTTCAAAAATCTGTCTTTTTTCCTGACCAAGGACCTTAAATGAAAACTAAGAAAATCTGAAAAGTACGAAAAAATCAAACCAATTTTTTTTTCACTTTTTTTGCCATAGTTCATACATTTCACATGTCTAGATGTGAAATAAAAATAATTTGGACAATAATTGACAGATTTTGAAATTTTTCAAAAATCTGTCTTTTTTCCTGACCACGGACCTTAAATGAAAACTAAGAAAATCTGAAAAGTACGAAAAAATCAAACCAATTTTTTTTCACTTTTTTGCCATAGTTCATACATTTCACATGTCTAGATGTGAAATAAAAATAATTTGGACAATAATTGACAGATTTTGAAATTTTTCAAAAATCTGTCTTTTTTCCTGACCACGGACCTTAAATGAAAACTAAGAAAATCTGAAAAGTACGAAAAAATCAGACCAATTTTTTTTTCACTTTTTTTGCCATAGTTCATACATTTCACATGTCTAGATGTGAAATAAAAATAATTTGGACAATAATTGACAGATTTTGAAATTTTTCAAAAATCTGTCTTTTTTCCTGACCAAGGACCTTAAATGAAAACTAAGAAAATCTGAAAAGTACGAAAAAATCAAACCAATTTTTTTTTCACTTTTTTTGCCATAGTTCATACATTTCACATGTCTAGATGTGAAATAAAAATAATTTGGACAATAATTGACAGATTTTGAAATTTTTCAAAAATCTGTCTTTTTTCCTGACCAAGGACCTTAAATGAAAACTAAGAAAATCTGAAAAGTACGAAAAAATCAAACCAATTTTTTTTTCACTTTTTTGCCATAGTTCATACATTTCACATGTCTAGATGTGAAATAAAAATAATTTGGACAATAATTGACAGATTTTGAAATTTTTCAAAAATCTGTCTTTTTTCCTGACCACGGACCTTAAATGAAAACTAAGAAAATCTGAAAAGTACGAAAAAATCAGACCAATTTTTTTTTCACTTTTTTTGCCATAGTTCATACATTTCACATGTCTAGATGTGAAATAAAAATAATTTTGACAATAATTGACAGATTTTGAAATTTTTCAAAAATCTGTCTTTTTTCCTGACCACGGACCTTAAATGAAAACTAAAAAAATCTGAAAAGTACGAAAAAATGAAACCAATTTTTTTTTCACTTTTTTGCCATAGTTCATACATTTCACATGTCTAGATGTGAAATAAAAATAATTTGGACAATAATTGACAGATCTTGAAATTTTTCAAAAATCTGTCTTTTTTCCTGACCACGGACCTTAAATGAAAACTAAGAAAATCTGAAAAGTACGAAAAAATCAGACCAATTTTTTTTTCACTTTTTTTGCCATAGTTCATACATTTCACATGTCTAGATGTGAAATAAAAATAATTTGGACAATAATTGACAGATTTTGAAATTTTTCAAAAATCTGTCTTTTTTCCTGACCAAGGACCTTAAATGAAAACTAAGAAAATCTGAAAAGTACGAAAAAATCAAACCAATTTTTTTTTCACTTTTTTTGCCATAGTTCATACATTTCACATGTCTAGATGTGAAATAAAAATAATTTGGACAATAATTGACAGATTTTGAAATTTTTCAAAAATCTGTCTTTTTTCCTGACCAAGGACCTTAAATGAAAACTAAGAAAATCTGAAAAGTACGAAAAAATCAAACCAATTTTTTTTTCACTTTTTTGCCATAGTTCATACATTTCACATGTCTAGATGTGAAATAAAAATAATTTGGACAATAATTGACAGATTTTGAAATTTTTCAAAAATCTGTCTTTTTTCCTGACCACGGACCTTAAATGAAAACTAAGAAAATCTGAAAAGTACGAAAAAATCAGACCAATTTTTTTTTCACTTTTTTTGCCATAGTTCATACATTTCACATGTCTAGATGTGAAATAAAAATAATTTTGACAATAATTGACAGATTTTGAAATTTTTCAAAAATCTGTCTTTTTTCCTGACCACGGACCTTAAATGAAAACTAAAAAAATCTGAAAAGTACGAAAAAATGAAACCAATTTTTTTTTCACTTTTTTGCCATAGTTCATACATTTCACATGTCTAGATGTGAAATAAAAATAATTTGGACAATAATTGACAGATCTTGAAATTTTTCAAAAATCTGTCTTTTTTCCTGACCACGGACCTTAAATGAAAACTAAGAAAATCTGAAAAGTACGAAAAAATAAGACCAATTTTTTTTTCACTTTTTTTGCCATAGTTCATACATTTCACATGTCTAGATGTGAAATAAAAATAATTTGGACAATAATTGACAGATCTTGAAATTTGTAAAAAAAAAACTTTCTCTCATCCTGACCACGAAAATTAAAAAAATCTGAAAAGTACGAAAAAATCAGACCAATTTTTTTTTCACTTTTTTTGCCATAGTTCATACATTTCACATGTCTAGATGTGAAATAAAAATAATTTGGACAATAATTGACAGATTTTGAAATTTTTCAAAAATCTGTCTTTTTTCCTGACCACGGACCTTAAATGAAAACTAAGAAAATCTGAAAAGTACGAAAAAATCAAACCAATTTTTTTTCACTTTTTTGCCATAGTTCATACATTTCACATGTCTAGATGTGAAATAAAAATAATTTGGACAATAATTGACAGATTTTGAAATTTTTCAAAAATCTGTCTTTTTTCCTGACCAAGGACCTTAAATGAAAACTAAGAAAATCTGAAAAGTACGAAAAAATCAAACCAATTTTTTTTTCACTTTTTTGCCATAGTTCATACATTTCACATGTCTAGATGTGAAATAAAAATAATTTGGACAATAATTGACAGATTTTGAAATTTTTCAAAAATCTGTCTTTTTTCCTGACCAAGGACCTTAAATGAAAACTAAGAAAATCTGAAAAGTACGAAAAAATCAAACCAATTTTTTTTTCACTTTTTTGCCATAGTTCATACATTTCACATGTCTAGATGTGAAATAAAAATAATTTGGACAATAATTGACAGATTTTGAAATTTTTCAAAAATCTGTCTTTTTTCCTGACCAAGGACCTTAAATGAAAACTAAGAAAATCTGAAAAGTACGAAAAAATCAAACCAATTTTTTTTTCACTTTTTTGCCATAGTTCATACATTTCACATGTCTAGATGTGAAATAAAAATAATTTGGACAATAATTGACAGATTTTGAAATTTTTCAAAAATCTGTCTTTTTTCCTGACCACGGACCTTAAATGAAAACTAAGAAAATCTGAAAAGTACGAAAAAATCAGACCAATTTTTTTTTCACTTTTTTTGCCATAGTTCATACATTTCACATGTCTAGATGTGAAATAAAAATAATTTTGACAATAATTGACAGATTTTGAAATTTTTCAAAAATCTGTCTTTTTTCCTGACCACGGACCTTAAATGAAAACTAAAAAAATCTGAAAAGTACGAAAAAATGAAACCAATTTTTTTTTCACTTTTTTGCCATAGTTCATACATTTCACATGTCTAGATGTGAAATAAAAATAATTTGGACAATAATTGACAGATTTTGAAATTTGTAAAAAAAAAACTTTCTTTCATCCTGACTGCGGAAATTAAAAAAATCTGAAAAGTACGAAAAAATCAGACCAATTTTTTTTTCACTTTTTTTGCCATAGTTCATACATTTCACATGTCTAGATGTGAAATAAAAATAATTTGGACAATAATTGACAGATTTTGAAATTTTTCAAAAATCTGTCTTTTTTCCTGACCACGGACCTTAAATGAAAACTAAAAAAATCTGAAAAGTACGAAAAAATGAAACCAATTTTTTTTTCACTTTTTTGCCATAGTTCATACATTTCACATGTCTAGATGTGAAATAAAAATAATTTGGACAATAATTGACAGATCTTGAAATTTGTAAAAAAAAAACTTTCTCTCATCCTGACCGCGAAAATTAAAAAAATCTGAAAAGTACGAAAAAATCAGACCAATTTTTTTTTCACTTTTTTTGCCATAGTTCATACATTTCACATGTCTAGATGTGAAATAAAAATAATTTGGACAATAATTGACAGATTTTGAAATTTTTCAAAAATCTGTCTTTTTTCCTGACCACGGACCTTAAATGAAAACTAAGAAAATCTGAAAAGTACGAAAAAATGAAACCAATTTTTTTTTCACTTTTTTGCCATAGTTCATACATTTCACATGTCTAGATGTGAAATAAAAATAATTTGGACAATAATTGACAGATCTTGAAATTTTTCAAAAATCTGTCTTTTTTCCTGACCACGGACCTTAAATGAAAACTAAGAAAATCTGAAAAGTACGAAAAAATCAAACCAATTTTTTTTCAAATTTTTTGCCATAGTTCATACATTTCACATGTCTAGATGTGAAATAAAAATAATTTGGACAATAATTGACAGATTTTGAAATTTTTCAAAAATCTGTCTTTTTTCCTGACCACGGACCTTAAATGAAAACTAAGAAAATCTGAAAAGTACGAAAAAATCAAACCAATTTTTTTTCACTTTTTTGCCATAGTTCATACATTTCACATGTCTAGATGTGAAATAAAAATAATTTGGACAATAATTGACAGATTTTGAAATTTTTCAAAAATCTGTCTTTTTTCCTGACCACGGACCTTAAATGAAAACTAAGAAAATCTGAAAAGTACGAAAAAATCAGACCAATTTTTTTTTCACTTTTTTTGCCATAGTTCATACATTTCACATGTCTAGATGTGAAATAAAAATAATTTGGACAATAATTGACAGATTTTGAAATTTTTCAAAAATCTGTCTTTTTTCCTGACCAAGGACCTTAAATGAAAACTAAGAAAATCTGAAAAGTACGAAAAAATCAAACCAATTTTTTTTTCACTTTTTTTTGCCATAGTTCATACATTTCACATGTCTAGATGTGAAATAAAAATAATTTGGACAATAATTGACAGATTTTGAAATTTTTCAAAAATCTGTCTTTTTTCCTGACCACGGACCTTAAATGAAAACTAAGAAAATCTGAAAAGTACGAAAAACTCAAACCAATTTTTTTTTCACTTTTTTGCCATAGTTCATACATTTCACATGTCTAGATGTGAAATAAAAATAATTTGGACAATAATTGACAGATTTTGAAATTTTTCAAAAATCTGTCTTTTTTCCTGACCACGGACCTTAAATGAAAACTAAGAAAATCTGAAAAGTACGAAAAAATCAGACCAATTTTTTTTTCACTTTTTTGCCATAGTTCATACATTTCACATGTCTAGATGTGAAATAAAAATAATTTGGACAATAATTGACAGATTTTGAAATTTGTAAAAAAAAAACTTTCTTTCATCCTGACTGCGGAAATTAAAAAAATCTGAAAAGTACGAAAAAATCAGACCAATTTTTTTTTCACTTTTTTTGCCATAGTTCATACATTTCACATGTCTAGATGTGAAATAAAAATAATTTTGACAATAATTGACAGATTTTGAAATTTTTCAAAAATCTGTCTTTTTTCCTGACCACGGACCTTAAATGAAAACTAAGAAAATCTGAAAAGTACGAAAAAATGAAACCAATTTTTTTTTCACTTTTTTGCCATAGTTCATACATTTCACATGTCTAGATGTGAAATAAAAATAATTTGGACAATAATTGACAGATCTTGAAATTTGTAAAAAAAAAACTTTCTCTCATCCTGACCACGAAAATTAAAAAAATCTGAAAAGTACGAAAAAATCAGACCAATTTTTTTTTCACTTTTTTTGCCATAGTTCATACATTTCACATGTCTAGATGTGAAATAAAAATAATTTGGACAATAATTGACAGATTTTGAAATTTTTCAAAAATCTGTCTTTTTTCCTGACCACGGACCTTAAATGAAAACTAAGAAAATCTGAAAAGTACGAAAAAATCAGACCAATTTTTTTTTCACTTTTTTTGCCATAGTTCATACATTTCACATGTCTAGATGTGAAATAAAAATAATTTTGACAATAATTGACAGATTTTGAAATTTTTCAAAAATCTGTCTTTTTTCCTGACCACGGACCTTAAATGAAAACTAAGAAAATCTGAAAAGTACGAAAAAATGAAACCAATTTTTTTTTCACTTTTTTGCCATAGTTCATACATTTCACATGTCTAGATGTGAAATAAAAATAATTTGGACAATAATTGACAGATCTTGAAATTTGTAAAAAAAAAACTTTCTCTCATCCTGACCACGAAAATTAAAAAAATCTGAAAAGTACGAAAAAATCAGACCAATTTTTTTTTCACTTTTTTGCCATAGTTCATACATTTCACATGTCTAGATGTGAAATAAAAATAATTTGGACAATAATTGACAGATCTTGAAATTTTTCAAAAATCTGTCTTTTTTCCTGACCACGGACCTTAAATGAAAACTAAGAAAATCTGAAAAGTACGAAAAAATGAAACCAATTTTTTTTTCACTTTTTTGCCATAGTTCATACATTTCACATGTCTAGATGTGAAATAAAAATAATTTGGACAATAATTGACAGATCTTGAAATTTGTAAAAAAAAAACTTTCTCTCATCCTGACCACGAAAATTAAAAAAATCTGAAAAGTACGAAAAAATCAGACCAATTTTTTTTTCACTTTTTTTGCCATAGTTCATACATTTCACATGTCTAGATGTGAAATAAAAATAATTTGGACAATAATTGACAGATTTTGAAATTTTTCAAAAATCTGTCTTTTTTCCTGACCACGGACCTTAAATGAAAACTAAGAAAATCTGAAAAGTACGAAAAAATCAAACCAATTTTTTTTCACTTTTTTGCCATAGTTCATACATTTCACATGTCTAGATGTGAAATAAAAATAATTTGGACAATAATTGACAGATTTTGAAATTTTTCAAAAATCTGTCTTTTTTCCTGACCACGGACCTTAAATGAAAACTAAGAAAATCTGAAAAGTACGAAAAAATCAGACCAATTTTTTTTTCACTTTTTTTGCCATAGTTCATACATTTCACATGTCTAGATGTGAAATAAAAATAATTTGGACAATAATTGACAGATTTTGAAATTTTTCAAAAATCTGTCTTTTTTCCTGACCAAGGACCTTAAATGAAAACTAAGAAAATCTGAAAAGTACGAAAAAATCAGACCAATTTTTTTTTCACTTTTTTTGCCATAGTTCATACATTTCACATGTCTAGATGTGAAATAAAAATAATTTTGACAATAATTGACAGATTTTGAAATTTTTCAAAAATCTGTCTTTTTTCCTGACCACGGACCTTAAATGAAAACTAAGAAAATCTGAAAAGTACGAAAAAATGAAACCAATTTTTTTTTCACTTTTTTGCCATAGTTCATACATTTCACATGTCTAGATGTGAAATAAAAATAATTTGGACAATAATTGACAGATCTTGAAATTTGTAAAAAAAAAACTTTCTCTCATCCTGACCACGAAAATTAAAAAAATCTGAAAAGTACGAAAAAATCAGACCAATTTTTTTTTCACTTTTTTTGCCATAGTTCATACATTTCACATGTCTAGATGTGAAATAAAAATAATTTGGACAATAATTGACAGATTTTGAAATTTTTCAAAAATCTGTCTTTTTTCCTGACCACGGACCTTAAATGAAAACTAAGAAAATCTGAAAAGTACGAAAAAATGAAACCAATTTTTTTTTCACTTTTTTGCCATAGTTCATACATTTCACATGTCTAGATGTGAAATAAAAATAATTTGGACAATAATTGACAGATTTTGAAATTTTTCAAAAATCTGTCTTTTTTCCTGACCACGGACCTTAAATGAAAACTAAGAAAATCTGAAAAGTACGAAAAAATCAGACCAATTTTTTTTTCACTTTTTTTGCCATAGTTCATACATTTCACATGTCTAGATGTGAAATAAAAATAATTTGGACAATAATTGACAGATTTTGAAATTTTTCAAAAATCTGTCTTTTTTCCTGACCACGGACCTTAAATGAAAACTAAGAAAATCTGAAAAGTACGAAAAAATCAGACCAATTTTTTTTTCACTTTTTTGCCATAGTTCATACATTTCACATGTCTAGATGTGAAATAAAAATAATTTGGACAATAATTGACAGATTTTGAAATTTGTAAAAAAAAAACTTTCTTTCATCCTGACTGCGGAAATTAAAAAAATCTGAAAAGTACGAAAAAATCAGACCAATTTTTTTTTCACTTTTTTTGCCATAGTTCATACATTTCACATGTCTAGATGTGAAATAAAAATAATTTTGACAATAATTGACAGATTTTGAAATTTTTCAAAAATCTGTCTTTTTTCCTGACCACGGACCTTAAATGAAAACTAAGAAAATCTGAAAAGTACGAAAAAATGAAACCAATTTTTTTTTCACTTTTTTGCCATAGTTCATACATTTCACATGTCTAGATGTGAAATAAAAATAATTTGGACAATAATTGACAGATCTTGAAATTTGTAAAAAAAAAACTTTCTCTCATCCTGACCACGAAAATTAAAAAAATCTGAAAAGTACGAAAAAATCAGACCAATTTTTTTTTCACTTTTTTTGCCATAGTTCATACATTTCACATGTCTAGATGTGAAATAAAAATAATTTGGACAATAATTGACAGATTTTGAAATTTTTCAAAAATCTGTCTTTTTTCCTGACCACGGACCTTAAATGAAAACTAAGAAAATCTGAAAAGTACGAAAAAATCAAACCAATTTTTTTTCACTTTTTTGCCATAGTTCATACATTTCACATGTCTAGATGTGAAATAAAAATAATTTGGACAATAATTGACAGATTTTGAAATTTTTCAAAAATCTGTCTTTTTTCCTGACCACGGACCTTAAATGAAAACTAAGAAAATCTGAAAAGTACGAAAAAATCAGACCAATTTTTTTTTCACTTTTTTTGCCATAGTTCATACATTTCACATGTCTAGATGTGAAATAAAAATAATTTGGACAATAATTGACAGATTTTGAAATTTTTCAAAAATCTGTCTTTTTTCCTGACCAAGGACCTTAAATGAAAACTAAGAAAATCTGAAAAGTACGAAAAAATCAAACCAATTTTTTTTTCACTTTTTTTGCCATAGTTCATACATTTCACATGTCTAGATGTGAAATAAAAATAATTTGGACAATAATTGACAGATTTTGAAATTTTTCAAAAATCTGTCTTTTTTCCTGACCACGGACCTTAAATGAAAACTAAGAAAATCTGAAAAGTACGAAAAACTCAAACCAATTTTTTTTTCACTTTTTTGCCATAGTTCATACATTTCACATGTCTAGATGTGAAATAAAAATAATTTGGACAATAATTGACAGATTTTGAAATTTTTCAAAAATCTGTCTTTTTTCCTGACCACGGACCTTAAATGAAAACTAAGAAAATCTGAAAAGTACGAAAAAATCAGACCAATTTTTTTTTCACTTTTTTGCCATAGTTCATACATTTCACATGTCTAGATGTGAAATAAAAATAATTTGGACAATAATTGACAGATTTTGAAATTTGTAAAAAAAAAACTTTCTTTCATCCTGACTGCGGAAATTAAAAAAATCTGAAAAGTACGAAAAAATCAGACCAATTTTTTTTTCACTTTTTTTGCCATAGTTCATACATTTCACATGTCTAGATGTGAAATAAAAATAATTTTGACAATAATTGACAGATTTTGAAATTTTTCAAAAATCTGTCTTTTTTCCTGACCACGGACCTTAAATGAAAACTAAGAAAATCTGAAAAGTACGAAAAAATGAAACCAATTTTTTTTTCACTTTTTTGCCATAGTTCATACATTTCACATGTCTAGATGTGAAATAAAAATAATTTGGACAATAATTGACAGATCTTGAAATTTGTAAAAAAAAAACTTTCTCTCATCCTGACCACGAAAATTAAAAAAATCTGAAAAGTACGAAAAAATCAGACCAATTTTTTTTTCACTTTTTTTGCCATAGTTCATACATTTCACATGTCTAGATGTGAAATAAAAATAATTTGGACAATAATTGACAGATTTTGAAATTTTTCAAAAATCTGTCTTTTTTCCTGACCACGGACCTTAAATGAAAACTAAGAAAATCTGAAAAGTACGAAAAAATCAGACCAATTTTTTTTTCACTTTTTTGCCATAGTTCATACATTTCACATGTCTAGATGTGAAATAAAAATAATTTTGACAATAATTGACAGATTTTGAAATTTTTCAAAAATCTGTCTTTTTTCCTGACCACGGACCTTAAATGAAAACTAAGAAAATCTGAAAAGTACGAAAAAATGAAACCAATTTTTTTTTCACTTTTTTGCCATAGTTCATACATTTCACATGTCTAGATGTGAAATAAAAATAATTTGGACAATAATTGACAGATCTTGAAATTTGTAAAAAAAAAACTTTCTCTCATCCTGACCACGAAAATTAAAAAAATCTGAAAAGTACGAAAAAATCAGACCAATTTTTTTTTCACTTTTTTTGCCATAGTTCATACATTTCACATGTCTAGATGTGAAATAAAAATAATTTGGACAATAATTGACAGATTTTGAAATTTTTCAAAAATCTGTCTTTTTTCCTGACCACGGACCTTAAATGAAAACTAAGAAAATCTGAAAAGTACGAAAAAATGAAACCAATTTTTTTTTCACTTTTTTGCCATAGTTCATACATTTCACATGTCTAGATGTGAAATAAAAATAATTTGGACAATAATTGACAGATCTTGAAATTTTTCAAAAATCTGTCTTTTTTCCTGACCACGGACCTTAAATGAAAACTAAGAAAATCTGAAAAGTACGAAAAAATCAAACCAATTTTTTTTCACTTTTTTGCCATAGTTCATACATTTCACATGTCTAGATGTGAAATAAAAATAATTTGGACAATAATTGACAGATTTTGAAATTTTTCAAAAATCTGTCTTTTTTCCTGACCACGGACCTTAAATGAAAACTAAGAAAATCTGAAAAGTACGAAAAAATCAGACCAATTTTTTTTTCACTTTTTTTGCCATAGTTCATACATTTCACATGTCTAGATGTGAAATAAAAATAATTTGGACAATAATTGACAGATTTTGAAATTTTTCAAAAATCTGTCTTTTTTCCTGACCAAGGACCTTAAATGAAAACTAAGAAAATCTGAAAAGTACGAAAAAATCAAACCAATTTTTTTTTCACTTTTTTTGCCATAGTTCATACATTTCACATGTCTAGATGTGAAATAAAAATAATTTGGACAATAATTGACAGATTTTGAAATTTTTCAAAAATCTGTCTTTTTTCCTGACCACGGACCTTAAATGAAAACTAAGAAAATCTGAAAAGTACGAAAAACTCAAACCAATTTTTTTTTCACTTTTTTGCCATAGTTCATACATTTCACATGTCTAGATGTGAAATAAAAATAATTTGGACAATAATTGACAGATTTTGAAATTTTTCAAAAATCTGTCTTTTTTCCTGACCACGGACCTTAAATGAAAACTAAGAAAATCTGAAAAGTACGAAAAAATCAGACCAATTTTTTTTTCACTTTTTTGCCATAGTTCATACATTTCACATGTCTAGATGTGAAATAAAAATAATTTGGACAATAATTGACAGATTTTGAAATTTGTAAAAAAAAAACTTTCTTTCATCCTGACTGCGGAAATTAAAAAAATCTGAAAAGTACGAAAAAATCAGACCAATTTTTTTTTCACTTTTTTTGCCATAGTTCATACATTTCACATGTCTAGATGTGAAATAAAAATAATTTTGACAATAATTGACAGATTTTGAAATTTTTCAAAAATCTGTCTTTTTTCCTGACCACGGACCTTAAATGAAAACTAAGAAAATCTGAAAAGTACGAAAAAATGAAACCAATTTTTTTTTCACTTTTTTGCCATAGTTCATACATTTCACATGTCTAGATGTGAAATAAAAATAATTTGGACAATAATTGACAGATCTTGAAATTTGTAAAAAAAAAACTTTCTCTCATCCTGACCGCGAAAATTAAAAAAATCTGAAAAGTACGAAAAAATCAGACCAATTTTTTTTTCACTTTTTTTGCCATAGTTCATACATTTCACATGTCTAGATGTGAAATAAAAATAATTTGGACAATAATTGACAGATTTTGAAATTTTTCAAAAATCTGTCTTTTTTCCTGACCACGGACCTTAAATGAAAACTAAGAAAATCTGAAAAGTACGAAAAAATCAGACCAATTTTTTTTTCACTTTTTTTGCCATAGTTCATACATTTCACATGTCTAGATGTGAAATAAAAATAATTTTGACAATAATTGACAGATTTTGAAATTTTTCAAAAATCTGTCTTTTTTCCTGACCACGGACCTTAACTGAAAACTAAGAAAATCTGAAAAGTACGAAAAAATGAAACCAATTTTTTTTTCACTTTTTTGCCATAGTTCATACATTTCACATGTCTAGATGTGAAATAAAAATAATTTGGACAATAATTGACAGATCTTGAAATTTGTAAAAAAAAAACTTTCTCTCATCCTGACCACGAAAATTAAAAAAATCTGAAAAGTACGAAAAAATCAGACCAATTTTTTTTTCACTTTTTTTGCCATAGTTCATACATTTCACATGTCTAGATGTGAAATAAAAATAATTTGGACAATAATTGACAGATTTTGAAATTTTTCAAAAATCTGTCTTTTTTCCTGACCACGGACCTTAAATGAAAACTAAGAAAATCTGAAAAGTACGAAAAAATGAAACCAATTTTTTTTTCACTTTTTTGCCATAGTTCATACATTTCACATGTCTAGATGTGAAATAAAAATAATTTGGACAATAATTGACAGATCTTGAAATTTTTCAAAAATCTGTCTTTTTTCCTGACCACGGACCTTAAATGAAAACTAAGAAAATCTGAAAAGTACGAAAAAATCAAACCAATTTTTTTTCAAATTTTTTGCCATAGTTCATACATTTCACATGTCTAGATGTGAAATAAAAATAATTTGGACAATAATTGACAGATTTTGAAATTTTTCAAAAATCTGTCTTTTTTCCTGACCACGGACCTTAAATGAAAACTAAGAAAATCTGAAAAGTACGAAAAAATCAAACCAATTTTTTTTCACTTTTTTGCCATAGTTCATACATTTCACATGTCTAGATGTGAAATAAAAATAATTTGGACAATAATTGACAGATTTTGAAATTTTTCAAAAATCTGTCTTTTTTCCTGACCACGGATCTTAAATGAAAACTAAGAAAATCTGAAAAGTACGAAAAAATCAGACCAATTTTTTTTTCACTTTTTTTGCCATAGTTCATACATTTCACATGTCTAGATGTGAAATAAAAATAATTTGGACAATAATTGACAGATTTTGAAATTTTTCAAAAATCTGTCTTTTTTCCTGACCAAGGACCTTAAATGAAAACTAAGAAAATCTGAAAAGTACGAAAAAATCAAACCAATTTTTTTTTCACTTTTTTGCCATAGTTCATACATTTCACATGTCTAGATGTGAAATAAAAATAATTTGGACAATAATTGACAGATTTTGAAATTTTTCAAAAATCTGTCTTTTTTCCTGACCACGGACCTTAAATGAAAACTAAGAAAATCTGAAAAGTACGAAAAAATCAGACCAATTTTTTTTTCACTTTTTTTGCCATAGTTCATACATTTCACATGTCTAGATGTGAAATAAAAATAATTTTGACAATAATTGACAGATTTTGAAATTTTTAAAAAATCTGTCTTTTTTCCTGACCACGGACCTTAAATGAAAACTAAAAAAATCTGAAAAGTACGAAAAAATGAAACCAATTTTTTTTTCACTTTTTTGCCATAGTTCATACATTTCACATGTCTAGATGTGAAATAAAAATAATTTGGACAATAATTGACAGATCTTGAAATTTTTAAAAAATCTGTCTTTTTTCCTGACCACGGACCTTAAATGAAAACTAAGAAAATCTGAAAAGTACGAAAAAATCAGACCAATTTTTTTTTCACTTTTTTTGCCATAGTTCATACATTTCACATGTCTAGATGTGAAATAAAAATAATTTGGACAATAATTGACAGATTTTGAAATTTTTCAAAAATCTGTCTTTTTTCCTGACCACGGACCTTAAATGAAAACTAAGAAAATCTGAAAAGTATGAAAAAATCAGACCAATTTTTTTTTCACTTTTTTTGCCATAGTTCATACATTTCACATGTCTAGATGTGAAATAAAAATAATTTTGACAATAATTGACAGATTTTGAAATTTTTCAAAAATCTGTCTTTTTTCCTGACCACGGACCTTAAATGAAAACTAAGAAAATCTGAAAAGTACGAAAAAATCAAACCAATTTTTTTTCACTTTTTTGCCATAGTTCATACATTTCACATGTCTAGATGTGAAATAAAAATAATTTGGACAATAATTGACAGATTTTGAAATTTTTCAAAAATCTGTCTTTTTTCCTGACCAAGGACCTTAAATGAAAACTAAGAAAATCTGAAAAGTACGAAAAAATCAAACCAATTTTTTTTTCACTTTTTTGCCATAGTTCATACATTTCACATGTCTAGATGTGAAATAAAAATAATTTGGACAATAATTGACAGATTTTGAAATTTTTCAAAAATCTGTCTTTTTTCCTGACCACGGACCTTAAATGAAAACTAAGAAAATCTGAAAAGTACGAAAAAATCAAACCAATTTTTTTTTCACTTTTTTGCCATAGTTCATACATTTCACATGTCTAGATGTGAAATAAAAATAATTTGGACAATAATTGACAGATTTTGAAATTTTTCAAAAATCAGTCTTTTTTCCTGACCACGGACCTTAAATGAAAACTAAGAAAATCTGAAAAGTACGAAAAAATCAGACCAATTTTTTTTTCACTTTTTTTGCCATAGTTCATACATTTCACATGTCTAGATGTGAAATAAAAATAATTTTGACAATAATTGACAGATTTTGAAATTTTTCAAAAATCTGTCTTTTTTCCTGACCACGGACCTTAAATGAAAACTAAGAAAATCTGAAAAGTACGAAAAAATCAGACCAATTTTTTTTTCACTTTTTTTGCCATAGTTCATACATTTCACATGTCTAGATGTGAAATAAAAATAATTTTGACAATAATTGACAGATTTTGAAATTTTTCAAAAATCTGTCTTTTTTCCTGACCACGGACCTTAAATGAAAACTAAGAAAATCTGAAAAGTACGAAAAAATCAAACCAATTTTTTTTCACTTTTTTGCCATAGTTCATACATTTCACATGTCTAGATGTGAAATAAAAATAATTTGGACAATAATTGACAGATTTTGAAATTTTTCAAAAATCTGTCTTTTTTCCTGACCAAGGACCTTAAATGAAAACTAAGAAAATCTGAAAAGTACGAAAAAATCAAACCAATTTTTTTTCACTTTTTTGCCATAGTTCATACATTTCACATGTCTAGATGTGAAATAAAAATAATTTGGACAATAATTGACAGATTTTGAAATTTTTCAAAAATCTGTCTTTTTTCCTGACCAAGGACCTTAAATGAAAACTAAGAAAATCTGAAAAGTACGAAAAAATCAAACCAATTTTTTTTTCACTTTTTTGCCATAGTTCATACATTTCACATGTCTAGATGTGAAATAAAAATAATTTGGACAATAATTGACAGATTTTGAAATTTTTCAAAAATCTGTCTTTTTTCCTGACCACGGACCTTAAATGAAAACTAAGAAAATCTGAAAAGTACGAAAAAATCAAACCAATTTTTTTTTCACTTTTTTGCCATAGTTCATACATTTCACATGTCTAGATGTGAAATAAAAATAATTTGGACAATAATTGACAGATTTTGAAATTTTTCAAAAATCTGTCTTTTTTCCTGACCAAGGACCTTAAATGAAAACTAAGAAAATCTGAAAAGTACGAAAAAATCAAACCAATTTTTTTTTCACTTTTTTGCCATAGTTCATACATTTCACATGTCTAGATGTGAAATAAAAATAATTTGGACAATAATTGACAGATTTTGAAATTTTTTAAAAATCTGTCTTTTTTCCTGACCACGGACCTTAAATGAAAACTAAGAAAATCTGAAAAGTACGAAAAAATCAGACCAATTTTTTTTTCACTTTTTTTGCCATAGTTCATACATTTCACATGTCTAGATGTGAAATAAAAATAATTTTGACAATAATTGACAGATTTTGAAATTTTTCAAAAATCTGTCTTTTTTCCAGACCACGGACCTTAAATGAAAACTAAAAAAATCTGAAAAGTACGAAAAAATGAAACCAATTTTTTTTTCACTTTTTTGCCATAGTTCATACATTTCACATGTCTAGATGTGAAATAAAAATAATTTGGACAATAATTGACAGATCTTGAAATTTTTCAAAAATCTGTCTTTTTTCCTGACCACGGACCTTAAATGAAAACTAAGAAAATCTGAAAAGTACGAAAAAATGAAACCAATTTTTTTTTCACTTTTTTGCCATAGTTCATACATTTCACATGTCTAGATGTGAAATAAAAATAATTTGGACAATAATTGACAGATTTTGAAATTTGTAAAAAAAAAACTTTCTTTCATCCTGACTGCGGAAATTAAAAAAATCTGAAAAGTACGAAAAAATCAGACCAATTTTTTTTTCACTTTTTTTGCCATAGTTCATACATTTCACATGTCTAGATGTGAAATAAAAATAATTTGGACAATAATTGACAGATTTTGAAATTTTTCAAAAATCTGTCTTTTTTCCTGACCACGGACCTTAAATGAAAACTAAGAAAATCTGAAAAGTACGAAAAAATCAGACCAATTTTTTTTTCACTTTTTTTGCCATAGTTCATACATTTCACATGTCTAGATGTGAAATAAAAATAATTTGGACAATAATTGACAGATTTTGAAATTTTTCAAAAATCTGTCTTTTTTCCTGACCACGGACCTTAAATGAAAACTAAGAAAATCTGAAAAGTATGAAAAAATCAGACCAATTTTTTTTTCACTTTTTTTGCCATAGTTCATACATTTCACATGTCTAGATGTGAAATAAAAATAATTTTGACAATAATTGACAGATTTTGAAATTTTTCAAAAATCTGTCTTTTTTCCTGACCACGGACCTTAAATGAAAACTAAGAAAATCTGAAAAGTACGAAAAAATCAAACCAATTTTTTTTCACTTTTTTGCCATAGTTCATACATTTCACATGTCTAGATGTGAAATAAAAATAATTTGGACAATAATTGACAGATTTTGAAATTTTTCAAAAATCTGTCTTTTTTCCTGACCAAGGACCTTAAATGAAAACTAAGAAAATCTGAAAAGTACGAAAAAATCAAACCAATTTTTTTTTCACTTTTTTGCCATAGTTCATACATTTCACATGTCTAGATGTGAAATAAAAATAATTTGGACAATAATTGACAGATTTTGAAATTTTTCAAAAATCTGTCTTTTTTCCTGACCACGGACCTTAAATGAAAACTAAGAAAATCTGAAAAGTACGAAAAAATCAAACCAATTTTTTTTTCACTTTTTTGCCATAGTTCATACATTTCACATGTCTAGATGTGAAATAAAAATAATTTTGACAATAATTGACAGATTTTGAAATTTTTCAAAAATCTGTCTTTTTTCCTGACCACGGACCTTAAATGAAAACTAAGAAAATCTGAAAAGTACGAAAAAATCAGACCAATTTTTTTTTCACTTTTTTTGCCATAGTTCATACATTTCACATGTCTAGATGTGAAATAAAAATAATTTTGACAATAATTGACAGATTTTGAAATTTTTCAAAAATCTGTCTTTTTTCCTGACCACGGACCTTAAATGAAAACTAAGAAAATCTGAAAAGTACGAAAAAATCAAACCAATTTTTTTTCACTTTTTTGCCATAGTTCATACATTTCACATGTCTAGATGTGAAATAAAAATAATTTGGACAATAATTGACAGATTTTGAAATTTTTCAAAAATCTGTCTTTTTTCCTGACCAAGGACCTTAAATGAAAACTAAGAAAATCTGAAAAGTACGAAAAAATCAAACCAATTTTTTTTCACTTTTTTGCCATAGTTCATACATTTCACATGTCTAGATGTGAAATAAAAATAATTTGGACAATAATTGACAGATTTTGAAATTTTTCAAAAATCTGTCTTTTTTCCTGACCAAGGACCTTAAATGAAAACTAAGAAAATCTGAAAAGTACGAAAAAATCAAACCAATTTTTTTTTCACTTTTTTGCCATAGTTCATACATTTCACATGTCTAGATGTGAAATAAAAATAATTTGGACAATAATTGACAGATTTTGAAATTTTTCAAAAATCTGTCTTTTTTCCTGACCACGGACCTTAAATGAAAACTAAGAAAATCTGAAAAGTACGAAAAAATCAAACCAATTTTTTTTTCACTTTTTTGCCATAGTTCATACATTTCACATGTCTAGATGTGAAATAAAAATAATTTGGACAATAATTGACAGATTTTGAAATTTTTCAAAAATCTGTCTTTTTTCCTGACCAAGGACCTTAAATGAAAACTAAGAAAATCTGAAAAGTACGAAAAAATCAAACCAATTTTTTTTTCACTTTTTTGCCATAGTTCATACATTTCACATGTCTAGATGTGAAATAAAAATAATTTGGACAATAATTGACAGATTTTGAAATTTTTTAAAAATCTGTCTTTTTTCCTGACCACGGACCTTAAATGAAAACTAAGAAAATCTGAAAAGTACGAAAAAATCAGACCAATTTTTTTTTCACTTTTTTTGCCATAGTTCATACATTTCACATGTCTAGATGTGAAATAAAAATAATTTTGACAATAATTGACAGATTTTGAAATTTTTCAAAAATCTGTCTTTTTTCCAGACCACGGACCTTAAATGAAAACTAAAAAAATCTGAAAAGTACGAAAAAATGAAACCAATTTTTTTTTCACTTTTTTGCCATAGTTCATACATTTCACATGTCTAGATGTGAAATAAAAATAATTTGGACAATAATTGACAGATCTTGAAATTTTTCAAAAATCTGTCTTTTTTCCTGACCACGGACCTTAAATGAAAACTAAGAAAATCTGAAAAGTACGAAAAAATGAAACCAATTTTTTTTTCACTTTTTTGCCATAGTTCATACATTTCACATGTCTAGATGTGAAATAAAAATAATTTGGACAATAATTGACAGATTTTGAAATTTGTAAAAAAAAAACTTTCTTTCATCCTGACTGCGGAAATTAAAAAAATCTGAAAAGTACGAAAAAATCAGACCAATTTTTTTTTCACTTTTTTTGCCATAGTTCATACATTTCACATGTCTAGATGTGAAATAAAAATAATTTGGACAATAATTGACAGATTTTGAAATTTTTCAAAAATCTGTCTTTTTTCCTGACCACGGACCTTAAATGAAAACTAAGAAAATCTGAAAAGTACGAAAAAATGAAACCAATTTTTTTTTCACTTTTTTGCCATAGTTCATACATTTCACATGTCTAGATGTGAAATAAAAATAATTTGGACAATAATTGACAGATCTTGAAATTTGTAAAAAAAAAACTTTCTCTCATCCTGACCACGAAAATTAAAAAAATCTGAAAAGTACGAAAAAATCAGACCAATTTTTTTTTCACTTTTTTTGCCATAGTTCATACATTTCACATGTCTAGATGTGAAATAAAAATAATTTGGACAATAATTGACAGATTTTGAAATTTTTCAAAAATCTGTCTTTTTTCCCTACCACGGACCTTAAATGAAAACTAAGAAAATCTGAAAAGTACGAAAAAATCAGACCAATTTTTTTTTCACTTTTTTTGCCATAGTTCATACATTTCACATGTCTAGATGTGAAATAAAAATAATTTTGACAATAATTGACAGATTTTGAAATTTTTCAAAAATCTGTCTTTTTTCCTGACCACGGACCTTAAATGAAAACTAAAAAAATCTGAAAAGTACGAAAAAATGAAACCAATTTTTTTTTCACTTTTTTGCCATAGTTCATACATTTCACATGTCTAGATGTGAAATAAAAATAATTTGGACAATAATTGACAGATCTTGAAATTTTTCAAAAATCTGTCTTTTTTCCTGACCACGGACCTTAAATGAAAACTAAGAAAATCTGAAAAGTACGAAAAAATCAAACCAATTTTTTTTCAAATTTTTTGCCATAGTTCATACATTTCACATGTCTAGATGTGAAATAAAAATAATTTGGACAATAATTTACAGATTTTGAAATTTGTAAAAAAAAAACTTTCTCTCATCCTGACCACGAAAATTAAAAAAATCTGAAAAGTACGAAAAAATCAGACCAATTTTTTTTCCACTTTTTTTGCCATAGTTCATACATTTCACATGTCTAGATGTGAAATAAAAATAATTTGGACAATAATTGACAGATTTTGAAATTTTTCAAAAATCTGTCTTTTTTCCTGACCACGGACCTTAAATGAAAACTAAGAAAATCTGAAAAGTACGAAAAAATCAGACCAATTTTTTTTTCACTTTTTTTGCCATAGTTCATACATTTCACATGTCTAGATGTGAAATAAAAATAATTTTGACAATAATTGACAGATTTTGAAATTTTTCAAAAATCTGTCTTTTTTCCTGACCACGGACCTTAAATGAAAACTAAGAAAATCTGAAAAGTACGAAAAAATGAAACCAATTTTTTTTTCACTTTTTTGCCATAGTTCATACATTTCACATGTCTAGATGTGAAATAAAAATAATTTTGACAATAATTGACAGATTTTGAAATTTTTCAAAAATCTGTCTTTTTTCCTGACCACGGACCTTAAATGAAAACTAAGAAAATCTGAAAAGTACGAAAAAATCAAACCAATTTTTTTTTCACTTTTTTGCCATAGTTCATACATTTCACATGTCTAGATGTGAAATAAAAATAATTTGGACAATAATTGACAGATTTTGAAATTTTTCAAAAATCTGTCTTTTTTCCTGACCACGGACCTTAAATGAAAACTAAGAAAATCTGAAAAGTACGAAAAAATGAAACCAATTTTTTTTTCACTTTTTTGCCATAGTTCATACATTTCACATGTCTAGATGTGAAATAAAAATAATTTGGACAATAATTGACAGATCTTGAAATTTGTAAAAAAAAAACTTTCTCTCATCCTGACCACGAAAATTAAAAAAATCTGAAAAGTACGAAAAAATCAGACCAATTTTTTTTTCACTTTTTTTGCCATAGTTCATACATTTCACATGTCTAGATGTGAAATAAAAATAATTTGGACAATAATTGACAGATTTTGAAATTTTTCAAAAATCTGTCTTTTTTCCTGACCACGGACCTTAAATGAAAACTAAGAAAATCTGAAAAGTACGAAAAAATCAGACCAATTTTTTTTTCACTTTTTTTGCCATAGTTCATACATTTCACATGTCTAGATGTGAAATAAAAATAATTTTGACAATAATTGACAGATTTTGAAATTTTTCAAAAATCTGTCTTTTTTCCTGACCACGGACCTTAAATGAAAACTAAGAAAATCTGAAAAGTACGAAAAAATCAAACCAATTTTTTTTTCACTTTTTTGCCATAGTTCATACATTTCACATGTCTAGATGTGAAATAAAAATAATTTGGACAATAATTGACAGATTTTGAAATTTTTCAAAAATCTGTCTTTTTTCCTGACCACGGACCTTAAATGAAAACTAAGAAAATCTGAAAAGTACGAAAAAATGAAACCAATTTTTTTTTCACTTTTTTGCCATAGTTCATACATTTCACATGTCTAGATGTGAAATAAAAATAATTTGGACAATAATTGACAGATCTTGAAATTTGTAAAAAAAAAACTTTCTCTCATCCTGACCACGAAAATTAAAAAAATCTGAAAAGTACGAAAAAATCAGACCAATTTTTTTTTCACTTTTTTTGCCATAGTTCATACATTTCACATGTCTAGATGTGAAATAAAAATAATTTGGACAATAATTGACAGATTTTGAAATTTTTCAAAAATCTGTCTTTTTTCCTGACCACGGACCTTAAATGAAAACTAAGAAAATCTGAAAAGTACGAAAAAATCAGACCAATTTTTTTTTCACTTTTTTTGCCATAGTTCATACATTTCACATGTCTAGATGTGAAATAAAAATAATTTTGACAATAATTGACAGATTTTGAAATTTTTCAAAAATCTGTCTTTTTTCCTGACCACGGACCTTAAATGAAAACTAAGAAAATCTGAAAAGTACGAAAAAATGAAACCAATTTTTTTTTCACTTTTTTGCCATAGTTCATACATTTCACATGTCTAGATGTGAAATAAAAATAATTTGGACAATAATTGACAGATCTTGAAATTTTTCAAAAATCTGTCTTTTTTCCTGACCACGGACCTTAAATGAAAACTAAGAAAATCTGAAAAGTACGAAAAAATCAAACCAATTTTTTTTCAAATTTTTTGCCATAGTTCATACATTTCACATGTCTAGATGTGAAATAAAAATAATTTGGACAATAATTTACAGATTTTGAAATTTGTAAAAAAAAAACTTTCTCTCATCCTGACCACGAAAATTAAAAAAATCTGAAAAGTACGAAAAAATCAGACCAATTTTTTTTTCACTTTTTTTGCCATAGTTCATACATTTCACATGTCTAGATGTGAAATAAAAATAATTTGGACAATAATTGACAGATTTTGAAATTTTTCAAAAATCTGTCTTTTTTCCTGACCACGGACCTTAAATGAAAACTAAGAAAATCTGAAAAGTACGAAAAAATCAGACCAATTTTTTTTTCACTTTTTTTGCCATAGTTCATACATTTCACATGTCTAGATGTGAAATAAAAATAATTTTGACAATAATTGACAGATTTTGAAATTTTTCAAAAATCTGTCTTTTTTCCTGACCACGGACCTTAAATGAAAACTAAGAAAATCTGAAAAGTACGAAAAAATCAAACCAATTTTTTTTTCACTTTTTTGCCATAGTTCATACATTTCACATGTCTAGATGTGAAATAAAAATAATTTGGACAATAATTGACAGATTTTGAAATTTTTCAAAAATCTGTCTTTTTTCCTGACCACGGACCTTAAATGAAAACTAAGAAAATCTGAAAAGTACGAAAAAATGAAACCAATTTTTTTTTCACTTTTTTGCCATAGTTCATACATTTCACATGTCTAGATGTGAAATAAAAATAATTTGGACAATAATTGACAGATCTTGAAATTTGTAAAAAAAAAACTTTCTCTCATCCTGACCACGAAAATTAAAAAAATCTGAAAAGTACGAAAAAATCAGACCAATTTTTTTTTCACTTTTTTTGCCATAGTTCATACATTTCACATGTCTAGATGTGAAATAAAAATAATTTGGACAATAATTGACAGATTTTGAAATTTTTCAAAAATCTGTCTTTTTTCCTGACCACGGACCTTAAATGAAAACTAAGAAAATCTGAAAAGTACGAAAAAATCAGACCAATTTTTTTTTCACTTTTTTTGCCATAGTTCATACATTTCACATGTCTAGATGTGAAATAAAAATAATTTTGACAATAATTGACAGATTTTGAAATTTTTCAAAAATCTGTCTTTTTTCCTGACCACGGACCTTAAATGAAAACTAAGAAAATCTGAAAAGTACGAAAAAATGAAACCAATTTTTTTTTCACTTTTTTGCCATAGTTCATACATTTCACATGTCTAGATGTGAAATAAAAATAATTTGGACAATAATTGACAGATCTTGAAATTTTTCAAAAATCTGTCTTTTTTCCTGACCACGGACCTTAAATGAAAACTAAGAAAATCTGAAAAGTACGAAAAAATCAAACCAATTTTTTTTCAAATTTTTTGCCATAGTTCATACATTTCACATGTCTAGATGTGAAATAAAAATAATTTGGACAATAATTTACAGATTTTGAAATTTGTAAAAAAAAAACTTTCTCTCATCCTGACCACGAAAATTAAAAAAATCTGAAAAGTACGAAAAAATCAGACCAATTTTTTTTCCACTTTTTTTGCCATAGTTCATACATTTCACATGTCTAGATGTGAAATAAAAATAATTTGGACAATAATTGACAGATTTTGAAATTTTTTAAAAATCTGTCTTTTTTCCTGACCACGGACCTTAAATGAAAACTAAGAAAGTCTGAAAAGTACGAAAAAATCAGACCAATTTTTTTTTCACTTTTTTTGCCATAGTTCATACATTTCACATGTCTAGATGTGAAATAAAAATAATTTTGACAATAATTGACAGATTTTGAAATTTTTCAAAAATCTGTCTTTTTTCCTGACCACGGACCTTAAATGAAAACTAAGAAAATCTGAAAAGTACGAAAAAATCAAACCAATTTTTTTTTCACTTTTTTGCCATAGTTCATACATTTCACATGTCTAGATGTGAAATAAAAATAATTTGGACAATAATTGACAGATTTTGAAATTTTTCAAAAATCTGTCTTTTTTCCTGACCACGGACCTTAAATGAAAACTAAGAAAATCTGAAAAGTACGAAAAAATCAAACCAATTTTTTTTTCACTTTTTTGCCATAGTTCATACATTTCACATGTCTAGATGTGAAATAAAAATAATTTGGACAATAATTGACAGATTTTGAAATTTTTCAAAAATCTGTCTTTTTTCCTGACCACGGACCTTAAATGAAAACTAAGAAAATCTGAAAAGTACGAAAAACTCAAACCAATTTTTTTTTCACTTTTTTGCCATAGTTCATACATTTCACATGTCTAGATGTGAAATAAAAATAATTTGGACAATAATTGACAGATTTTGAAATTTTTCAAAAATCTGTCTTTTTTCCTGACCACGGACCTTAAATGAAAACTAAGAAAATCTGAAAAGTACGAAAAAATCAGACCAATTTTTTTTTCACTTTTTTTGCCATAGTTCATACATTTCACATGTCTAGATGTGAAATAAAAATAATTTTGACAATAATTGACAGATTTTGAAATTTTTCAAAAATCTGTCTTTTTTCCTGACCACGGACCTTAAATGAAAACTAAGAAAATCTGAAAAGTACGAAAAAATGAAACCAATTTTTTTTTCACTTTTTTGCCATAGTTCATACATTTCACATGTCTAGATGTGAAATAAAAATAATTTGGACAATAATTGACAGATTTTGAAATTTTTCAAAAATCTGTCTTTTTTCCTGACCACGGACCTTAAATGAAAACTAAGAAAATCTGAAAAGTACGAAAAAATGAAACCAATTTTTTTTTCACTTTTTTGCCATAGTTCATACATTTCACATGTCTAGATGTGAAATAAAAATAATTTTGACAATAATTGACAGATTTTTAAATTTTTCAAAAATCTGTCTTTTTTCCTGACCACGGACCTTAAATGAAAACTAAGAAAATCTGAAAAGTACGAAAAAATCAAACCAATTTTTTTTTCACTTTTTTGCCATAGTTCATACATTTCACATGTCTAGATGTGAAATAAAAATAATTTGGACAATAATTGACAGATTTTGAAATTTTTCAAAAATCTGTCTTTTTTCCTGACCACGGACCTTAAATGAAAACTAAGAAAATCTGAAAAGTACGAAAAAATGAAACCAATTTTTTTTTCACTTTTTTGCCATAGTTCATACATTTCACATGTCTAGATGTGAAATAAAAATAATTTGGACAATAATTGACAGATCTTGAAATTTTTCAAAAATCTGTCTTTTTTCCTGACCACGGACCTTAAATGAAAACTAAGAAAATCTGAAAAGTACGAAAAAATCAAACCAATTTTTTTTCAAATTTTTTGCCATAGTTCATACATTTCACATGTCTAGATGTGAAATAAAAATAATTTGGACAATAATTTACAGATTTTGAAATTTGTAAAAAAAAAACTTTCTCTCATCCTGACCACGAAAATTAAAAAAATCTGAAAAGTACGAAAAAATCAGACCAATTTTTTTTTCACTTTTTTTGCCATAGTTCATACATTTCACATGTCTAGATGTGAAATAAAAATAATTTGGACAATAATTGACAGATTTTGAAATTTTTCAAAAATCTGTCTTTTTTCCTGACCACGGACCTTAAATGAAAACTAAGAAAATCTGAAAAGTACGAAAAAATCAGACCAATTTTTTTTTCACTTTTTTTGCCATAGTTCATACATTTCACATGTCTAGATGTGAAATAAAAATAATTTTGACAATAATTGACAGATTTTGAAATTTTTCAAAAATCTGTCTTTTTTCCTGACCACGGACCTTAAATGAAAACTAAGAAAATCTGAAAAGTACGAAAAAATGAAACCAATTTTTTTTTCACTTTTTTGCCATAGTTCATACATTTCACATGTCTAGATGTGAAATAAAAATAATTTTGACAATAATTGACAGATTTTGAAATTTTTCAAAAATCTGTCTTTTTTCCTGACCACGGACCTTAAATGAAAACTAAGAAAATCTGAAAAGTACGAAAAAATCAAACCAATTTTTTTTTCACTTTTTTGCCATAGTTCATACATTTCACATGTCTAGATGTGAAATAAAAATAATTTGGACAATAATTGACAGATTTTGAAATTTTTCAAAAATCTGTCTTTTTTCCTGACCACGGACCTTAAATGAAAACTAAGAAAATCTGAAAAGTACGAAAAACTCAAACCAATTTTTTTTTCACTTTTTTGCCATAGTTCATACATTTCACATGTCTAGATGTGAAATAAAAATAATTTGGACAATAATTGACAGATTTTGAAATTTTTCAAAAATCTGTCTTTTTTCCTGACCACGGACCTTAAATGAAAACTAAGAAAATCTGAAAAGTACGAAAAACTCAAACCAATTTTTTTTTCACTTTTTTGCCATAGTTCATACATTTCACATGTCTAGATGTGAAATAAAAATAATTTGGACAATAATTGACAGATTTTGAAATTTTTCAAAAATCTGTCTTTTTTCCTGACCACGGACCTTAAATGAAAACTAAGAAAATCTGAAAAGTACGAAAAAATCAGACCAATTTTTTTTTCACTTTTTTTGCCATAGTTCATACATTTCACATGTCTAGATGTGAAATAAAAATAATTTTGACAATAATTGACAGATTTTGAAATTTTTCAAAAATCTGTCTTTTTTCCTGACCACGGACCTTAAATGAAAACTAAGAAAATCTGAAAAGTACGAAAAAATCAAACCAATTTTTTTTTCACTTTTTTGCCATAGTTCATACATTTCACATGTCTAGATGTGAAATAAAAATAATTTGGACAATAATTGACAGATTTTGAAATTTTTCAAAAATCTGTCTTTTTTCCTGACCACGGACCTTAAATGAAAACTAAGAAAATCTGAAAAGTACGAAAAACTCAAACCAATTTTTTTTTCACTTTTTTGCCATAGTTCATACATTTCACATGTCTAGATGTGAAATAAAAATAATTTGGACAATAATTGACAGATTTTGAAATTTTTCAAAAATCTGTCTTTTTTCCTGACCACGGACCTTAAATGAAAACTAAGAAAATCTGAAAAGTACGAAAAAATCAGACCAATTTTTTTTTCACTTTTTTTGCCATAGTTCATACATTTCACATGTCTAGATGTGAAATAAAAATAATTTTGACAATAATTGACAGATTTTGAAATTTTTCAAAAATCTGTCTTTTTTCCTGACCACGGACCTTAAATGAAAACTAAGAAAATCTGAAAAGTACGAAAAAATGAAACCAATTTTTTTTTCACTTTTTTGCCATAGTTCATACATTTCACATGTCTAGATGTGAAATAAAAATAATTTGGACAATAATTGACAGATTTTGAAATTTTTCAAAAATCTGTCTTTTTTCCTGACCACGGACCTTAAATGAAAACTAAGAAAATCTGAAAAGTACGAAAAAATGAAACCAATTTTTTTTTCACTTTTTTGCCATAGTTCATACATTTCACATGTCTAGATGTGAAATAAAAATAATTTTGACAATAATTGACAGATTTTTAAATTTTTCAAAAATCTGTCTTTTTTCCTGACCACGGACCTTAAATGAAAACTAAGAAAATCTGAAAAGTACGAAAAAATCAAACCAATTTTTTTTTCACTTTTTTGCCATAGTTCATACATTTCACATGTCTAGATGTGAAATAAAAATAATTTGGACAATAATTGACAGATTTTGAAATTTTTCAAAAATCTGTCTTTTTTCCTGACCACGGACCTTAAATGAAAACTAAGAAAATCTGAAAAGTACGAAAAAATGAAACCAATTTTTTTTTCACTTTTTTGCCATAGTTCATACATTTCACATGTCTAGATGTGAAATAAAAATAATTTGGACAATAATTGACAGATCTTGAAATTTTTCAAAAATCTGTCTTTTTTCCTGACCACGGACCTTAAATGAAAACTAAGAAAATCTGAAAAGTACGAAAAAATCAAACCAATTTTTTTTCAAATTTTTTGCCATAGTTCATACATTTCACATGTCTAGATGTGAAATAAAAATAATTTGGACAATAATTTACAGATTTTGAAATTTGTAAAAAAAAAACTTTCTCTCATCCTGACCACGAAAATTAAAAAAATCTGAAAAGTACGAAAAAATCAGACCAATTTTTTTTTCACTTTTTTTGCCATAGTTCATACATTTCACATGTCTAGATGTGAAATAAAAATAATTTGGACAATAATTGACAGATTTTGAAATTTTTCAAAAATCTGTCTTTTTTCCTGACCACGGACCTTAAATGAAAACTAAGAAAATCTGAAAAGTACGAAAAAATCAGACCAATTTTTTTTTCACTTTTTTTGCCATAGTTCATACATTTCACATGTCTAGATGTGAAATAAAAATAATTTTGACAATAATTGACAGATTTTGAAATTTTTCAAAAATCTGTCTTTTTTCCTGACCACGGACCTTAAATGAAAACTAAGAAAATCTGAAAAGTACGAAAAAATGAAACCAATTTTTTTTTCACTTTTTTGCCATAGTTCATACATTTCACATGTCTAGATGTGAAATAAAAATAATTTTGACAATAATTGACAGATTTTGAAATTTTTCAAAAATCTGTCTTTTTTCCTGACCACGGACCTTAAATGAAAACTAAGAAAATCTGAAAAGTACGAAAAAATCAAACCAATTTTTTTTTCACTTTTTTGCCATAGTTCATACATTTCACATGTCTAGATGTGAAATAAAAATAATTTGGACAATAATTGACAGATTTTGAAATTTTTCAAAAATCTGTCTTTTTTCCTGACCACGGACCTTAAATGAAAACTAAGAAAATCTGAAAAGTACGAAAAAATGAAACCAATTTTTTTTTCACTTTTTTGCCATAGTTCATACATTTCACATGTCTAGATGTGAAATAAAAATAATTTGGACAATAATTGACAGATCTTGAAATTTTTCAAAAATCTGTCTTTTTTCCTGACCACGGACCTTAAATGAAAACTAAGAAAATCTGAAAAGTACGAAAAAATCAAACCAATTTTTTTTCAAATTTTTTGCCATAGTTCATACATTTCACATGTCTAGATGTGAAATAAAAATAATTTGGACAATAATTTACAGATTTTGAAATTTGTAAAAAAAAAACTTTCTCTCATCCTGACCACGAAAATTAAAAAAATCTGAAAAGTACGAAAAAATCAGACCAATTTTTTTTTCACTTTTTTTGCCATAGTTCATACATTACACATGTCTAGATGTGAAATAAAAATAATTTGGACAATAATTGACAGATTTTGAAATTTTTCAAAAATCTGTCTTTTTTCCTGACCACGGACCTTAAATGAAAACTAAGAAAATCTGAAAAGTACGAAAAAATCAAACCAATTTTTTTTTCACTTTTTTGCCATAGTTCATACATTTCACATGTCTAGATGTGAAATAAAAATAATTTGGACAATAATTGACAGATTTTGAAATTTTTCAAAAATCTGTCTTTTTTCCTGACCACGGACCTTAAATGAAAACTAAGAAAATCTGAAAAGTACGAAAAAATCAAACCAATTTTTTTTTCACTTTTTTGCCATAGTTCATACATTTCACATGTCTAGATGTGAAATAAAAATAATTTGGACAATAATTGACAGATTTTGAAATTTTTCAAAAATCTGTCTTTTTTCCTGACCACGGACCTTAAATGAAAACTAAGAAAATCTGAAAAGTACGAAAAACTCAAACCAATTTTTTTTTCACTTTTTTGCCATAGTTCATACATTTCACATGTCTAGATGTGAAATAAAAATAATTTGGACAATAATTGACAGATTTTGAAATTTTTCAAAAATCTGTCTTTTTTCCTGACCACGGACCTTAAATGAAAACTAAGAAAATCTGAAAAGTACGAAAAAATCAGACCAATTTTTTTTTCACTTTTTTTGCCATAGTTCATACATTTCACATGTCTAGATGTGAAATAAAAATAATTTTGACAATAATTGACAGATTTTGAAATTTTTCAAAAATCTGTCTTTTTTCCTGACCACGGACCTTAAATGAAAACTAAGAAAATCTGAAAAGTACGAAAAAATGAAACCAATTTTTTTTTCACTTTTTTGCCATAGTTCATACATTTCACATGTCTAGATGTGAAATAAAAATAATTTGGACAATAATTGACAGATTTTGAAATTTTTCAAAAATCTGTCTTTTTTCCTGACCACGGACCTTAAATGAAAACTAAGAAAATCTGAAAAGTACGAAAAAATCAGACCAATTTTTTTTTCACTTTTTTTGCCATAGTTCATACATTTCACATGTCTAGATGTGAAATAAAAATAATTTTGACAATAATTGACAGATTTTGAAATTTTTCAAAAATCTGTCTTTTTTCCTGACCACGGACCTTAAATGAAAACTAAGAAAATCTGAAAAGTACGAAAAAATCAGACCAATTTTTTTTTCACTTTTTTTGCCATAGTTCATACATTTCACATGTCTAGATGTGAAATAAAAATAATTTTGACAATAATTGACAGATTTTGAAATTTTTCAAAAATCTGTCTTTTTTCCTGACCACGGACCTTAAATGAAAACTAAGAAAATCTGAAAAGTACGAAAAAATGAAACCAATTTTTTTTTCACTTTTTTGCCATAGTTCATACATTTCACATGTCTAGATGTGAAATAAAAATAATTTTGACAATAATTGACAGATTTTGAAATTTTTCAAAAATCTGTCTTTTTTCCTGACCACGGACCTTAAATGAAAACTAAGAAAATCTGAAAAGTACGAAAAAATCAAACCAATTTTTTTTTCACTTTTTTGCCATAGTTCATACATTTCACATGTCTAGATGTGAAATAAAAATAATTTGGACAATAATTGACAGATTTTGAAATTTTTCAAAAATCTGTCTTTTTTCCTGACCACGGACCTTAAATGAAAACTAAGAAAATCTGAAAAGTACGAAAAAATGAAACCAATTTTTTTTTCACTTTTTTGCCATAGTTCATACATTTCACATGTCTAGATGTGAAATAAAAATAATTTGGACAATAATTGACAGATCTTGAAATTTTTCAAAAATCTGTCTTTTTTCCTGACCACGGACCTTAAATGAAAACTAAGAAAATCTGAAAAGTACGAAAAAATCAAACCAATTTTTTTTCAAATTTTTTGCCATAGTTCATACATTTCACATGTCTAGATGTGAAATAAAAATAATTTGGACAATAATTTACAGATTTTGAAATTTGTAAAAAAAAAACTTTCTCTCATCCTGACCACGAAAATTAAAAAAATCTGAAAAGTACGAAAAAATCAGACCAATTTTTTTTTCACTTTTTTTGCCATAGTTCATACATTTCACATGTCTAGATGTGAAATAAAAATAATTTGGACAATAATTGACAGATTTTGAAATTTTTCAAAAATCTGTCTTTTTTCCTGACCACGGACCTTAAATGAAAACTAAGAAAATCTGAAAAGTACGAAAAAATCAGACCAATTTTTTTTTCACTTTTTTTGCCATAGTTCATACATTTCACATGTCTAGATGTGAAATAAAAATAATTTTGACAATAATTGACAGATTTTGAAATTTTTCAAAAATCTGTCTTTTTTCCTGACCACGGACCTTAAATGAAAACTAAGAAAATCTGAAAAGTACGAAAAAATGAAACCAATTTTTTTTTCACTTTTTTGCCATAGTTCATACATTTCACATGTCTAGATGTGAAATAAAAATAATTTGGACAATAATTGACAGATTTTGAAATTTTTCAAAAATCTGTCTTTTTTCCTGACCACGGACCTTAAATGAAAACTAAGAAAATCTGAAAAGTACGAAAAAATCAAACCAATTTTTTTTTCACTTTTTTGCCATAGTTCATACATTTCACATGTCTAGATGTGAAATAAAAATAATTTGGACAATAATTGACAGATTTTGAAATTTTTCAAAAATCTGTCTTTTTTCCTGACCACGGACCTTAAATGAAAACTAAGAAAATCTGAAAAGTACGAAAAACTCAAACCAATTTTTTTTTCACTTTTTTGCCATAGTTCATACATTTCACATGTCTAGATGTGAAATAAAAATAATTTGGACAATAATTGACAGATTTTGAAATTTTTCAAAAATCTGTCTTTTTTCCTGACCACGGACCTTAAATGAAAACTAAGAAAATCTGAAAAGTACGAAAAAATCAGACCAATTTTTTTTTCACTTTTTTTGCCATAGTTCATACATTTCACATGTCTAGATGTGAAATAAAAATAATTTTGACAATAATTGACAGATTTTGAAATTTTTCAAAAATCTGTCTTTTTTCCTGACCACGGACCTTAAATGAAAACTAAGAAAATCTGAAAAGTACGAAAAAATGAAACCAATTTTTTTTTCACTTTTTTGCCATAGTTCATACATTTCACATGTCTAGATGTGAAATAAAAATAATTTGGACAATAATTGACAGATCTTGAAATTTTTCAAAAATCTGTCTTTTTTCCTGACCATGGACCTTAAATGAAAACTAAGAAAATCTGAAAAGTACGAAAAAATGAAACCAATTTTTTTTTCACTTTTTTGCCATAGTTCATACATTTCACATGTCTAGATGTGAAATAAAAATAATTTGGACAATAATTGACAGATTTTGAAATTTGTAAAAAAAAAACTTTCTTTCATCCTGACTGCGGAAATTAAAAAAATCTGAAAAGTACGAAAAAATCAGACCAATTTTTTTTTCACTTTTTTTGCCATAGTTCATACATTTCACATGTCTAGATGTGAAATAAAAATAATTTGGACAATAATTGACAGATTTTGAAATTTTTCAAAAATCTGTCTTTTTTCCTGACCACGGACCTTAAATGAAAACTAAGAAAATCTGAAAAGTACGAAAAAATGAAACCAATTTTTTTTTCACTTTTTTGCCATAGTTCATACATTTCACATGTCTAGATGTGAAATAAAAATAATTTGGACAATAATTGACAGATCTTGAAATTTGTAAAAAAAAAACTTTCTCTCATCCTGACCACGAAAATTAAAAAAATCTGAAAAGTACGAAAAAATCAGACCAATTTTTTTTTCACTTTTTTTGCCATAGTTCATACATTTCACATGTCTAGATGTGAAATAAAAATAATTTGGACAATAATTGACAGATTTTGAAATTTTTCAAAAATCTGTCTTTTTTCCTGACCACGGACCTTAAATGAAAACTAAGAAAATCTGAAAAGTACGAAAAAATGAAACCAATTTTTTTTTCACTTTTTTGCCATAGTTCATACATTTCACATGTCTAGATGTGAAATAAAAATAATTTGGACAATAATTGACAGATCTTGAAATTTTTCAAAAATCTGTCTTTTTTCCTGACCACGGACCTTAAATGAAAACTAAGAAAATCTGAAAAGTACGAAAAAATCAAACCAATTTTTTTTCAAATTTTTTGCCATAGTTCATACATTTCACATGTCTAGATGTGAAATAAAAATAATTTGGACAATAATTGACAGATTTTGAAATTTTTCAAAAATCTGTCTTTTTTCCTGACCACGGACCTTAAATGAAAACTAAGAAAATCTGAAAAGTACGAAAAAATCAAACCAATTTTTTTTTCACTTTTTTGCCATAGTTCATACATTTCACATGTCTAGATGTGAAATAAAAATAATTTGGACAATAATTGACAGATTTTGAAATTTTTCAAAAATCTGTCTTTTTTCCTGACCACGGACCTTAAATGAAAACTAAGAAAATCTGAAAAGTACGAAAAACTCAAACCAATTTTTTTTTCACTTTTTTGCCATAGTTCATACATTTCACATGTCTAGATGTGAAATAAAAATAATTTGGACAATAATTGACAGATTTTGAAATTTTTCAAAAATCTGTCTTTTTTCCTGACCACGGACCTTAAATGAAAACTAAGAAAATCTGAAAAGTACGAAAAAATCAGACCAATTTTTTTTTCACTTTTTTTGCCATAGTTCATACATTTCACATGTCTAGATGTGAAATAAAAATAATTTTGACAATAATTGACAGATTTTGAAATTTTTCAAAAATCTGTCTTTTTTCCTGACCACGGACCTTAAATGAAAACTAAGAAAATCTGAAAAGTACGAAAAAATCAAACCAATTTTTTTTTCACTTTTTTGCCATAGTTCATACATTTCACATGTCTAGATGTGAAATAAAAATAATTTGGACAATAATTGACAGATCTTGAAATTTGTAAAAAAAAAACTTTCTCTCATCCTGACCACGAAAATTAAAAAAATCTGAAAAGTACGAAAAAATCAGACCAATTTTTTTTTCACTTTTTTTGCCATAGTTCATACATTTCACATGTCTAGATGTGAAATAAAAATAATTTTGACAATAATTGACAGATTTTGAAATTTTTCAAAAATCTGTCTTTTTTCCTGACCACGGACCTTAAATGAAAACTAAGAAAATCTGAAAAGTACGAAAAAATCAAACCAATTTTTTTTTCACTTTTTTGCCATAGTTCATACATTTCACATGTCTAGATGTGAAATAAAAATAATTTGGACAATAATTGACAGATTTTGAAATTTTTCAAAAATCTGTCTTTTTTCCTGACCAAGGACCTTAAATGAAAACTAAGAAAATCTGAAAAGTACGAAAAAATCAAACCAATTTTTTTTTCACTTTTTTGCCATAGTTCATACATTTCACATGTCTAGATGTGAAATAAAAATAATTTGGACAATAATTGACAGATTTTTAAATTTTTCAAAAATCTGTCTTTTTTCCTGACCACGGACCTTAAATGAAAACTAAAACTAAGAAAATCTGAAAAGTACGAAAAAATCAAACCAATTTTTTTTTCACTTTTTTGCCATAGTTCATACATTTCACATGTCTAGATGTGAAATAAAAATAATTTGGACAATAATTGACAGATTTTGAAATTTTTCAAAAATCTGTCTTTTTTCCTGACCAAGGACCTTAAATGAAAACTAAGAAAATCTGAAAAGTACGAAAAAATCAAACCAATTTTTTTTTCACTTTTTTGCCATAGTTCATACATTTCACATGTCTAGATGTGAAATAAAAATAATTTGGACAATAATTGACAGATTTTGAAATTTGTAAAAAAAAAACTTTCTTTCATCCTGACTGCGGAAATTAAAAAAATCTGAAAAGTACGAAAAAATCAGACCAATTTTTTTTTCACTTTTTTTGCCATAGTTCATACATTTCACATGTCTAGATGTGAAATAAAAATAATTTTGACAATAATTGACAGATTTTGAAATTTTTCAAAAATCTGTCTTTTTTCCTGACCACGGACCTTAAATGAAAACTAAGAAAATCTGAAAAGTACGAAAAAATGAAACCAATTTTTTTTTCACTTTTTTGCCATAGTTCATACATTTCACATGTCTAGATGTGAAATAAAAATAATTTGGACAATAATTGACAGATCTTGAAATTTTTCAAAAATCTGTCTTTTTTCCTGACCACGGACCTTAAATGAAAACTAAGAAAATCTGAAAAGTACGAAAAAATCAAACCAATTTTTTTTTCACTTTTTTGCCATAGTTCATACATTTCACATGTCTAGATGTGAAATAAAAATAATTTGGACAATAATTGACAGATTTTGAAATTTTTCAAAAATCTGTCTTTTTTCCTGACCACGGACCTTAAATGAAAACTAAGAAAATCTGAAAAGTACGAAAAAATGAAACCAATTTTTTTTTCACTTTTTTGCCATAGTTCATACATTTCACATGTCTAGATGTGAAATAAAAATAATTTTGACAATAATTGACAGATCTTGAAATTTTTCAAAAATCTGTCTTTTTTCCTGACCACGGACCTTAAATGAAAACTAAGAAAATCTGAAAAGTACGAAAAAATCAAACCAATTTTTTTTCAAATTTTTTGCCATAGTTCATACATTTCACATGTCTAGATGTGAAATAAAAATAATTTGGACAATAATTTACAGATTTTGAAATTTGTAAAAAAAAAACTTTCTCTCATCCTGACCACGAAAATTAAAAAAATCTGAAAAGTACGAAAAAATCAGACCAATTTTTTTTTCACTTTTTTGCCATAGTTCATACATTTCACATGTCTAGATGTGAAATAAAAATAATTTGGACAATAATTGACAGATTTTGAAATTTTTCAAAAATCTGTCTTTTTTCCTGACCACGGACCTTAAATGAAAACTAAGAAAATCTGAAAAGTACGAAAAACTCAAACCAATTTTTTTTTCACTTTTTTGCCATAGTTCATACATTTCACATGTCTAGATGTGAAATAAAAATAATTTGGACAATAATTGACAGATTTTGAAATTTTTCAAAATCTGTCTTTTTTCCTGACCACGGACCTTAAATGAAAACTAAGAAAATCTGAAAAGTACGAAAAAATGAAACCAATTTTTTTTTCACTTTTTTGCCATAGTTCATACATTTCACATGTCTAGATGTGAAATAAAAATAATTTGGACAATAATTGACAGATCTTGAAATTTTTCAAAAATCTGTCTTTTTTCCTGACCACGGACCTTAAATGAAAACTAAGAAAATCTGAAAAGTACGAAAAAATCAAACCAATTTTTTTTCAAATTTTTTGCCATAGTTCATACATTTCACATGTCTAGATGTGAAATAAAAATAATTTGGACAATAATTTACAGATTTTGAAATTTGTAAAAAAAAAACTTTCTCTCATCCTGACCACGAAAATTAAAAAAATCTGAAAAGTACGAAAAAATCAGACCAATTTTTTTTCACTTTTTTTGCCATAGTTCATACATTTCACATGTCTAGATGTGAAATAAAAATAATTTGGACAATAATTGACAGATTTTGAAATTTTTCAAAAATCTGTCTTTTTTCCTGACCACGGACCTTAAATGAAAACTAAGAAAATCTGAAAAGTACGAAAAAATCAGACCAATTTTTTTTTCACTTTTTTTGCCATAGTTCATACATTTCACATGTCTAGATGTGAAATAAAAATAATTTTGACAATAATTGACAGATTTTGAAATTTTTCAAAAATCTGTCTTTTTTCCTGACCACGGACCTTAAATGAAAACTAAGAAAATCTGAAAAGTACGAAAAAATCAAACCAATTTTTTTTCAAATTTTTTGCCATAGTTCATACATTTCACATGTCTAGATGTGAAATAAAAATAATTTGGACAATAATTTACAGATTTTGAAATTTGTAAAAAAAAAACTTTCTCTCATCCTGACCACGAAAATTAAAAAAATCTGAAAAGTACGAAAAAATCAGACCAATTTTTTTTTCACTTTTTTGCCATAGTTCATACATTTCACATGTCTAGATGTGAAATAAAAATAATTTGGACAATAATTGACAGATCTTGAAATTTGTAAAAAAAAAACTTTCTCTCATCCTGACCACGAAAATTAAAAAAATCTGAAAAGTACGAAAAAATCAGACCAATTTTTTTTCACTTTTTTTGCCATAGTTCATACATTTCACATGTCTAGATGTGAAATAAAAATAATTTTGACAATAATTGACAGATTTTGAAATTTTTCAAAAATCTGTCTTTTTTCCTGACCACGGACCTTAAATGAAAACTAAGAAAATCTGAAAAGTACGAAAAAATCAAACCAATTTTTTTTTCACTTTTTTGCCATAGTTCATACATTTCACATGTCTAGATGTGAAATAAAAATAATTTGGACAATAATTGACAGATTTTGAAATTTTTCAAAAATCTGTCTTTTTTCCTGACCAAGGACCTTAAATGAAAACTAAGAAAATCTGAAAAGTACGAAAAAATCAAACCAATTTTTTTTTCACTTTTTTGCCATAGTTCATACATTTCACATGTCTAGATGTGAAATAAAAATAATTTGGACAATAATTGACAGATTTTTAAATTTTTCAAAAATCTGTCTTTTTTCCTGACCACGGACCTTAAATGAAAACTAAGAAAATCTGAAAAGTACGAAAAAATCAAACCAATTTTTTTTTCACTTTTTTGCCATAGTTCATACATTTCACATGTCTAGATGTGAAATAAAAATAATTTGGACAATAATTGACAGATTTTGAAATTTTTCAAAAATCTGTCTTTTTTCCTGACCAAGGACCTTAAATGAAAACTAAGAAAATCTGAAAAGTACGAAAAAATCAAACCAATTTTTTTTTCACTTTTTTGCCATAGTTCATACATTTCACATGTCTAGATGTGAAATAAAAATAATTTGGACAATAATTGACAGATTTTGAAATTTGTAAAAAAAAAACTTTCTTTCATCCTGACTGCGGAAATTAAAAAAATCTGAAAAGTACGAAAAAATCAGACCAATTTTTTTTTCACTTTTTTTGCCATAGTTCATACATTTCACATGTCTAGATGTGAAATAAAAATAATTTTGACAATAATTGACAGATTTTGAAATTTTTCAAAAATCTGTCTTTTTTCCTGACCACGGACCTTAAATGAAAACTAAGAAAATCTGAAAAGTACGAAAAAATGAAACCAATTTTTTTTTCACTTTTTTGCCATAGTTCATACATTTCACATGTCTAGATGTGAAATAAAAATAATTTGGACAATAATTGACAGATCTTGAAATTTTTCAAAAATCTGTCTTTTTTCCTGACCACGGACCTTAAATGAAAACTAAGAAAATCTGAAAAGTACGAAAAAATCAAACCAATTTTTTTTTCACTTTTTTGCCATAGTTCATACATTTCACATGTCTAGATGTGAAATAAAAATAATTTGGACAATAATTGACAGATTTTGAAATTTTTCAAAAATCTGTCTTTTTTCCTGACCACGGACCTTAAATGAAAACTAAGAAAATCTGAAAAGTACGAAAAAATGAAACCAATTTTTTTTTCACTTTTTTGCCATAGTTCATACATTTCACATGTCTAGATGTGAAATAAAAATAATTTTGACAATAATTGACAGATCTTGAAATTTTTCAAAAATCTGTCTTTTTTCCTGACCACGGACCTTAAATGAAAACTAAGAAAATCTGAAAAGTACGAAAAAATCAAACCAATTTTTTTTCAAATTTTTTGCCATAGTTCATACATTTCACATGTCTAGATGTGAAATAAAAATAATTTGGACAATAATTTACAGATTTTGAAATTTGTAAAAAAAAAACTTTCTCTCATCCTGACCACGAAAATTAAAAAAATCTGAAAAGTACGAAAAAATCAGACCAATTTTTTTTCACTTTTTTGCCATAGTTCATACATTTCACATGTCTAGATGTGAAATAAAAATAATTTGGACAATAATTGACAGATTTTGAAATTTTTCAAAAATCTGTCTTTTTTCCTGACCACGGACCTTAAATGAAAACTAAGAAAATCTGAAAAGTACGAAAAACTCAAACCAATTTTTTTTTCACTTTTTTGCCATAGTTCATACATTTCACATGTCTAGATGTGAAATAAAAATAATTTGGACAATAATTGACAGATTTTGAAATTTTTCAAAAATCTGTCTTTTTTCCTGACCACGGACCTTAAATGAAAACTAAGAAAATCTGAAAAGTACGAAAAAATGAAACCAATTTTTTTTTCACTTTTTTGCCATAGTTCATACATTTCACATGTCTAGATGTGAAATAAAAATAATTTGGACAATAATTGACAGATCTTGAAATTTTTCAAAAATCTGTCTTTTTTCCTGACCACGGACCTTAAATGAAAACTAAGAAAATCTGAAAAGTACGAAAAAATCAAACCAATTTTTTTTCAAATTTTTTGCCATAGTTCATACATTTCACATGTCTAGATGTGAAATAAAAATAATTTGGACAATAATTTACAGATTTTGAAATTTGTAAAAAAAAACTTTCTCTCATCCTGACCACGAAAATTAAAAAAATCTGAAAAGTACGAAAAAATCAGACCAATTTTTTTTTCACTTTTTTTGCCATAGTTCATACATTTCACATGTCTAGATGTGAAATAAAAATAATTTGGACAATAATTGACAGATTTTGAAATTTTTCAAAAATCTGTCTTTTTTCCTGACCACGGACCTTAAATGAAAACTAAGAAAATCTGAAAAGTACGAAAAAATCAGACCAATTTTTTTTTCACTTTTTTTGCCATAGTTCATACATTTCACATGTCTAGATGTGAAATAAAAATAATTTTGACAATAATTGACAGATTTTGGAAATTTTTCAAAAATCTGTCTTTTTTCCTGACCACGGACCTTAAATGAAAACTAAGAAAATCTGAAAAGTACGAAAAAATCAAACCAATTTTTTTTCAAATTTTTTGCCATAGTTCATACATTTCACATGTCTAGATGTGAAATAAAAATAATTTGGACAATAATTTACAGATTTTGAAATTTGTAAAAAAAAAACTTTCTCTCATCCTGACCACGAAAATTAAAAAAATCTGAAAAGTACGAAAAAATCAGACCAATTTTTTTTTCACTTTTTTGCCATAGTTCATACATTTCACATGTCTAGATGTGAAATAAAAATAATTTGGACAATAATTGACAGATTTTGAAATTTTTCAAAAATCTGTCTTTTTTCCTGACCACGGACCTTAAATGAAAACTAAGAAAATCTGAAAAGTACGAAAAACTCAAACCAATTTTTTTTTCACTTTTTTGCCATAGTTCATACATTTCACATGTCTAGATGTGAAATAAAAATAATTTGGACAATAATTGACAGATTTTGAAATTTTTCAAAAATCTGTCTTTTTTCCTGACCACGGACCTTAAATGAAAACTAAGAAAATCTGAAAAGTACGAAAAAATGAAACCAATTTTTTTTTCACTTTTTTGCCATAGTTCATACATTTCACATGTCTAGATGTGAAATAAAAATAATTTGGACAATAATTTACAGATTTTGAAATTTTTCAAAAATCTGTCTTTTTTCCTGACCACGGACCTTAAATGAAAACTAAGAAAATCTGAAAAGTACGAAAAAATGAAACCAATTTTTTTTTCACTTTTTTGCCATAGTTCATACATTTCACATGTCTAGATGTGAAATAAAAATAATTTGGACAATAATTGACAGATCTTGAAATTTTTCAAAAATCTGTCTTTTTTCCTGACCACGGACCTTAAATGAAAACTAAGAAAATCTGAAAAGTACGAAAAAATGAAACCAATTTTTTTTTCACTTTTTTGCCATAGTTCATACATTTCACATGTCTAGATGTGAAATAAAAATAATTTGGACAATAATTGACAGATTTTGAAATTTGTAAAAAAAAAACTTTCTTTCATCCTGACTGCGGAAATTAAAAAAATCTGAAATGTACGAAAAAATCAGACCAATTTTTTTTTCACTTTTTTTGCCATAGTTCATACATTTCACATGTCTAGATGTGAAATAAAAATAATTTTGACAATAATTGACAGATTTTGAAATTTTTCAAAAATCTGTCTTTTTTCCTGACCACGGACCTTAAATGAAAACTAAGAAAATCTGAAAAGTACGAAAAAATGAAACCAATTTTTTTTTCACTTTTTTGCCATAGTTCATACATTTCACATGTCTAGATGTGAAATAAAAATAATTTGGACAATAATTGACAGATCTTGAAATTTTTCAAAAATCTGTCTTTTTTCCTGACCACGGACCTTAAATGAAAACTAAGAAAATCTGAAAAGTACGAAAAAATCAAACCAATTTTTTTTCAAATTTTTTGCCATAGTTCATACATTTCACATGTCTAGATGTGAAATAAAAATAATTTGGACAATAATTTACAGATTTTGAAATTTGTAAAAAAAAAACTTTCTCTCATCCTGACCACGAAAATTAAAAAAATCTGAAAAGTACGAAAAAATCAGACCAATTTTTTTTTCACTTTTTTTGCCATAGTTCATACATTTCACATGTCTAGATGTGAAATAAAAATAATTTGGACAATAATTGACAGATTTTGAAATTTTTCAAAAATCTGTCTTTTTTCCTGACCACGGACCTTAAATGAAAACTAAGAAAATCTGAAAAGTACGAAAAAATCAGACCAATTTTTTTTTCACTTTTTTTGCCATAGTTCATACATTTCACATGTCTAGATGTGAAATAAAAATAATTTTGACAATAATTGACAGATTTTGAAATTTTTCAAAAATCTGTCTTTTTTCCTGACCACGGACCTTAAATGAAAACTAAGAAAATCTGAAAAGTACGAAAAAATGAAACCAATTTTTTTTTCACTTTTTTGCCATAGTTCATACATTTCACATGTCTAGATGTGAAATAAAAATAATTTTGACAATAATTGACAGATTTTGAAATTTTTCAAAAATCTGTCTTTTTTCCTGACCACGGACCTTAAATGAAAACTAAGAAAATCTGAAAAGTACGAAAAAATGAAACCAATTTTTTTTTCACTTTTTTGCCATAGTTCATACATTTCACATGTCTAGATGTGAAATAAAAATAATTTGGACAATAATTGACAGATTTTGAAATTTTTCAAAAATCTGTCTTTTTTCCTGACCACGGACCTTAAATGAAAACTAAGAAAATCTGAAAAGTACGAAAAAATCAAACCAATTTTTTTTTCACTTTTTTGCCATAGTTTATACATTTCACATGTCTAGATGTGAAATAAAAATAATTTGGACAATAATTGACAGATTTTGAAATTTTTCAAAAATCTGTCTTTTTTCCTGACCACGGACCTTAAATGAAAACTAAGAAAATCTGAAAAGTACGAAAAACTCAAACCAATTTTTTTTTCACTTTTTTGCCATAGTTCATACATTTCACATGTCTAGATGTGAAATAAAAATAATTTGGACAATAATTGACAGATTTTGAAATTTTTCAAAAATCTGTCTTTTTTCCTGACCACGGACCTTAAATGAAAACTAAGAAAATCTGAAAAGTACGAAAAAATGAAACCAATTTTTTTTTCACTTTTTTGCCATAGTTCATACATTTCACATGTCTAGATGTGAAATAAAAATAATTTGGACAATAATTGACAGATCTTGAAATTTGTAAAAAAAAAACTTTCTCTCATCCTGACCACGAAAATTAAAAAAATCTGAAAAGTACGAAAAAATCAGACCAATTTTTTTTTCACTTTTTTTGCCATAGTTCATACATTTCACATGTCTAGATGTGAAATAAAAATAATTTGGACAATAATTGACAGATTTTGAAATTTTTCAAAAATCTGTCTTTTTTCCTGACCACGGACCTTAAATGAAAACTAAGAAAATCTGAAAAGTACGAAAAAATGAAACCAATTTTTTTTCAAATTTTTTGCCATAGTTCATACATTTCACATGTCTAGATGTGAAATAAAAATAATTTGGACAATAATTTACAGATTTTGAAATTTTTCAAAAATCTGTCTTTTTTCCTGACCACGGACCTTAAATGAAAACTAAGAAAATCTGAAAAGTACGAAAAAATGAAACCAATTTTTTTTTCACTTTTTTGCCATAGTTCATACATTTCACATGTCTAGATGTGAAATAAAAATAATTTGGACAATAATTGACAGATCTTGAAATTTTTCAAAAATCTGTCTTTTTTCCTGACCACGGACCTTAAATGAAAACTAAGAAAATCTGAAAAGTACGAAAAAATGAAACCAATTTTTTTTTCACTTTTTTGCCATAGTTCATACATTTCACATGTCTAGATGTGAAATAAAAATAATTTGGACAATAATTGACAGATTTTGAAATTTGTAAAAAAAAAACTTTCTTTCATCCTGACTGCGGAAATTAAAAAAATCTGAAATGTACGAAAAAATCAGACCAATTTTTTTTTCACTTTTTTTGCCATAGTTCATACATTTCACATGTCTAGAAGTGAAATAAAAATAATTTTGACAATAATTGACAGATTTTGAAATTTTTCAAAAATCTGTCTTTTTTCCTGACCACGGACCTTAAATGAAAACTAAGAAAATCTGAAAAGTACGAAAAAATGAAACCAATTTTTTTTTCACTTTTTTGCCATAGTTCATACATTTCACATGTCTAGATGTGAAATAAAAATAATTTGGACAATAATTGACAGATCTTGAAATTTTTCAAAAATCTGTCTTTTTTCCTGACCACGGACCTTAAATGAAAACTAAGAAAATCTGAAAAGTACGAAAAAATCAAACCAATTTTTTTTCAAATTTTTTGCCATAGTTCATACATTTCACATGTCTAGATGTGAAATAAAAATAATTTGGACAATAATTTACAGATTTTGAAATTTGTAAAAAAAAAACTTTCTCTCATCCTGACCACGAAAATTAAAAAAATCTGAAAAGTACGAAAAAATCAGACCAATTTTTTTTTCACTTTTTTTGCCATAGTTCATACATTTCACATGTCTAGATGTGAAATAAAAATAATTTGGACAATAATTGACAGATTTTGAAATTTTTCAAAAATCTGTCTTTTTTCCTGACCACGGACCTTAAATGAAAACTAAGAAAATCTGAAAAGTACGAAAAAATCAGACCAATTTTTTTTTCACTTTTTTTGCCATAGTTCATACATTTCACATGTCTAGATGTGAAATAAAAATAATTTTGACAATAATTGACAGATTTTGAAATTTTTCAAAAATCTGTCTTTTTTCCTGACCACGGACCTTAAATGAAAACTAAGAAAATCTGAAAAGTACGAAAAAATGAAACCAATTTTTTTTTCACTTTTTTGCCATAGTTCATACATTTCACATGTCTAGATGTGAAATAAAAATAATTTTGACAATAATTGACAGATTTTGAAATTTTTCAAAAATCTGTCTTTTTTCCTGACCACGGACCTTAAATGAAAACTAAGAAAATCTGAAAAGTACGAAAAAATGAAACCAATTTTTTTTTCACTTTTTTGCCATAGTTCATACATTTCACATGTCTAGATGTGAAATAAAAATAATTTGGACAATAATTGACAGATTTTGAAATTTTTCAAAAATCTGTCTTTTTTCCTGACCACGGACCTTAAATGAAAACTAAGAAAATCTGAAAAGTACGAAAAAATCAAACCAATTTTTTTTTCACTTTTTTGCCATAGTTTATACATTTCACATGTCTAGATGTGAAATAAAAATAATTTGGACAATAATTGACAGATTTTGAAATTTTTCAAAAATCTGTCTTTTTTCCTGACCACGGACCTTAAATGAAAACTAAGAAAATCTGAAAAGTACGAAAAACTCAAACCAATTTTTTTTTCACTTTTTTGCCATAGTTCATACATTTCACATGTCTAGATGTGAAATAAAAATAATTTGGACAATAATTGACAGATTTTGAAATTTTTCAAAAATCTGTCTTTTTTCCTGACCACGGACCTTAAATGAAAACTAAGAAAATCTGAAAAGTACGAAAAAATGAAACCAATTTTTTTTTCACTTTTTTGCCATAGTTCATACATTTCACATGTCTAGATGTGAAATAAAAATAATTTTGACAATAATTGACAGATTTTGAAATTTTTCAAAAATCTGTCTTTTTTCCTGACCACGGACCTTAAATGAAAACTAAGAAAATCTGAAAAGTACGAAAAAATGAAACCAATTTTTTTTTCACTTTTTTGCCATAGTTCATACATTTCACATGTCTAGATGTGAAATAAAAATAATTTGGACAATAATTGACAGATTTTGAAATTTTTCAAAAATCTGTCTTTTTTCCTGACCACGGACCTTAAATGAAAACTAAGAAAATCTGAAAAGTACGAAAAAATCAAACCAATTTTTTTTTCACTTTTTTGCCATAGTTTATACATTTCACATGTCTAGATGTGAAATAAAAATAATTTGGACAATAATTGACAGATTTTGAAATTTTTCAAAAATCTGTCTTTTTTCCTGACCACGGACCTTAAATGAAAACTAAGAAAATCTGAAAAGTACGAAAAACTCAAACCAATTTTTTTTTCACTTTTTTGCCATAGTTCATACATTTCACATGTCTAGATGTGAAATAAAAATAATTTGGACAATAATTGACAGATTTTGAAATTTTTCAAAAATCTGTCTTTTTTCCTGACCACGGACCTTAAATGAAAACTAAGAAAATCTGAAAAGTACGAAAAAATGAAACCAATTTTTTTTTCACTTTTTTGCCATAGTTCATACATTTCACATGTCTAGATGTGAAATAAAAATAATTTGGACAATAATTGACAGATCTTGAAATTTGTAAAAAAAAAACTTTCTCTCATCCTGACCACGAAAATTAAAAAAATCTGAAAAGTACGAAAAAATCAGACCAATTTTTTTTTCACTTTTTTTGCCATAGTTCATACATTTCACATGTCTAGATGTGAAATAAAAATAATTTGGACAATAATTGACAGATTTTGAAATTTTTCAAAAATCTGTCTTTTTTCCTGACCACGGACCTTAAATGAAAACTAAGAAAATCTGAAAAGTACGAAAAAATCAAACCAATTTTTTTTCAAATTTTTTGCCATAGTTCATACATTTCACATGTCTAGATGTGAAATAAAAATAATTTGGACAATAATTTACAGATTTTGAAATTTGTAAAAAAAAAACTTTCTCTCATCCTGACCACGAAAATTAAAAAAATCTGAAAAGTACGAAAAAATCAGACCAATTTTTTTTTCACTTTTTTGCCATAGTTCATACATTTCACATGTCTAGATGTGAAATAAAAATAATTTGGACAATAATTGACAGATTTTGAAATTTTTCAAAAATCTGTCTTTTTTCCTGACCACGGACCTTAAATGAAAACTAAGAAAATCTGAAAAGTACGAAAAACTCAAACCAATTTTTTTTTCACTTTTTTGCCATAGTTCATACATTTCACATGTCTAGATGTGAAATAAAAATAATTTGGACAATAATTGACAGATTTTGAAATTTTTCAAAAATCTGTCTTTTTTCCTGACCACGGACCTTAAATGAAAACTAAGAAAATCTGAAAAGTACGAAAAAATGAAACCAATTTTTTTTTCACTTTTTTGCCATAGTTCATACATTTCACATGTCTAGATGTGAAATAAAAATAATTTGGACAATAATTGACAGATTTTGAAATTTTTCAAAAATCTGTCTTTTTTCCTGACCACGGACCTTAAATGAAAACTAAGAAAATCTGAAAAGTACGAAAAAATGAAACCAATTTTTTTTTCACTTTTTTGCCATAGTTCATACATTTCACATGTCTAGATGTGAAATAAAAATAATTTGGACAATAATTGACAGATCTTGACATTTTTCAAAAATCTGTCTTTTTTCCTGACCACGGACCTTAAATGAAAACTAAGAAAATCTGAAAAGTACGAAAAAATGAAACCAATTTTTTTTTCACTTTTTTGCCATAGTTCATACATTTCACATGTCTAGATGTGAAATAAAAATAATTTGGACAATAATTGACAGATTTTGAAATTTGTAAAAAAAAAACTTTCTTTCATCCTGACTGCGGAAATTAAAAAAATCTGAAATGTACGAAAAAATCAGACCAATTTTTTTTTCACTTTTTTTGCCATAGTTCATACATTTCACATGTCTAGATGTGAAATAAAAATAATTTTGACAATAATTGACAGATTTTGAAATTTTTCAAAAATCTGTCTTTTTTCCTGACCACGGACCTTAAATGAAAACTAAGAAAATCTGAAAAGTACGAAAAAATGAAACCAATTTTTTTTTCACTTTTTTGCCATAGTTCATACATTTCACATGTCTAGATGTGAAATAAAAATAATTTGGACAATAATTGACAGATCTTGAAATTTTTCAAAAATCTGTCTTTTTTCCTGACCACGGACCTTAAATGAAAACTAAGAAAATCTGAAAAGTACGAAAAACTCAAACCAATTTTTTTTTCACTTTTTTGCCATAGTTCATACATTTCACATGTCTAGATGTGAAATAAAAATAATTTGGACAATAATTGACAGATTTTGAAATTTTTCAAAAATCTGTCTTTTTTCCTGACCACGGACCTTAAATGAAAACTAAGAAAATCTGAAAAGTACGAAAAAATGAAACCAATTTTTTTTTCACTTTTTTGCCATAGTTCATACATTTCACATGTCTAGATGTGAAATAAAAATAATTTGGACAATAATTGACAGATCTTGAAATTTGTAAAAAAAAAACTTTCTCTCATCCTGACCACGAAAATTAAAAAAATCTGAAAAGTACGAAAAAATCAGACCAATTTTTTTTTCACTTTTTTTGCCATAGTTCATACATTTCACATGTCTAGATGTGAAATAAAAATAATTTGGACAATAATTGACAGATTTTGAAATTTTTCAAAAATCTGTCTTTTTTCCTGACCACGGACCTTAAATGAAAACTAAGAAAATCTGAAAAGTACGAAAAAATCAATCCAATTTTTTTTCAAATTTTTTGCCATAGTTCATACATTTCACATGTCTAGATGTGAAATAAAAATAATTTGGACAATAATTTACAGATTTTGAAATTTGTAAAAAAAAAACTTTCTCTCATCCTGACCACGAAAATTAAAAAAATCTGAAAAGTACGAAAAAATCAGACCAATTTTTTTTTCACTTTTTTGCCATAGTTCATACATTTCACATGTCTAGATGTGAAATAAAAATAATTTGGACAATAATTGACAGATTTTGAAATTTTTCAAAAATCTGTCTTTTTTCCTGACCACGGACCTTAAATGAAAACTAAGAAAATCTGAAAAGTACGAAAAACTCAAACCAATTTTTTTTTCACTTTTTTGCCATAGTTCATACATTTCACATGTCTAGATGTGAAATAAAAATAATTTGGACAATAATTGACAGATTTTGAAATTTTTCAAAAATCTGTCTTTTTTCCTGACCACGGACCTTAAATGAAAACTAAGAAAATCTGAAAAGTACGAAAAAATGAAACCAATTTTTTTTTCACTTTTTTGCCATAGTTCATACATTTCACATGTCTAGATGTGAAATAAAAATAATTTGGACAATAATTGACAGATTTTGAAATTTTTCAAAAATCTGTCTTTTTTCCTGACCACGGACCTTAAATGAAAACTAAGAAAATCTGAAAAGTACGAAAAAATGAAACCAATTTTTTTTTCACTTTTTTGCCATAGTTCATACATTTCACATGTCTAGATGTGAAATAAAAATAATTTGGACAATAATTTACAGATTTTGAAATTTTTCAAAAATCTGTCTTTTTTCCTGACCACGGACCTTAAATGAAAACTAAGAAAATCTGAAAAGTACGAAAAAATGAAACCAATTTTTTTTTCACTTTTTTGCCATAGTTCATACATTTCACATGTCTAGATGTGAAATAAAAATAATTTGGACAATAATTGACAGATCTTGAAATTTTTCAAAAATCTGTCTTTTTTCCTGACCACGGACCTTAAATGAAAACTAAGAAAATCTGAAAAGTACGAAAAAATGAAACCAATTTTTTTTTCACTTTTTTGCCATAGTTCATACATTTCACATGTCTAGATGTGAAATAAAAATAATTTGGACAATAATTGACAGATTTTGAAATTTGTAAAAAAAAAACTTTCTTTCATCCTGACTGCGGAAATTAAAAAAATCTGAAATGTACGAAAAAATCAGACCAATTTTTTTTTCACTTTTTTTGCCATAGTTCATACATTTCACATGTCTAGATGTGAAATAAAAATAATTTTGACAATAATTGACAGATTTTGAAATTTTTCAAAAATCTGTCTTTTTTCCTGACCACGGACCTTAAATGAAAACTAAGAAAATCTGAAAAGTACGAAAAAATGAAACCAATTTTTTTTTCACTTTTTTGCCATAGTTCATACATTTCACATGTCTAGATGTGAAATAAAAATAATTTGGACAATAATTGACAGATCTTGAAATTTTTCAAAAATCTGTCTTTTTTCCTGACCACGGACCTTAAATGAAAACTAAGAAAATCTGAAAAGTACGAAAAAATCAAACCAATTTTTTTTCAAATTTTTTGCCATAGTTCATACATTTCACATGTCTAGATGTGAAATAAAAATAATTTGGACAATAATTTACAGATTTTGAAATTTGTAAAAAAAAAACTTTCTCTCATCCTGTCCACGAAAATTAAAAAAATCTGAAAAGTACGAAAAAATCAGACCAATTTTTTTTTCACTTTTTTTGCCATAGTTCATACATTTCACATGTCTAGATGTGAAATAAAAATAATTTGGACAATAATTGACAGATTTTGAAATTTTTCAAAAATCTGTCTTTTTTCCTGACCACGGACCTTAAATGAAAACTAAGAAAATCTGAAAAGTACGAAAAAATCAGACCAATTTTTTTTTCACTTTTTTTGCCATAGTTCATACATTTCACATGTCTAGATGTGAAATAAAAATAATTTTGACAATAATTGACAGATTTTGAAATTTTTCAAAAATCTGTCTTTTTTCCTGACCACGGACCTTAAATGAAAACTAAGAAAATCTGAAAAGTACGAAAAAATGAAACCAATTTTTTTTTCACTTTTTTGCCATAGTTCATACATTTCACATGTCTAGATGTGAAATAAAAATAATTTTGACAATAATTGACAGATTTTGAAATTTTTCAAAAATCTGTCTTTTTTCCTGACCACGGACCTTAAATGAAAACTAAGAAAATCTGAAAAGTACGAAAAAATCAAACCAATTTTTTTTTCACTTTTTTGCCATAGTTCATACATTTCACAGGTCTAGATGTGAAATAAAAATAATTTGGACAATAATTGACAGATTTTGAAATTTTTCAAAAATCTGTCTTTTTTCCTGACCACGGACCTTAAATGAAAACTAAGAAAATCTGAAAAGTACGAAAAACTCAAACCAATTTTTTTTTCACTTTTTTGCCATAGTTCATACATTTCACATGTCTAGATGTGAAATAAAAATAATTTGGACAATAATTGACAGATTTTGAAATTTTTCAAAAATCTGTCTTTTTTCCTGACCACGGACCTTAAATGAAAACTAAGAAAATCTGAAAAGTACGAAAAAATGAAACCAATTTTTTTTTCACTTTTTTGCCATAGTTCATACATTTCACATGTCTAGATGTGAAATAAAAATAATTTGGACAATAATTGACAGATCTTGAAATTTGTAAAAAAAAAACTTTCTCTCATCCTGACCACGAAAATTAAAAAAATCTGAAAAGTACGAAAAAATCAGACCAATTTTTTTTTCACTTTTTTTGCCATAGTTCATACATTTCACATGTCTAGATGTGAAATAAAAATAATTTGGACAATAATTGACAGATTTTGAAATTTTTCAAAAATCTGTCTTTTTTCCTGACCACGGACCTTAAATGAAAACTAAGAAAATCTGAAAAGTACGAAAAAATCAATCCAATTTTTTTTCAAATTTTTTGCCATAGTTCATACATTTCACATGTCTAGATGTGAAATAAAAATAATTTGGACAATAATTTACAGATTTTGAAATTTTTCAAAAATCTGTCTTTTTTCCTGACCACGGACCTTAAATGAAAACTAAGAAAATCTGAAAAGTACGAAAAAATGAAACCAATTTTTTTTTCACTTTTTTGCCATAGTTCATACATTTCACATGTCTAGATGTGAAATAAAAATAATTTGGACAATAATTGACAGATTTTGAAATTTTTCAAAAATCTGTCTTTTTTCCTGACCACGGACCTTAAATGAAAACTAAGAAAATCTGAAAAGTACGAAAAAATGAAACCAATTTTTTTTTCACTTTTTTGCCATAGTTCATACATTTCACATGTCTAGATGTGAAATAAAAATAATTTGGACAATAATTGACAGATTTTGAAATTTTTCAAAAATCTGTCTTTTTTCCTGACCACGGACCTTAAATGAAAACTAAGAAAATCTGAAAAGTACGAAAAAATGAAACCAATTTTTTTTTCACTTTTTTGCCATAGTTCATACATTTCACATGTCTAGATGTGAAATAAAAATAATTTGGACAATAATTTACAGATTTTGAAATTTTTCAAAAATCTGTCTTTTTTCCTGACCACGGACCTTAAATGAAAACTAAGAAAATCTGAAAAGTACGAAAAAATGAAACCAATTTTTTTTTCACTTTTTTGCCATAGTTCATACATTTCACATGTCTAGATGTGAAATAAAAATAATTTGGACAATAATTGACAGATCTTGAAATTTTTCAAAAATCTGTCTTTTTTCCTGACCACGGACCTTAAATGAAAACTAAGAAAATCTGAAAAGTACGAAAAAATGAAACCAATTTTTTTTTCACTTTTTTGCCATAGTTCATACATTTCACATGTCTAGATGTGAAATAAAAATAATTTGGACAATAATTGACAGATTTTGAAATTTGTAAAAAAAAAACTTTCTTTCATCCTGACTGCGGAAATTAAAAAAATCTGAAATGTACGAAAAAATCAGACCAATTTTTTTTTCACTTTTTTTGCCATAGTTCATACATTTCACATGTCTAGATGTGAAATAAAAATAATTTTGACAATAATTGACAGATTTTGAAATTTTTCAAAAATCTGTCTTTTTTCCTGACCACGGACCTTAAATGAAAACTAAGAAAATCTGAAAAGTACGAAAAAATGAAACCAATTTTTTTTTCACTTTTTTGCCATAGTTCATACATTTCACATGTCTAGATGTGAAATAAAAATAATTTGGACAATAATTGACAGATCTTGAAATTTTTCAAAAATCTGTCTTTTTTCCTGACCACGGACCTTAAATGAAAACTAAGAAAATCTGAAAAGTACGAAAAAATCAAACCAATTTTTTTTCAAATTTTTTGCCATAGTTCATACATTTCACATGTCTAGATGTGAAATAAAAATAATTTGGACAATAATTTACAGATTTTGAAATTTGTAAAAAAAAAACTTTCTCTCATCCTGTCCACGAAAATTAAAAAAATCTGAAAAGTACGAAAAAATCAGACCAATTTTTTTTTCACTTTTTTTGCCATAGTTCATACATTTCACATGTCTAGATGTGAAATAAAAATAATTTGGACAATAATTGACAGATTTTGAAATTTTTCAAAAATCTGTCTTTTTTCCTGACCACGGACCTTAAATGAAAACTAAGAAAATCTGAAAAGTACGAAAAAATCAGACCAATTTTTTTTTCACTTTTTTTGCCATAGTTCATACATTTCACATGTCTAGATGTGAAATAAAAATAATTTTGACAATAATTGACAGATTTTGAAATTTTTCAAAAATCTGTCTTTTTTCCTGACCACGGACCTTAAATGAAAACTAAGAAAATCTGAAAAGTACGAAAAAATGAAACCAATTTTTTTTTCACTTTTTTGCCATAGTTCATACATTTCACATGTCTAGATGTGAAATAAAAATAATTTTGACAATAATTGACAGATTTTGAAATTTTTCAAAAATCTGTCTTTTTTCCTGACCACGGACCTTAAATGAAAACTAAGAAAATCTGAAAAGTACGAAAAAATCAAACCAATTTTTTTTTCACTTTTTTGCCATAGTTCATACATTTCACAGGTCTAGATGTGAAATAAAAATAATTTGGACAATAATTGACAGATTTTGAAATTTTTCAAAAATCTGTCTTTTTTCCTGACCACGGACCTTAAATGAAAACTAAGAAAATCTGAAAAGTACGAAAAACTCAAACCAATTTTTTTTTCACTTTTTTGCCATAGTTCATACATTTCACATGTCTAGATGTGAAATAAAAATAATTTGGACAATAATTGACAGATTTTGAAATTTTTCAAAAATCTGTCTTTTTTCCTGACCACGGACCTTAAATGAAAACTAAGAAAATCTGAAAAGTACGAAAAAATGAAACCAATTTTTTTTTCACTTTTTTGCCATAGTTCATACATTTCACATGTCTAGATGTGAAATAAAAATAATTTGGACAATAATTGACAGATCTTGAAATTTGTAAAAAAAAAACTTTCTCTCATCCTGACCACGAAAATTAAAAAAATCTGAAAAGTACGAAAAAATCAGACCAATTTTTTTTTCACTTTTTTTGCCATAGTTCATACATTTCACATGTCTAGATGTGAAATAAAAATAATTTGGACAATAATTGACAGATTTTGAAATTTTTCAAAAATCTGTCTTTTTTCCTGACCACGGACCTTAAATGAAAACTAAGAAAATCTGAAAAGTACGAAAAACTCAAACCAATTTTTTTTTCACTTTTTTGCCATAGTTCATACATTTCACATGTCTAGATGTGAAATAAAAATAATTTGGACAATAATTGACAGATTTTGAAATTTTTCAAAAATCTGTCTTTTTTCCTGACCACGGACCTTAAATGAAAACTAAGAAAATCTGAAAAGTACGAAAAAATGAAACCAATTTTTTTTTCACTTTTTTGCCATAGTTCATACATTTCACATGTCTAGATGTGAAATAAAAATAATTTGGACAATAATTGACAGATCTTGAAATTTGTAAAAAAAAAACTTTCTCTCATCCTGACCACGAAAATTAAAAAAATCTGAAAAGTACGAAAAAATCAGACCAATTTTTTTTTCACTTTTTTTGCCATAGTTCATACATTTCACATGTCTAGATGTGAAATAAAAATAATTTGGACAATAATTGACAGATTTTGAAATTTTTCAAAAATCTGTCTTTTTTCCTGACCACGGACCTTAAATGAAAACTAAGAAAATCTGAAAAGTACGAAAAAATCAATCCAATTTTTTTTCAAATTTTTTGCCATAGTTCATACATTTCACATGTCTAGATGTGAAATAAAAATAATTTGGACAATAATTTACAGATTTTGAAATTTGTAAAAAAAAAACTTTCTCTCATCCTGACCACGAAAATTAAAAAAATCTGAAAAGTACGAAAAAATCAGACCAATTTTTTTTTCACTTTTTTGCCATAGTTCATACATTTCACATGTCTAGATGTGAAATAAAAATAATTTGGACAATAATTGACAGATTTTGAAATTTTTCAAAAATCTGTCTTTTTTCCTGACCACGGACCTTAAATGAAAACTAAGAAAATCTGAAAAGTACGAAAAACTCAAACCAATTTTTTTTTCACTTTTTTGCCATAGTTCATACATTTCACATGTCTAGATGTGAAATAAAAATAATTTGGACAATAATTGACAGATTTTGAAATTTTTCAAAAATCTGTCTTTTTTCCTGACCACGGACCTTAAATGAAAACTAAGAAAATCTGAAAAGTACGAAAAAATGAAACCAATTTTTTTTTCACTTTTTTGCCATAGTTCATACATTTCACATGTCTAGATGTGAAATAAAAATAATTTGGACAATAATTGACAGATTTTGAAATTTTTCAAAAATCTGTCTTTTTTCCTGACCACGGACCTTAAATGAAAACTAAGAAAATCTGAAAAGTACGAAAAAATGAAACCAATTTTTTTTTCACTTTTTTGCCATAGTTCATACATTTCACATGTCTAGATGTGAAATAAAAATAATTTGGACAATAATTGACAGATCTTGAAATTTTTCAAAAATCTGTCTTTTTTCCTGACCACGGACCTTAAATGAAAACTAAGAAAATCTGAAAAGTACGAAAAAATGAAACCAATTTTTTTTTCACTTTTTTGCCATAGTTCATACATTTCACATGTCTAGATGTGAAATAAAAATAATTTGGACAATAATTGACAGATTTTGAAATTTGTAAAAAAAAAACTTTCTTTCATCCTGACTGCGGAAATTAAAAAAATCTGAAATGTACGAAAAAATCAGACCAATTTTTTTTTCACTTTTTTTGCCATAGTTCATACATTTCACATGTCTAGATGTGAAATAAAAATAATTTTGACAATAATTGACAGATTTTGAAATTTTTCAAAAATCTGTCTTTTTTCCTGACCACGGACCTTAAATGAAAACTAAGAAAATCTGAAAAGTACGAAAAAATGAAACCAATTTTTTTTTCACTTTTTTGCCATAGTTCATACATTTCACATGTCTAGATGTGAAATAAAAATAATTTGGACAATAATTGACAGATCTTGAAATTTTTCAAAAATCTGTCTTTTTTCCTGACCACGGACCTTAAATGAAAACTAAGAAAATCTGAAAAGTACGAAAAAATCAAACCAATTTTTTTTCAAATTTTTTGCCATAGTTCATACATTTCACATGTCTAGATGTGAAATAAAAATAATTTGGACAATAATTTACAGATTTTGAAATTTGTAAAAAAAAAACTTTCTCTCATCCTGTCCACGAAAATTAAAAAAATCTGAAAAGTACGAAAAAATCAGACCAATTTTTTTTTCACTTTTTTTGCCATAGTTCATACATTTCACATGTCTAGATGTGAAATAAAAATAATTTGGACAATAATTGACAGATTTTGAAATTTTTCAAAAATCTGTCTTTTTTCCTGACCACGGACCTTAAATGAAAACTAAGAAAATCTGAAAAGTACGAAAAAATCAGACCAATTTTTTTTTCACTTTTTTTGCCATAGTTCATACATTTCACATGTCTAGATGTGAAATAAAAATAATTTTGACAATAATTGACAGATTTTGAAATTTTTCAAAAATCTGTCTTTTTTCCTGACCACGGACCTTAAATGAAAACTAAGAAAATCTGAAAAGTACGAAAAAATGAAACCAATTTTTTTTTCACTTTTTTGCCATAGTTCATACATTTCACATGTCTAGATGTGAAATAAAAATAATTTGGACAATAATTTACAGATTTTGAAATTTGTAAAAAAAAAACTTTCTCTCATCCTGTCCACGAAAATTAAAAAAATCTGAAAAGTACGAAAAAATCAGACCAATTTTTTTTTCACTTTTTTTGCCATAGTTCATACATTTCACATGTCTAGATGTGAAATAAAAATAATTTTGACAATAATTGACAGATTTTGAAATTTTTCAAAAATCTGTCTTTTTTCCTGACCACGGACCTTAAATGAAAACTAAGAAAATCTGAAAAGTACGAAAAAATGAAACCAATTTTTTTTTCACTTTTTTGCCATAGTTCATACATTTCACATGTCTAGATGTGAAATAAAAATAATTTGGACAATAATTGACAGATCTTGAAATTTTTCAAAAATCTGTCTTTTTTCCTGACCACGGACCTTAAATGAAAACTAAGAAAATCTGAAAAGTACGAAAAAATCAAACCAATTTTTTTTCAAATTTTTTGCCATAGTTCATACATTTCACATGTCTAGATGTGAAATAAAAATAATTTGGACAATAATTTACAGATTTTGAAATTTGTAAAAAAAAAACTTTCTCTCATCCTGTCCACGAAAATTAAAAAAATCTGAAAAGTACGAAAAAATCAGACCAATTTTTTTTTTCACTTTTTTGCCATAGTTCATACATTTCACATGTCTAGATGTGAAATAAAAATAATTTGGACAATAATTGACAGATCTTGAAATTTTTCAAAAATCTGTCTTTTTTCCTGACCACGGACCTTAAATGAAAACTAAGAAAATCTGAAAAGTACGAAAAAATCAAACCAATTTTTTTTCAAATTTTTTGCCATAGTTCATACATTTCACATGTCTAGATGTGAAATAAAAATAATTTGGACAATAATTTACAGATTTTGAAATTTGTAAAAAAAAAACTTTCTCTCATCCTGTCTACGAAAATTAAAAAAATCTGAAAAGTACGAAAAAATCAGACCAATTTTTTTTTCACTTTTTTTGCCATAGTTCATACATTTCACATGTCTAGATGTGAAATAAAAATAATTTGGACAATAATTGACAGATTTTGAAATTTTTCAAAAATCTGTCTTTTTTCCTGACCACGGACCTTAAATGAAAACTAAGAAAATCTGAAAAGTACGAAAAAATGAAACCAATTTTTTTTTCACTTTTTTGCCATAGTTCATACATTTCACATGTCTAGATGTGAAATAAAAATAATTTGGACAATAATTTACAGATTTTGAAATTTGTAAAAAAAAAACTTTCTCTCATCCTGTCCACGAAAATTAAAAAAATCTGAAAAGTACGAAAAAATCAGACCAATTTTTTTTTCACTTTTTTTGCCATAGTTCATACATTTCACATGTCTAGATGTGAAATAAAAATAATTTGGACAATAATTGACAGATTTTGAAATTTTTCAAAAATCTGTCTTTTTTCCTGACCACGGACCTTAAATGAAAACTAAGAAAATCTGAAAAGTACGAAAAAATCAGACCAATTTTTTTTTCACTTTTTTTGCCATAGTTCATACATTTCACATGTCTAGATGTGAAATAAAAATAATTTTGACAATAATTGACAGATTTTGAAATTTTTCAAAAATCTGTCTTTTTTCCTGACCACGGACCTTAAATGAAAACTAAGAAAATCTGAAAAGTACGAAAAAATGAAACCAATTTTCTTTTCACTTTTTTGCCATAGTTCATACATTTCACATGTCTAGATGTGAAATAAAAATAATTTTGACAATAATTGACAGATTTTGAAATTTTTCAAAAATCTGTCTTTTTTCCTGACCACGGACCTTAAATGAAAACTAAGAAAATCTGAAAAGTACGAAAAAATCAAACCAATTTTTTTTTCACTTTTTTGCCATAGTTCATACATTTCACAGGTCTAGATGTGAAATAAAAATAATTTGGACAATAATTGACAGATTTTGAAATTTTTCAAAAATCTGTCTTTTTTCCTGACCACGGACCTTAAATGAAAACTAAGAAAATCTGAAAAGTACGAAAAACTCAAACCAATTTTTTTTTCACTTTTTTGCCATAGTTCATACATTTCACATGTCTAGATGTGAAATAAAAATAATTTGGACAATAATTGACAGATTTTGAAATTTTTCAAAAATCTGTCTTTTTTCCTGACCACGGACCTTAAATGAAAACTAAGAAAATCTGAAAAGTACGAAAAAATGAAACCAATTTTTTTTTCACTTTTTTGCCATAGTTCATACATTTCACATGTCTAGATGTGAAATAAAAATAATTTGGACAATAATTGACAGATCTTGAAATTTGTAAAAAAAAAACTTTCTCTCATCCTGACCACGAAAATTAAAAAAATCTGAAAAGTACGAAAAAATCAGACCAATTTTTTTTTCACTTTTTTTGCCATAGTTCATACATTTCACATGTCTAGATGTGAAATAAAAATAATTTGGACAATAATTGACAGATTTTGAAATTTTTCAAAAATCTGTCTTTTTTCCTGACCACGGACCTTAAATGAAAACTAAGAAAATCTGAAAAGTACGAAAAACTCAAACCAATTTTTTTTTCACTTTTTTGCCATAGTTCATACATTTCACATGTCTAGATGTGAAATAAAAATAATTTGGACAATAATTGACAGATTTTGAAATTTTTCAAAAATCTGTCTTTTTTCCTGACCACGGACCTTAAATGAAAACTAAGAAAATCTGAAAAGTACGAAAAAATGAAACCAATTTTTTTTTCACTTTTTTGCCATAGTTCATACATTTCACATGTCTAGATGTGAAATAAAAATAATTTGGACAATAATTGACAGATCTTGAAATTTGTAAAAAAAAAACTTTCTCTCATCCTGACCACGAAAATTAAAAAAATCTGAAAAGTACGAAAAAATCAGACCAATTTTTTTTTCACTTTTTTTGCCATAGTTCATACATTTCACATGTCTAGATGTGAAATAAAAATAATTTGGACAATAATTGACAGATTTTGAAATTTTTCAAAAATCTGTCTTTTTTCCTGACCACGGACCTTAAATGAAAACTAAGAAAATCTGAAAAGTACGAAAAAATCAATCCAATTTTTTTTCAAATTTTTTGCCATAGTTCATACATTTCACATGTCTAGATGTGAAATAAAAATAATTTGGACAATAATTTACAGATTTTGAAATTTGTAAAAAAAAAACTTTCTCTCATCCTGACCACGAAAATTAAAAAAATCTGAAATCTTTGAAACCAATTTTTTTTTCACTTTTTTGCCATAGTTCATACATTTCACATGTCTAGATGTGAAATAAAAATAATTTGGACAATAATTGACAGATTTTGAAATTTTTCAAAAATCTGTCTTTTTTCCTGACCACGGACCTTAAATGAAAACTAAGAAAATCTGAAAAGTACGAAAAAATCAAACCAATTTTTTTTTCACTTTTTTGCCATAGTTCATACATTTCACATGTCTAGATGTGAAATAAAAATAATTTGGACAATAATTGACAGATTTTGAAATTTTTCAAAAATCTGTCTTTTTTCCTGACCACGGACCTTAAATGAAAACTAAGAAAATCTGAAAAGTACGAAAAAATGAAACCAATTTTTTTTTCACTTTTTTGCCATAGTTCATACATTTCACATGTCTAGATGTGAAATAAAAATAATTTGGACAATAATTGACAGATCTTGAAATTTGTAAAAAAAAAACTTTCTCTCATCCTGACCACGAAAATTAAAAAAATCTGAAAAGTACGAAAAAATCAGACCAATTTTTTTTTCACTTTTTTTTGCCATAGTTCATACATTTCACATGTCTAGATGTGAAATAAAAATAATTTGGACAATAATTGACAGATTTTGAAATTTTTCAAAAATCTGTCTTTTTTCCTGACCACGGACCTTAAATGAAAACTAAGAAAATCTGAAAAGTACGAAAAACTCAAACCAATTTTTTTTTCACTTTTTTGCCATAGTTCATACATTTCACATGTCTAGATGTGAAATAAAAATAATTTGGACAATAATTGACAGATTTTGAAATTTTTCAAAAATCTGTCTTTTTTCCTGACCACGGACCTTAAATGAAAACTAAGAAAATCTGAAAAGTACGAAAAAATGAAACCAATTTTTTTTTCACTTTTTTGCCATAGTTCATACATTTCACATGTCTAGATGTGAAATAAAAATAATTTGGACAATAATTGACAGATCTTGAAATTTGTAAAAAAAAAACTTTCTCTCATCCTGACCACGAAAATTAAAAAAATCTGAAAAGTACGAAAAAATCAGACCAATTTTTTTTTCACTTTTTTTGCCATAGTTCATACATTTCACATGTCTAGATGTGAAATAAAAATAATTTGGACAATAATTGACAGATTTTGAAATTTTTCAAAAATCTGTCTTTTTTCCTGACCACGGACCTTAAATGAAAACTAAGAAAATCTGAAAAGTACGAAAAAATCAATCCAATTTTTTTTCAAATTTTTTGCCATAGTTCATACATTTCACATGTCTAGATGTGAAATAAAAATAATTTGGACAATAATTTACAGATTTTGAAATTTGTAAAAAAAAAACTTTCTCTCATCCTGACCACGAAAATTAAAAAAATCTGAAAAGTACGAAAAAATCAGACCAATTTTTTTTTCACTTTTTTGCCATAGTTCATACATTTCACATGTCTAGATGTGAAATAAAAATAATTTGGACAATAATTGACAGATTTTGAAATTTTTCAAAAATCTGTCTTTTTTCCTGACCACGGACCTTAAATGAAAACTAAGAAAATCTGAAAAGTACGAAAAACTCAAACCAATTTTTTTTTCACTTTTTTGCCATAGTTCATACATTTCACATGTCTAGATGTGAAATAAAAATAATTTGGACAATAATTGACAGATTTTGAAATTTTTCAAAAATCTGTCTTTTTTCCTGACCACGGACCTTAAATGAAAACTAAGAAAATCTGAAAAGTACGAAAAAATGAAACCAATTTTTTTTTCACTTTTTTGCCATAGTTCATACATTTCACATGTCTAGATGTGAAATAAAAATAATTTGGACAATAATTGACAGATCTTGAAATTTGTAAAAAAAAAACTTTCTCTCATCCTGACCACGAAAATTAAAAAAATCTGAAAAGTACGAAAAAATCAGACCAATTTTTTTTTCACTTTTTTTGCCATAGTTCATACATTTCACATGTCTAGATGTGAAATAAAAATAATTTGGACAATAATTGACAGATTTTGAAATTTTTCAAAAATCTGTCTTTTTTCCTGACCACGGACCTTAAATGAAAACTAAGAAAATCTGAAAAGTACGAAAAAATCAATCCAATTTTTTTTCAAATTTTTTGCCATAGTTCATACATTTCACATGTCTAGATGTGAAATAAAAATAATTTGGACAATAATTTACAGATTTTGAAATTTGTAAAAAAAAAACTTTCTCTCATCCTGACCACGAAAATTAAAAAAATCTGAAATCTTTGAAACCAATTTTTTTTTCACTTTTTTGCCATAGTTCATACATTTCACATGTCTAGATGTGAAATAAAAATAATTTGGACAATAATTGACAGATTTTGAAATTTTTCAAAAATCTGTCTTTTTTCCTGACCACGGACCTTAAATGAAAACTAAGAAAATCTGAAAAGTACGAAAAAATCAAACCAATTTTTTTTTCACTTTTTTGCCATAGTTCATACATTTCACATGTCTAGATGTGAAATAAAAATAATTTGGACAATAATTGACAGATTTTGAAATTTTTCAAAAATCTGTCTTTTTTCCTGACCACGGACCTTAAATGAAAACTAAGAAAATCTGAAAAGTACGAAAAAATGAAACCAATTTTTTTTTCACTTTTTTGCCATAGTTCATACATTTCACATGTCTAGATGTGAAATAAAAATAATTTGGACAATAATTGACAGATCTTGAAATTTGTAAAAAAAAAACTTTCTCTCATCCTGACCACGAAAATTAAAAAAATCTGAAAAGTACGAAAAAATCAGACCAATTTTTTTTTCACTTTTTTTGCCATAGTTCATACATTTCACATGTCTAGATGTGAAATAAAAATAATTTGGACAATAATTGACAGATTTTGAAATTTTTCAAAAATCTGTCTTTTTTCCTGACCACGGACCTTAAATGAAAACTAAGAAAATCTGAAAAGTACGAAAAACTCAAACCAATTTTTTTTTCACTTTTTTGCCATAGTTCATACATTTCACATGTCTAGATGTGAAATAAAAATAATTTGGACAATAATTGACAGATTTTGAAATTTTTCAAAAATCTGTCTTTTTTCCTGACCACGGACCTTAAATGAAAACTAAGAAAATCTGAAAAGTACGAAAAAATGAAACCAATTTTTTTTTCACTTTTTTGCCATAGTTCATACATTTCACATGTCTAGATGTGAAATAAAAATAATTTGGACAATAATTGACAGATCTTGAAATTTGTAAAAAAAAAACTTTCTCTCATCCTGACCACGAAAATTAAAAAAATCTGAAAAGTACGAAAAAATCAGACCAATTTTTTTTTCACTTTTTTTGCCATAGTTCATACATTTCACATGTCTAGATGTGAAATAAAAATAATTTGGACAATAATTGACAGATTTTGAAATTTTTCAAAAATCTGTCTTTTTTCCTGACCACGGACCTTAAATGAAAACTAAGAAAATCTGAAAAGTACGAAAAAATCAATCCAATTTTTTTTCAAATTTTTTGCCATAGTTCATACATTTCACATGTCTAGATGTGAAATAAAAATAATTTGGACAATAATTTACAGATTTTGAAATTTGTAAAAAAAAAACTTTCTCTCATCCTGACCACGAAAATTAAAAAAATCTGAAAAGTACGAAAAAATCAGACCAATTTTTTTTTCACTTTTTTGCCATAGTTCATACATTTCACATGTCTAGATGTGAAATAAAAATAATTTGGACAATAATTGACAGATTTTGAAATTTTTCAAAAATCTGTCTTTTTTCCTGACCACGGACCTTAAATGAAAACTAAGAAAATCTGAAAAGTACGAAAAACTCAAACCAATTTTTTTTTCACTTTTTTGCCATAGTTCATACATTTCACATGTCTAGATGTGAAATAAAAATAATTTGGACAATAATTGACAGATTTTGAAATTTTTCAAAAATCTGTCTTTTTTCCTGACCACGGACCTTAAATGAAAACTAAGAAAATCTGAAAAGTACGAAAAAATGAAACCAATTTTTTTTTCACTTTTTTGCCATAGTTCATACATTTCACATGTCTAGATGTGAAATAAAAATAATTTGGACAATAATTGACAGATTTTGAAATTTTTCAAAAATCTGTCTTTTTTCCTGACCACGGACCTTAAATGAAAACTAAGAAAATCTGAAAAGTACGAAAAAATGAAACCAATTTTTTTTTCACTTTTTTGCCATAGTTCATACATTTCACATGTCTAGATGTGAAATAAAAATAATTTGGACAATAATTGACAGATCTTGAAATTTTTCAAAAATCTGTCTTTTTTCCTGACCACGGACCTTAAATGAAAACTAAGAAAATCTGAAAAGTACGAAAAAATGAAACCAATTTTTTTTTCACTTTTTTGCCATAGTTCATACATTTCACATGTCTAGATGTGAAATAAAAATAATTTGGACAATAATTGACAGATTTTGAAATTTGTAAAAAAAAAACTTTCTTTCATCCTGACTGCGGAAATTAAAAAAATCTGAAATGTACGAAAAAATCAGACCAATTTTTTTTTCACTTTTTTTGCCATAGTTCATACATTTCACATGTCTAGATGTGAAATAAAAATAATTTTGACAATAATTGACAGATTTTGAAATTTTTCAAAAATCTGTCTTTTTTCCTGACCACGGACCTTAAATGAAAACTAAGAAAATCTGAAAAGTACGAAAAAATGAAACCAATTTTTTTTTCACTTTTTTGCCATAGTTCATACATTTCACATGTCTAGATGTGAAATAAAAATAATTTGGACAATAATTGACAGATCTTGAAATTTTTCAAAAATCTGTCTTTTTTCCTGACCACGGACCTTAAATGAAAACTAAGAAAATCTGAAAAGTACGAAAAAATCAAACCAATTTTTTTTCAAATTTTTTGCCATAGTTCATACATTTCACATGTCTAGATGTGAAATAAAAATAATTTGGACAATAATTTACAGATTTTGAAATTTGTAAAAAAAAAACTTTCTCTCATCCTGTCCACGAAAATTAAAAAAATCTGAAAAGTACGAAAAAATCAGACCAATTTTTTTTTCACTTTTTTTGCCATAGTTCATACATTTCACATGTCTAGATGTGAAATAAAAATAATTTGGACAATAATTGACAGATTTTGAAATTTTTCAAAAATCTGTCTTTTTTCCTGACCACGGACCTTAAATGAAAACTAAGAAAATCTGAAAAGTACGAAAAAATCAGACCAATTTTTTTTTCACTTTTTTTGCCATAGTTCATACATTTCACATGTCTAGATGTGAAATAAAAATAATTTTGACAATAATTGACAGATTTTGAAATTTTTCAAAAATCTGTCTTTTTTCCTGACCACGGACCTTAAATGAAAACTAAGAAAATCTGAAAAGTACGAAAAAATGAAACCAATTTTTTTTTCACTTTTTTGCCATAGTTCATACATTTCACATGTCTAGATGTGAAATAAAAATAATTTGGACAATAATTGACAGATTTTGAAATTTTTCAAAAATCTGTCTTTTTTCCTGACCACGGACCTTAAATGAAAACTAAGAAAATCTGAAAAGTACGAAAAAATCAAACCAATTTTTTTTTCACTTTTTTGCCATAGTTCATACATTTCACATGTCTAGATGTGAAATAAAAATAATTTGGACAATAATTTACAGATTTTGAAATTTGTAAAAAAAAAACTTTCTCTCATCCTGTCCACGAAAATTAAAAAAATCTGAAAAGTACGAAAAAATCAGACCAATTTTTTTTTCACTTTTTTTGCCATAGTTCATACATTTCACATGTCTAGATGTGAAATAAAAATAATTTGGACAATAATTGACAGATTTTGAAATTTTTCAAAAATCTGTCTTTTTTCCTGACCACGGACCTTAAATGAAAACTAAGAAAATCTGAAAAGTACGAAAAAATCAGACCAATTTTTTTTTCACTTTTTTTGCCATAGTTCATACATTTCACATGTCTAGATGTGAAATAAAAATAATTTTGACAATAATTGACAGATTTTGAAATTTTTCAAAAATCTGTCTTTTTTCCTGACCACGGACCTTAAATGAAAACTAAGAAAATCTGAAAAGTACGAAAAAATGAAACCAATTTTTTTTTCACTTTTTTGCCATAGTTCATACATTTCACATGTCTAGATGTGAAATAAAAATAATTTGGACAATAATTGACAGATTTTGAAATTTTTCAAAAATCTGTCTTTTTTCCTGACCACGGACCTTAAATGAAAACTAAGAAAATCTGAAAAGTACGAAAAAATCAAACCAATTTTTTTTTCACTTTTTTGCCATAGTTCATACATTTCACATGTCTAGATGTGAAATAAAAATAATTTGGACAATAATTGACAGATTTTGAAATTTTTCAAAAATCTGTCTTTTTTCCTGACCACGGACCTTAAATGAAAACTAAGAAAATCTGAAAAGTACGAAAAAATGAAACCAATTTTTTTTTCACTTTTTTGCCATAGTTCATACATTTCACATGTCTAGATGTGAAATAAAAATAATTTGGACAATAATTGACAGATCTTGAAATTTGTAAAAAAAAAACTTTCTCTCATCCTGACCACGAAAATTAAAAAAATCTGAAAAGTACGAAAAAATCAGACCAATTTTTTTTTCACTTTTTTTGCCATAGTTCATACATTTCACATGTCTAGATGTGAAATAAAAATAATTTGGACAATAATTGACAGATTTTGAAATTTTTCAAAAATCTGTCTTTTTTCCTGACCACGGACCTTAAATGAAAACTAAGAAAATCTGAAAAGTACGAAAAACTCAAACCAATTTTTTTTTCACTTTTTTGCCATAGTTCATACATTTCACATGTCTAGATGTGAAATAAAAATAATTTGGACAATAATTGACAGATTTTGAAATTTTTCAAAAATCTGTCTTTTTTCCTGACCACGGACCTTAAATGAAAACTAAGAAAATCTGAAAAGTACGAAAAAATGAAACCAATTTTTTTTTCACTTTTTTGCCATAGTTCATACATTTCACATGTCTAGATGTGAAATAAAAATAATTTGGACAATAATTGACAGATCTTGAAATTTGTAAAAAAAAAACTTTCTCTCATCCTGACCACGAAAATTAAAAAAATCTGAAAAGTACGAAAAAATCAGACCAATTTTTTTTTCACTTTTTTTGCCATAGTTCATACATTTCACATGTCTAGATGTGAAATAAAAATAATTTGGACAATAATTGACAGATTTTGAAATTTTTCAAAAATCTGTCTTTTTTCCTGACCACGGACCTTAAATGAAAACTAAGAAAATCTGAAAAGTACGAAAAAATCAATCCAATTTTTTTTCAAATTTTTTGCCATAGTTCATACATTTCACATGTCTAGATGTGAAATAAAAATAATTTGGACAATAATTTACAGATTTTGAAATTTGTAAAAAAAAAACTTTCTCTCATCCTGACCACGAAAATTAAAAAAATCTGAAAAGTACGAAAAAATCAGACCAATTTTTTTTTCACTTTTTTGCCATAGTTCATACATTTCACATGTCTAGATGTGAAATAAAAATAATTTGGACAATAATTGACAGATTTTGAAATTTTTCAAAAATCTGTCTTTTTTCCTGACCACGGACCTTAAATGAAAACTAAGAAAATCTGAAAAGTACGAAAAACTCAAACCAATTTTTTTTTCACTTTTTTGCCATAGTTCATACATTTCACATGTCTAGATGTGAAATAAAAATAATTTGGACAATAATTGACAGATTTTGAAATTTTTCAAAAATCTGTCTTTTTTCCTGACCACGGACCTTAAATGAAAACTAAGAAAATCTGAAAAGTACGAAAAAATGAAACCAATTTTTTTTTCACTTTTTTGCCATAGTTCATACATTTCACATGTCTAGATGTGAAATAAAAATAATTTGGACAATAATTTACAGATTTTGAAATTTGTAAAAAAAAAACTTTCTCTCATCCTGTCCACGAAAATTAAAAAAATCTGAAAAGTACGAAAAAATCAGACCAATTTTTTTTTCACTTTTTTTGCCATAGTTCATACATTTCACATGTCTAGATGTGAAATAAAAATAATTTGGACAATAATTGACAGATTTTGAAATTTTTCAAAAATCTGTCTTTTTTCCTGACCACGGACCTTAAATGAAAACTAAGAAAATCTGAAAAGTACGAAAAAATCAGACCAATTTTTTTTTCACTTTTTTTGCCATAGTTCATACATTTCACATGTCTAGATGTGAAATAAAAATAATTTTGACAATAATTGACAGATTTTGAAATTTTTCAAAAATCTGTCTTTTTTCCTGACCACGGACCTTAAATGAAAACTAAGAAAATCTGAAAAGTACGAAAAAATGAAACCAATTTTTTTTTCACTTTTTTGCCATAGTTCATACATTTCACATGTCTAGATGTGAAATAAAAATAATTTGGACAATAATTGACAGATTTTGAAATTTTTCAAAAATCTGTCTTTTTTCCTGACCACGGACCTTAAATGAAAACTAAGAAAATCTGAAAAGTACGAAAAAATCAAACCAATTTTTTTTTCACTTTTTTGCCATAGTTCATACATTTCACATGTCTAGATGTGAAATAAAAATAATTTGGACAATAATTGACAGATTTTGAAATTTTTCAAAAATCTGTCTTTTTTCCTGACCACGGACCTTAAATGAAAACTAAGAAAATCTGAAAAGTACGAAAAAATGAAACCAATTTTTTTTTCACTTTTTTGCCATAGTTCATACATTTCACATGTCTAGATGTGAAATAAAAATAATTTGGACAATAATTGACAGATCTTGAAATTTGTAAAAAAAAAACTTTCTCTCATCCTGACCACGAAAATTAAAAAAATCTGAAAAGTACGAAAAAATCAGACCAATTTTTTTTTCACTTTTTTTGCCATAGTTCATACATTTCACATGTCTAGATGTGAAATAAAAATAATTTGGACAATAATTGACAGATTTTGAAATTTTTCAAAAATCTGTCTTTTTTCCTGACCACGGACCTTAAATGAAAACTAAGAAAATCTGAAAAGTACGAAAAACTCAAACCAATTTTTTTTTCACTTTTTTGCCATAGTTCATACATTTCACATGTCTAGATGTGAAATAAAAATAATTTGGACAATAATTGACAGATTTTGAAATTTTTCAAAAATCTGTCTTTTTTCCTGACCACGGACCTTAAATGAAAACTAAGAAAATCTGAAAAGTACGAAAAAATGAAACCAATTTTTTTTTCACTTTTTTGCCATAGTTCATACATTTCACATGTCTAGATGTGAAATAAAAATAATTTGGACAATAATTGACAGATCTTGAAATTTGTAAAAAAAAAAACTTTCTCTCATCCTGACCACGAAAATTAAAAAAATCTGAAAAGTACGAAAAAATCAGACCAATTTTTTTTTCACTTTTTTTGCCATAGTTCATACATTTCACATGTCTAGATGTGAAATAAAAATAATTTGGACAATAATTGACAGATTTTGAAATTTTTCAAAAATCTGTCTTTTTTCCTGACCACGGACCTTAAATGAAAACTAAGAAAATCTGAAAAGTACGAAAAAATCAATCCAATTTTTTTTCAAATTTTTTGCCATAGTTCATACATTTCACATGTCTAGATGTGAAATAAAAATAATTTGGACAATAATTTACAGATTTTGAAATTTGTAAAAAAAAAACTTTCTCTCATCCTGACCACGAAAATTAAAAAAATCTGAAAAGTACGAAAAACTCAAACCAATTTTTTTTTCACTTTTTTGCCATAGTTCATACATTTCACATGTCTAGATGTGAAATAAAAATAATTTGGACAATAATTGACAGATTTTGAAATTTTTCAAAAATCTGTCTTTTTTCCTGACCACGGACCTTAAATGAAAACTAAGAAAATCTGAAAAGTACGAAAAAATGAAACCAATTTTTTTTTCACTTTTTTGCCATAGTTCATACATTTCACATGTCTAGATGTGAAATAAAAATAATTTGGACAATAATTTACAGATTTTGAAATTTGTAAAAAAAAAACTTTCTCTCATCCTGTCCACGAAAATTAAAAAAATCTGAAAAGTACGAAAAAATCAGACCAATTTTTTTTTCACTTTTTTTGCCATAGTTCATACATTTCACATGTCTAGATGTGAAATAAAAATAATTTGGACAATAATTGACAGATTTTGAAATTTTTCAAAAATCTGTCTTTTTTCCTGACCACGGACCTTAAATGAAAACTAAGAAAATCTGAAAAGTACGAAAAAATCAGACCAATTTTTTTTTCACTTTTTTTGCCATAGTTCATACATTTCACATGTCTAGATGTGAAATAAAAATAATTTTGACAATAATTGACAGATTTTGAAATTTTTCAAAAATCTGTCTTTTTTCCTGACCACGGACCTTAAATGAAAACTAAGAAAATCTGAAAAGTACGAAAAAATGAAACCAATTTTTTTTTCACTTTTTTGCCATAGTTCATACATTTCACATGTCTAGATGTGAAATAAAAATAATTTGGACAATAATTGACAGATTTTGAAATTTTTCAAAAATCTGTCTTTTTTCCTGACCACGGACCTTAAATGAAAACTAAGAAAATCTGAAAAGTACGAAAAAATCAAACCAATTTTTTTTTCACTTTTTTGCCATAGTTCATACATTTCACATGTCTAGATGTGAAATAAAAATAATTTGGACAATAATTGACAGATTTTGAAATTTTTCAAAAATCTGTCTTTTTTCCTGACCACGGACCTTAAATGAAAACTAAGAAAATCTGAAAAGTACGAAAAAATGAAACCAATTTTTTTTTCACTTTTTTGCCATAGTTCATACATTTCACATGTCTAGATGTGAAATAAAAATAATTTGGACAATAATTGACAGATCTTGAAATTTGTAAAAAAAAAACTTTCTCTCATCCTGACCACGAAAATTAAAAAAATCTGAAAAGTACGAAAAAATCAGACCAATTTTTTTTTCACTTTTTTTGCCATAGTTCATACATTTCACATGTCTAGATGTGAAATAAAAATAATTTGGACAATAATTGACAGATTTTGAAATTTTTCAAAAATCTGTCTTTTTTCCTGACCACGGACCTTAAATGAAAACTAAGAAAATCTGAAAAGTACGAAAAACTCAAACCAATTTTTTTTTCACTTTTTTGCCATAGTTCATACATTTCACATGTCTAGATGTGAAATAAAAATAATTTGGACAATAATTGACAGATTTTGAAATTTTTCAAAAATCTGTCTTTTTTCCTGACCACGGACCTTAAATGAAAACTAAGAAAATCTGAAAAGTACGAAAAAATGAAACCAATTTTTTTTTCACTTTTTTGCCATAGTTCATACATTTCACATGTCTAGATGTGAAATAAAAATAATTTGGACAATAATTGACAGATCTTGAAATTTGTAAAAAAAAAACTTTCTCTCATCCTGACCACGAAAATTAAAAAAATCTGAAAAGTACGAAAAAATCAGACCAATTTTTTTTTCACTTTTTTTGCCATAGTTCATACATTTCACATGTCTAGATGTGAAATAAAAATAATTTGGACAATAATTGACAGATTTTGAAATTTTTCAAAAATCTGTCTTTTTTCCTGACCACGGACCTTAAATGAAAACTAAGAAAATCTGAAAAGTACGAAAAAATCAATCCAATTTTTTTTCAAATTTTTTGCCATAGTTCATACATTTCACATGTCTAGATGTGAAATAAAAATAATTTGGACAATAATTTACAGATTTTGAAATTTGTAAAAAAAAAACTTTCTCTCATCCTGACCACGAAAATTAAAAAAATCTGAAAAGTACGAAAAAATCAGACCAATTTTTTTTTCACTTTTTTGCCATAGTTCATACATTTCACATGTCTAGATGTGAAATAAAAATAATTTGGACAATAATTGACAGATTTTGAAATTTTTCAAAAATCTGTCTTTTTTCCTGACCACGGACCTTAAATGAAAACTAAGAAAATCTGAAAAGTACGAAAAACTCAAACCAATTTTTTTTTCACTTTTTTGCCATAGTTCATACATTTCACATGTCTAGATGTGAAATAAAAATAATTTGGACAATAATTGACAGATTTTGAAATTTTTCAAAAATCTGTCTTTTTTCCTGACCACGGACCTTAAATGAAAACTAAGAAAATCTGAAAAGTACGAAAAACTCAAACCAATTTTTTTTTCACTTTTTTGCCATAGTTCATACATTTCACATGTCTAGATGTGAAATAAAAATAATTTGGACAATAATTGACAGATTTTGAAATTTTTCAAAAATCTGTCTTTTTTCCTGACCACGGACCTTAAATGAAAACTAAGAAAATCTGAAAAGTACGAAAAAATCAGACCAATTTTTTTTTCACTTTTTTTGCCATAGTTCATACATTTCACATGTCTAGATGTGAAATAAAAATAATTTGGACAATAATTGACAGATTTTGAAATTTTTCAAAAATCTGTCTTTTTTCCTGACCACGGACCTTAAATGAAAACTAAGAAAATCTGAAAAGTACGAAAAAATGAAACCAATTTTTTTTTCACTTTTTTGCCATAGTTCATACATTTCACATGTCTAGATGTGAAATAAAAATAATTTGGACAATAATTGACAGATCTTGAAATTTGTAAAAAAAAAACTTTCTCTCATCCTGACCACGAAAATTAAAAAAATCTGAAAAGTACGAAAAAATCAGACCAATTTTTTTTTCACTTTTTTTGCCATAGTTCATACATTTCACATGTCTAGATGTGAAATAAAAATAATTTGGACAATAATTGACAGATTTTGAAATTTTTCAAAAATCTGTCTTTTTTCCTGACCACGGACCTTAAATGAAAACTAAGAAAATCTGAAAAGTACGAAAAACTCAAACCAATTTTTTTTTCACTTTTTTGCCATAGTTCATACATTTCACATGTCTAGATGTGAAATAAAAATAATTTGGACAATAATTGACAGATTTTGAAATTTTTCAAAAATCTGTCTTTTTTCCTGACCACGGACCTTAAATGAAAACTAAGAAAATCTGAAAAGTACGAAAAAATGAAACCAATTTTTTTTTCACTTTTTTGCCATAGTTCATACATTTCACATGTCTAGATGTGAAATAAAAATAATTTGGACAATAATTGACAGATCTTGAAATTTGTAAAAAAAAAACTTTCTCTCATCCTGACCACGAAAATTAAAAAAATCTGAAAAGTACGAAAAAATCAGACCAATTTTTTTTTCACTTTTTTTGCCATAGTTCATACATTTCACATGTCTAGATGTGAAATAAAAATAATTTGGACAATAATTGACAGATTTTGAAATTTTTCAAAAATCTGTCTTTTTTCCTGACCACGGACCTTAAATGAAAACTAAGAAAATCTGAAAAGTACGAAAAAATCAATCCAATTTTTTTTCAAATTTTTTGCCATAGTTCATACATTTCACATGTCTAGATGTGAAATAAAAATAATTTGGACAATAATTTACAGATTTTGAAATTTGTAAAAAAAAAACTTTCTCTCATCCTGACCACGAAAATTAAAAAAATCTGAAAAGTACGAAAAAATCAGACCAATTTTTTTTTCACTTTTTTGCCATAGTTCATACATTTCACATGTCTAGATGTGAAATAAAAATAATTTGGACAATAATTGACAGATTTTGAAATTTTTCAAAAATCTGTCTTTTTTCCTGACCACGGACCTTAAATGAAAACTAAGAAAATCTGAAAAGTACGAAAAACTCAAACCAATTTTTTTTTCACTTTTTTGCCATAGTTCATACATTTCACATGTCTAGATGTGAAATAAAAATAATTTGGACAATAATTGACAGATTTTGAAATTTTTCAAAAATCTGTCTTTTTTCCTGACCACGGACCTTAAATGAAAACTAAGAAAATCTGAAAAGTACGAAAAACTCAAACCAATTTTTTTTTCACTTTTTTGCCATAGTTCATACATTTCACATGTCTAGATGTGAAATAAAAATAATTTGGACAATAATTGACAGATTTTGAAATTTTTCAAAAATCTGTCTTTTTTCCTGACCACGGACCTTAAATGAAAACTAAGAAAATCTGAAAAGTACGAAAAAATCAGACCAATTTTTTTTTCACTTTTTTTGCCATAGTTCATACATTTCACATGTCTAGATGTGAAATAAAAATAATTTTGACAATAATTGACAGATTTTGAAATTTTTCAAAAATCTGTCTTTTTTCCTGACCACGGACCTTAAATGAAAACTAAGAAAATCTGAAAAGTACGAAAAAATGAAACCAATTTTTTTTTCACTTTTTTGCCATAGTTCATACATTTCACATGTCTAGATGTGAAATAAAAATAATTTGGACAATAATTGACAGATTTTGAAATTTTTCAAAAATCTGTCTTTTTTCCTGACCACGGACCTTAAATGAAAACTAAGAAAATCTGAAAAGTACGAAAAAATCAAACCAATTTTTTTTTCACTTTTTTGCCATAGTTCATACATTTCACATGTCTAGATGTGAAATAAAAATAATTTGGACAATAATTGACAGATTTTGAAATTTTTCAAAAATCTGTCTTTTTTCCTGACCACGGACCTTAAATGAAAACTAAGAAAATCTGAAAAGTACGAAAAAATGAAACCAATTTTTTTTTCACTTTTTTGCCATAGTTCATACATTTCACATGTCTAGATGTGAAATAAAAATAATTTGGACAATAATTGACAGATCTTGAAATTTGTAAAAAAAAAACTTTCTCTCATCCTGACCACGAAAATTAAAAAAATCTGAAAAGTACGAAAAAATCAGACCAATTTTTTTTTCACTTTTTTTGCCATAGTTCATACATTTCACATGTCTAGATGTGAAATAAAAATAATTTGGACAATAATTGACAGATTTTGAAATTTTTCAAAAATCTGTCTTTTTTCCTGACCACGGACCTTAAATGAAAACTAAGAAAATCTGAAAAGTACGAAAAACTCAAACCAATTTTTTTTTCACTTTTTTGCCATAGTTCATACATTTCACATGTCTAGATGTGAAATAAAAATAATTTGGACAATAATTGACAGATTTTGAAATTTTTCAAAAATCTGTCTTTTTTCCTGACCACGGACCTTAAATGAAAACTAAGAAAATCTGAAAAGTACGAAAAAATGAAACCAATTTTTTTTTCACTTTTTTGCCATAGTTCATACATTTCACATGTCTAGATGTGAAATAAAAATAATTTGGACAATAATTGACAGATCTTGAAATTTGTAAAAAAAAAACTTTCTCTCATCCTGACCACGAAAATTAAAAAAATCTGAAAAGTACGAAAAAATCAGACCAATTTTTTTTTCACTTTTTTTGCCATAGTTCATACATTTCACATGTCTAGATGTGAAATAAAAATAATTTGGACAATAATTGACAGATTTTGAAATTTTTCAAAAATCTGTCTTTTTTCCTGACCACGGACCTTAAATGAAAACTAAGAAAATCTGAAAAGTACGAAAAAATCAATCCAATTTTTTTTCAAATTTTTTGCCATAGTTCATACATTTCACATGTCTAGATGTGAAATAAAAATAATTTGGACAATAATTTACAGATTTTGAAATTTGTAAAAAAAAAACTTTCTCTCATCCTGACCACGAAAATTAAAAAAATCTGAAAAGTACGAAAAAATCAGACCAATTTTTTTTTCACTTTTTTGCCATAGTTCATACATTTCACATGTCTAGATGTGAAATAAAAATAATTTGGACAATAATTGACAGATTTTGAAATTTTTCAAAAATCTGTCTTTTTTCCTGACCACGGACCTTAAATGAAAACTAAGAAAATCTGAAAAGTACGAAAAACTCAAACCAATTTTTTTTTCACTTTTTTGCCATAGTTCATACATTTCACATGTCTAGATGTGAAATAAAAATAATTTGGACAATAATTGACAGATTTTGACATTTTTCAAAAATCTGTCTTTTTTCCTGACCACGGACCTTAAATGAAAACTAAGAAAATCTGAAAAGTACGAAAAAATGAAACCAATTTTTTTTTCACTTTTTTGCCATAGTTCATACATTTCACATGTCTAGATGTGAAATAAAAATAATTTGGACAATAATTGACAGATTTTGAAATTTTTCAAAAATCTGTCTTTTTTTCCTGACCACGGACCTTAAATGAAAAACTAAGAAAATCTGAAAAGTACGAAAAAATGAAACCAATTTTTTTTTCACTTTTTTGCCATAGTTCATACATTTCACATGTCTAGATGTGAAATAAAAATAATTTGGACAATAATTGACAGATCTTGAAATTTTTCAAAAATCTGTCTTTTTTCCTGACCACGGACCTTAAATGAAAACTAAGAAAATCTGAAAAGTACGAAAAAATGAAACCAATTTTTTTTTCACTTTTTTGCCATAGTTCATACATTTCACATGTCTAGATGTGAAATAAAAATAATTTGGACAATAATTGACAGATTTTGAAATTTGTAAAAAAAAAACTTTCTTTCATCCTGACTGCGGAAATTAAAAAAATCTGAAATGTACGAAAAAATCAGACCAATTTTTTTTTCACTTTTTTTGCCATAGTTCATACATTTCACATGTCTAGATGTGAAATAAAAATAATTTTGACAATAATTGACAGATTTTGAAATTTTTCAAAAATCTGTCTTTTTTCCTGACCACGGACCTTAAATGAAAACTAAGAAAATCTGAAAAGTACGAAAAAATGAAACCAATTTTTTTTTCACTTTTTTGCCATAGTTCATACATTTCACATGTCTAGATGTGAAATAAAAATAATTTGGACAATAATTGACAGATCTTGAAATTTTTCAAAAATCTGTCTTTTTTCCTGACCACGGACCTTAAATGAAAACTAAGAAAATCTGAAAAGTACGAAAAAATCAAACCAATTTTTTTTCAAATTTTTTGCCATAGTTCATACATTTCACATGTCTAGATGTGAAATAAAAATAATTTGGACAATAATTGACAGATCTTGAAATTTGTAAAAAAAAAACTTTCTCTCATCCTGACCACGAAAATTAAAAAAATCTGAAAAGTACGAAAAAATCAGACCAATTTTTTTTTCACTTTTTTTGCCATAGTTCATACATTTCACATGTCTAGATGTGAAATAAAAATAATTTGGACAATAATTGACAGATTTTGAAATTTTTCAAAAATCTGTCTTTTTTCCTGACCACGGACCTTAAATGAAAACTAAGAAAATCTGAAAAGTACGAAAAACTCAAACCAATTTTTTTTTCACTTTTTTGCCATAGTTCATACATTTCACATGTCTAGATGTGAAATAAAAATAATTTGGACAATAATTGACAGATTTTGAAATTTTTCAAAAATCTGTCTTTTTTCCTGACCACGGACCTTAAATGAAAACTAAGAAAATCTGAAAAGTACGAAAAAATGAAACCAATTTTTTTTTCACTTTTTTGCCATAGTTCATACATTTCACATGTCTAGATGTGAAATAAAAATAATTTGGACAATAATTGACAGATCTTGAAATTTGTAAAAAAAAAACTTTCTCTCATCCTGACCACGAAAATTAAAAAAATCTGAAAAGTACGAAAAAATCAGACCAATTTTTTTTTCACTTTTTTTGCCATAGTTCATACATTTCACATGTCTAGATGTGAAATAAAAATAATTTGGACAATAATTGACAGATTTTGAAATTTTTCAAAAATCTGTCTTTTTTCCTGACCACGGACCTTAAATGAAAACTAAGAAAATCTGAAAAGTACGAAAAAATCAATCCAATTTTTTTTCAAATTTTTTGCCATAGTTCATACATTTCACATGTCTAGATGTGAAATAAAAATAATTTGGACAATAATTTACAGATTTTGAAATTTGTAAAAAAAAAACTTTCTCTCATCCTGACCACGAAAATTAAAAAAATCTGAAAAGTACGAAAAAATCAGACCAATTTTTTTTTCACTTTTTTGCCATAGTTCATACATTTCACATGTCTAGATGTGAAATAAAAATAATTTGGACAATAATTGACAGATTTTGAAATTTTTCAAAAATCTGTCTTTTTTCCTGACCACGGACCTTAAATGAAAACTAAGAAAATCTGAAAAGTACGAAAAACTCAAACCAATTTTTTTTTCACTTTTTTGCCATAGTTCATACATTTCACATGTCTAGATGTGAAATAAAAATAATTTGGACAATAATTGACAGATTTTGAAATTTTTCAAAAATCTGTCTTTTTTCCTGACCACGGACCTTAAATGAAAACTAAGAAAATCTGAAAAGTACGAAAAAATGAAACCAATTTTTTTTTCACTTTTTTGCCATAGTTCATACATTTCACATGTCTAGATGTGAAATAAAAATAATTTGGACAATAATTGACAGATTTTGAAATTTTTCAAAAATCTGTCTTTTTTCCTGACCACGGACCTTAAATGAAAACTAAGAAAATCTGAAAAGTACGAAAAAATGAAACCAATTTTTTTTTCACTTTTTTGCCATAGTTCATACATTTCACATGTCTAGATGTGAAATAAAAATAATTTGGACAATAATTGACAGATCTTGAAATTTTTCAAAAATCTGTCTTTTTTCCTGACCACGGACCTTAAATGAAAACTAAGAAAATCTGAAAAGTACGAAAAAATGAAACCAATTTTTTTTTCACTTTTTTGCCATAGTTCATACATTTCACATGTCTAGATGTGAAATAAAAATAATTTGGACAATAATTGACAGATTTTGAAATTTGTAAAAAAAAAACTTTCTTTCATCCTGACTGCGGAAATTAAAAAAATCTGAAATGTACGAAAAAATCAGACCAATTTTTTTTTCACTTTTTTTGCCATAGTTCATACATTTCACATGTCTAGATGTGAAATAAAAATAATTTTGACAATAATTGACAGATTTTGAAATTTTTCAAAAATCTGTCTTTTTTCCTGACCACGGACCTTAAATGAAAACTAAGAAAATCTGAAAAGTACGAAAAAATGAAACCAATTTTTTTTTCACTTTTTTGCCATAGTTCATACATTTCACATGTCTAGATGTGAAATAAAAATAATTTGGACAATAATTGACAGATCTTGAAATTTTTCAAAAATCTGTCTTTTTTCCTGACCACGGACCTTAAATGAAAACTAAGAAAATCTGAAAAGTACGAAAAAATCAAACCAATTTTTTTTCAAATTTTTTGCCATAGTTCATACATTTCACATGTCTAGATGTGAAATAAAAATAATTTGGACAATAATTTACAGATTTTGAAATTTGTAAAAAAAAAACTTTCTCTCATCCTGTCCACGAAAATTAAAAAAATCTGAAAAGTACGAAAAAATCAGACCAATTTTTTTTTCACTTTTTTTGCCATAGTTCATACATTTCACATGTCTAGATGTGAAATAAAAATAATTTGGACAATAATTGACAGATTTTGAAATTTTTCAAAAATCTGTCTTTTTTCCTGACCACGGACCTTAAATGAAAACTAAGAAAATCTGAAAAGTACGAAAAAATCAGACCAATTTTTTTTTCACTTTTTTTGCCATAGTTCATACATTTCACATGTCTAGATGTGAAATAAAAATAATTTTGACAATAATTGACAGATTTTGAAATTTTTCAAAAATCTGTCTTTTTTCCTGACCACGGACCTTAAATGAAAACTAAGAAAATCTGAAAAGTACGAAAAAATGAAACCAATTTTTTTTTCACTTTTTTGCCATAGTTCATACATTTCACATGTCTAGATGTGAAATAAAAATAATTTGGACAATAATTGACAGATTTTGAAATTTTTCAAAAATCTGTCTTTTTTCCTGACCACGGACCTTAAATGAAAACTAAGAAAATCTGAAAAGTACGAAAAAATCAAACCATTTTTTTTTTCACTTTTTTGCCATAGTTCATACATTTCACATGTCTAGATGTGAAATAAAAATAATTTGGACAATAATTGACAGATTTTGAAATTTTTCAAAAATCTGTCTTTTTTCCTGACCACGGACCTTAAATGAAAACTAAGAAAATCTGAAAAGTACGAAAAAATGAAACCAATTTTTTTTTCACTTTTTTGCCATAGTTCATACATTTCACATGTCTAGATGTGAAATAAAAATAATTTGGACAATAATTGACAGATCTTGAAATTTGTAAAAAAAAAACTTTCTCTCATCCTGACCACGAAAATTAAAAAAATCTGAAAAGTACGAAAAAATCAGACCAATTTTTTTTTCACTTTTTTTGCCATAGTTCATACATTTCACATGTCTAGATGTGAAATAAAAATAATTTGGACAATAATTGACAGATTTTGAAATTTTTCAAAAATCTGTCTTTTTTCCTGACCACGGACCTTAAATGAAAACTAAGAAAATCTGAAAAGTACGAAAAACTCAAACCAATTTTTTTTTCACTTTTTTGCCATAGTTCATACATTTCACATGTCTAGATGTGAAATAAAAATAATTTGGACAATAATTGACAGATTTTGAAATTTTTCAAAAATCTGTCTTTTTTCCTGACCACGGACCTTAAATGAAAACTAAGAAAATCTGAAAAGTACGAAAAAATGAAACCAATTTTTTTTTCACTTTTTTGCCATAGTTCATACATTTCACATGTCTAGATGTGAAATAAAAATAATTTGGACAATAATTGACAGATCTTGAAATTTGTAAAAAAAAAACTTTCTCTCATCCTGACCACGAAAATTAAAAAAATCTGAAAAGTACGAAAAAATCAGACCAATTTTTTTTTCACTTTTTTTGCCATAGTTCATACATTTCACATGTCTAGATGTGAAATAAAAATAATTTGGACAATAATTGACAGATTTTGAAATTTTTCAAAAATCTGTCTTTTTTCCTGACCACGGACCTTAAATGAAAACTAAGAAAATCTGAAAAGTACGAAAAAATCAATCCAATTTTTTTTCAAATTTTTTGCCATAGTTCATACATTTCACATGTCTAGATGTGAAATAAAAATAATTTGGACAATAATTTACAGATTTTGAAATTTGTAAAAAAAAAACTTTCTCTCATCCTGACCACGAAAATTAAAAAAATCTGAAAAGTACGAAAAAATCAGACCAATTTTTTTTTCACTTTTTTGCCATAGTTCATACATTTCACATGTCTAGATGTGAAATAAAAATAATTTGGACAATAATTGACAGATTTTGAAATTTTTCAAAAATCTGTCTTTTTTCCTGACCACGGACCTTAAATGAAAACTAAGAAAATCTGAAAAGTACGAAAAACTCAAACCAATTTTTTTTTCACTTTTTTGCCATAGTTCATACATTTCACATGTCTAGATGTGAAATAAAAATAATTTGGACAATAATTGACAGATTTTGAAATTTTTCAAAAATCTGTCTTTTTTCCTGACCACGGACCTTAAATGAAAACTAAGAAAATCTGAAAAGTACGAAAAAATGAAACCAATTTTTTTTTCACTTTTTTGCCATAGTTCATACATTTCACATGTCTAGATGTGAAATAAAAATAATTTGGACAATAATTGACAGATTTTGAAATTTTTCAAAAATCTGTCTTTTTTCCTGACCACGGACCTTAAATGAAAACTAAGAAAATCTGAAAAGTACGAAAAAATGAAACCAATTTTTTTTTCACTTTTTTGCCATAGTTCATACATTTCACATGTCTAGATGTGAAATAAAAATAATTTGGACAATAATTGACAGATCTTGAAATTTTTCAAAAATCTGTCTTTTTTCCTGACCACGGACCTTAAATGAAAACTAAGAAAATCTGAAAAGTACGAAAAAATGAAACCAATTTTTTTTTCACTTTTTTGCCATAGTTCATACATTTCACATGTCTAGATGTGAAATAAAAATAATTTGGACAATAATTGACAGATTTTGAAATTTGTAAAAAAAAAACTTTCTTTCATCCTGACTGCGGAAATTAAAAAAATCTGAAATGTACGAAAAAATCAGACCAATTTTTTTTTCACTTTTTTTGCCATAGTTCATACATTTCACATGTCTAGATGTGAAATAAAAATAATTTTGACAATAATTGACAGATTTTGAAATTTTTCAAAAATCTGTCTTTTTTCCTGACCACGGACCTTAAATGAAAACTAAGAAAATCTGAAAAGTACGAAAAAATGAAACCAATTTTTTTTTCACTTTTTTGCCATAGTTCATACATTTCACATGTCTAGATGTGAAATAAAAATAATTTGGACAATAATTGACAGATCTTGAAATTTTTCAAAAATCTGTCTTTTTTCCTGACCACGGACCTTAAATGAAAACTAAGAAAATCTGAAAAGTACGAAAAAATCAAACCAATTTTTTTTCAAATTTTTTGCCATAGTTCATACATTTCACATGTCTAGATGTGAAATAAAAATAATTTGGACAATAATTGACAGATTTTGAAATTTTTCAAAAATCTGTCTTTTTTCCTGACCACGGACCTTAAATGAAAACTAAGAAAATCTGAAAAGTACGAAAAACTCAAACCAATTTTTTTTTCACTTTTTTGCCATAGTTCATACATTTCACATGTCTAGATGTGAAATAAAAATAATTTGGACAATAATTGACAGATTTTGAAATTTTTCAAAAATCTGTCTTTTTTCCTGACCACGGACCTTAAATGAAAACTAAGAAAATCTGAAAAGTACGAAAAAATGAAACCAATTTTTTTTTCACTTTTTTGCCATAGTTCATACATTTCACATGTCTAGATGTGAAATAAAAATAATTTGGACAATAATTGACAGATCTTGAAATTTGTAAAAAAAAAACTTTCTCTCATCCTGACCACGAAAATTAAAAAAATCTGAAAAGTACGAAAAAATCAGACCAATTTTTTTTTCACTTTTTTTGCCATAGTTCATACATTTCACATGTCTAGATGTGAAATAAAAATAATTTGGACAATAATTGACAGATTTTGAAATTTTTCAAAAATCTGTCTTTTTTCCTGACCACGGACCTTAAATGAAAACTAAGAAAATCTGAAAAGTACGAAAAAATGAAACCAATTTTTTTTTCACTTTTTTGCCATAGTTCATACATTTCACATGTCTAGATGTGAAATAAAAATAATTTGGACAATAATTGACAGATTTTGAAATTTTTCAAAAATCTGTCTTTTTTCCTGACCACGGACCTTAAATGAAAACTAAGAAAATCTGAAAAGTACGAAAAAATGAAACCAATTTTTTTTTCACTTTTTTGCCATAGTTCATACATTTCACATGTCTAGATGTGAAATAAAAATAATTTGGACAATAATTGACAGATCTTGAAATTTTTCAAAAATCTGTCTTTTTTCCTGACCACGGACCTTAAATGAAAACTAAGAAAATCTGAAAAGTACGAAAAAATGAAACCAATTTTTTTTTCACTTTTTTGCCATAGTTCATACATTTCACATGTCTAGATGTGAAATAAAAATAATTTGGACAATAATTGACAGATTTTGAAATTTGTAAAAAAAAAACTTTCTTTCATCCTGACTGCGGAAATTAAAAAAATCTGAAATGTACGAAAAAATCAGACCAATTTTTTTTTCACTTTTTTTGCCATAGTTCATACATTTCACATGTCTAGATGTGAAATAAAAATAATTTTGACAATAATTGACAGATTTTGAAATTTTTCAAAAATCTGTCTTTTTTCCTGACCACGGACCTTAAATGAAAACTAAGAAAATCTGAAAAGTACGAAAAAATGAAACCAATTTTTTTTTCACTTTTTTGCCATAGTTCATACATTTCACATGTCTAGATGTGAAATAAAAATAATTTGGACAATAATTGACAGATCTTGAAATTTTTCAAAAATCTGTCTTTTTTCCTGACCACGGACCTTAAATGAAAACTAAGAAAATCTGAAAAGTACGAAAAAATCAAACCAATTTTTTTTCAAATTTTTTGCCATAGTTCATACATTTCACATGTCTAGATGTGAAATAAAAATAATTTGGACAATAATTTACAGATTTTGAAATTTGTAAAAAAAAAACTTTCTCTCATCCTGTCCACGAAAATTAAAAAAATCTGAAAAGTACGAAAAAATCAGACCAATTTTTTTTTCACTTTTTTTGCCATAGTTCATACATTTCACATGTCTAGATGTGAAATAAAAATAATTTGGACAATAATTGACAGATTTTGAAATTTTTCAAAAATCTGTCTTTTTTCCTGACCACGGACCTTAAATGAAAACTAAGAAAATCTGAAAAGTACGAAAAAATCAGACCAATTTTTTTTTCACTTTTTTTGCCATAGTTCATACATTTCACATGTCTAGATGTGAAATAAAAATAATTTTGACAATAATTGACAGATTTTGAAATTTTTCAAAAATCTGTCTTTTTTCCTGACCACGGACCTTAAATGAAAACTAAGAAAATCTGAAAAGTACGAAAAAATGAAACCAATTTTTTTTTCACTTTTTTGCCATAGTTCATACATTTCACATGTCTAGATGTGAAATAAAAATAATTTGGACAATAATTGACAGATTTTGAAATTTTTCAAAAATCTGTCTTTTTTCCTGACCACGGACCTTAAATGAAAACTAAGAAAATCTGAAAAGTACGAAAAAATCAAACCAATTTTTTTTTCACTTTTTTGCCATAGTTCATACATTTCACATGTCTAGATGTGAAATAAAAATAATTTGGACAATAATTGACAGATTTTGAAATTTTTCAAAAATCTGTCTTTTTTCCTGACCACGGACCTTAAATGAAAACTAAGAAAATCTGAAAAGTACGAAAAAATGAAACCAATTTTTTTTTCACTTTTTTGCCATAGTTCATACATTTCACATGTCTAGATGTGAAATAAAAATAATTTGGACAATAATTGACAGATCTTGAAATTTGTAAAAAAAAAACTTTCTCTCATCCTGACCACGAAAATTAAAAAAATCTGAAAAGTACGAAAAAATCAGACCAATTTTTTTTTCACTTTTTTTGCCATAGTTCATACATTTCACATGTCTAGATGTGAAATAAAAATAATTTGGACAATAATTGACAGATTTTGAAATTTTTCAAAAATCTGTCTTTTTTCCTGACCACGGACCTTAAATGAAAACTAAGAAAATCTGAAAAGTACGAAAAACTCAAACCAATTTTTTTTTCACTTTTTTGCCATAGTTCATACATTTCACATGTCTAGATGTGAAATAAAAATAATTTGGACAATAATTGACAGATTTTGAAATTTTTCAAAAATCTGTCTTTTTTCCTGACCACGGACCTTAAATGAAAACTAAGAAAATCTGAAAAGTACGAAAAAATGAAACCAATTTTTTTTTCACTTTTTTGCCATAGTTCATACATTTCACATGTCTAGATGTGAAATAAAAATAATTTGGACAATAATTGACAGATCTTGAAATTTGTAAAAAAAAAACTTTCTCTCATCCTGACCACGAAAATTAAAAAAATCTGAAAAGTACGAAAAAATCAGACCAATTTTTTTTTCACTTTTTTTGCCATAGTTCATACATTTCACATGTCTAGATGTGAAATAAAAATAATTTGGACAATAATTGACAGATTTTGAAATTTTTCAAAAATCTGTCTTTTTTCCTGACCACGGACCTTAAATGAAAACTAAGAAAATCTGAAAAGTACGAAAAAATCAATCCAATTTTTTTTCAAATTTTTTGCCATAGTTCATACATTTCACATGTCTAGATGTGAAATAAAAATAATTTGGACAATAATTTACAGATTTTGAAATTTGTAAAAAAAAAACTTTCTCTCATCCTGACCACGAAAATTAAAAAAATCTGAAAAGTACGAAAAAATCAGACCAATTTTTTTTTCACTTTTTTGCCATAGTTCATACATTTCACATGTCTAGATGTGAAATAAAAATAATTTGGACAATAATTGACAGATTTTGAAATTTTTCAAAAATCTGTCTTTTTTCCTGACCACGGACCTTAAATGAAAACTAAGAAAATCTGAAAAGTACGAAAAACTCAAACCAATTTTTTTTTCACTTTTTTGCCATAGTTCATACATTTCACATGTCTAGATGTGAAATAAAAATAATTTGGACAATAATTGACAGATTTTGAAATTTTTCAAAAATCTGTCTTTTTTCCTGACCACGGACCTTAAATGAAAACTAAGAAAATCTGAAAAGTACGAAAAAATGAAACCAATTTTTTTTTCACTTTTTTGCCATAGTTCATACATTTCACATGTCTAGATGTGAAATAAAAATAATTTGGACAATAATTGACAGATTTTGAAATTTTTCAAAAATCTGTCTTTTTTCCTGACCACGGACCTTAAATGAAAACTAAGAAAATCTGAAAAGTACGAAAAAATGAAACCAATTTTTTTTTCACTTTTTTGCCATAGTTCATACATTTCACATGTCTAGATGTGAAATAAAAATAATTTGGACAATAATTGACAGATCTTGAAATTTTTCAAAAATCTGTCTTTTTTCCTGACCACGGACCTTAAATGAAAACTAAGAAAATCTGAAAAGTACGAAAAAATGAAACCAATTTTTTTTTCACTTTTTTGCCATAGTTCATACATTTCACATGTCTAGATGTGAAATAAAAATAATTTGGACAATAATTGACAGATTTTGAAATTTGTAAAAAAAAAACTTTCTTTCATCCTGACTGCGGAAATTAAAAAAATCTGAAATGTACGAAAAAATCAGACCAATTTTTTTTTCACTTTTTTTGCCATAGTTCATACATTTCACATGTCTAGATGTGAAATAAAAATAATTTTGACAATAATTGACAGATTTTGAAATTTTTCAAAAATCTGTCTTTTTTCCTGACCACGGACCTTAAATGAAAACTAAGAAAATCTGAAAAGTACGAAAAAATGAAACCAATTTTTTTTTCACTTTTTTGCCATAGTTCATACATTTCACATGTCTAGATGTGAAATAAAAATAATTTGGACAATAATTGACAGATCTTGAAATTTTTCAAAAATCTGTCTTTTTTCCTGACCACGGACCTTAAATGAAAACTAAGAAAATCTGAAAAGTACGAAAAAATCAAACCAATTTTTTTTCAAATTTTTTGCCATAGTTCATACATTTCACATGTCTAGATGTGAAATAAAAATAATTTGGACAATAATTTACAGATTTTGAAATTTGTAAAAAAAAAACTTTCTCTCATCCTGTCCACGAAAATTAAAAAAATCTGAAAAGTACGAAAAAATCAGACCAATTTTTTTTTCACTTTTTTTGCCATAGTTCATACATTTCACATGTCTAGATGTGAAATAAAAATAATTTGGACAATAATTGACAGATTTTGAAATTTTTCAAAAATCTGTCTTTTTTCCTGACCACGGACCTTAAATGAAAACTAAGAAAATCTGAAAAGTACGAAAAAATCAGACCAATTTTTTTTTCACTTTTTTTGCCATAGTTCATACATTTCACATGTCTAGATGTGAAATAAAAATAATTTTGACAATAATTGACAGATTTTGAAATTTTTCAAAAATCTGTCTTTTTTCCTGACCACGGACCTTAAATGAAAACTAAGAAAATCTGAAAAGTACGAAAAAATGAAACCAATTTTTTTTTCACTTTTTTGCCATAGTTCATACATTTCACATGTCTAGATGTGAAATAAAAATAATTTGGACAATAATTGACAGATTTTGAAATTTTTCAAAAATCTGTCTTTTTTCCTGACCACGGACCTTAAATGAAAACTAAGAAAATCTGAAAAGTACGAAAAAATCAAACCAATTTTTTTTTCACTTTTTTGCCATAGTTCATACATTTCACATGTCTAGATGTGAAATAAAAATAATTTGGACAATAATTGACAGATTTTGAAATTTTTCAAAAATCTGTCTTTTTTCCTGACCACGGACCTTAAATGAAAACTAAGAAAATCTGAAAAGTACGAAAAACTCAAACCAATTTTTTTTTCACTTTTTTGCCATAGTTCATACATTTCACATGTCTAGATGTGAAATAAAAATAATTTGGACAATAATTGACAGATTTTGAAATTTTTCAAAAATCTGTCTTTTTTCCTGACCACGGACCTTAAATGAAAACTAAGAAAATCTGAAAAGTACGAAAAAATGAAACCAATTTTTTTTTCACTTTTTTGCCATAGTTCATACATTTCACATGTCTAGATGTGAAATAAAAATAATTTGGACAATAATTGACAGATCTTGAAATTTGTAAAAAAAAAACTTTCTCTCATCCTGACCACGAAAATTAAAAAAATCTGAAAAGTACGAAAAAATCAGACCAATTTTTTTTTCACTTTTTTTGCCATAGTTCATACATTTCACATGTCTAGATGTGAAATAAAAATAATTTGGACAATAATTGACAGATTTTGAAATTTTTCAAAAATCTGTCTTTTTTCCTGACCACGGACCTTAAATGAAAACTAAGAAAATCTGAAAAGTACGAAAAAATGAAACCAATTTTTTTTTCACTTTTTTGCCATAGTTCATACATTTCACATGTCTAGATGTGAAATAAAAATAATTTGGACAATAATTGACAGATTTTGAAATTTTTCAAAAATCTGTCTTTTTTCCTGACCACGGACCTTAAATGAAAACTAAGAAAATCTGAAAAGTACGAAAAAATCAAACCAATTTTTTTTCAAATTTTTTGCCATAGTTCATACATTTCACATGTCTAGATGTGAAATAAAAATAATTTGGACAATAATTTACAGATTTTGAAATTTGTAAAAAAAAAACTTTCTCTCATCCTGACCACGAAAATTAAAAAAATCTGAAAAGTACGAAAAAATCAGACCAATTTTTTTTTCACTTTTTTGCCATAGTTCATACATTTCACATGTCTAGATGTGAAATAAAAATAATTTGGACAATAATTGACAGATTTTGAAATTTTTCAAAAATCTGTCTTTTTTCCTGACCACGGACCTTAAATGAAAACTAAGAAAATCTGAAAAGTACGAAAAACTCAAACCAATTTTTTTTTCACTTTTTTGCCATAGTTCATACATTTCACATGTCTAGATGTGAAATAAAAATAATTTGGACAATAATTGACAGATTTTGAAATTTTTCAAAAATCTGTCTTTTTTCCTGACCACGGACCTTAAATGAAAACTAAGAAAATCTGAAAAGTACGAAAAAATCAAACCAATTTTTTTTTCACTTTTTTGCCATAGTTCATACATTTCACATGTCTAGATGTGAAATAAAAATAATTTGGACAATAATTGACAGATTTTGAAATTTTTCAAAAATCTGTCTTTTTTCCTGACCACGGACCTTAAATGAAAACTAAGAAAATCTGAAAAGTACGAAAAAATGAAACCAATTTTTTTTTCACTTTTTTGCCATAGTTCATACATTTCACATGTCTAGATGTGAAATAAAAATAATTTGGACAATAATTGACAGATCTTGAAATTTTTCAAAAATCTGTCTTTTTTCCTGACCACGGACCTTAAATGAAAACTAAGAAAATCTGAAAAGTACGAAAAAATGAAACCAATTTTTTTTTCACTTTTTTGCCATAGTTCATACATTTCACATGTCTAGATGTGAAATAAAAATAATTTGGACAATAATTGACAGATTTTGAAATTTGTAAAAAAAAAACTTTCTTTCATCCTGACTGCGGAAATTAAAAAAATCTGAAATGTACGAAAAAATCAGACCAATTTTTTTTTCACTTTTTTTGCCATAGTTCATACATTTCACATGTCTAGATGTGAAATAAAAATAATTTTGACAATAATTGACAGATTTTGAAATTTTTCAAAAATCTGTCTTTTTTCCTGACCACGGACCTTAAATGAAAACTAAGAAAATCTGAAAAGTACGAAAAAATGAAACCAATTTTTTTTTCACTTTTTTGCCATAGTTCATACATTTCACATGTCTAGATGTGAAATAAAAATAATTTGGACAATAATTGACAGATCTTGAAATTTTTCAAAAATCTGTCTTTTTTCCTGACCACGGACCTTAAATGAAAACTAAGAAAATCTGAAAAGTACGAAAAAATCAAACCAATTTTTTTTCAAATTTTTTGCCATAGTTCATACATTTCACATGTCTAGATGTGAAATAAAAATAATTTGGACAATAATTTACAGATTTTGAAATTTGTAAAAAAAAAACTTTCTCTCATCCTGACCACGAAAATTAAAAAAATCTGAAAAGTACGAAAAAATCAGACCAATTTTTTTTTCACTTTTTTTGCCATAGTTCATACATTTCACATGTCTAGATGTGAAATAAAAATAATTTGGACAATAATTGACAGATTTTGAAATTTTTCAAAAATCTGTCTTTTTTCCTGACCACGGACCTTAAATGAAAACTAAGAAAATCTGAAAAGTACGAAAAAATCAGACCAATTTTTTTTTCACTTTTTTTGCCATAGTTCATACATTTCACATGTCTAGATGTGAAATAAAAATAATTTGGACAATAATTGACAGATTTTGAAATTTTTCAAAAATCTGTCTTTTTTCCTGACCACGGACCTTAAATGAAAACTAAGAAAATCTGAAAAGTACGAAAAAATCAGACCAATTTTTTTTTCACTTTTTTTGCCATAGTTCATACATTTCACATGTCTAGATGTGAAATAAAAATAATTTTGACAATAATTGACAGATTTTGAAATTTTTCAAAAATCTGTCTTTTTTCCTGACCACGGACCTTAAATGAAAACTAAGAAAATCTGAAAAGTACGAAAAAATCAAACCAATTTTTTTTTCACTTTTTTGCCATAGTTCATACATTTCACATGTCTAGATGTGAAATAAAAATAATTTGGACAATAATTGACAGATTTTGAAATTTTTCAAAAATCTGTCTTTTTTCCTGACCACGGACCTTAAATGAAAACTAAGAAAATCTGAAAAGTACGAAAAAATGAAACCAATTTTTTTTTCACTTTTTTGCCATAGTTCATACATTTCACATGTCTAGATGTGAAATAAAAATAATTTGGACAATAATTGACAGATTTTGAAATTTTTCAAAAATCTGTCTTTTTTCCTGACCACGGACCTTAAATGAAAACTAAGAAAATCTGAAAAGTACGAAAAAATCAAACCAATTTTTTTTTCACTTTTTTGCCATAGTTCATACATTTCACATGTCTAGATGTGAAATAAAAATAATTTTGACAATAATTGACAGATTTTTAAATTTTTCAAAAATCTGTCTTTTTTCCTGACCACGGACCTTAAATGAAAACTAAGAAAATCTGAAAAGTACGAAAAAATCAAACCAATTTTTTTTTCACTTTTTTGCCATAGTTCATACATTTCACATGTCTAGATGTGAAATAAAAATAATTTGGACAATAATTGACAGATTTTGAAATTTTTCAAAAATCTGTCTTTTTTCCTGACCACGGACCTTAAATGAAAACTAAGAAAATCTGAAAAGTACGAAAAAATGAAACCAATTTTTTTTTCACTTTTTTGCCATAGTTCATACATTTCACATGTCTAGATGTGAAATAAAAATAATTTGGACAATAATTGACAGATCTTGAAATTTTTCAAAAATCTGTCTTTTTTCCTGACCACGGACCTTAAATGAAAACTAAGAAAATCTGAAAAGTACGAAAAAATCAAACCAATTTTTTTTCAAATTTTTTGCCATAGTTCATACATTTCACATGTCTAGATGTGAAATAAAAATAATTTGGACAATAATTTACAGATTTTGAAATTTGTAAAAAAAAAACTTTCTCTCATCCTGACCACGAAAATTAAAAAAATCTGAAAAGTACGAAAAAATCAGACCAATTTTTTTTTCACTTTTTTTGCCATAGTTCATACATTTCACATGTCTAGATGTGAAATAAAAATAATTTTGACAATAATTGACAGATTTTGAAATTTTTCAAAAATCTGTCTTTTTTCCTGACCACGGACCTTAAATGAAAACTAAGAAAATCTGAAAAGTACGAAAAAATCAAACCAATTTTTTTTTCACTTTTTTGCCATAGTTCATACATTTCACATGTCTAGATGTGAAATAAAAATAATTTGGACAATAATTGACAGATTTTGAAATTTTTCAAAAATCTGTCTTTTTTCCTGACCACGGACCTTAAATGAAAACTAAGAAAATCTGAAAAGTACGAAAAACTCAAACCAATTTTTTTTTCACTTTTTTGCCATAGTTCATACATTTCACATGTCTAGATGTGAAATAAAAATAATTTGGACAATAATTGACAGATTTTGAAATTTTTCAAAAATCTGTCTTTTTTCCTGACCACGGACCTTAAATGAAAACTAAGAAAATCTGAAAAGTACGAAAAAATGAAACCAATTTTTTTTTCACTTTTTTGCCATAGTTCATACATTTCACATGTCTAGATGTGAAATAAAAATAATTTGGACAATAATTGACAGATTTTGAAATTTTTCAAAAATCTGTCTTTTTTCCTGACCACGGACCTTAAATGAAAACTAAGAAAATCTGAAAAGTACGAAAAAATCAAACCAATTTTTTTTTCACTTTTTTGCCATAGTTCATACATTTCACATGTCTAGATGTGAAATAAAAATAATTTTGACAATAATTGACAGATTTTTAAATTTTTCAAAAATCTGTCTTTTTTCCTGACCACGGACCTTAAATGAAAACTAAGAAAATCTGAAAAGTACGAAAAAATCAAACCAATTTTTTTTTCACTTTTTTGCCATAGTTCATACATTTCACATGTCTAGATGTGAAATAAAAATAATTTGGACAATAATTGACAGATTTTGAAATTTTTCAAAAATCTGTCTTTTTTCCTGACCACGGACCTTAAATGAAAACTAAGAAAATCTGAAAAGTACGAAAAAATGAAACCAATTTTTTTTTCACTTTTTTGCCATAGTTCATACATTTCACATGTCTAGATGTGAAATAAAAATAATTTGGACAATAATTGACAGATCTTGAAATTTGTAAAAAAAAAACTTTCTCTCATCCTGACCACGAAAATTAAAAAAATCTGAAAAGTACGAAAAAATCAGACCAATTTTTTTTTCACTTTTTTTGCCATAGTTCATACATTTCACATGTCTAGATGTGAAATAAAAATAATTTGGACAATAATTGACAGATTTTGAAATTTTTCAAAAATCTGTCTTTTTTCCTGACCACGGACCTTAAATGAAAACTAAGAAAATCTGAAAAGTACGAAAAAATGAAACCAATTTTTTTTTCACTTTTTTGCCATAGTTCATACATTTCACATGTCTAGATGTGAAATAAAAATAATTTGGACAATAATTGACAGATTTTGAAATTTTTCAAAAATCTGTCTTTTTTCCTGACCACGGACCTTAAATGAAAACTAAGAAAATCTGAAAAGTACGAAAAAATCAGACCAATTTTTTTTTCACTTTTTTTGCCATAGTTCATACATTTCACATGTCTAGATGTGAAATAAAAATAATTTTGACAATAATTGACAGATTTTTAAATTTTTCAAAAATCTGTCTTTTTTCCTGACCACGGACCTTAAATGAAAACTAAGAAAATCTGAAAAGTACGAAAAAATGAAACCAATTTTATTTTCACTTTTTTGCCATAGTTCATACATTTCACATGTCTAGATGTGAAATAAAAATAATTTTGACAATAATTGACAGATTTTGAAATTTTTCAAAAATCTGTCTTTTTTCCTGACCACGGACCTTAAATGAAAACTAAGAAAATCTGAAAAGTACGAAAAAATCAAACCAATTTTTTTTTCACTTTTTTGCCATAGTTCATACATTTCACATGTTTAGATGTGAAATAAAAATAATTTGGACAATAATTGACAGATTTTGAAATTTTTCAAAAATCTGTCTTTTTTCCTGACCACGGACCTTAAATGAAAACTAAGAAAATCTGAAAAGTACGAAAAAATCAAACCAATTTTTTTTTCACTTTTTTGCCATAGTTCATACATTTCACATGTTTAGATGTGAAATAAAAATAATTTGGACAATAATTGACAGATTTTGAAATTTTTCAAAAATCTGTCTTTTTTCCTGACCACGGACCTTAAATGAAAACTAAGAAAATCTGAAAAGTACGAAAAACTCAAACCAATTTTTTTTTCACTTTTTTGCCATAGTTCATACATTTCACATGTCTAGATGTGAAATAAAAATAATTTGGACAATAATTGACAGATTTTGAAATTTGTAAAAAAAAAACTTTCTCTCATCCTGACCACGAAAATTAAAAAAATCTGAAAAGTACGAAAAAATCAGACCAATTTTTTTTTCACTTTTTTTGCCATAGTTCATACATTTCACATGTCTAGATGTGAAATAAAAATAATTTTGACAATAATTGACAGATTTTGAAATTTTTCAAAAATCTGTCTTTTTTCCTGACCACGGACCTTAAATGAAAACTAAGAAAATCTGAAAAGTACGAAAAAATCAGACCAATTTTTTTTTCACTTTTTTTGCCATAGTTCATACATTTCACATGTCTAGATGTGAAATAAAAATAATTTTGACAATAATTGACAGATTTTGAAATTTTTCAAAAATCTGTCTTTTTTCCTGACCACGGACCTTAAATGAAAACTAAGAAAATCTGAAAAGTACGAAAAAATGAAACCAATTTTTTTTTCACTTTTTTGCCATAGTTCATACATTTCACATGTCTAGATGTGAAATAAAAATAATTTTGACAATAATTGACAGATTTTGAAATTTTTCAAAAATCTGTCTTTTTTCCTGACCACGGACCTTAAATGAAAACTAAGAAAATCTGAAAAGTACGAAAAAATCAAACCAATTTTTTTTTCACTTTTTTGCCATAGTTCATACATTTCACATGTCTAGATGTGAAATAAAAATAATTTTGACAATAATTGACAGATTTTTAAATTTTTCAAAAATCTGTCTTTTTTCCTGACCACGGACCTTAAATGAAAACTAAGAAAATCTGAAAAGTACGAAAAAATCAAACCAATTTTTTTTTCACTTTTTTGCCATAGTTCATACATTTCACATGTCTAGATGTGAAATAAAAATAATTTGGACAATAATTGACAGATTTTGAAATTTTTCAAAAATCTGTCTTTTTTCCTGACCAAGGACCTTAAATGAAAACTAAGAAAATCTGAAAAGTACGAAAAAATGAAACCAATTTTTTTTTCACTTTTTTGCCATAGTTCATACATTTCACATGTCTAGATGTGAAATAAAAATAATTTGGACAATAATTGACAGATTTTGAAATTTTTCAAAAATCTGTCTTTTTTCCTGACCACGGACCTTAAATGAAAACTAAGAAAATCTGAAAAGTACGAAAAAATGAAACCAATTTTTTTTTCACTTTTTTGCCATAGTTCATACATTTCACATGTCTAGATGTGAAATAAAAATAATTTGGACAATAATTGACAGATCTTGAAATTTGTAAAAAAAAAACTTTCTCTCATCCTGACCACGAAAATTAAAAAAATCTGAAAAGTACGAAAAAATCAGACCAATTTTTTTTTCACTTTTTTTGCCATAGTTCATACATTTCACATGTCTAGATGTGAAATAAAAATAATTTTGACAATAATTGACAGATTTTGAAATTTTTCAAAAATCTGTCTTTTTTCCTGACCACGGACCTTAAATGAAAACTAAGAAAATCTGAAAAGTACGAAAAAATGAAACCAATTTTTTTTTCACTTTTTTGCCATAGTTCATACATTTCACATGTCTAGATGTGAAATAAAAATAATTTGGACAATAATTGACAGATCTTGAAATTTTTCAAAAATCTGTCTTTTTTCCTGACCACGGACCTTAAATGAAAACTAAGAAAATCTGAAAAGTACGAAAAAATCAAACCAATTTTTTTTTCACTTTTTTGCCATAGTTCATACATTTCACATGTCTAGATGTGAAATAAAAATAATTTTGACAATAATTGACAGATTTTGAAATTTTTCAAAAATCTGTCTTTTTTCCTGACCACGGACCTTAAATGAAAACTAAGAAAATCTGAAAAGTACGAAAAAATCAAACCAATTTTTTTTTCACTTTTTTGCCATAGTTCATACATTTCACATGTCTAGATGTGAAATAAAAATAATTTGGACAATAATTGACAGATCTTGAAATTTGTAAAAAAAAAACTTTCTCTCATCCTGACCACGAAAATTAAAAAAATCTGAAAAGTACGAAAAAATCAGAGACCAATTTTTTTTTCACTTTTTTTGCCATAGTTCATACATTTCACATGTCTAGATGTGAAATAAAAATAATTTGGACAATAATTGACAGATTTTGAAATTTTTCAAAAATCTGTCTTTTTTCCTGACCACGGACCTTAAATGAAAACTAAGAAAATCTGAAAAGTACGAAAAAATGAAACCAATTTTTTTTTCACTTTTTTGCCATAGTTCATACATTTCACATGTCTAGATGTGAAATAAAAATAATTTGGACAATAATTGACAGATTTTGAAATTTTTCAAAAATCTGTCTTTTTTCCTGACCACGGACCTTAAATGAAAACTAAGAAAATCTGAAAAGTACGAAAAAATCAGACCAATTTTTTTTCACTTTTTTTGCCATAGTTCATACATTTCACATGTCTAGATGTGAAATAAAAATAATTTTGACAATAATTGACAGATTTTGAAATTTTTCAAAAATCTGTCTTTTTTCCTGACCACGGACCTTAAATGAAAACTAAGAAAATCTGAAAAGTACGAAAAAATGAAACCAATTTTTTTTTCACTTTTTTGCCATAGTTCATACATTTCACATGTCTAGATGTGAAATAAAAATAATTTTGACAATAATTGACAGATTTTGAAATTTTTCAAAAATCTGTCTTTTTTCCTGACCACGGACCTTAAATGAAAACTAAGAAAATCTGAAAAGTACGAAAAAATCAAACCAATTTTTTTTTCACTTTTTTGCCATAGTTCATACATTTCACATGTTTAGATGTGAAATAAAAATAATTTGGACAATAATTGACAGATTTTGAAATTTTTCAAAAATCTGTCTTTTTTCCTGACCACGGACCTTAAATGAAAACTAAGAAAATCTGAAAAGTACGAAAAAATCAAACCAATTTTTTTTTCACTTTTTTGCCATAGTTCATACATTTCACATGTCTAGATGTGAAATAAAAATAATTTGGACAATAATTGACAGATTTTGAAATTTTTCAAAAATCTGTCTTTTTTCCTGACCACGGACCTTAAATGAAAACTAAGAAAATCTGAAAAGTACGAAAAACTCAAACCAATTTTTTTTTCACTTTTTTGCCATAGTTCATACATTTCACATGTCTAGATGTGAAATAAAAATAATTTGGACAATAATTGACAGATTTTGAAATTTTTCAAAAATCTGTCTTTTTTCCTGACCACGGACCTTAAATGAAAACTAAGAAAATCTGAAAAGTACGAAAAAATCAAACCAATTTTTTTTTCACTTTTTTGCCATAGTTCATACATTTCACATGTCTAGATGTGAAATAAAAATAATTTTGACAATAATTGACAGATTTTTAAATTTTTCAAAAATCTGTCTTTTTTCCTGACCACGGACCTTAAATGAAAACTAAGAAAATCTGAAAAGTACGAAAAAATCAAACCAATTTTTTTTTCACTTTTTTGCCATAGTTCATACATTTCACATGTCTAGATGTGAAATAAAAATAATTTTGACAATAATTGACAGATTTTGAAATTTTTCAAAAATCTGTCTTTTTTCCTGACCAAGGACCTTAAATGAAAACTAAGAAAATCTGAAAAGTACGAAAAAATCAAACCAATTTTTTTTTCACTTTTTTGCCATAGTTCATACATTTCACATGTCTAGATGTGAAATAAAAATAATTCGGACAATAATTGACAGATTTTGAAATTTTTCAAAAATCTGTCTTTTTTCCTGACCACGGACCTTAAATGAAAACTAAGAAAATCTTAAAAGTACGAAAAAATCAAACCAATTTTTTTTTCACTTTTTTGCCATAGTTCATACATTTCACATGTCTAGATGTGAAATAAAAATAATTTGGACAATAATTGACAGATTTTGAAATTTTTCAAAAATCTGTCTTTTTTCCTGACCACGGACCTTAAATGAAAACTAAGAAAATCTGAAAAGTACGAAAAAATCAAACCAATTTTTTTTCAAATTTTTTGCCATAGTTCATACATTTCACATGTCTAGATGTGAAATAAAAATAATTTGGACAATAATTTACAGATTTTGAAATTTGTAAAAAAAAAACTTTCTCTCATCCTGACCACGAAAATTAAAAAAATCTGAAAAGTACGAAAAAATCAGACCAATTTTTTTTTCACTTTTTTTGCCATAGTTCATACATTTCACATGTCTAGATGTGAAATAAAAATAATTTTGACAATAATTGACAGATTTTGAAATTTTTCAAAAATCTGTCTTTTTTCCTGACCACGGACCTTAAATGAAAACTAAGAAAATCTGAAAAGTACGAAAAAATCAGACCAATTTTTTTTTCACTTTTTTTGCCATAGTTCATACATTTCACATGTCTAGATGTGAAATAAAAATAATTTTGACAATAATTGACAGATTTTGAAATTTTTCAAAAATCTGTCTTTTTTCCTGACCACGGACCTTAAATGAAAACTAAGAAAATCTGAAAAGTACGAAAAAATGAAACCAATTTTTTTTTCACTTTTTTGCCATAGTTCATACATTTCACATGTCTAGATGTGAAATAAAAATAATTTTGACAATAATTGACAGATTTTGAAATTTTTCAAAAATCTGTCTTTTTTCCTGACCACGGACCTTAAATGAAAACTAAGAAAATCTGAAAAGTACGAAAAAATCAAACCAATTTTTTTTTCACTTTTTTGCCATAGTTCATACATTTCACATGTCTAGATGTGAAATAAAAATAATTTTGACAATAATTGACAGATTTTTAAATTTTTCAAAAATCTGTCTTTTTTCCTGACCACGGACCTTAAATGAAAACTAAGAAAATCTGAAAAGTACGAAAAAATCAAACCAATTTTTTTTTCACTTTTTTGCCATAGTTCATACATTTCACATGTCTAGATGTGAAATAAAAATAATTTGGACAATAATTGACAGATTTTGAAATTTTTCAAAAATCTGTCTTTTTTCCTGACCAAGGACCTTAAATGAAAACTAAGAAAATCTGAAAAGTACGAAAAAATGAAACCAATTTTTTTTTCACTTTTTTGCCATAGTTCATACATTTCACATGTCTAGATGTGAAATAAAAATAATTTGGACAATAATTGACAGATCTTGAAATTTGTAAAAAAAAAACTTTCTCTCATCCTGACCACGAAAATTAAAAAAATCTGAAAAGTACGAAAAAATCAGACCAATTTTTTTTTCACTTTTTTTGCCATAGTTCATACATTTCACATGTCTAGATGTGAAATAAAAATAATTTGGACAATAATTGACAGATTTTGAAATTTTTCAAAAATCTGTCTTTTTTCCTGACCACGGACCTTAAATGAAAACTAAGAAAATCTGAAAAGTACGAAAAAATGAAACCAATTTTTTTTTCACTTTTTTGCCATAGTTCATACATTTCACATGTCTAGATGTGAAATAAAAATAATTTGGACAATAATTGACAGATTTTGAAATTTTTCAAAAATCTGTCTTTTTTCCTGACCACGGACCTTAAATGAAAACTAAGAAAATCTGAAAAGTACGAAAAAATCAGACCAATTTTTTTTTCACTTTTTTTGCCATAGTTCATACATTTCACATGTCTAGATGTGAAATAAAAATAATTTTGACAATAATTGACAGATTTTGAAATTTTTCAAAAATCTGTCTTTTTTCCTGACCACGGACCTTAAATGAAAACTAAGAAAATCTGAAAAGTACGAAAAAATGAAACCAATTTTTTTTTCACTTTTTTGCCATAGTTCATACATTTCACATGTCTAGATGTGAAATAAAAATAATTTTGACAATAATTGACAGATTTTGAAATTTTTCAAAAATCTGTCTTTTTTCCTGACCACGGACCTTAAATGAAAACTAAGAAAATCTGAAAAGTACGAAAAAATCAAACCAATTTTTTTTTCACTTTTTTGCCATAGTTCATACATTTCACATGTCTAGATGTGAAATAAAAATAATTTGGACAATAATTGACAGATTTTGAAATTTTTCAAAAATCTGTCTTTTTTCCTGACCACGGACCTTAAATGAAAACTAAGAAAATCTGAAAAGTACGAAAAAATCAAACCAATTTTTTTTTCACTTTTTTGCCATAGTTCATACATTTCACATGTCTAGATGTGAAATAAAAATAATTTGGACAATAATTGACAGATCTTGAAATTTTTCAAAAATCTGTCTTTTTTCCTGACCACGGACCTTAAATGAAAACTAAGAAAATCTGAAAAGTACGAAAAAATCAAACCAATTTTTTTTCAAATTTTTTGCCATAGTTCATACATTTCACATGTCTAGATGTGAAATAAAAATAATTTGGACAATAATTTACAGATTTTGAAATTTGTAAAAAAAAAACTTTCTCTCATCCTGACCACGAAAATTAAAAAAATCTGAAAAGTACGAAAAAATCAGACCAATTTTTTTTTCACTTTTTTTGCCATAGTTCATACATTTCACATGTCTAGATGTGAAATAAAAATAATTTTGACAATAATTGACAGATTTTGAAATTTTTCAAAAATCTGTCTTTTTTCCTGACCACGGACCTTAAATGAAAACTAAGAAAATCTGAAAAGTACGAAAAAATCAGACCAATTTTTTTTTCACTTTTTTTGCCATAGTTCATACATTTCACATGTCTAGATGTGAAATAAAAATAATTTTGACAATAATTGACAGATTTTGAAATTTTTCAAAAATCTGTCTTTTTTCCTGACCACGGACCTTAAATGAAAACTAAGAAAATCTGAAAAGTACGAAAAAATGAAACCAATTTTTTTTTCACTTTTTTGCCATAGTTCATACATTTCACATGTCTAGATGTGAAATAAAAATAATTTTGACAATAATTGACAGATTTTGAAATTTTTCAAAAATCTGTCTTTTTTCCTGACCACGGACCTTAAATGAAAACTAAGAAAATCTGAAAAGTACGAAAAAATCAAACCAATTTTTTTTTCACTTTTTTGCCATAGTTCATACATTTCACATGTCTAGATGTGAAATAAAAATAATTTTGACAATAATTGACAGATTTTTAAATTTTTCAAAAATCTGTCTTTTTTCCTGACCACGGACCTTAAATGAAAACTAAGAAAATCTGAAAAGTACGAAAAAATCAAACCAATTTTTTTTTCACTTTTTTGCCATAGTTCATACATTTCACATGTCTAGATGTGAAATAAAAATAATTTGGACAATAATTGACAGATTTTGAAATTTTTCAAAAATCTGTCTTTTTTCCTGACCAAGGACCTTAAATGAAAACTAAGAAAATCTGAAAAGTACGAAAAAATGAAACCAATTTTTTTTTCACTTTTTTGCCATAGTTCATACATTTCACATGTCTAGATGTGAAATAAAAATAATTTGGACAATAATTGACAGATTTTGAAATTTTTCAAAAATCTGTCTTTTTTCCTGACCACGGACCTTAAATGAAAACTAAGAAAATCTGAAAAGTACGAAAAAATGAAACCAATTTTTTTTTCACTTTTTTGCCATAGTTCATACATTTCACATGTCTAGATGTGAAATAAAAATAATTTGGACAATAATTGACAGATCTTGAAATTTGTAAAAAAAAAACTTTCTCTCATCCTGACCACGAAAATTAAAAAAATCTGAAAAGTACGAAAAAATCAGACCAATTTTTTTTTCACTTTTTTTGCCATAGTTCATACATTTCACATGTCTAGATGTGAAATAAAAATAATTTGGACAATAATTGACAGATTTTGAAATTTTTCAAAAATCTGTCTTTTTTCCTGACCACGGACCTTAAATGAAAACTAAGAAAATCTGAAAAGTACGAAAAAATGAAACCAATTTTTTTTTCACTTTTTTGCCATAGTTCATACATTTCACATGTCTAGATGTGAAATAAAAATAATTTGGACAATAATTGACAGATTTTGAAATTTTTCAAAAATCTGTCTTTTTTCCTGACCACGGACCTTAAATGAAAACTAAGAAAATCTGAAAAGTACGAAAAAATCAGACCAATTTTTTTTTCACTTTTTTTGCCATAGTTCATACATTTCACATGTCTAGATGTGAAATAAAAATAATTTTGACAATAATTGACAGATTTTGAAATTTTTCAAAAATCTGTCTTTTTTCCTGACCACGGACCTTAAATGAAAACTAAGAAAATCTGAAAAGTACGAAAAAATCAAACCAATTTTTTTTTCACTTTTTTGCCATAGTTCATACATTTCACATGTCTAGATGTGAAATAAAAATAATTTTGACAATAATTGACAGATTTTGAAATTTTTCAAAAATCTGTCTTTTTTCCTGACCACGGACCTTAAATGAAAACTAAGAAAATCTGAAAAGTACGAAAAAATCAAACCAATTTTTTTTTCACTTTTTTGCCATAGTTCATACATTTCACATGTCTAGATGTGAAATAAAAATAATTTTGACAATAATTGACAGATTTTTAAATTTTTCAAAAATCTGTCTTTTTTCCTGACCACGGACCTTAAATGAAAACTAAGAAAATCTGAAAAGTACGAAAAAATCAAACCAATTTTTTTTTCACTTTTTTGCCATAGTTCATACATTTCACATGTCTAGATGTGAAATAAAAATAATTTGGACAATAATTGACAGATTTTGAAATTTTTCAAAAATCTGTCTTTTTTCCTGACCAAGGACCTTAAATGAAAACTAAGAAAATCTGAAAAGTACGAAAAAATGAAACCAATTTTTTTTTCACTTTTTTGCCATAGTTCATACATTTCACATGTCTAGATGTGAAATAAAAATAATTTGGACAATAATTGACAGATTTTGAAATTTTTCAAAAATCTGTCTTTTTTCCTGACCACGGACCTTAAATGAAAACTAAGAAAATCTGAAAAGTACGAAAAAATCAAACCAATTTTTTTTTCACTTTTTTGCCATAGTTCATACATTTCACATGTCTAGATGTGAAATAAAAATAATTTGGACAATAATTGACAGATCTTGAAATTTGTAAAAAAAAAACTTTCTCTCATCCTGACCACGAAAATTAAAAAAATCTGAAAAGTACGAAAAAATCAGACCAATTTTTTTTTTCACTTTTTTTGCCATAGTTCATACATTTCACATGTCTAGATGTGAAATAAAAATAATTTGGACAATAATTGACAGATTTTGAAATTTTTCAAAAATCTGTCTTTTTTCCTGACCACGGACCTTAAATGAAAACTAAGAAAATCTGAAAAGTACGAAAAAATGAAACCAATTTTTTTTTCACTTTTTTGCCATAGTTCATACATTTCACATGTCTAGATGTGAAATAAAAATAATTTGGACAATAATTGACAGATTTTGAAATTTTTCAAAAATCTGTCTTTTTTCCTGACCACGGACCTTAAATGAAAACTAAGAAAATCTGAAAAGTACGAAAAAATCAGACCAATTTTTTTTTCACTTTTTTTGCCATAGTTCATACATTTCACATGTCTAGATGTGAAATAAAAATAATTTGGACAATAATTGACAGATTTTGAAATTTTTCAAAAATCTGTCTTTTTTCCTGACCACGGACCTTAAATGAAAACTAAGAAAATCTGAAAAGTACGAAAAAATCAAACCAATTTTTTTTTCACTTTTTTGCCATAGTTCATACATTTCACATGTCTAGATGTGAAATAAAAATAATTTTGACAATAATTGACAGATTTTTAAATTTTTCAAAAATCTGTCTTTTTTCCTGACCACGGACCTTAAATGAAAACTAAGAAAATCTGAAAAGTACGAAAAAATCAAACCAATTTTTTTTTCACTTTTTTGCCATAGTTCATACATTTCACATGTCTAGATGTGAAATAAAAATAATTTGGACAATAATTGACAGATTTTGAAATTTTTCAAAAATCTGTCTTTTTTCCTGACCACGGACCTTAAATGAAAACTAAGAAAATCTGAAAAGTACGAAAAAATGAAACCAATTTTTTTTTCACTTTTTTGCCATAGTTCATACATTTCACATGTCTAGATGTGAAATAAAAATAATTTGGACAATAATTGACAGATCTTGAAATTTTTCAAAAATCTGTCTTTTTTCCTGACCACGGACCTTAAATGAAAACTAAGAAAATCTGAAAAGTACGAAAAACTCAAACCAATTTTTTTTTCACTTTTTTGCCATAGTTCATACATTTCACATGTCTAGATGTGAAATAAAAATAATTTGGACAATAATTGACAGATTTTGAAATTTTTCAAAAATCTGTCTTTTTTCCTGACCACGGACCTTAAATGAAAACTAAGAAAATCTGAAAAGTACGAAAAAATGAAACCAATTTTTTTTTCACTTTTTTGCCATAGTTCATACATTTCACATGTCTAGATGTGAAATAAAAATAATTTGGACAATAATTGACAGATTTTGAAATTTTTCAAAAATCTGTCTTTTTTCCTGACCACGGACCTTAAATGAAAACTAAGAAAATCTGAAAAGTACGAAAAAATCAAACCAATTTTTTTTTCACTTTTTTGCCATAGTTCATACATTTCACATGTCTAGATGTGAAATAAAAATAATTTTGACAATAATTGACAGATTTTTAAATTTTTCAAAAATCTGTCTTTTTTCCTGACCACGGACCTTAAATGAAAACTAAGAAAATCTGAAAAGTACGAAAAAATCAAACCAATTTTTTTTTCACTTTTTTGCCATAGTTCATACATTTCACATGTCTAGATGTGAAATAAAAATAATTTGGACAATAATTGACAGATTTTGAAATTTTTCAAAAATCTGTCTTTTTTCCTGACCACGGACCTTAAATGAAAACTAAGAAAATCTGAAAAGTACGAAAAAATGAAACCAATTTTTTTTTCACTTTTTTGCCATAGTTCATACATTTCACATGTCTAGATGTGAAATAAAAATAATTTGGACAATAATTGACAGATCTTGAAATTTGTAAAAAAAAAACTTTCTCTCATCCTGACCACGAAAATTAAAAAAATCTGAAAAGTACGAAAAAATCAGACCAATTTTTTTTTCACTTTTTTTGCCATAGTTCATACATTTCACATGTCTAGATGTGAAATAAAAATAATTTGGACAATAATTGACAGATTTTGAAATTTTTCAAAAATCTGTCTTTTTTCCTGACCACGGACCTTAAATGAAAACTAAGAAAATCTGAAAAGTACGAAAAAATCAGACCAATTTTTTTTTCACTTTTTTTGCCATAGTTCATACATTTCACATGTCTAGATGTGAAATAAAAATAATTTTGACAATAATTGACAGATTTTTAAATTTTTCAAAAATCTGTCTTTTTTCCTGACCACGGACCTTAAATGAAAACTAAGAAAATCTGAAAAGTACGAAAAAATGAAACCAATTTTATTTTCACTTTTTTGCCATAGTTCATACATTTCACATGTCTAGATGTGAAATAAAAATAATTTTGACAATAATTGACAGATTTTGAAATTTTTCAAAAATCTGTCTTTTTTCCTGACCACGGACCTTAAATGAAAACTAAGAAAATCTGAAAAGTACGAAAAAATCAAACCAATTTTTTTTTCACTTTTTTGCCATAGTTCATACATTTCACATGTTTAGATGTGAAATAAAAATAATTTGGACAATAATTGACAGATTTTGAAATTTTTCAAAAATCTGTCTTTTTTCCTGACCACGGACCTTAAATGAAAACTAAGAAAATCTGAAAAGTACGAAAAACTCAAACCAATTTTTTTTTCACTTTTTTGCCATAGTTCATACATTTCACATGTCTAGATGTGAAATAAAAATAATTTGGACAATAATTGACAGATTTTGAAATTTTTCAAAAATCTGTCTTTTTTCCTGACCACGGACCTTAAATGAAAACTAAGAAAATCTGAAAAGTACGAAAAACTCAAACCAATTTTTTTTTCACTTTTTTGCCATAGTTCATACATTTCACATGTCTAGATGTGAAATAAAAATAATTTGGACAATAATTGACAGATTTTGAAATTTTTCAAAAATCTGTCTTTTTTCCTGACCACGGACCTTAAATGAAAACTAAGAAAATCTGAAAAGTACGAAAAAATCAAACCAATTTTTTTTTCACTTTTTTGCCATAGTTCATACATTTCACATGTCTAGATGTGAAATAAAAATAATTTTGACAATAATTGACAGATTTTTAAATTTTTCAAAAATCTGTCTTTTTTCCTGACCACGGACCTTAAATGAAAACTAAGAAAATCTGAAAAGTACGAAAAAATCAAACCAATTTTTTTTTCACTTTTTTGCCATAGTTCATACATTTCACATGTCTAGATGTGAAATAAAAATAATTTTGACAATAATTGACAGATTTTGAAATTTTTCAAAAATCTGTCTTTTTTCCTGACCAAGGACCTTAAATGAAAACTAAGAAAATCTGAAAAGTACGAAAAAATCAAACCAATTTTTTTTTCACTTTTTTGCCATAGTTCATACATTTCACATGTCTAGATGTGAAATAAAAATAATTCGGACAATAATTGACAGATTTTGAAATTTTTCAAAAATCTGTCTTTTTTCCTGATCACGGACCTTAAATGAAAACTAAGAAAATCTTAAAAGTACGAAAAAATCAAACCAATTTTTTTTTCACTTTTTTGCCATAGTTCATACATTTCACATGTCTAGATGTGAAATAAAAATAATTTGGACAATAATTGACAGATTTTGAAATTTTTCAAAAATCTGTCTTTTTTCCTGACCAAGGACCTTAAATGAAAACTAAGAAAATCTGAAAAGTACGAAAAAATCAAACCAATTTTTTTTTCACTTTTTTGCCATAGTTCATACATTTCACATGTCTAGATGTGAAATAAAAATAATTTGGACAATAATTGACAGATCTTGAAATTTTTCAAAAATCTGTCTTTTTTCCTGACCACGGACCTTAAATGAAAACTAAGAAAATCTGAAAAGTACGAAAAAATCAAACCAATTTTTTTTCAAATTTTTTGCCATAGTTCATACATTTCACATGTCTAGATGTGAAATAAAAATAATTTGGACAATAATTTACAGATTTTGAAATTTGTAAAAAAAAAACTTTCTCTCATCCTGACCACGAAAATTAAAAAAATCTGAAAAGTACGAAAAAATCAGACCAATTTTTTTTTCACTTTTTTTGCCATAGTTCATACATTTCACATGTCTAGATGTGAAATAAAAATAATTTTGACAATAATTGACAGATTTTGAAATTTTTCAAAAATCTGTCTTTTTTCCTGACCACGGACCTTAAATGAAAACTAAGAAAATCTGAAAAGTACGAAAAAATCAGACCAATTTTTTTTTCACTTTTTTTGCCATAGTTCATACATTTCACATGTCTAGATGTGAAATAAAAATAATTTTGACAATAATTGACAGATTTTGAAATTTTTCAAAAATCTGTCTTTTTTCCTGACCACGGACCTTAAATGAAAACTAAGAAAATCTGAAAAGTACGAAAAAATGAAACCAATTTTTTTTTCACTTTTTTGCCATAGTTCATACATTTCACATGTCTAGATGTGAAATAAAAATAATTTTGACAATAATTGACAGATTTTGAAATTTTTCAAAAATCTGTCTTTTTTCCTGACCACGGACCTTAAATGAAAACTAAGAAAATCTGAAAAGTACGAAAAAATCAAACCAATTTTTTTTTCACTTTTTTGCCATAGTTCATACATTTCACATGTCTAGATGTGAAATAAAAATAATTTTGACAATAATTGACAGATTTTTAAATTTTTCAAAAATCTGTCTTTTTTCCTGACCACGGACCTTAAATGAAAACTAAGAAAATCTGAAAAGTACGAAAAAATCAAACCAATTTTTTTTTCACTTTTTTGCCATAGTTCATACATTTCACATGTCTAGATGTGAAATAAAAATAATTTGGACAATAATTGACAGATTTTGAAATTTTTCAAAAATCTGTCTTTTTTCCTGACCAAGGACCTTAAATGAAAACTAAGAAAATCTGAAAAGTACGAAAAAATGAAACCAATTTTTTTTTCACTTTTTTGCCATAGTTCATACATTTCACATGTCTAGATGTGAAATAAAAATAATTTGGACAATAATTGACAGATTTTGAAATTTTTCAAAAATCTGTCTTTTTTCCTGACCACGGACCTTAAATGAAAACTAAGAAAATCTGAAAAGTACGAAAAAATGAAACCAATTTTTTTTTCACTTTTTTGCCATAGTTCATACATTTCACATGTCTAGATGTGAAATAAAAATAATTTGGACAATAATTGACAGATCTTGAAATTTGTAAAAAAAAAACTTTCTCTCATCCTGACCACGAAAATTAAAAAAATCTGAAAAGTACGAAAAAATCAGACCAATTTTTTTTTCACTTTTTTTGCCATAGTTCATACATTTCACATGTCTAGATGTGAAATAAAAATAATTTTGACAATAATTGACAGATTTTGAAATTTTTCAAAAATCTGTCTTTTTTCCTGACCACGGACCTTAAATGAAAACTAAGAAAATCTGAAAAGTACGAAAAAATGAAACCAATTTTTTTTTCACTTTTTTGCCATAGTTCATACATTTCACATGTCTAGATGTGAAATAAAAATAATTTGGACAATAATTGACAGATCTTGAAATTTTTCAAAAATCTGTCTTTTTTCCTGACCACGGACCTTAAATGAAAACTAAGAAAATCTGAAAAGTACGAAAAAATCAAACCAATTTTTTTTTCACTTTTTTGCCATAGTTCATACATTTCACATGTCTAGATGTGAAATAAAAATAATTTTGACAATAATTGACAGATTTTGAAATTTTTCAAAAATCTGTCTTTTTTCCTGACCACGGACCTTAAATGAAAACTAAGAAAATCTGAAAAGTACGAAAAAATCAAACCAATTTTTTTTTCACTTTTTTGCCATAGTTCATACATTTCACATGTCTAGATGTGAAATAAAAATAATTTGGACAATAATTGACAGATCTTGAAATTTGTAAAAAAAAAACTTTCTCTCATCCTGACCACGAAAATTAAAAAAATCTGAAAAGTACGAAAAAATCAGACCAATTTTTTTTTCACTTTTTTTGCCATAGTTCATACATTTCACATGTCTAGATGTGAAATAAAAATAATTTGGACAATAATTGACAGATTTTGAAATTTTTCAAAAATCTGTCTTTTTTCCTGACCACGGACCTTAAATGAAAACTAAGAAAATCTGAAAAGTACGAAAAAATGAAACCAATTTTTTTTTCACTTTTTTGCCATAGTTCATACATTTCACATGTCTAGATGTGAAATAAAAATAATTTGGACAATAATTGACAGATTTTGAAATTTTTCAAAAATCTGTCTTTTTTCCTGACCACGGACCTTAAATGAAAACTAAGAAAATCTGAAAAGTACGAAAAAATCAGACCAATTTTTTTTTCACTTTTTTTGCCATAGTTCATACATTTCACATGTCTAGATGTGAAATAAAAATAATTTTGACAATAATTGACAGATTTTGAAATTTTTCAAAAATCTGTCTTTTTTCCTGACCACGGACCTTAAATGAAAACTAAGAAAATCTGAAAAGTACGAAAAAATGAAACCAATTTTTTTTTCACTTTTTTGCCATAGTTCATACATTTCACATGTCTAGATGTGAAATAAAAATAATTTTGACAATAATTGACAGATTTTGAAATTTTTCAAAAATCTGTCTTTTTTCCTGACCACGGACCTTAAATGAAAACTAAGAAAATCTGAAAAGTACGAAAAAATCAAACCAATTTTTTTTTCACTTTTTTGCCATAGTTCATACATTTCACATGTTTAGATGTGAAATAAAAATAATTTGGACAATAATTGACAGATTTTGAAATTTTTCAAAAATCTGTCTTTTTTCCTGACCACGGACCTTAAATGAAAACTAAGAAAATCTGAAAAGTACGAAAAAATCAAACCAATTTTTTTTTCACTTTTTTGCCATAGTTCATACATTTCACATGTCTAGATGTGAAATAAAAATAATTTGGACAATAATTGACAGATTTTGAAATTTTTCAAAAATCTGTCTTTTTTCCTGACCACGGACCTTAAATGAAAACTAAGAAAATCTGAAAAGTACGAAAAACTCAAACCAATTTTTTTTTCACTTTTTTGCCATAGTTCATACATTTCACATGTCTAGATGTGAAATAAAAATAATTTGGACAATAATTGACAGATTTTGAAATTTTTCAAAAATCTGTCTTTTTTCCTGACCACGGACCTTAAATGAAAACTAAGAAAATCTGAAAAGTACGAAAAAATCAAACCAATTTTTTTTTCACTTTTTTGCCATAGTTCATACATTTCACATGTCTAGATGTGAAATAAAAATAATTTTGACAATAATTGACAGATTTTTAAATTTTTCAAAAATCTGTCTTTTTTCCTGACCACGGACCTTAAATGAAAACTAAGAAAATCTGAAAAGTACGAAAAAATCAAACCAATTTTTTTTTCACTTTTTTGCCATAGTTCATACATTTCACATGTCTAGATGTGAAATAAAAATAATTTTGACAATAATTGACAGATTTTGAAATTTTTCAAAAATCTGTCTTTTTTCCTGACCAAGGACCTTAAATGAAAACTAAGAAAATCTGAAAAGTACGAAAAAATCAAACCAATTTTTTTTTCACTTTTTTGCCATAGTTCATACATTTCACATGTCTAGATGTGAAATAAAAATAATTCGGACAATAATTGACAGATTTTGAAATTTTTCAAAAATCTGTCTTTTTTCCTGACCACGGACCTTAAATGAAAACTAAGAAAATCTTAAAAGTACGAAAAAATCAAACCAATTTTTTTTTCACTTTTTTGCCATAGTTCATACATTTCACATGTCTAGATGTGAAATAAAAATAATTTGGACAATAATTGACAGATTTTGAAATTTTTCAAAAATCTGTCTTTTTTCCTGACCACGGACCTTAAATGAAAACTAAGAAAATCTGAAAAGTACGAAAAAATCAAACCAATTTTTTTTCAAATTTTTTGCCATAGTTCATACATTTCACATGTCTAGATGTGAAATAAAAATAATTTGGACAATAATTTACAGATTTTGAAATTTGTAAAAAAAAAACTTTCTCTCATCCTGACCACGAAAATTAAAAAAATCTGAAAAGTACGAAAAAATCAGACCAATTTTTTTTTCACTTTTTTTGCCATAGTTCATACATTTCACATGTCTAGATGTGAAATAAAAATAATTTTGACAATAATTGACAGATTTTGAAATTTTTCAAAAATCTGTCTTTTTTCCTGACCACGGACCTTAAATGAAAACTAAGAAAATCTGAAAAGTACGAAAAAATCAGACCAATTTTTTTTTCACTTTTTTTGCCATAGTTCATACATTTCACATGTCTAGATGTGAAATAAAAATAATTTTGACAATAATTGACAGATTTTGAAATTTTTCAAAAATCTGTCTTTTTTCCTGACCACGGACCTTAAATGAAAACTAAGAAAATCTGAAAAGTACGAAAAAATGAAACCAATTTTTTTTTCACTTTTTTGCCATAGTTCATACATTTCACATGTCTAGATGTGAAATAAAAATAATTTTGACAATAATTGACAGATTTTGAAATTTTTCAAAAATCTGTCTTTTTTCCTGACCACGGACCTTAAATGAAAACTAAGAAAATCTGAAAAGTACGAAAAAATCAAACCAATTTTTTTTTCACTTTTTTGCCATAGTTCATACATTTCACATGTCTAGATGTGAAATAAAAATAATTTTGACAATAATTGACAGATTTTTAAATTTTTCAAAAATCTGTCTTTTTTCCTGACCACGGACCTTAAATGAAAACTAAGAAAATCTGAAAAGTACGAAAAAATCAAACCAATTTTTTTTTCACTTTTTTGCCATAGTTCATACATTTCACATGTCTAGATGTGAAATAAAAATAATTTGGACAATAATTGACAGATTTTGAAATTTTTCAAAAATCTGTCTTTTTTCCTGACCAAGGACCTTAAATGAAAACTAAGAAAATCTGAAAAGTACGAAAAAATGAAACCAATTTTTTTTTCACTTTTTTGCCATAGTTCATACATTTCACATGTCTAGATGTGAAATAAAAATAATTTGGACAATAATTGACAGATCTTGAAATTTGTAAAAAAAAAACTTTCTCTCATCCTGACCACGAAAATTAAAAAAATCTGAAAAGTACGAAAAAATCAGACCAATTTTTTTTTCACTTTTTTTGCCATAGTTCATACATTTCACATGTCTAGATGTGAAATAAAAATAATTTGGACAATAATTGACAGATTTTGAAATTTTTCAAAAATCTGTCTTTTTTCCTGACCACGGACCTTAAATGAAAACTAAGAAAATCTGAAAAGTACGAAAAAATGAAACCAATTTTTTTTTCACTTTTTTGCCATAGTTCATACATTTCACATGTCTAGATGTGAAATAAAAATAATTTGGACAATAATTGACAGATTTTGAAATTTTTCAAAAATCTGTCTTTTTTCCTGACCACGGACCTTAAATGAAAACTAAGAAAATCTGAAAAGTACGAAAAAATCAGACCAATTTTTTTTTCACTTTTTTTGCCATAGTTCATACATTTCACATGTCTAGATGTGAAATAAAAATAATTTTGACAATAATTGACAGATTTTGAAATTTTTCAAAAATCTGTCTTTTTTCCTGACCACGGACCTTAAATGAAAACTAAGAAAATCTGAAAAGTACGAAAAAATGAAACCAATTTTTTTTTCACTTTTTTGCCATAGTTCATACATTTCACATGTCTAGATGTGAAATAAAAATAATTTTGACAATAATTGACAGATTTTGAAATTTTTCAAAAATCTGTCTTTTTTCCTGACCACGGACCTTAAATGAAAACTAAGAAAATCTGAAAAGTACGAAAAAATCAAACCAATTTTTTTTTCACTTTTTTGCCATAGTTCATACATTTCACATGTCTAGATGTGAAATAAAAATAATTTGGACAATAATTGACAGATTTTGAAATTTTTCAAAAATCTGTCTTTTTTCCTGACCACGGACCTTAAATGAAAACTAAGAAAATCTGAAAAGTACGAAAAAATCAAACCAATTTTTTTTTCACTTTTTTGCCATAGTTCATACATTTCACATGTCTAGATGTGAAATAAAAATAATTTGGACAATAATTGACAGATCTTGAAATTTTTCAAAAATCTGTCTTTTTTCCTGACCACGGACCTTAAATGAAAACTAAGAAAATCTGAAAAGTACGAAAAAATCAAACCAATTTTTTTTCAAATTTTTTGCCATAGTTCATACATTTCACATGTCTAGATGTGAAATAAAAATAATTTGGACAATAATTTACAGATTTTGAAATTTGTAAAAAAAAAACTTTCTCTCATCCTGACCACGAAAATTAAAAAAATCTGAAAAGTACGAAAAAATCAGACCAATTTTTTTTTCACTTTTTTTGCCATAGTTCATACATTTCACATGTCTAGATGTGAAATAAAAATAATTTTGACAATAATTGACAGATTTTGAAATTTTTCAAAAATCTGTCTTTTTTCCTGACCACGGACCTTAAATGAAAACTAAGAAAATCTGAAAAGTACGAAAAAATCAGACCAATTTTTTTTTCACTTTTTTTGCCATAGTTCATACATTTCACATGTCTAGATGTGAAATAAAAATAATTTTGACAATAATTGACAGATTTTGAAATTTTTCAAAAATCTGTCTTTTTTCCTGACCACGGACCTTAAATGAAAACTAAGAAAATCTGAAAAGTACGAAAAAATGAAACCAATTTTTTTTTCACTTTTTTGCCATAGTTCATACATTTCACATGTCTAGATGTGAAATAAAAATAATTTTGACAATAATTGACAGATTTTGAAATTTTTCAAAAATCTGTCTTTTTTCCTGACCACGGACCTTAAATGAAAACTAAGAAAATCTGAAAAGTACGAAAAAATCAAACCAATTTTTTTTTCACTTTTTTGCCATAGTTCATACATTTCACATGTCTAGATGTGAAATAAAAATAATTTTGACAATAATTGACAGATTTTGAAATTTTTCAAAAATCTGTCTTTTTTCCTGACCACGGACCTTAAATGAAAACTAAGAAAATCTGAAAAGTACGAAAAAATCAAACCAATTTTTTTTTCACTTTTTTGCCATAGTTCATACATTTCACATGTCTAGATGTGAAATAAAAATAATTTGGACAATAATTGACAGATTTTGAAATTTTTCAAAAATCTGTCTTTTTTCCTGACCACGGACCTTAAATGAAAACTAAGAAAATCTGAAAAGTACGAAAAAATGAAACCAATTTTTTTTTCACTTTTTTGCCATAGTTCATACATTTCACATGTCTAGATGTGAAATAAAAATAATTTGGACAATAATTGACAGATCTTGAAATTTGTAAAAAAAAAACTTTCTCTCATCCTGACCACGAAAATTAAAAAAATCTGAAAAGTACGAAAAAATCAGACCAATTTTTTTTTCACTTTTTTTGCCATAGTTCATACATTTCACATGTCTAGATGTGAAATAAAAATAATTTGGACAATAATTGACAGATTTTGAAATTTTTCAAAAATCTGTCTTTTTTCCTGACCACGGACCTTAAATGAAAACTAAGAAAATCTGAAAAGTACGAAAAAATGAAACCAATTTTTTTTTCACTTTTTTGCCATAGTTCATACATTTCACATGTCTAGATGTGAAATAAAAATAATTTGGACAATAATTGACAGATTTTGAAATTTTTCAAAAATCTGTCTTTTTTCCTGACCACGGACCTTAAATGAAAACTAAGAAAATCTGAAAAGTACGAAAAAATCAGACCAATTTTTTTTTCACTTTTTTTGCCATAGTTCATACATTTCACATGTCTAGATGTGAAATAAAAATAATTTTGACAATAATTGACAGATTTTGAAATTTTTCAAAAATCTGTCTTTTTTCCTGACCACGGACCTTAAATGAAAACTAAGAAAATCTGAAAAGTACGAAAAAATCAAACCAATTTTTTTTTCACTTTTTTGCCATAGTTCATACATTTCACATGTCTAGATGTGAAATAAAAATAATTTGGACAATAATTGACAGATTTTGAAATTTTTCAAAAATCTGTCTTTTTTCCTGACCACGGACCTTAAATGAAAACTAAGAAAATCTGAAAAGTACGAAAAACTCAAACCAATTTTTTTTTCACTTTTTTGCCATAGTTCATACATTTCACATGTCTAGATGTGAAATAAAAATAATTTGGACAATAATTGACAGATTTTGAAATTTTTCAAAAATCTGTCTTTTTTCCTGACCACGGACCTTAAATGAAAACTAAGAAAATCTGAAAAGTACGAAAAAATCAAACCAATTTTTTTTTCACTTTTTTGCCATAGTTCATACATTTCACATGTCTAGATGTGAAATAAAAATAATTTTGACAATAATTGACAGATTTTTAAATTTTTCAAAAATCTGTCTTTTTTCCTGACCACGGACCTTAAATGAAAACTAAGAAAATCTGAAAAGTACGAAAAAATCAAACCAATTTTTTTTTCACTTTTTTGCCATAGTTCATACATTTCACATGTCTAGATGTGAAATAAAAATAATTTTGACAATAATTGACAGATTTTGAAATTTTTCAAAAATCTGTCTTTTTTCCTGACCAAGGACCTTAAATGAAAACTAAGAAAATCTGAAAAGTACGAAAAAATCAAACCAATTTTTTTTTCACTTTTTTGCCATAGTTCATACATTTCACATGTCTAGATGTGAAATAAAAATAATTTTGACAATAATTGACAGATTTTGAAATTTTTCAAAAATCTGTCTTTTTTCCTGACCACGGACCTTAAATGAAAACTAAGAAAATCTGAAAAGTACGAAAAAATCAAACCAATTTTTTTTTCACTTTTTTGCCATAGTTCATACATTTCACATGTCTAGATGTGAAATAAAAATAATTTGGACAATAATTGACAGATTTTGAAATTTTTCAAAAATCTGTCTTTTTTCCTGACCAAGGACCTTAAATGAAAACTAAGAAAATCTGAAAAGTACGAAAAAATGAAACCAATTTTTTTTTCACTTTTTTGCCATAGTTCATACATTTCACATGTCTAGATGTGAAATAAAAATAATTTTGACAATAATTGACAGATTTTGAAATTTTTCAAAAATCTGTCTTTTTTCCTGACCACGGACCTTAAATGAAAACTAAGAAAATCTGAAAAGTACGAAAAAATCAAACCAATTTTTTTTTCACTTTTTTGCCATAGTTCATACATTTCACATGTCTAGATGTGAAATAAAAATAATTTGGACAATAATTTACAGATTTTGAAATTTGTAAAAAAAAAACTTTCTCTCATCCTGACCACGAAAATTAAAAAAATCTGAAAAGTACGAAAAAATCAGACCAATTTTTTTTTCACTTTTTTTGCCATAGTTCATACATTTCACATGTCTAGATGTGAAATAAAAATAATTTTGACAATAATTGACAGATTTTGAAATTTTTCAAAAATCTGTCTTTTTTCCTGACCACGGACCTTAAATGAAAACTAAGAAAATCTGAAAAGTACGAAAAAATCAAACCAATTTTTTTTTCACTTTTTTGCCATAGTTCATACATTTCACATGTCTAGATGTGAAATAAAAATAATTTTGACAATAATTGACAGATTTTGAAATTTTTCAAAAATCTGTCTTTTTTCCTGACCACGGACCTTAAATGAAAACTAAGAAAATCTGAAAAGTACGAAAAAATGAAACCAATTTTTTTTTTCACTTTTTTGCCATAGTTCATACATTTCACATGTCTAGATGTGAAATAAAAATAATTTTGACAATAATTGACAGATTTTGAAATTTTTCAAAAATCTGTCTTTTTTCCTGACCACGGACCTTAAATGAAAACTAAGAAAATCTGAAAAGTACGAAAAAATCAAACCAATTTTTTTTTCACTTTTTTGCCATAGTTCATACATTTCACATGTCTAGATGTGAAATAAAAATAATTTGGACAATAATTGACAGATTTTGAAATTTTTCAAAAATCTGTCTTTTTTCCTGACCAAGGACCTTAAATGAAAACTAAGAAAATCTGAAAAGTACGAAAAAATCAAACCAATTTTTTTTTCACTTTTTTGCCATAGTTCATACATTTCACATGTCTAGATGTGAAATAAAAATAATTTGGACAATAATTTACAGATTTTGAAATTTGTAAAAAAAAAACTTTCTCTCATCCTGACCACGAAAATTAAAAAAATCTGAAAAGTACGAAAAAATCAGACCAATTTTTTTTTCACTTTTTTGCCATAGTTCATACATTTCACATGTCTAGATGTGAAATAAAAATAATTTGGACAATAATTGACAGATTTTGAAATTTTTCAAAAATCTGTCTTTTTTCCTGACCACGGACCTTAAATGAAAACTAAGAAAATCTGAAAAGTACGAAAAACTCAAACCAATTTTTTTTTCACTTTTTTGCCATAGTTCATACATTTCACATGTCTAGATGTGAAATAAAAATAATTTGGACAATAATTGACAGATTTTTAAATTTTTCAAAAATCTGTCTTTTTTCCTGACCACGGACCTTAAATGAAAACTAAGAAAATCTGAAAAGTACGAAAAAATCAAACCAATTTTTTTTTCACTTTTTTGCCATAGTTCATACATTTCACATGTCTAGATGTGAAATAAAAATAATTTGGACAATAATTGACAGATTTTGAAATTTTTCAAAAATCTGTCTTTTTTCCTGACCACGGACCTTAAATGAAAACTAAGAAAATCTGAAAAGTACGAAAAAATGAAACCAATTTTTTTTTCACTTTTTTGCCATAGTTCATACATTTCACATGTCTAGATGTGAAATAAAAATAATTTGGACAATAATTGACAGATCTTGAAATTTTTCAAAAATCTGTCTTTTTTCCTGACCACGGACCTTAAATGAAAACTAAGAAAATCTGAAAAGTACGAAAAAATGAAACCAATTTTTTTTTCACTTTTTTGCCATAGTTCATACATTTCACATGTCTAGATGTGAAATAAAAATAATTTGGACAATAATTGACAGATTTTGAAATTTGTAAAAAAAAAACTTTCTTTCATCCTGACTGCGGAAATTAAAAAAATCTGAAATGTACGAAAAAATCAGACCAATTTTTTTTTCACTTTTTTTGCCATAGTTCATACATTTCACATGTCTAGATGTGAAATAAAAATAATTTGGACAATAATTGACAGATTTTGAAATTTTTCAAAAATCTGTCTTTTTTCCTGACCACGGACCTTAAATGAAAACTAAGAAAATCTGAAAAGTACGAAAAAATGAAACCAATTTTTTTTTCACTTTTTTGCCATAGTTCATACATTTCACATGTCTAGATGTGAAATAAAAATAATTTGGACAATAATTGACAGATCTTGAAATTTTTCAAAAATCTGTCTTTTTTCCTGACCACGGACCTTAAATGAAAACTAAGAAAATCTGAAAAGTACGAAAAAATCAAACCAATTTTTTTTCAAATTTTTTGCCATAGTTCATACATTTCACATGTCTAGATGTGAAATAAAAATAATTTGGACAATAATTTACAGATTTTGAAATTTGTAAAAAAAAAACTTTCTCTCATCCTGACCACGAAAATTAAAAAAATCTGAAAAGTACGAAAAAATCAGACCAATTTTTTTTTCACTTTTTTTGCCATAGTTCATACATTTCACATGTCTAGATGTGAAATAAAAATAATTTTGACAATAATTGACAGATTTTGAAATTTTTCAAAAATCTGTCTTTTTTCCTGACCACGGACCTTAAATGAAAACTAAGAAAATCTGAAAAGTACGAAAAAATCAAACCAATTTTTTTTTCACTTTTTTGCCATAGTTCATACATTTCACATGTCTAGATGTGAAATAAAAATAATTTGGACAATAATTGACAGATTTTGAAATTTTTCAAAAATCTGTCTTTTTTCCTGACCACGGACCTTAAATGAAAACTAAGAAAATCTGAAAAGTACGAAAAAATCAAACCAATTTTTTTTTCACTTTTTTGCCATAGTTCATACATTTCACATGTCTAGATGTGAAATAAAAATAATTTGGACAATAATTGACAGATTTTGAAATTTTTCAAAAATCTGTCTTTTTTCCTGACCACGGACCTTAAATGAAAACTAAGAAAATCTGAAAAGTACGAAAAAATCAAACCAATTTTTTTTTCACTTTTTTGCCATAGTTCATACATTTCACATGTCTAGATGTGAAATAAAAATAATTTTGACAATAATTGACAGATTTTTAAATTTTTCAAAAATCTGTCTTTTTTCCTGACCACGGACCTTAAATGAAAACTAAGAAAATCTGAAAAGTACGAAAAAATCAAACCAATTTTTTTTTCACTTTTTTGCCATAGTTCATACATTTCACATGTCTAGATGTGAAATAAAAATAATTTGGACAATAATTGACAGATCTTGAAATTTGTAAAAAAAAAACTTTCTCTCATCCTGACCACGAAAATTAAAAAAATCTGAAAAGTACGAAAAAATCAGACCAATTTTTTTTTCACTTTTTTTGCCATAGTTCATACATTTCACATGTCTAGATGTGAAATAAAAATAATTTGGACAATAATTGACAGATTTTGAAATTTTTCAAAAATCTGTCTTTTTTCCTGACCACGGACCTTAAATGAAAACTAAGAAAATCTGAAAAGTACGAAAAAATGAAACCAATTTTTTTTTCACTTTTTTGCCATAGTTCATACATTTCACATGTCTAGATGTGAAATAAAAATAATTTGGACAATAATTGACAGATTTTGAAATTTTTCAAAAATCTGTCTTTTTTCCTGACCACGGACCTTAAATGAAAACTAAGAAAATCTGAAAAGTACGAAAAAATCAGACCAATTTTTTTTTCACTTTTTTTGCCATAGTTCATACATTTCACATGTCTAGATGTGAAATAAAAATAATTTTGACAATAATTGACAGATTTTGAAATTTTTCAAAAATCTGTCTTTTTTCCTGACCACGGACCTTAAATGAAAACTAAGAAAATCTGAAAAGTACGAAAAAATGAAACCAATTTTTTTTTCACTTTTTTGCCATAGTTCATACATTTCACATGTCTAGATGTGAAATAAAAATAATTTTGACAATAATTGACAGATTTTGAAATTTTTCAAAAATCTGTCTTTTTTCCTGACCACGGACCTTAAATGAAAACTAAGAAAATCTGAAAAGTACGAAAAAATCAAACCAATTTTTTTTTCACTTTTTTGCCATAGTTCATACATTTCACATGTCTAGATGTGAAATAAAAATAATTTGGACAATAATTGACAGATTTTGAAATTTTTCAAAAATCTGTCTTTTTTCCTGACCACGGACCTTAAATGAAAACTAAGAAAATCTGAAAAGTACGAAAAAATCAAACCAATTTTTTTTTCACTTTTTTGCCATAGTTCATACATTTCACATGTCTAGATGTGAAATAAAAATAATTTGGACAATAATTGACAGATTTTGAAATTTTTCAAAAATCTGTCTTTTTTCCTGACCACGGACCTTAAATGAAAACTAAGAAAATCTGAAAAGTACGAAAAACTCAAACCAATTTTTTTTTCACTTTTTTGCCATAGTTCATACATTTCACATGTCTAGATGTGAAATAAAAATAATTTGGACAATAATTGACAGATTTTGAAATTTTTCAAAAATCTGTCTTTTTTCCTGACCACGGACCTTAAATGAAAACTAAGAAAATCTGAAAAGTACGAAAAAATCAAACCAATTTTTTTTTCACTTTTTTGCCATAGTTCATACATTTCACATGTCTAGATGTGAAATAAAAATAATTTTGACAATAATTGACAGATTTTTAAATTTTTCAAAAATCTGTCTTTTTTCCTGACCACGGACCTTAAATGAAAACTAAGAAAATCTGAAAAGTACGAAAAAATCAAACCAATTTTTTTTTCACTTTTTTGCCATAGTTCATACATTTCACATGTCTAGATGTGAAATAAAAATAATTCGGACAATAATTGACAGATTTTGAAATTTTTCAAAAATCTGTCTTTTTTCCTGACCACGGACCTTAAATGAAAACTAAGAAAATCTTAAAAGTACGAAAAAATCAAACCAATTTTTTTTTCACTTTTTTGCCATAGTTCATACATTTCACATGTCTAGATGTGAAATAAAAATAATTTGGACAATAATTGACAGATTTTGAAATTTTTCAAAAATCTGTCTTTTTTCCTGACCAAGGACCTTAAATGAAAACTAAGAAAATCTGAAAAGTACGAAAAAATCAAACCAATTTTTTTTTCACTTTTTTGCCATAGTTCATACATTTCACATGTCTAGATGTGAAATAAAAATAATTTGGACAATAATTGACAGATCTTGAAATTTTTCAAAAATCTGTCTTTTTTCCTGACCACGGACCTTAAATGAAAACTAAGAAAATCTGAAAAGTACGAAAAAATCAAACCAATTTTTTTTCAAATTTTTTGCCATAGTTCATACATTTCACATGTCTAGATGTGAAATAAAAATAATTTGGACAATAATTTACAGATTTTGAAATTTGTAAAAAAAAAACTTTCTCTCATCCTGACCACGAAAATTAAAAAAATCTGAAAAGTACGAAAAAATCAGACCAATTTTTTTTTCACTTTTTTTGCCATAGTTCATACATTTCACATGTCTAGATGTGAAATAAAAATAATTTTGACAATAATTGACAGATTTTGAAATTTTTCAAAAATCTGTCTTTTTTCCTGACCACGGACCTTAAATGAAAACTAAGAAAATCTGAAAAGTACGAAAAAATCAGACCAATTTTTTTTTCACTTTTTTTGCCATAGTTCATACATTTCACATGTCTAGATGTGAAATAAAAATAATTTTGACAATAATTGACAGATTTTGAAATTTTTCAAAAATCTGTCTTTTTTCCTGACCACGGACCTTAAATGAAAACTAAGAAAATCTGAAAAGTACGAAAAAATGAAACCAATTTTTTTTTCACTTTTTTGCCATAGTTCATACATTTCACATGTCTAGATGTGAAATAAAAATAATTTGGACAATAATTGACAGATTTTTAAATTTTTCAAAAATCTGTCTTTTTTCCTGACCACGGACCTTAAATGAAAACTAAGAAAATCTGAAAAGTACGAAAAAATCAGACCAATTTTTTTTTCACTTTTTTTGCCATAGTTCATACATTTCACATGTCTAGATGTGAAATAAAAATAATTTTGACAATAATTGACAGATTTTGAAATTTTTCAAAAATCTGTCTTTTTTCCTGACCACGGACCTTAAATGAAAACTAAGAAAATCTGAAAAGTACGAAAAAATGAAACCAATTTTTTTTTTCACTTTTTTGCCATAGTTCATACATTTCACATGTCTAGATGTGAAATAAAAATAATTCGGACAATAATTGACAGATTTTGAAATTTTTCAAAAATCTGTCTTTTTTCCTGACCACGGACCTTAAATGAAAACTAAGAAAATCTTAAAAGTACGAAAAAATCAAACCAATTTTTTTTTCACTTTTTTGCCATAGTTCATACATTTCACATGTCTAGATGTGAAATAAAAATAATTTGGACAATAATTGACAGATTTTGAAATTTTTCAAAAATCTGTCTTTTTTCCTGACCAAGGACCTTAAATGAAAACTAAGAAAATCTGAAAAGTACGAAAAAATCAAACCAATTTTTTTTTCACTTTTTTGCCATAGTTCATACATTTCACATGTCTAGATGTGAAATAAAAATAATTTGGACAATAATTGACAGATCTTGAAATTTTTCAAAAATCTGTCTTTTTTCCTGACCACGGACCTTAAATGAAAACTAAGAAAATCTGAAAAGTACGAAAAAATCAAACCAATTTTTTTTCAAATTTTTTGCCATAGTTCATACATTTCACATGTCTAGATGTGAAATAAAAATAATTTGGACAATAATTTACAGATTTTGAAATTTGTAAAAAAAAAACTTTCTCTCATCCTGACCACGAAAATTAAAAAAATCTGAAAAGTACGAAAAAATCAGACCAATTTTTTTTTCACTTTTTTTGCCATAGTTCATACATTTCACATGTCTAGATGTGAAATAAAAATAATTTTGACAATAATTGACAGATTTTGAAATTTTTCAAAAATCTGTCTTTTTTCCTGACCACGGACCTTAAATGAAAACTAAGAAAATCTGAAAAGTACGAAAAAATCAGACCAATTTTTTTTTCACTTTTTTTGCCATAGTTCATACATTTCACATGTCTAGATGTGAAATAAAAATAATTTTGACAATAATTGACAGATTTTGAAATTTTTCAAAAATCTGTCTTTTTTCCTGACCACGGACCTTAAATGAAAACTAAGAAAATCTGAAAAGTACGAAAAAATGAAACCAATTTTTTTTTCACTTTTTTGCCATAGTTCATACATTTCACATGTCTAGATGTGAAATAAAAATAATTTGGACAATAATTGACAGATTTTTAAATTTTTCAAAAATCTGTCTTTTTTCCTGACCACGGACCTTAAATGAAAACTAAGAAAATCTGAAAAGTACGAAAAAATCAGACCAATTTTTTTTTCACTTTTTTTGCCATAGTTCATACATTTCACATGTCTAGATGTGAAATAAAAATAATTTTGACAATAATTGACAGATTTTGAAATTTTTCAAAAATCTGTCTTTTTTCCTGACCACGGACCTTAAATGAAAACTAAGAAAATCTGAAAAGTACGAAAAAATGAAACCAATTTTTTTTTTCACTTTTTTGCCATAGTTCATACATTTCACATGTCTAGATGTGAAATAAAAATAATTTTGACAATAATTGACAGATTTTGAAATTTTTCAAAAATCTGTCTTTTTTCCTGACCACGGACCTTAAATGAAAACTAAGAAAATCTGAAAAGTACGAAAAAATCAAACCAATTTTTTTTTCACTTTTTTGCCATAGTTCATACATTTCACATGTCTAGATGTGAAATAAAAATAATTTGGACAATAATTGACAGATTTTGAAATTTTTCAAAAATCTGTCTTTTTTCCTGACCAAGGACCTTAAATGAAAACTAAGAAAATCTGAAAAGTACGAAAAAATCAAACCAATTTTTTTTTCACTTTTTTGCCATAGTTCATACATTTCACATGTCTAGATGTGAAATAAAAATAATTTGGACAATAATTTACAGATTTTGAAATTTGTAAAAAAAAAACTTTCTCTCATCCTGACCACGAAAATTAAAAAAATCTGAAAAGTACGAAAAAATCAGACCAATTTTTTTTTCACTTTTTTGCCATAGTTCATACATTTCACATGTCTAGATGTGAAATAAAAATAATTTGGACAATAATTGACAGATTTTGAAATTTTTCAAAAATCTGTCTTTTTTCCTGACCACGGACCTTAAATGAAAACTAAGAAAATCTGAAAAGTACGAAAAACTCAAACCAATTTTTTTTTCACTTTTTTGCCATAGTTCATACATTTCACATGTCTAGATGTGAAATAAAAATAATTTGGACAATAATTGACAGATTTTTAAATTTTTCAAAAATCTGTCTTTTTTCCTGACCACGGACCTTAAATGAAAACTAAGAAAATCTGAAAAGTACGAAAAAATCAAACCAATTTTTTTTTCACTTTTTTGCCATAGTTCATACATTTCACATGTCTAGATGTGAAATAAAAATAATTTGGACAATAATTGACAGATTTTGAAATTTTTCAAAAATCTGTCTTTTTTCCTGACCACGGACCTTAAATGAAAACTAAGAAAATCTGAAAAGTACGAAAAAATGAAACCAATTTTTTTTTCACTTTTTTGCCATAGTTCATACATTTCACATGTCTAGATGTGAAATAAAAATAATTTGGACAATAATTGACAGATCTTGAAATTTTTCAAAAATCTGTCTTTTTTCCTGACCACGGACCTTAAATGAAAACTAAGAAAATCTGAAAAGTACGAAAAAATGAAACCAATTTTTTTTTCACTTTTTTGCCATAGTTCATACATTTCACATGTCTAGATGTGAAATAAAAATAATTTGGACAATAATTGACAGATTTTGAAATTTGTAAAAAAAAAACTTTCTTTCATCCTGACTGCGGAAATTAAAAAAATCTGAAATGTACGAAAAAATCAGACCAATTTTTTTTTCACTTTTTTTGCCATAGTTCATACATTTCACATGTCTAGATGTGAAATAAAAATAATTTTGACAATAATTGACAGATTTTGAAATTTTTCAAAAATCTGTCTTTTTTCCTGACCACGGACCTTAAATGAAAACTAAGAAAATCTGAAAAGTACGAAAAAATGAAACCAATTTTTTTTTCACTTTTTTGCCATAGTTCATACATTTCACATGTCTAGATGTGAAATAAAAATAATTTGGACAATAATTGACAGATCTTGAAATTTTTCAAAAATCTGTCTTTTTTCCTGACCACGGACCTTAAATGAAAACTAAGAAAATCTGAAAAGTACGAAAAAATCAAACCAATTTTTTTTCAAATTTTTTGCCATAGTTCATACATTTCACATGTCTAGATGTGAAATAAAAATAATTTGGACAATAATTTACAGATTTTGAAATTTGTAAAAAAAAAACTTTCTCTCTTCCTGACCACGAAAATTAAAAAAATCTGAAAAGTACGAAAAAATCAGACCAATTTTTTTTTCACTTTTTTTGCCATAGTTCATACATTTCACATGTCTAGATGTGAAATAAAAATAATTTTGACAATAATTGACAGATTTTGAAATTTTTCAAAAATCTGTCTTTTTTCCTGACCACGGACCTTAAATGAAAACTAAGAAAATCTGAAAAGTACGAAAAAATCAGACCAATTTTTTTTTCACTTTTTTTGCCATAGTTCATACATTTCACATGTCTAGATGTGAAATAAAAATAATTTTGACAATAATTGACAGATTTTGAAATTTTTCAAATATCTGTCTTTTTTCCTGACCACGGACCTTAAATGAAAACTAAGAAAATCTGAAAAGTACGAAAAAATGAAACCAATTTTTTTTTCACTTTTTTGCCATAGTTCATACATTTCACATGTCTAGATGTGAAATAAAAATAATTTTGACAATAATTGACAGATTTTGAAATTTTTCAAAAATCTGTCTTTTTTCCTGACCACGGACCTTAAATGAAAACTAAGAAAATCTGAAAAGTACGAAAAAATGAAACCAATTTTTTTTTCACTTTTTTGCCATAGTTCATACATTTCACATGTCTAGATGTGAAATAAAAATAATTTGGACAATAATTGACAGATTTTGAAATTTTTCAAAAATCTGTCTTTTTTCCTGACCACGGACCTTAAATGAAAACTAAGAAAATCTGAAAAGTACGAAAAACTCAAACCAATTTTTTTTTCACTTTTTTGCCATAGTTCATACATTTCACATGTCTAGATGTGAAATAAAAATAATTTGGACAATAATTGACAGATTTTGAAATTTTTCAAAAATCTGTCTTTTTTCCTGACCACGGACCTTAAATGAAAACTAAGAAAATCTGAAAAGTACGAAAAACTCAAACCAATTTTTTTTTCACTTTTTTGCCATAGTTCATACATTTCACATGTCTAGATGTGAAATAAAAGTAATTTGGACAATAATTGACAGATTTTGAAATTTTTCAAAAATCTGTCTTTTTTCCTGACCACGGACCTTAAATGAAAACTAAGAAAATCTGAAAAGTACGAAAAAATGAAACCAATTTTTTTTTCACTTTTTTGCCATAGTTCATACATTTCACATGTCTAGATGTGAAATAAAAATAATTTGGACAATAATTGACAGATCTTGAAATTTGTAAAAAAAAAACTTTCTCTCATCCTGACCACGAAAATTAAAAAAATCTGAAAAGTACGAAAAAATCAGACCAATTTTTTTTTCACTTTTTTTGCCATAGTTCATACATTTCACATGTCTAGATGTGAAATAAAAATAATTTGGACAATAATTGACAGATTTTGAAATTTTTCAAAAATCTGTCTTTTTTCCTGACCACGGACCTTAAATGAAAACTAAGAAAATCTGAAAAGTACGAAAAAATGAAACCAATTTTTTTTTCACTTTTTTGCCATAGTTCATACATTTCACATGTCTAGATGTGAAATAAAAATAATTTGGACAATAATTGACAGATCTTGAAATTTTTCAAAAATCTGTCTTTTTTCCTGACCACGGACCTTAAATGAAAACTAAGAAAATCTGAAAAGTACGAAAAAATCAAACCAATTTTTTTTCAAATTTTTTGCCATAGTTCATACATTTCACATGTCTAGATGTGAAATAAAAATAATTTGGACAATAATTTACAGATTTTGAAATTTGTAAAAAAAAAACTTTCTCTCATCCTGACCACGAAAATTAAAAAAATCTGAAAAGTACGAAAAAATCAGACCAATTTTTTTTTCACTTTTTTTGCCATAGTTCATACATTTCACATGTCTAGATGTGAAATAAAAATAATTTTGACAATAATTGACAGATTTTGAAATTTTTCAAAAATCTGTCTTTTTTCCTGACCACGGACCTTAAATGAAAACTAAGAAAATCTGAAAAGTACGAAAAAATCAAACCAATTTTTTTTTCACTTTTTTGCCATAGTTCATACATTTCACATGTCTAGATGTGAAATAAAAATAATTTGGACAATAATTGACAGATTTTGAAATTTTTCAAAAATCTGTCTTTTTTCCTGACCACGGACCTTAAATGAAAACTAAGAAAATCTGAAAAGTACGAAAAAATCAAACCAATTTTTTTTTCACTTTTTTGCCATAGTTCATACATTTCACATGTCTAGATGTGAAATAAAAATAATTTTGACAATAATTGACAGATTTTTAAATTTTTCAAAAATCTGTCTTTTTTCCTGACCACGGACCTTAAATGAAAACTAAGAAAATCTGAAAAGTACGAAAAAATCAAACCAATTTTTTTTTCACTTTTTTGCCATAGTTCATACATTTCACATGTCTAGATGTGAAATAAAAATAATTTGGACAATAATTGACAGATCTTGAAATTTGTAAAAAAAAAACTTTCTCTCATCCTGACCACGAAAATTAAAAAAATCTGAAAAGTACGAAAAAATCAGACCAATTTTTTTTTCACTTTTTTTGCCATAGTTCATACATTTCACATGTCTAGATGTGAAATAAAAATAATTTGGACAATAATTGACAGATTTTGAAATTTTTCAAAAATCTGTCTTTTTTCCTGACCACGGACCTTAAATGAAAACTAAGAAAATCTGAAAAGTACGAAAAAATGAAACCAATTTTTTTTTCACTTTTTTGCCATAGTTCATACATTTCACATGTCTAGATGTGAAATAAAAATAATTTGGACAATAATTGACAGATTTTGAAATTTTTCAAAAATCTGTCTTTTTTCCTGACCACGGACCTTAAATGAAAACTAAGAAAATCTGAAAAGTACGAAAAAATCAGACCAATTTTTTTTTCACTTTTTTTGCCATAGTTCATACATTTCACATGTCTAGATGTGAAATAAAAATAATTTTGACAATAATTGACAGATTTTGAAATTTTTCAAAAATCTGTCTTTTTTCCTGACCACGGACCTTAAATGAAAACTAAGAAAATCTGAAAAGTACGAAAAAATGAAACCAATTTTTTTTTCACTTTTTTGCCATAGTTCATACATTTCACATGTCTAGATGTGAAATAAAAATAATTTTGACAATAATTGACAGATTTTGAAATTTTTCAAAAATCTGTCTTTTTTCCTGACCACGGACCTTAAATGAAAACTAAGAAAATCTGAAAAGTACGAAAAAATCAAACCAATTTTTTTTTCACTTTTTTGCCATAGTTCATACATTTCACATGTCTAGATGTGAAATAAAAATAATTTGGACAATAATTGACAGATTTTGAAATTTTTCAAAAATCTGTCTTTTTTCCTGACCACGGACCTTAAATGAAAACTAAGAAAATCTGAAAAGTACGAAAAACTCAAACCAATTTTTTTTTCACTTTTTTGCCATAGTTCATACATTTCACATGTCTAGATGTGAAATAAAAATAATTTGGACAATAATTGACAGATTTTGAAATTTTTCAAAAATCTGTCTTTTTTCCTGACCAAGGACCTTAAATGAAAACTAAGAAAATCTGAAAAGTACGAAAAAATCAAACCAATTTTTTTTTCACTTTTTTGCCATAGTTCATACATTTCACATGTCTAGATGTGAAATAAAAATAATTTGGACAATAATTGACAGATCTTGAAATTTTTCAAAAATCTGTCTTTTTTCCTGACCACGGACCTTAAATGAAAACTAAGAAAATCTGAAAAGTACGAAAAAATCAAACCAATTTTTTTTCAAATTTTTTGCCATAGTTCATACATTTCACATGTCTAGATGTGAAATAAAAATAATTTGGACAATAATTTACAGATTTTGAAATTTGTAAAAAAAAAACTTTCTCTCATCCTGACCACGAAAATTAAAAAAATCTGAAAAGTACGAAAAAATCAGACCAATTTTTTTTTCACTTTTTTTGCCATAGTTCATACATTTCACATGTCTAGATGTGAAATAAAAATAATTTTGACAATAATTGACAGATTTTGAAATTTTTCAAAAATCTGTCTTTTTTCCTGACCACGGACCTTAAATGAAAACTAAGAAAATCTGAAAAGTACGAAAAAATCAGACCAATTTTTTTTTCACTTTTTTTGCCATAGTTCATACATTTCACATGTCTAGATGTGAAATAAAAATAATTTTGACAATAATTGACAGATTTTGAAATTTTTCAAAAATCTGTCTTTTTTCCTGACCACGGACCTTAAATGAAAACTAAGAAAATCTGAAAAGTACGAAAAAATGAAACCAATTTTTTTTTCACTTTTTTGCCATAGTTCATACATTTCACATGTCTAGATGTGAAATAAAAATAATTTTGACAATAATTGACAGATTTTGAAATTTTTCAAAAATCTGTCTTTTTTCCTGACCACGGACCTTAAATGAAAACTAAGAAAATCTGAAAAGTACGAAAAAATCAAACCAATTTTTTTTTCACTTTTTTGCCATAGTTCATACATTTCACATGTCTAGATGTGAAATAAAAATAATTTTGACAATAATTGACAGATTTTTAAATTTTTCAAAAATCTGTCTTTTTTCCTGACCACGGACCTTAAATGAAAACTAAGAAAATCTGAAAAGTACGAAAAAATCAAACCAATTTTTTTTTCACTTTTTTGCCATAGTTCATACATTTCACATGTCTAGATGTGAAATAAAAATAATTTGGACAATAATTGACAGATTTTGAAATTTTTCAAAAATCTGTCTTTTTTCCTGACCAAGGACCTTAAATGAAAACTAAGAAAATCTGAAAAGTACGAAAAAATGAAACCAATTTTTTTTTCACTTTTTTGCCATAGTTCATACATTTCACATGTCTAGATGTGAAATAAAAATAATTTTGACAATAATTGACAGATTTTGAAATTTTTCAAAAATCTGTCTTTTTTCCTGACCACGGACCTTAAATGAAAACTAAGAAAATCTGAAAAGTACGAAAAAATGAAACCAATTTTTTTTTCACTTTTTTGCCATAGTTCATACATTTCACATGTCTAGATGTGAAATAAAAATAATTTGGACAATAATTGACAGATCTTGAAATTTGTAAAAAAAAAACTTTCTCTCATCCTGACCACGAAAATTAAAAAAATCTGAAAAGTACGAAAAAATCAGACCAATTTTTTTTTCACTTTTTTTGCCATAGTTCATACATTTCACATTTCTAGATGTGAAATAAAAATAATTTGGACAATAATTGACAGATTTTGAAATTTTTCAAAAATCTGTCTTTTTTCCTGACCACGGACCTTAAATGAAAACTAAGAAAATCTGAAAAGTACGAAAAAATGAAACCAATTTTTTTTTCACTTTTTTGCCATAGTTCATACATTTCACGTCTAGATGTGAAATAAAAATAATTTGGACAATAATTGACAGATTTTGAAATTTTTCAAAAATCTGTCTTTTTTCCTGACCACGGACCTTAAATGAAAACTAAGAAAATCTGAAAAGTACGAAAAAATCAGACCAATTTTTTTTTCACTTTTTTTGCCATAGTTCATACATTTCACATGTCTAGATGTGAAATAAAAATAATTTTGACAATAATTGACAGATTTTGAAATTTTTCAAAAATCTGTCTTTTTTCCTGACCACGGACCTTAAATGAAAACTAAGAAAATCTGAAAAGTACGAAAAAATGAAACCAATTTTTTTTTCACTTTTTTGCCATAGTTCATACATTTCACATGTCTAGATGTGAAATAAAAATAATTTTGACAATAATTGACAGATTTTGAAATTTTTCAAAAATCTGTCTTTTTTCCTGACCACGGACCTTAAATGAAAACTAAGAAAATCTGAAAAGTACGAAAAAATCAAACCAATTTTTTTTTCACTTTTTTGCCATAGTTCATACATTTCACATGTCTAGATGTGAAATAAAAATAATTTGGACAATAATTGACAGATTTTGAAATTTTTCAAAAATCTGTCTTTTTTCCTGACCACGGACCTTAAATGAAAACTAAGAAAATCTGAAAAGTACGAAAAAATCAAACCAATTTTTTTTTCACTTTTTTGCCATAGTTCATACATTTCACATGTCTAGATGTGAAATAAAAATAATTTGGACAATAATTGACAGATTTTGAAATTTTTCAAAAATCTGTCTTTTTTCCTGACCAAGGACCTTAAATGAAAACTAAGAAAATCTGAAAAGTACGAAAAAATCAAACCAATTTTTTTTTCACTTTTTTGCCATAGTTCATACATTTCACATGTCTAGATGTGAAATAAAAATAATTTGGACAATAATTGACAGATCTTGAAATTTTTCAAAAATCTGTCTTTTTTCCTGACCACGGACCTTAAATGAAAACTAAGAAAATCTGAAAAGTACGAAAAAATCAAACCAATTTTTTTTCAAATTTTTTGCCATAGTTCATACATTTCACATGTCTAGATGTGAAATAAAAATAATTTGGACAATAATTTACAGATTTTGAAATTTGTAAAAAAAAAACTTTCTCTCATCCTGACCACGAAAATTAAAAAAATCTGAAAAGTACGAAAAAATCAGACCAATTTTTTTTTCACTTTTTTTGCCATAGTTCATACATTTCACATGTCTAGATGTGAAATAAAAATAATTTTGACAATAATTGACAGATTTTGAAATTTTTCAAAAATCTGTCTTTTTTCCTGACCACGGACCTTAAATGAAAACTAAGAAAATCTGAAAAGTACGAAAAAATCAGACCAATTTTTTTTTCACTTTTTTTGCCATAGTTCATACATTTCACATGTCTAGATGTGAAATAAAAATAATTTTGACAATAATTGACAGATTTTGAAATTTTTCAAAAATCTGTCTTTTTTCCTGACCACGGACCTTAAATGAAAACTAAGAAAATCTGAAAAGTACGAAAAAATGAAACCAATTTTTTTTTCACTTTTTTGCCATAGTTCATACATTTCACATGTCTAGATGTGAAATAAAAATAATTTTGACAATAATTGACAGATTTTGAAATTTTTCAAAAATCTGTCTTTTTTCCTGACCACGGACCTTAAATGAAAACTAAGAAAATCTGAAAAGTACGAAAAAATCAAACCAATTTTTTTTTCACTTTTTTGCCATAGTTCATACATTTCACATGTCTAGATGTGAAATAAAAATAATTTTGACAATAATTGACAGATTTTTAAATTTTTCAAAAATCTGTCTTTTTTTCCTGACCACGGACCTTAAATGAAAACTAAGAAAATCTGAAAAGTACGAAAAAATCAAACCAATTTTTTTTTCACTTTTTTGCCATAGTTCATACATTTCACATGTCTAGATGTGAAATAAAAATAATTTGGACAATAATTGACAGATTTTGAAATTTTTCAAAAATCTGTCTTTTTTCCTGACCAAGGACCTTAAATGAAAACTAAGAAAATCTGAAAAGTACGAAAAAATGAAACCAATTTTTTTTTCACTTTTTTGCCATAGTTCATACATTTCACATGTCTAGATGTGAAATAAAAATAATTTTGACAATAATTGACAGATTTTGAAATTTTTCAAAAATCTGTCTTTTTTCCTGACCACGGACCTTAAATGAAAACTAAGAAAATCTGAAAAGTACGAAAAAATGAAACCAATTTTTTTTTCACTTTTTTGCCATAGTTCATACATTTCACATGTCTAGATGTGAAATAAAAATAATTTGGACAATAATTGACAGATTTTGAAATTTTTCAAAAATCTGTCTTTTTTCCTGACCACGGACCTTAAATGAAAACTAAGAAAATCTGAAAAGTACGAAAAAATCAAACCAATTTTTTTTTCACTTTTTTGCCATAGTTCATACATTTCACATGTCTAGATGTGAAATAAAAATAATTTTGACAATAATTGACAGATTTTTAAATTTTTCAAAAATCTGTCTTTTTTCCTGACCACGGACCTTAAATGAAAACTAAGAAAATCTGAAAAGTACGAAAAAATCAAACCAATTTTTTTTTCACTTTTTTGCCATAGTTCATACATTTCACATGTCTAGATGTGAAATAAAAATAATTCGGACAATAATTGACAGATTTTGAAATTTTTCAAAAATCTGTCTTTTTTCCTGACCACGGACCTTAAATGAAAACTAAGAAAATCTTAAAAGTACGAAAAAATCAAACCAATTTTTTTTCACTTTTTTGCCATAGTTCATACATTTCACATGTCTAGATGTGAAATAAAAATAATTTGGACAATAATTGACAGATTTTGAAATTTTTCAAAAATCTGTCTTTTTTCCTGACCAAGGACCTTAAATGAAAACTAAGAAAATCTGAAAAGTACGAAAAAATGAAACCAATTTTTTTTTCACTTTTTTGCCATAGTTCATACATTTCACATGTCTAGATGTGAAATAAAAATAATTTTGACAATAATTGACAGATTTTGAAATTTTTCAAAAATCTGTCTTTTTTCCTGACCACGGACCTTAAATGAAAACTAAGAAAATCTGAAAAGTACGAAAAAATGAAACCAATTTTTTTTTCACTTTTTTGCCATAGTTCATACATTTCACATGTCTAGATGTGAAATAAAAATAATTTGGACAATAATTGACAGATTTTGAAATTTTTCAAAAATCTGTCTTTTTTCCTGACCAAGGACCTTAAATGAAAACTAAGAAAATCTGAAAAGTACGAAAAAATGAAACCAATTTTTTTTTCACTTTTTTGCCATAGTTCATACATTTCACATGTCTAGATGTGAAATAAAAATAATTTTGACAATAATTGACAGATTTTGAAATTTTTCAAAAATCTGTCTTTTTTCCTGACCACGGACCTTAAATGAAAACTAAGAAAATCTGAAAAGTACGAAAAAATCAAACCAATTTTTTTTTCACTTTTTTGCCATAGTTCATACATTTCACATGTCTAGATGTGAAATAAAAATAATTTGGACAATAATTGACAGATCTTGAAATTTGTAAAAAAAAAACTTTCTCTCATCCTGACCACGAAAATTAAAAAAATCTGAAAAGTACGAAAAAATCAGACCAATTTTTTTTTCACTTTTTTTGCCATAGTTCATACATTTCACATGTCTAGATGTGAAATAAAAATAATTTGGACAATAATTGACAGATTTTGAAATTTTTCAAAAATCTGTCTTTTTTCCTGACCACGGACCTTAAATGAAAACTAAGAAAATCTGAAAAGTACGAAAAAATGAAACCAATTTTTTTTTCACTTTTTTGCCATAGTTCATACATTTCACGTCTAGATGTGAAATAAAAATAATTTGGACAATAATTGACAGATTTTGAAATTTTTCAAAAATCTGTCTTTTTTCCTGACCACGGACCTTAAATGAAAACTAAGAAAATCTGAAAAGTACGAAAAAATCAAACCAATTTTTTTTCAAATTTTTTGCCATAGTTCATACATTTCACATGTCTAGATGTGAAATAAAAATAATTTGGACAATAATTTACAGATTTTGAAATTTGTAAAAAAAAAACTTTCTCTCATCCTGACCACGAAAATTAAAAAAATCTGAAAAGTACGAAAAAATCAGACCAATTTTTTTTTCACTTTTTTTGCCATAGTTCATACATTTCACATGTCTAGATGTGAAATAAAAATAATTTTGACAATAATTGACAGATTTTGAAATTTTTCAAAAATCTGTCTTTTTTCCTGACCACGGACCTTAAATGAAAACTAAGAAAATCTGAAAAGTACGAAAAAATCAGACCAATTTTTTTTTCACTTTTTTTGCCATAGTTCATACATTTCACATGTCTAGATGTGAAATAAAAATAATTTTGACAATAATTGACAGATTTTGAAATTTTTCAAAAATCTGTCTTTTTTCCTGACCACGGACCTTAAATGAAAACTAAGAAAATCTGAAAAGTACGAAAAAATGAAACCAATTTTTTTTTCACTTTTTTGCCATAGTTCATACATTTCACATGTCTAGATGTGAAATAAAAATAATTTTGACAATAATTGACAGATTTTGAAATTTTTCAAAAATCTGTCTTTTTTCCTGACCACGGACCTTAAATGAAAACTAAGAAAATCTGAAAAGTACGAAAAAATCAAACCAATTTTTTTTTCACTTTTTTGCCATAGTTCATACATTTCACATGTCTAGATGTGAAATAAAAATAATTTTGACAATAATTGACAGATTTTTAAATTTTTCAAAAATCTGTCTTTTTTCCTGACCACGGACCTTAAATGAAAACTAAGAAAATCTGAAAAGTACGAAAAAATCAAACCAATTTTTTTTTCACTTTTTTGCCATAGTTCATACATTTCACATGTCTAGATGTGAAATAAAAATAATTTGGACAATAATTGACAGATTTTGAAATTTTTCAAAAATCTGTCTTTTTTCCTGACCAAGGACCTTAAATGAAAACTAAGAAAATCTGAAAAGTACGAAAAAATGAAACCAATTTTTTTTTCACTTTTTTGCCATAGTTCATACATTTCACATGTCTAGATGTGAAATAAAAATAATTTTGACAATAATTGACAGATTTTGAAATTTTTCAAAAATCTGTCTTTTTTCCTGACCACGGACCTTAAATGAAAACTAAGAAAATCTGAAAAGTACGAAAAAATCAAACCAATTTTTTTTTCACTTTTTTGCCATAGTTCATACATTTCACATGTCTAGATGTGAAATAAAAATAATTTGGACAATAATTGACAGATCTTGAAATTTGTAAAAAAAAAACTTTCTCTCATCCTGACCACGAAAATTAAAAAAATCTGAAAAGTACGAAAAAATCAGACCAATTTTTTTTTCACTTTTTTTGCCATAGTTCATACATTTCACATGTCTAGATGTGAAATAAAAATAATTTGGACAATAATTGACAGATTTTGAAATTTTTCAAAAATCTGTCTTTTTTCCTGACCACGGACCTTAAATGAAAACTAAGAAAATCTGAAAAGTACGAAAAAATGAAACCAATTTTTTTTTCACTTTTTTGCCATAGTTCATACATTTCACGTCTAGATGTGAAATAAAAATAATTTGGACAATAATTGACAGATTTTGAAATTTTTCAAAAATCTGTCTTTTTTCCTGACCACGGACCTTAAATGAAAACTAAGAAAATCTGAAAAGTACGAAAAAATCAGACCAATTTTTTTTTCACTTTTTTTGCCATAGTTCATACATTTCACATGTCTAGATGTGAAATAAAAATAATTTTGACAATAATTGACAGATTTTGAAATTTTTCAAAAATCTGTCTTTTTTCCTGACCACGGACCTTAAATGAAAACTAAGAAAATCTGAAAAGTACGAAAAAATCAAACCAATTTTTTTTTCACTTTTTTGCCATAGTTCATACATTTCACATGTCTAGATGTGAAATAAAAATAATTTGGACAATAATTGACAGATTTTGAAATTTTTCAAAAATCTGTCTTTTTTCCTGACCACGGACCTTAAATGAAAACTAAGAAAATCTGAAAAGTACGAAAAAATCAAACCAATTTTTTTTTCACTTTTTTGCCATAGTTCATACATTTCACATGTCTAGATGTGAAATAAAAATAATTTGGACAATAATTGACAGATTTTGAAATTTTTCAAAAATCTGTCTTTTTTCCTGACCACGGACCTTAAATGAAAACTAAGAAAATCTGAAAAGTACGAAAAACTCAAACCAATTTTTTTTTCACTTTTTTGCCATAGTTCATACATTTCACATGTCTAGATGTGAAATAAAAATAATTTGGACAATAATTGACAGATTTTGAAATTTTTCAAAAATCTGTCTTTTTTCCTGACCACGGACCTTAAATGAAAACTAAGAAAATCTGAAAAGTACGAAAAAATCAAACCAATTTTTTTTTCACTTTTTTGCCATAGTTCATACATTTCACATGTCTAGATGTGAAATAAAAATAATTTTGACAATAATTGACAGATTTTTAAATTTTTCAAAAATCTGTCTTTTTTCCTGACCACGGACCTTAAATGAAAACTAAGAAAATCTGAAAAGTACGAAAAAATCAAACCAATTTTTTTTTCACTTTTTTGCCATAGTTCATACATTTCACATGTCTAGATGTGAAATAAAAATAATTCGGACAATAATTGATAGATTTTGAAATTTTTCAAAAATCTGTCTTTTTTCCTGACCACGGACCTTAAATGAAAACTAAGAAAATCTTAAAAGTACGAAAAAATCAAACCAATTTTTTTTTCACTTTTTTGCCATAGTTCATACATTTCACATGTCTAGATGTGAAATAAAAATAATTTGGACAATAATTGACAGATTTTGAAATTTTTCAAAAATCTGTCTTTTTTCCTGACCAAGGACCTTAAATGAAAACTAAGAAAATCTGAAAAGTACGAAAAAATCAAACCAATTTTTTTTTCACTTTTTTGCCATAGTTCATACATTTCACATGTCTAGATGTGAAATAAAAATAATTTGGACAATAATTGACAGATCTTGAAATTTTTCAAAAATCTGTCTTTTTTCCTGACCACGGACCTTAAATGAAAACTAAGAAAATCTGAAAAGTACGAAAAAATCAAACCAATTTTTTTTCAAATTTTTTGCCATAGTTCATACATTTCACATGTCTAGATGTGAAATAAAAATAATTTGGACAATAATTTACAGATTTTGAAATTTGTAAAAAAAAAACTTTCTCTCATCCTGACCACGAAAATTAAAAAAATCTGAAAAGTACGAAAAAATCAGACCAATTTTTTTTTCACTTTTTTTGCCATAGTTCATACATTTCACATGTCTAGATGTGAAATAAAAATAATTTTGACAATAATTGACAGATTTTGAAATTTTTCAAAAATCTGTCTTTTTTCCTGACCACGGACCTTAAATGAAAACTAAGAAAATCTGAAAAGTACGAAAAAATCAGACCAATTTTTTTTTCACTTTTTTTGCCATAGTTCATACATTTCACATGTCTAGATGTGAAATAAAAATAATTTTGACAATAATTGACAGATTTTGAAATTTTTCAAAAATCTGTCTTTTTTCCTGACCACGGACCTTAAATGAAAACTAAGAAAATCTGAAAAGTACGAAAAAATGAAACCAATTTTTTTTTCACTTTTTTGCCATAGTTCATACATTTCACATGTCTAGATGTGAAATAAAAATAATTTTGACAATAATTGACAGATTTTGAAATTTTTCAAAAATCTGTCTTTTTTCCTGACCACGGACCTTAAATGAAAACTAAGAAAATCTGAAAAGTACGAAAAAATCAAACCAATTTTTTTTTCACTTTTTTGCCATAGTTCATACATTTCACATGTCTAGATGTGAAATAAAAATAATTTTGACAATAATTGACAGATTTTTAAATTTTTCAAAAATCTGTCTTTTTTCCTGACCACGGACCTTAAATGAAAACTAAGAAAATCTGAAAAGTACGAAAAAATCAAACCAATTTTTTTTTCACTTTTTTGCCATAGTTCATACATTTCACATGTCTAGATGTGAAATAAAAATAATTTGGACAATAATTGACAGATTTTGAAATTTTTCAAAAATCTGTCTTTTTTCCTGACCAAGGACCTTAAATGAAAACTAAGAAAATCTGAAAAGTACGAAAAAATGAAACCAATTTTTTTTTCACTTTTTTGCCATAGTTCATACATTTCACATGTCTAGATGTGAAATAAAAATAATTTTGACAATAATTGACAGATTTTGAAATTTTTCAAAAATCTGTCTTTTTTCCTGACCACGGACCTTAAATGAAAACTAAGAAAATCTGAAAAGTACGAAAAAATCAAACCAATTTTTTTTTCACTTTTTTGCCATAGTTCATACATTTCACATGTCTAGATGTGAAATAAAAATAATTTGGACAATAATTGACAGATTTTTAAATTTTTCAAAAATCTGTCTTTTTTCCTGACCACGGACCTTAAATGAAAACTAAGAAAATCTGAAAAGTACGAAAAAATCAGACCAATTTTTTTTTCACTTTTTTTGCCATAGTTCATACATTTCACATGTCTAGATGTGAAATAAAAATAATTTTGACAATAATTGACAGATTTTGAAATTTTTCAAAAATCTGTCTTTTTTCCTGACCACGGACCTTAAATGAAAACTAAGAAAATCTGAAAAGTACGAAAAAATGAAACCAATTTTTTTTTTCACTTTTTTGCCATAGTTCATACATTTCACATGTCTAGATGTGAAATAAAAATAATTTTGACAATAATTGACAGATTTTGAAATTTTTCAAAAATCTGTCTTTTTTCCTGACCACGGACCTTAAATGAAAACTAAGAAAATCTGAAAAGTACGAAAAAATCAAACCAATTTTTTTTTCACTTTTTTGCCATAGTTCATACATTTCACATGTCTAGATGTGAAATAAAAATAATTTGGACAATAATTGACAGATTTTGAAATTTTTCAAAAATCTGTCTTTTTTCCTGACCAAGGACCTTAAATGAAAACTAAGAAAATCTGAAAAGTACGAAAAAATCAAACCAATTTTTTTTTCACTTTTTTGCCATAGTTCATACATTTCACATGTCTAGATGTGAAATAAAAATAATTTGGACAATAATTTACAGATTTTGAAATTTGTAAAAAAAAAACTTTCTCTCATCCTGACCACGAAAATTAAAAAAATCTGAAAAGTACGAAAAAATCAGACCAATTTTTATTTCACTTTTTTTGCCATAGTTCATACATGTCACATGTCTAGATGTGAAATAAAAATAATTTGGACAATAATTGACAGATTTTGAAATTTTTCAAAAATCTGTCTTTTTTCCTGACCACGGACCTTAAATGAAAACTAAGAAAATCTGAAAAGTACGAAAAAATCAGACCAATTTTTTTTTCACTTTTTTTGCCATAGTTCATACATTTCACATGTCTAGATGTGAAATAAAAATAATTTTGACAATAATTGACAGATTTTGAAATTTTTCAAAAATCTGTCTTTTTTCCTGACCACGGACCTTAAATGAAAACTAAGAAAATCTGAAAAGTACGAAAAAATGAAACCAATTTTTTTTTTCACTTTTTTGCCATAGTTCATACATTTCACATGTCTAGATGTGAAATAAAAATAATTTTGACAATAATTGACAGATTTTGAAATTTTTCAAAAATCTGTCTTTTTTCCTGACCACGGACCTTAAATGAAAACTAAGAAAATCTGAAAAGTACGAAAAAATCAAACCAATTTTTTTTTCACTTTTTTGCCATAGTTCATACATTTCACATGTCTAGATGTGAAATAAAAATAATTTGGACAATAATTGACAGATTTTGAAATTTTTCAAAAATCTGTCTTTTTTCCTGACCAAGGACCTTAAATGAAAACTAAGAAAATCTGAAAAGTACGAAAAAATCAAACCAATTTTTTTTTCACTTTTTTGCCATAGTTCATACATTTCACATGTCTAGATGTGAAATAAAAATAATTTGGACAATAATTTACAGATTTTGAAATTTGTAAAAAAAAAACTTTCTCTCATCCTGACCACGAAAATTAAAAAAATCTGAAAAGTACGAAAAAATCAGACCAATTTTTTTTTCACTTTTTTTGCCATAGTTCATACATTTCACATGTCTAGATGTGAAATAAAAATAATTTGGACAATAATTTACAGATTTTGAAATTTGTAAAAAAAAAACTTTCTCTCATCCTGACCACGAAAATTAAAAAAATCTGAAAAGTACGAAAAAATCAGACCAATTTTTTTTTCACTTTTTTTGCCATAGTTCATACATTTCACATGTCTAGATGTGAAATAAAAATAATTTGGACAATAATTGACAGATTTTGAAATTTTTCAAAAATCTGTCTTTTTTCCTGACCACGGACCTTAAATGAAAACTAAGAAAATCTGAAAAGTACGAAAAAATCAGACCAATTTTTTTTTCACTTTTTTTGCCATAGTTCATACATTTCACATGTCTAGATGTGAAATAAAAATAATTTGGACAATAATTGACAGATTTTGAAATTTTTCAAAAATCTGTCTTTTTTCCTGACCACGGACCTTAAATGAAAACTAAGAAAATCTGAAAAGTACGAAAAAATCAAACCAATTTTTTTTTCACTTTTTTGCCATAGTTCATACATTTCACATGTCTAGATGTGAAATAAAAATAATTTGGACAATAATTGACAGATTTTGAAATTTTTCAAAAATCTGTCTTTTTTCCTGACCACGGACCTTAAATGAAAACTAAGAAAATCTGAAAAGTACGAAAAACTCAAACCAATTTTTTTTTCAATTTTTTGCCATAGTTCATACATTTCACATGTCTAGATGTGAAATAAAAATAATTTTGACAATAATTGACAGATTTTGAAATTTTTCAAAAATCTGTCTTTTTTCCTGACCACGGACCTTAAATGAAAACTAAGAAAATCTGAAAAGTACGAAAAAATCAAACCAATTTTTTTTTCACTTTTTTGCCATAGTTCATACATTTCACATGTCTAGATGTGAAATAAAAATAATTTGGACAATAATTGACAGATTTTGAAATTTTTCAAAAATCTGTCTTTTTTCCTGACCACGGACCTTAAATGAAAACTAAGAAAATCTGAAAAGTACGAAAAAATGAAACCAATTTTTTTTTCACTTTTTTGCCATAGTTCATACATTTCACATGTCTAGATGTGAAATAAAAATAATTTTGACAATAATTGACAGATTTTGAAATTTTTCAAAAATCTGTCTTTTTTCCTGACCAAGGACCTTAAATGAAAACTAAGAAAATCTGAAAAGTACGAAAAAATCAGACCAATTTTTTTTTCACTTTTTTTGCCATAGTTCATACATTTCACATGTCTAGATGTGAAATAAAAATAATTTGGACAATAATTGACAGATTTTGAAATTTTTCAAAAATCTGTCTTTTTTCCTGACCACGGACCTTAAATGAAAACTAAGAAAATCTGAAAAGTACGAAAAAATCAGACCAATTTTTTTTCACTTTTTTTGCCATAGTTCATACATTTCACATGTCTAGATGTGAAATAAAAATAATTTTGACAATAATTGACAGATTTTGAAATTTTTCAAAAATCTGTCTTTTTTCCTGACCACGGACCTTAAATGAAAACTAAGAAAATCTGAAAAGTACGAAAAAATCAAACCAATTTTTTTTTCACTTTTTTGCCATAGTTCATACATTTCACATGTCTAGATGTGAAATAAAAATAATTTGGACAATAATTGACAGATTTTGAAATTTTTCAAAAATCTGTCTTTTTTCCTGACCACGGACCTTAAATGAAAACTAAGAAAATCTGAAAAGTACGAAAAAATCAAACCAATTTTTTTTTCACTTTTTTGCCATAGTTCATACATTTCACATGTCTAGATGTGAAATAAAAATAATTTGGACAATAATTGACAGATTTTGAAATTTTTCAAAAATCTGTCTTTTTTCCTGACCAAGGACCTTAAATGAAAACTAAGAAAATCTGAAAAGTACGAAAAAATCAAACCAATTTTTTTTTCACTTTTTTGCCATAGTTCATACATTTCACATGTCTAGATGTGAAATAAAAATAATTTGGACAATAATTGACAGATTTTGAAAATTTTCAAAAGTCTTTTTTCCTGACCAAGGACCTTAAATGAAAACTAAGAAAATCTGAAAAGTACGAAAAAATCAAACCAATTTTTTTTTCACTTTTTTGCCATAGTTCATACATTTCACATGTCTAGATGTGAAATAAAAATAATTTGGACAATAATTGACAGATTTTGAAATTTTTCAAAAATCTGTCTTTTTTCCTGACCACGGACCTTAAATGAAAACTAAGAAAATCTGAAAAGTACGAAAAAATCAGACCAATTTTTTTTTCACTTTTTTTGCCATAGTTCATACATTTCACATGTCTAGATGTGAAATAAAAATAATTTTGACAATAATTGACAGATTTTGAAATTTTTCAAAAATCTGTCTTTTTTCCTGACCACGGACCTTAAATGAAAACTAAGAAAATCTGAAAAGTACGAAAAAATGAAACCAATTTTTTTTTCACTTTTTTGCCATAGTTCATACATTTCACATGTCTAGATGTGAAATAAAAATAATTTGGACAATAATTGACAGATCTTGAAATTTTTCAAAAATCTGTCTTTTTTCCTGACCACGGACCTTAAATGAAAACTAAGAAAATCTGAAAAGTACGAAAAAATGAAACCAATTTTTTTTTCACTTTTTTGCCATAGTTCATACATTTCACATGTCTAGATGTGAAATAAAAATAATTTGGACAATAATTGACAGATTTTGAAATTTGTAAAAAAAAAACTTTCTTTCATCCTGACTGCGGAAATTAAAAAAATCTGAAAAGTACGAAAAAATCAGACCAATTTTTTTTTCACTTTTTTTGCCATAGTTCATACATTTCACATGTCTAGATGTGAAATAAAAATAATTTGGACAATAATTGACAGATTTTGAAATTTTTCAAAAATCTGTCTTTTTTCCTGACCACGGACCTTAAATGAAAACTAAGAAAATCTGAAAAGTACGAAAAAATCAGACCAATTTTTTTTTCACTTTTTTTGCCATAGTTCATACATTTCACATGTCTAGATGTGAAATAAAAATAATTTTGACAATAATTGACAGATTTTGAAATTTTTCAAAAATCTGTCTTTTTTCCTGACCACGGACCTTAAATGAAAACTAAGAAAATCTGAAAAGTACGAAAAAATGAAACCAATTTTTTTTTCACTTTTTTGCCATAGTTCATACATTTCACATGTCTAGATGTGAAATAAAAATAATTTTGACAATAATTGACAGATTTTGAAATTTTTCAAAAATCTGTCTTTTTTCCTGACCACGGACCTTAAATGAAAACTAAGAAAATCTGAAAAGTACGAAAAAATGCAACCAATTTTTTTTTCACTTTTTTGCCATAGTTCATACATTTCACATGTCTAGATGTGAAATAAAAATAATTTTGACAATAATTGACAGATTTTGAAATTTTTCAAAAATCTGTCTTTTTTCCTGACCACGGACCTTAAATGAAAACTAAGAAAATCTGAAAAGTACGAAAAAATCAAACCAATTTTTTTTTCACTTTTTTGCCATAGTTCATACATTTCACATGTCTAGATGTGAAATAAAAATAATTTGGACAATAATTGACAGATTTTGAAATTTTTCAAAAATCTGTCTTTTTTCCTGACCACGGACCTTAAATGAAAACTAAGAAAATCTGAAAAGTACGAAAAAATCAAACCAATTTTTTTTTCACTTTTTTGCCATAGTTCATACATTTCACATGTCTAGATGTGAAATAAAAATAATTTGGACAATAATTGACAGATTTTGAAATTTTTCAAAAATCTGTCTTTTTTCCTGACCACGGACCTTAAATGAAAACTAAGAAAATCTGAAAAGTACGAAAAAATCAAACCAATTTTTTTTTCACTTTTTTGCCATAGTTCATACATTTCACATGTCTAGATGTGAAATAAAAATAATTTGGACAATAATTGACAGATTTTGAAATTTGTCAAAAATCGGTCTTTTTTCCTGACCCCTGACCTTATGTGAAAACTACGAAAATCTGAAAAGTACGAAAAAAATCAGACCAATTTTTTTTTCACTTTTTTGCCATAGTTCAGGCATTTCACGTCTAGATATGAAATAAAAAATAATTTGGACAACATATGACAGATTTTTAAATTTGTTAAAAAATCTGCCTCTCATCATGACCGCGAAAACTGAGAAAATCTGAAAAGTACGAAAAACATCATACCAATTTGTTTCACTTTTTTTGCCCTAGTTCATGCATTTCACATGTCTAGACGTGAAATAAAAAGTAATTTGGACAATATCTGACAGATTTTTAAATTTGTCAAAAATCGATCTTTTTTCCTGACCCCTGACCTTATGTGAAAACTACGAAAATCTGAAAAGTACAAAAAATAGGACCAATTTTTTTTCACTTTTTTTGCCCTAGTTCATGCATTTCACATGTCTAGATGTGAAATAAAAATAATTTGGACAATAATTGACAGATTTTGAAATTTGTCAAAAATCGGTCTTTTTTCCTGACCCCTGACCTTATGTGAAAACTACGAAAATCTGAAAAGTACGAAAAAAATCATACCATTTCTTTTCACTTTTTTTGCCCTAGTTCATGCATTTCACATGTCTAGACGTGAAATAAAAAGTAATTTGGACAATATCTGACAGATTTTTAAATTTGTCAAAAATCTGTCTTTTTTCCTGACCCCGGACCTTATGTGAAAACTATGAAAATCTGAAAAGTACGAAAAAAATCAGACCAATTTTTTTTCACTTTTTTTGCCATAGTTCAGGTATTTCACATGTCTAGATATGAAATAAAAAATAATTTGGACAACATATGACAGATTTTTAAATTTGTTAAAAAATCTGCCTCTCATCATGACCGCGAAAACTGAGAAAATCTGAAAAGTACGAAAAAAATGAGACCATTTTTTTTCACTTTTTTTGCCCTAGTTCATGCATTTCACATGTCTAGACGTGAAATAAAAAGTAATTTGGACAATATCTGACAGATTTTTAAATTTGTCAAAAATCGGTCTTTTTTCCTGACCCCTGACCTTATTTGAAAACTACGAAAATCTGAAAAGTACAAAAAATAGGACCAATTTTTTTTCACTTTTTTTGCCCTAGTTCATGCATTTCACATGTCTAGATGTGAAATAAAAATAATTTGGACAATAATTGACAGATTTTGAAATTTGTCAAAAATCGGTCTTTTTTCCTGACCCCTGACCTTATGTGAAAACTACGAAAATCTGAAAAGTACGAAAAAAATCATACCATTTCTTTTCACTTTTTTTGCCCTAGTTCATGCATTTCACATGTCTAGACGTGAAATAAAAAGTAATTTGGACAATATCTGACAGATTTTTAAATTTGTCAAAAATCTGTCTTTTTTCCTGACCCCGGACCTTATGTGAAAACTATGAAAATCTGAAAAGTACGAAAAAAATCAGACCAATTTTTTTTCACTTTTTTTGCCATAGTTCAGGTATTTCACATGTCTAGATATGAAATAAAAAATAATTTGGACAACATATGACAGATTTTTAAATTTGTTAAAAAATCTGCCTCTCATCATGACCGCGAAAACTGAGAAAATCTGAAAAGTACGAAAAAAATGAGACCATTTTTTTTCACTTTTTTTGCCCTAGTTCATGCATTTCACATGTCTAGACGTGAAATAAAAAGTAATTTGGACAATATCTGACAGATTTTTAAATTTGTCAAAAATCGGTCTTTTTTCCTGACCCCTGACCTTATTTGAAAACTACGAAAATCTGAAAAGTACGAAAAAAATCAGACCAATTTTTTTTCCACTTTTTTGCCATAGTTCAGGCATTTCACATGTCTAGACGTGAAATAAAAAGTAATTTGGACAATATCTGACAGATTTTTAAATTTGTCAAAAATCGGTCTATTTTCCTGACCCCTGACCTAATGTGAAAACTACCAAAATCTGAAAAGTACGAAAAAAATCATACCAATTTTTTTCACTTTTTTTGCCCTAGTTCATGCATTTCACATGTCTAGATGTGAAATAAAAATAATTTGGACAATAAATGACAGATTTTTAAATTTGTCAAAAATCGGTCTTTTTTCCTGACCCCTGACCTAATGTGAAAACTACGAAAATCTGAAAAGTACGAAAAAAATCATACCAATTTTTTTCACTTTTTTTGCCCTAGTTCATGCATTTCACATGTCTAGATGTGAAATAAAAATAATTTGGACAATAAATGACAGATTTTAAAATTTGTCAAAAATCGGTCTTTTTTCCTGACCCCTGACCTAATGTGAAAACTACGAAAATCTGAAAAGTACGAAAAAATCAAACCAATTTTTTTTTCACTTTTTTGCCATAGTTCATACATTTCACATGTCTAGATGTGAAATAAAAATAATTTGGACAATAATTGACAGATTTTGAAATTTGTCAAAAATCGGTCTTTTTTCCTGACCCCTGACCTTATGTGAAAACTACGAAAATCTGAAAAGTACGAAAAAAATCAGACCAATTTTTTTTTCACTTTTTTGCCATAGTTCAGGCATTTCACGTCTAGATATGAAATAAAAAATAATTTGGACAACATATGACAGATTTTTAAATTTGTTAAAAAATCTGCCTCTCATCATGACCGCGAAAACTGAGAAAATCTGAAAAGTACGAAAAACATCATACCAATTTGTTTCACTTTTTTTGCCCTAGTTCATGCATTTCACATGTCTAGACGTGAAATAAAAAGTAATTTGGACAATATCTGACAGATTTTTAAATTTGTCAAAAATCGATCTTTTTTCCTGACCCCTGACCTTATGTGAAAACTACGAAAATCTGAAAAGTACAAAAAATAGGACCAATTTTTTTTCACTTTTTTTGCCCTAGTTCATGCATTTCACATGTCTAGATGTGAAATAAAAATAATTTGGACAATAATTGACAGATTTTGAAATTTGTCAAAAATCGGTCTTTTTTCCTGACCCCTGACCTTATGTGAAAACTACGAAAATCTGAAAAGTACGAAAAAAATCATACCATTTCTTTTCACTTTTTTTGCCCTAGTTCATGCATTTCACATGTCTAGACGTGAAATAAAAAGTAATTTGGACAATATCTGACAGATTTTTAAATTTGTCAAAAATCTGTCTTTTTTCCTGACCCCGGACCTTATGTGAAAACTATGAAAATCTGAAAAGTACGAAAAAAATCAGACCAATTTTTTTTCACTTTTTTTGCCATAGTTCAGGTATTTCACATGTCTAGATATGAAATAAAAAATAATTTGGACAACATATGACAGATTTTTAAATTTGTTAAAAAATCTGCCTCTCATCATGACCGCGAAAACTGAGAAAATCTGAAAAGTACGAAAAAAATGAGACCATTTTTTTTCACTTTTTTTGCCCTAGTTCATGCATTTCACATGTCTAGACGTGAAATAAAAAGTAATTTGGACAATATCTGACAGATTTTTAAATTTGTCAAAAATCGGTCTTTTTTCCTGACCCCTGACCTTATTTGAAAACTACGAAAATCTGAAAAGTACGAAAAAAATCAGACCAATTTTTTTTCCACTTTTTTGCCATAGTTCAGGCATTTCACATGTCTAGACGTGAAATAAAAAGTAATTTGGACAATATCTGACAGATTTTTAAATTTGTCAAAAATCGGTCTATTTTCCTGACCCCTGACCTAATGTGAAAACTACCAAAATCTGAAAAGTACGAAAAAAATCATACCAATTTTTTTCACTTTTTTTGCCCTAGTTCATGCATTTCACATGTCTAGATGTGAAATAAAAATAATTTGGACAATAAATGACAGATTTTTAAATTTGTCAAAAATCGGTCTTTTTTCCTGACCCCTGACCTAATGTGAAAACTACGAAAATCTGAAAAGTACGAAAAAAATCATACCAATTTTTTTCACTTTTTTTGCCCTAGTTCATGCATTTCACATGTCTAGATGTGAAATAAAAATAATTTGGACAATAAATGACAGATTTTAAAATTTGTCAAAAATCGGTCTTTTTTCCTGACCCCTGACCTAATGTGAAAACTACGAAAATCTGAAAAGTACGAAAAAAATCAGACCTATGTTTTTCACTTTTTTTGCCCTAGTTCATGCATTTCACATGTCTAGATGTGAAATAAAAATAATTTGGACAATAATTGACAGATTTTGAAATTTGTCAAAAATCGGTCTTTTTTCCTGACCCCTGACCTTATGTGAAAACTACGAAAATCTGAAAAGTACGAAAAAAATCAGACCAATTTTTTTTCCACTTTTTTGCCATAGTTCAGGCATTTCACGTCTAGATATGAAATAAAAAATAATTTGGACAACAATATGACAGATTTTTAAATTTGTTAAAAAATCTGCCTCTCATCATGACTGCGAAAACTGAGAAAATCTGAAAAGTACGAAACAAATCATACAAATTTTTTTCACTTTTTTTGCCCTAGTTCATGCATTTCACATGTCTAGTCGTGAAATAAAAAGTAATTTGGACAATATCTGACAGATTTTTAAATTTGTCAAAAATCTGTCTATTTTCCTGACCCCTGACCTAATGTGAAAACTACGAAAATCTGAAAAGTACGAAAAAAATCATACCAATTTTTTTCACTTTTTTTGCCCTAGTTCATGCATTTCACATGTCTAGATGTGAAATAAAAATAATTTGGACAATAAATGACAGATTTTGAAATTTGTCAAAAATCGGTCTTTTTTCCTGACCCCTGACCTTATGTGAAAACTACGAAAATCTGAAAAGTACGAAAAAAATCAGACCAATTTTTTTTCCACTTTTTTGCCATAGTTCAGGCATTTCACGTCTAGATATGAAATAAAAAATAATTTGGACAACATATGACAGATTTTTAAATTTGTTAAAAAATCTGCCTCTCATCATGACCGCGAAAACTGAGAAAATCTGAAAAGTACGAAAAACATCATACCAATTTGTTTCACTTTTTTTGCCCTAGTTCATGCATTTCACATGTCTAGACGTGAAATAAAAAGTAATTTGGACAATATCTGACAGATTTTTAAATTTGTCAAAAATCGATCTTTTTTCCTGACCCCTGACCTTATGTGAAAACTACGAAAATCTGAAAAGTACAAAAAATAGGACCAATTTTTTTTCACTTTTTTTGCCCTAGTTCATGCATTTCACATGTCTAGATGTGAAATAAAAATAATTTGGACAATAATTGACAGATTTTGAAATTTGTCAAAAATCGGTCTTTTTTCCTGACCCCTGACCTTATGTGAAAACTACGAAAATCTGAAAAGTACGAAAAAAATCAGACCAATTTTTTTTCCACTTTTTTGCCATAGTTCAGGCATTTCACGTCTAGATATGAAATAAAAAATAATTTGGACAACATATGACAGATTTTTAAATTTGTTAAAAAATCTGCCTCTCATCATGACCGCGAAAACTGAGAAAATCTGAAAAGTACGAAAAAAATCAGACCAAATTTTTTTCACTTTTTTTGCCCTAGTTCATGCATTTCACATGTCTAGTCGTGAAATAAAAAGTAATTTGGACAATATCTGACAGATTTTTAAATTAGTCAAAAATCGATCTTTTTTCCTGACCCCTGACCTTATGTGAAAACTACGAAAATCTGAAAAGTACAAAAAATAGGACCAATTTTTTTTCACTTTTTTTGCCCTAGTTCATGCATTTCACATGTCTAGATGTGAAATAAAAATAATTTGGACAATAATTGACAGATTTTGAAATTTGTCAAAAATCAGTCTATTTTCCTGACCCCTGACCTAATGTGAAAACTACGAAAATCTGAAAAGTACGAAAAACATCATACCAATTTGTTTCACTTTTTTTGCCCTAGTTCATGCATTTCACATGTCTAGACGTGAAATAAAAAGTAATTTGGACAATATCTGACAGATTTTTAAATTTGTCAAAAATCGATCTTTTTTCCTGACCCCTGACCTAATGTGAAAACTACGAAAATCTGAAAAGTACGAAAAAAATCATACCAATTTTTTTCACTTTTTTTGCCCTAGTTCATGCATTTCACATGTCTAGATGTGAAATAAAAATAATTTGGACAATAATTGACAGATTTTGAAATTTGTCAAAAATCGGTCTTTTTTCCTGACCCCTGACCTTATGTGAAAACTACGAAAATCTGAAAAGTACGAAAAAAATCAGACCAATTTTTTTTCCACTTTTTTGCCATATTTCAGGCATTTCACGTCTAGATATGAAATAAAAAATAATTTGGACAACATATGACAGATTTTTAAATTTGTTAAAAAATCTGCCTCTCATCATGACCGCGAAAACTGAGAAAATCTGAAAAGTACGAAAAAAATCAGACCAATTTTTTTCACTTTTTTTGCCCTAGTTCATGCATTTCACATGTCTAGTCGTGAAATAAAAAGTAATTTGGACAATATCTGACAGATTTTTAAATTTGTCAAAAATCGATCTTTTTTCCTGACCCCTGACCTTATGTGAAAACTACGAAAATCTGAAAAGTACGAAAAAAATCAGACCAATTTTTTTTCCACTTTTTTGCCATAGTTCAGGCATTTCACATGTCTAGATATGAAATAAAAAATAATTTGGACAACATATGACAGATTTTTAAATTTGTTAAAAAATCTGCCTCTCATCATGACCGCGAAAACTGAGAAAATCTGAAAAGTACGAAAAACATCATACCAATTTGTTTCACTTTTTTTGCCCTAGTTCATGCATTTCACATGTCTAGACGTGAAATAAAAAGTAATTTGGACAATATCTGACAGATTTTTAAATTTGTCAAAAATCGATCTTTTTTCCTGACCCCTGACCTTATGTGAAAACTACGAAAATCTGAAAAGTACAAAAAATAGGACCAATTTTTTTTCACTTTTTTTGCCCTAGTTCATGCATTTCACATGTCTAGATGTGAAATAAAAATAATTTGGACAATAATTGACAGATTTTGAAATTTGTCAAAAATCGGTCTTTTTTCCTGACCCCTGACCTTATGTGAAAACTACGAAAATCTGAAAAGTACGAAAAAAATCATACCATTTCTTTTCACTTTTTTTGCCCTAGTTCATGCATTTCACATGTCTAGACGTGAAATAAAAAGTAATTTGGACAATATCTGACAGATTTTTAAATTTGTCAAAAATCTGTCTTTTTTCCTGACCCCGGACCTTATGTGAAAACTATGAAAATCTGAAAAGTACGAAAAAAATCAGACCAATTTTTTTTCACTTTTTTTGCCATAGTTCAGGTATTTCACATGTCTAGATATGAAATAAAAAATAATTTGGACAACATATGACAGATTTTTAAATTTGTTAAAAAATCTGCCTCTCATCATGACCGCGAAAACTGAGAAAATCTGAAAAGTACGAAAAAAATGAGACCATTTTTTTTCACTTTTTTTGCCCTAGTTCATGCATTTCACATGTCTAGACGTGAAATAAAAAGTAATTTGGACAATATCTGACAGATTTTTAAATTTGTCAAAAATCGGTCTTTTTTCCTGACCCCTGACCTTATTTGAAAACTACGAAAATCTGAAAAGTACGAAAAAAATCAGACCAATTTTTTTTCCACTTTTTTGCCATAGTTCAGGCATTTCACATGTCTAGACGTGAAATAAAAAGTAATTTGGACAATATCTGACAGATTTTTAAATTTGTCAAAAATCGGTCTATTTTCCTGACCCCTGACCTAATGTGAAAACTACGAAAATCTGAAAAGTACGAAAAAAATCATACCAATTTTTTTCACTTTTTTTGCCCTAGTTCATGCATTTCACATGTCTAGATGTGAAATAAAAATAATTTGGACAATAAATGACAGATTTTTAAATTTGTCAAAAATCGGTCTTTTTTCCTGACCCCTGACCTAATGTGAAAACTACGAAAATCTGAAAAGTACGAAAAAAATCATACCAATTTTTTTCACTTTTTTTGCCCTAGTTCATGCATTTCACATGTCTAGATGTGAAATAAAAATAATTTGGACAATAAATGACAGATTTTAAAATTTGTCAAAAATCGGTCTTTTTTCCTGACCCCTGACCTTATGTGAAAACTACGAAAATCTGAAAAGTACGAAAAAAATCAGACCAATTTTTTTTCCACTTTTTTGCCATAGTTCAGGCATTTCACGTCTAGATATGAAATAAAAAATAATTTGGACAACAATATGACAGATTTTTAAATTTGTTAAAAAATCTGCCTCTCATCATGACTGCGAAAACTGAGAAAATCTGAAAAGTACGAAACAAATCATACAAATTTTTTTCACTTTTTTTGCCCTAGTTCATGCATTTCACATGTCTAGTCGTGAAATAAAAAGTAATTTGGACAATATCTGACAGATTTTTAAATTTGTCAAAAATCTGTCTATTTTCCTGACCCCTGACCTAATGTGAAAACTACGAAAATCTGAAAAGTACGAAAAAAATCATACCAATTTTTTTCACTTTTTTTGCCCTAGTTCATGCATTTCACATGTCTAGATGTGAAATAAAAATAATTTGGACAATAAATGACAGATTTTGAAATTTGTCAAAAATCGGTCTTTTTTCCTGACCCCTGACCTTATGTGAAAACTACGAAAATCTGAAAAGTACGAAAAAAATCAGACCAATTTTTTTTCCACTTTTTTGCCATAGTTCAGGCATTTCACATGTCTAGATATGAAATAAAAAATAATTTGGACAACATATGACAGATTTTTAAATTTGTTAAAAAATCTGCCTCTCATCATGACCGCGAAAACTGAGAAAATCTGAAAAGTACGAAACAAATCATACAAATTTTTTTCACTTTTTTTGCCCTAGTTCATGCATTTCACATGTCTAGTCGTGAAATAAAAAGTAATTTGGACAATATCTGACAGATTTTTAAATTTGTCAAAAATCTGTCTATTTTCCTGACCCCTGACCTAATGTGAAAACTACGAAAATCTGAAAAGTACGAAAAAAATCATACCAATTTTTTTCACTTTTTTTGCCCTAGTTCATGCATTTCACATGTCTAGATGTGAAATAAAAATAATTTGGACAATAAATGACAGATTTTAAAATTTGTCAAAAATCGGTCTTTTTTCCTGACCCCTGACCTAATGTGAAAACTACGAAAATCTGAAAAGTACGAAAAAAATCAGACCTATGTTTTTCACTTTTTTTGCCCTAGTTCATGCATTTCACATGTCTAGATGTGAAATAAAAATAATTTGGACAATAATTGACAGATTTTGAAATTTGTCAAAAATCGGTCTTTTTTCCTGACCCCTGACCTTATGTGAAAACTACGAAAATCTGAAAAGTACGAAAAAAATCAGACCAATTTTTTTTCCACTTTTTTGCCATAGTTCAGGCATTTCACATGTCTAGATATGAAATAAAAAATAATTTGGACAACATATGACAGATTTTTAAATTTGTTAAAAAATCTGCCTCTCATCATGACCGCGAAAACTGAGAAAATCTGAAAAGTACGAAACAAATCATACAAATTTTTTTCACTTTTTTTGCCCTAGTTCATGCATTTCACATGTCTAGTCGTGAAATAAAAAGTAATTTGGACAATATCTGACAGATTTTTAAATTTGTCAAAAATCTGTCTATTTTCCTGACCCCTGACCTAATGTGAAAACTACGAAAATCTGAAAAGTACGAAAAAAATCATACCAATTTTTTTCACTTTTTTTGCCCTAGTTCATGCATTTCACATGTCTAGATGTGAAATAAAAATAATTTGGACAATAAATGACAGATTTTAAAATTTGTCAAAAATCGGTCTTTTTTCCTGACCCCTGACCTAATGTGAAAACTACGAAAATCTGAAAAGTACGAAAAAAATCAGACCTATGTTTTTCACTTTTTTTGCCCTAGTTCATGCATTTCACATGTCTAGATGTGAAATAAAAATAATTTGGACAATAATTGACAGATTTTGAAATTTGTCAAAAATCGGTCTTTTTTCCTGACCCCTGACCTTATGTGAAAACTACGAAAATCTGAAAAGTACGAAAAAAATCAGACCAATTTTTTTTCCACTTTTTTGCCATAGTTCAGGCATTTCACGTCTAGATATGAAATAAAAAATAATTTGGACAACATATGACAGATTTTTAAATTTGTTAAAAAATCTGCCTCTCATCATGACCGCGAAAACTGAGAAAATCTGAAAAGTACGAAAAAAATCAGACCAATTTTTTTCACTTTTTTTGCCCTAGTTCATGCATTTCACATGTCTAGTCGTGAAATAAAAAGTAATTTGGACAATATCTGACAGATTTTTAAATTAGTCAAAAATCGATCTTTTTTCCTGACCCCTGACCTTATGTGAAAACTACGAAAATCTGAAAAGTACAAAAAATAGGACCAATTTTTTTTCACTTTTTTTGCCCTAGTTCATGCATTTCACATGTCTAGATGTGAAATAAAAATAATTTGGACAATAATTGACAGATTTTGAAATTTGTCAAAAATCAGTCTATTTTCCTGACCCCTGACCTAATGTGAAAACTACGAAAATCTGAAAAGTACGAAAAACATCATACCAATTTGTTTCACTTTTTTTGCCCTAGTTCATGCATTTCACATGTCTAGACGTGAAATAAAAAGTAATTTGGACAATATCTGACAGATTTTTAAATTTGTCAAAAATCGATCTTTTTTCCTGACCCCTGACCTAATGTGAAAACTACGAAAATCTGAAAAGTACGAAAAAAATCAGACCAATTTTTTTCACTTTTTTTGCCCTAGTTCATGCATTTCACATGTCTAGTCGTGAAATAAAAAGTAATTTGGACAATATCTGACAGATTTTTAAATTTGTCAAAAATCGATCTTTTTTCCTGACCCCTGACCTTATGTGAAAACTACGAAAATCTGAAAAGTACGAAAAAAATCAGACCAATTTTTTTTCCACTTTTTTGCCATAGTTCAGGCATTTCACATGTCTAGATATGAAATAAAAAATAATTTGGACAACATATGACAGATTTTTAAATTTGTTAAAAAATCTGCCTCTCATCATGACCGCGAAAACTGAGAAAATCTGAAAAGTACGAAAAAAATCATACAAATTCTTTTCACTTTTTTTGCCCTAGTTCATGCATTTCACATGTCTAGTCGTGAAATAAAAAGTAATTTGGACAATATCTGACAGATTTTTAAATTTGTCAAAAATCGGTCTATTTTCCTGACCCCTGACCTAATGTGAAAACTACGAAAATCTGAAAAGTACGAAAAAAATCATACCAATTTTTTTCACTTTTTTTGCCCTAGTTCATGCATTTCACATGTCTAGATGTGAAATAAAAATAATTTGGACAATAAATGACAGATTTTTAAATTTGTCAAAAATCGGTCTTTTTTCCTGACCCCTGACCTAATGTGAAAACTACGAAAATCTGAAAAGTACGAAAAAAATCATACCAATTTTTTTCACTTTTTTTGCCCTAGTTCATGCATTTCACATGTCTAGATGTGAAATAAAAATAATTTGGACAATAAATGACAGATTTTAAAATTTGTCAAAAATCGGTCTTTTTTCCTGACCCCTGACCTAATGTGAAAACTACGAAAATCTGAAAAGTACGAAAAAAATCAGACCTATGTTTTTCACTTTTTTTGCCCTAGTTCATGCATTTCACATGTCTAGATGTGAAATAAAAATAATTTGGACAATAATTGACAGATTTTGAAATTTGTCAAAAATCGGTCTTTTTTCCTGACCCCTGACCTTATGTGAAAACTACGAAAATCTGAAAAGTACGAAAAAAATCAGACCAATTTTTTTTCCACTTTTTTGCCATAGTTCAGGCATTTCACGTCTAGATATGAAATAAAAAATAATTTGGACAACAATATGACAGATTTTTAAATTTGTTAAAAAATCTGCCTCTCATCATGACTGCGAAAACTGAGAAAATCTGAAAAGTACGAAACAAATCATACAAATTTTTTTCACTTTTTTTGCCCTAGTTCATGCATTTCACATGTCTAGTCGTGAAATAAAAAGTAATTTGGACAATATCTGACAGATTTTTAAATTTGTCAAAAATCTGTCTATTTTCCTGACCCCTGACCTAATGTGAAAACTACGAAAATCTGAAAAGTACGAAAAAAATCATACCAATTTTTTTCACTTTTTTTGCCCTAGTTCATGCATTTCACATGTCTAGATGTGAAATAAAAATAATTTGGACAATAAATGACAGATTTTAAAATTTGTCAAAAATCGGTCTTTTTTCCTGACCCCTGACCTAATGTGAAAACTACGAAAATCTGAAAAGTACGAAAAAAATCAGACCTATGTTTTTCACTTTTTTTGCCCTAGTTCATGCATTTCACATGTCTAGATGTGAAATAAAAATAATTTGGACAATAATTGACAGATTTTGAAATTTGTCAAAAATCGGTCTTTTTTCCTGACCCCTGACCTTATGTGAAAACTACGAAAATCTGAAAAGTACGAAAAAAATCAGACCAATTTTTTTTCCACTTTTTTGCCATAGTTCAGGCATTTCACGTCTAGATATGAAATAAAAAATAATTTGGACAACATATGACAGATTTTTAAATTTGTTAAAAAATCTGCCTCTCATCATGACCGCGAAAACTGAGAAAATCTGAAAAGTACGAAAAAAATCAGACCAATTTTTTTCACTTTTTTTGCCCTAGTTCATGCATTTCACATGTCTAGTCGTGAAATAAAAAGTAATTTGGACAATATCTGACAGATTTTTAAATTAGTCAAAAATCGATCTTTTTTCCTGACCCCTGACCTTATGTGAAAACTACGAAAATCTGAAAAGTACAAAAAATAGGACCAATTTTTTTTCACTTTTTTTGCCCTAGTTCATGCATTTCACATGTCTAGATGTGAAATAAAAATAATTTGGACAATAATTGACAGATTTTGAAATTTGTCAAAAATCAGTCTATTTTCCTGACCCCTGACCTAATGTGAAAACTACGAAAATCTGAAAAGTACGAAAAACATCATACCAATTTGTTTCACTTTTTTTGCCCTAGTTCATGCATTTCACATGTCTAGACGTGAAATAAAAAGTAATTTGGACAATATCTGACAGATTTTTAAATTTGTCAAAAATCGATCTTTTTTCCTGACCCCTGACCTAATGTGAAAACTACGAAAATCTGAAAAGTACGAAAAAAATCAGACCAATTTTTTTCACTTTTTTTGCCCTAGTTCATGCATTTCACATGTCTAGTCGTGAAATAAAAAGTAATTTGGACAATATCTGACAGATTTTTAAATTTGTCAAAAATCGATCTTTTTTCCTGACCCCTGACCTTATGTGAAAACTACGAAAATCTGAAAAGTACGAAAAAAATCAGACCAATTTTTTTTCCACTTTTTTGCCATAGTTCAGGCATTTCACATGTCTAGATATGAAATAAAAAATAATTTGGACAACATATGACAGATTTTTAAATTTGTTAAAAAATCTGCCTCTCATCATGACCGCGAAAACTGAGAAAATCTGAAAAGTACGAAAAAAATCATACAAATTCTTTTCACTTTTTTTGCCCTAGTTCATGCATTTCACATGTCTAGTCGTGAAATAAAAAGTAATTTGGACAATATCTGACAGATTTTTAAATTTGTCAAAAATCGGTCTATTTTCCTGACCCCTGACCTAATGTGAAAACTACGAAAATCTGAAAAGTACGAAAAAAATCATACCAATTTTTTTCACTTTTTTTGCCCTAGTTCATGCATTTCACATGTCTAGATGTGAAATAAAAATAATTTGGACAATAAATGACAGATTTTTAAATTTGTCAAAAATCGGTCTTTTTTCCTGACCCCTGACCTAATGTGAAAACTACGAAAATCTGAAAAGTACGAAAAAAATCATACCAATTTTTTTCACTTTTTTTGCCCTAGTTCATGCATTTCACATGTCTAGATGTGAAATAAAAATAATTTGGACAATAAATGACAGATTTTAAAATTTGTCAAAAATCGGTCTTTTTTCCTGACCCCTGACCTAATGTGAAAACTACGAAAATCTGAAAAGTACGAAAAAAATCAGACCTATGTTTTTCACTTTTTTTGCCCTAGTTCATGCATTTCACATGTCTAGATGTGAAATAAAAATAATTTGGACAATAATTGACAGATTTTGAAATTTGTCAAAAATCGGTCTTTTTTCCTGACCCCTGACCTTATGTGAAAACTACGAAAATCTGAAAAGTACGAAAAAAATCAGACCAATTTTTTTTCCACTTTTTTGCCATAGTTCAGGCATTTCACGTCTAGATATGAAATAAAAAATAATTTGGACAACAATATGACAGATTTTTAAATTTGTTAAAAAATCTGCCTCTCATCATGACTGCGAAAACTGAGAAAATCTGAAAAGTACGAAACAAATCATACAAATTTTTTTCACTTTTTTTGCCCTAGTTCATGCATTTCACATGTCTAGTCGTGAAATAAAAAGTAATTTGGACAATATCTGACAGATTTTTAAATTTGTCAAAAATCTGTCTATTTTCCTGACCCCTGACCTAATGTGAAAACTACGAAAATCTGAAAAGTACGAAAAAAATCATACCAATTTTTTTCACTTTTTTTGCCCTAGTTCATGCATTTCACATGTCTAGATGTGAAATAAAAATAATTTGGACAATAAATGACAGATTTTAAAATTTGTCAAAAATCGGTCTTTTTTCCTGACCCCTGACCTAATGTGAAAACTACGAAAATCTGAAAAGTACGAAAAAAATCAGACCTATGTTTTTCACTTTTTTTGCCCTAGTTCATGCATTTCACATGTCTAGATGTGAAATAAAAATAATTTGGACAATAATTGACAGATTTTGAAATTTGTCAAAAATCGGTCTTTTTTCCTGACCCCTGACCTTATGTGAAAACTACGAAAATCTGAAAAGTACGAAAAAAATCAGACCAATTTTTTTTCCACTTTTTTGCCATAGTTCAGGCATTTCACGTCTAGATATGAAATAAAAAATAATTTGGACAACATATGACAGATTTTTAAATTTGTTAAAAAATCTGCCTCTCATCATGACCGCGAAAACTGAGAAAATCTGAAAAGTACGAAAAAAATCAGACCAATTTTTTTCACTTTTTTTGCCCTAGTTCATGCATTTCACATGTCTAGACGTGAAATAAAAAGTAATTTGGACAATATCTGACAGATTTTTAAATTTGTCAAAAATCGATCTTTTTTCCTGACCCCTGACCTAATGTGAAAACTACGAAAATCTGAAAAGTACGAAAAAAATCATACCAATTTTTTTCACTTTTTTTGCCCTAGTTCATGCATTTCACATGTCTAGATGTGAAATAAAAATAATTTGGACAATAATTGACAGATTTTGAAATTTGTCAAAAATCGGTCTTTTTTCCTGACCCCTGACCTTATGTGAAAACTACGAAAATCTGAAAAGTACGAAAAAAATCAGACCAATTTTTTTTCCACTTTTTTGCCATATTTCAGGCATTTCACGTCTAGATATGAAATAAAAAATAATTTGGACAACATATGACAGATTTTTAAATTTGTTAAAAAATCTGCCTCTCATCATGACCGCGAAAACTGAGAAAATCTGAAAAGTACGAAAAAAATCAGACCAATTTTTTTCACTTTTTTTGCCCTAGTTCATGCATTTCACATGTCTAGTCGTGAAATAAAAAGTAATTTGGACAATATCTGACAGATTTTTAAATTTGTCAAAAATCGATCTTTTTTCCTGACCCCTGACCTTATGTGAAAACTACGAAAATCTGAAAAGTACGAAAAAAATCAGACCAATTTTTTTTCCACTTTTTTGCCATAGTTCAGGCATTTCACATGTCTAGATATGAAATAAAAAATAATTTGGACAACATATGACAGATTTTTAAATTTGTTAAAAAATCTGCCTCTCATCATGACCGCGAAAACTGAGAAAATCTGAAAAGTACGAAAAAAATCATACAAATTCTTTTCACTTTTTTTGCCCTAGTTCATGCATTTCACATGTCTAGTCGTGAAATAAAAAGTAATTTGGACAATATCTGACAGATTTTTAAATTTGTCAAAAATCTGTCTTTTTTCCTGACCCCGGACCTTATGTGAAAACTATGAAAATCTGAAAAGTACGAAAAAAATCAGACCAATTTTTTTTCACTTTTTTTGCCATAGTTCAGGTATTTCATATGTCTAGATATGAAATAAAAAATAATTTGGACAACATATGACAGATTTTTAAATTTGTTAAAAAATCTGCCTCTCATCATGACCGCGAAAACTGAGAAAATCTGAAAAGTACGAAAAAAATGAGACCATTTTTTTTCACTTTTTTTGCCCTAGTTCATGCATTTCACATGTCTAGACGTGAAATAAAAAGTAATTTGGACAATATCTGACAGATTTTTAAATTTGTCAAAAATCGGTCTTTTTTCCTGACCCCTGACCTTATTTGAAAACTACGAAAATCTGAAAAGTACGAAAAAAATCAGACCAATTTTTTTTCCACTTTTTTGCCATAGTTCAGGCATTTCACATGTCTAGACGTGAAATAAAAAGTAATTTGGACAATATCTGACAGATTTTTAAATTTGTCAAAAATCGGTCTATTTTCCTGACCCCTGACCTAATGTGAAAACTACGAAAATCTGAAAAGTACGAAAAAAATCATACCAATTTTTTTCACTTTTTTTGCCCTAGTTCATGCATTTCACATGTCTAGATGTGAAATAAAAATAATTTGGACAATAAATGACAGATTTTTAAATTTGTCAAAAATCGGTCTTTTTTCCTGACCCCTGACCTAATGTGAAAACTACGAAAATCTGAAAAGTACGAAAAAAATCATACCAATTTTTTTCACTTTTTTTGCCCTAGTTCATGCATTTCACATGTCTAGATGTGAAATAAAAATAATTTGGACAATAAATGACAGATTTTAAAATTTGTCAAAAATCGGTCTTTTTTCCTGACCCCTGACCTAATGTGAAAACTACGAAAATCTGAAAAGTACGAAAAAAATCAGACCTATGTTTTTCACTTTTTTTGCCCTAGTTCATGCATTTCACATGTCTAGATGTGAAATAAAAATAATTTGGACAATAATTGACAGATTTTGAAATTTGTCAAAAATCGGTCTTTTTTCCTGACCCCTGACCTTATGTGAAAACTACGAAAATCTGAAAAGTACGAAAAAAATCAGACCAATTTTTTTTCCACTTTTTTGCCATAGTTCAGGCATTTCACGTCTAGATATGAAATAAAAAATAATTTGGACAACATATGACAGATTTTTAAATTTGTTAAAAAATCTGCCTCTCATCATGACCGCGAAAACTGAGAAAATCTGAAAAGTACGAAAAAAATCAGACCAATTTTTTTCACTTTTTTTGCCCTAGTTCATGCATTTCACATGTCTAGTCGTGAAATAAAAAGTAATTTGGACAATATCTGACAGATTTTTAAATTAGTCAAAAATCGATCTTTTTTCCTGACCCCTGACCTTATGTGAAAACTACGAAAATCTGAAAAGTACAAAAAATAGGACCAATTTTTTTTCACTTTTTTTGCCCTAGTTCATGCATTTCACATGTCTAGATGTGAAATAAAAATAATTTGGACAATAATTGACAGATTTTGAAATTTGTCAAAAATCAGTCTATTTTCCTGACCCCTGACCTAATGTGAAAACTACGAAAATCTGAAAAGTACGAAAAACATCATACCAATTTGTTTCACTTTTTTTGCCCTAGTTCATGCATTTCACATGTCTAGACGTGAAATAAAAAGTAATTTGGACAATATCTGACAGATTTTTAAATTTGTCAAAAATCGATCTTTTTTCCTGACCCCTGACCTAATGTGAAAACTACGAAAATCTGAAAAGTACGAAAAAAATCATACCAATTTTTTTCACTTTTTTTGCCCTAGTTCATGCATTTCACATGTCTAGATGTGAAATAAAAATAATTTGGACAATAATTGACAGATTTTGAAATTTGTCAAAAATCGGTCTTTTTTCCTGACCCCTGACCTTATGTGAAAACTACGAAAATCTGAAAAGTACGAAAAAAATCAGACCAATTTTTTTTCCACTTTTTTGCCATATTTCAGGCATTTCACGTCTAGATATGAAATAAAAAATAATTTGGACAACATATGACAGATTTTTAAATTTGTTAAAAAATCTGCCTCTCATCATGACCGCGAAAACTGAGAAAATCTGAAAAGTACGAAAAAAATCAGACCAATTTTTTTCACTTTTTTTGCCCTAGTTCATGCATTTCACATGTCTAGTCGTGAAATAAAAAGTAATTTGGACAATATCTGACAGATTTTTAAATTTGTCAAAAATCGATCTTTTTTCCTGACCCCTGACCTTATGTGAAAACTACGAAAATCTGAAAAGTACGAAAAAAATCAGACCAATTTTTTTTCCACTTTTTTGCCATAGTTCAGGCATTTCACATGTCTAGATATGAAATAAAAAATAATTTGGACAACATATGACAGATTTTTAAATTTGTTAAAAAATCTGCCTCTCATCATGACCGCGAAAACTGAGAAAATCTGAAAAGTACGAAAAAAATCATACAAATTCTTTTCACTTTTTTTGCCCTAGTTCATGCATTTCACATGTCTAGTCGTGAAATAAAAAGTAATTTGGACAATATCTGACAGATTTTTAAATTTGTCAAAAATCTGTCTTTTTTCCTGACCCCGGACCTTATGTGAAAACTATGAAAATCTGAAAAGTACGAAAAAAATCAGACCAATTTTTTTTCACTTTTTTTGCCATAGTTCAGGTATTTCATATGTCTAGATATGAAATAAAAAATAATTTGGACAACATATGACAGATTTTTAAATTTGTTAAAAAATCTGCCTCTCATCATGACCGCGAAAACTGAGAAAATCTGAAAAGTACGAAAAAAATGAGACCATTTTTTTTCACTTTTTTTGCCCTAGTTCATGCATTTCACATGTCTAGACGTGAAATAAAAAGTAATTTGGACAATATCTGACAGATTTTTAAATTTGTCAAAAATCGGTCTTTTTTCCTGACCCCTGACCTTATTTGAAAACGACGAAAATCTGAAAAGTACGAAAAAAATCAGACCAATTTTTTTTCCACTTTTTTGCCATAGTTCAGGCATTTCACATGTCTAGACGTGAAATAAAAAGTAATTTGGACAATATCTGACAGATTTTTAAATTTGTCAAAAATCGGTCTATTTTCCTGACCCCTGACCTAATGTGAAAACTACGAAAATCTGAAAAGTACGAAAAAAATCATACCAATTTTTTTCACTTTTTTTGCCCTAGTTCATGCATTTCACATGTCTAGATGTGAAATAAAAATAATTTGGACAATAAATGACAGATTTTTAAATTTGTCAAAAATCGGTCTTTTTTCCTGACCCCTGACCTAATGTGAAAACTACGAAAATCTGAAAAGTACGAAAAAAATCATACCAATTTTTTTCACTTTTTTTGCCCTAGTTCATGCATTTCACATGTCTAGATGTGAAATAAAAATAATTTGGACAATAAATGACAGATTTTAAAATTTGTCAAAAATCGGTCTTTTTTCCTGACCCCTGACCTAATGTGAAAACTACGAAAATCTGAAAAGTACGAAAAAAATCAGACCTATGTTTTTCACTTTTTTTGCCCTAGTTCATGCATTTCACATGTCTAGATGTGAAATAAAAATAATTTGGACAATAATTGACAGATTTTGAAATTTGTCAAAAATCGGTCTTTTTTCCTGACCCCTGACCTTATGTGAAAACTACGAAAATCTGAAAAGTACGAAAAAAATCAGACCAATTTTTTTTCCACTTTTTTGCCATAGTTCAGGCATTTCACGTCTAGATATGAAATAAAAAATAATTTGGACAACATATGACAGATTTTTAAATTTGTTAAAAAATCTGCCTCTCATCATGACTGCGAAAACTGAGAAAATCTGAAAAGTACGAAAAAAATCAGACCAATTTTTTTCACTTTTTTTGCCCTAGTTCATGCATTTCACATGTCTAGTCGTGAAATAAAAAGTAATTTGGACAATATCTGACAGATTTTTAAATTTGTCAAAAATCGATCTTTTTTCCTGACCCCTGACCTTATGTGAAAACTACGAAAATCTGAAAAGTACGAAAAAAATCAGACCAATTTTTTTTCCACTTTTTTGCCATAGTTCAGGCATTTCACATGTCTAGATATGAAATAAAAAATAATTTGGACAACATATGACAGATTTTTAAATTTGTTAAAAAATCTGCCTCTCATCATGACCGCGAAAACTGAGAAAATCTGAAAAGTACGAAAAAAATCATACAAATTCTTTTCACTTTTTTTGCCCTAGTTCATGCATTTCACATGTCTAGTCGTGAAATAAAAAGTAATTTGGACAATATCTGACAGATTTTTAAATTTGTCAAAAATCGGTCTATTTTCCTGACCCCTGACCTAATGTGAAAACTACGAAAATCTGAAAAGTACGAAAAAAATCATACCAATTTTTTTCACTTTTTTTGCCCTAGTTCATGCATTTCACATGTCTAGATGTGAAATAAAAATAATTTGGACAATAATTGACAGATTTTTAAATTTGTCAAAAATCGGTCTTTTTTCCTGACCCCTGACCTAATGTGAAAACTACGAAAATCTGAAAAGTACGAAAAAAATCATACCAATTTTTTTCACTTTTTTTGCCCTAGTTCATGCATTTCACATGTCTAGATGTGAAATAAAAATAATTTGGACAATAAATGACAGATTTTAAAATTTGTCAAAAATCGGTCTTTTTTCCTGACCCCTGACCTAATGTGAAAACTACGAAAATCTGAAAAGTACGAAAAAAATCAGACCTATGTTTTTCACTTTTTTTGCCCTAGTTCATGCATTTCACATGTCTAGATGTGAAATAAAAATAATTTGGACAATAATTGACAGATTTTGAAATTTGTCAAAAATCGGTCTTTTTTCCTGACCCCTGACCTTATGTGAAAACTACGAAAATCTGAAAAGTACGAAAAAAATCAGACCAATTTTTTTTCCACTTTTTTGCCATAGTTCAGGCATTTCACGTCTAGATATGAAATAAAAAATAATTTGGACAACAATATGACAGATTTTTAAATTTGTTAAAAAATCTGCCTCTCATCATGACTGCGAAAACTGAGAAAATCTGAAAAGTACGAAACAAATCATACAAATTTTTTTCACTTTTTTTGCCCTAGTTCATGCATTTCACATGTCTAGTCGTGAAATAAAAAGTAATTTGGACAATATCTGACAGATTTTTAAATTTGTCAAAAATCTGTCTATTTTCCTGACCCCTGACCTAATGTGAAAACTACGAAAATCTGAAAAGTACGAAAAAAATCATACCAATTTTTTTCACTTTTTTTGCCCTAGTTCATGCATTTCACATGTCTAGATGTGAAATAAAAATAATTTGGACAATAAATGACAGATTTTAAAATTTGTCAAAAATCGGTCTTTTTTCCTGACCCCTGACCTAATGTGAAAACTACGAAAATCTGAAAAGTACGAAAAAAATCAGACCTATGTTTTTCACTTTTTTTGCCCTAGTTCATGCATTTCACATGTCTAGATGTGAAATAAAAATAATTTGGACAATAATTGACAGATTTTGAAATTTGTCAAAAATCGGTCTTTTTTCCTGACCCCTGACCTTATGTGAAAACTACGAAAATCTGAAAAGTACGAAAAAAATCAGACCAATTTTTTTTCCACTTTTTTGCCATAGTTCAGGCATTTCACGTCTAGATATGAAATAAAAAATAATTTGGACAACATATGACAGATTTTTAAATTTGTTAAAAAATCTGCCTCTCATCATGACCGCGAAAACTGAGAAAATCTGAAAAGTACGAAAAAAATCAGACCAATTTTTTTCACTTTTTTTGCCCTAGTTCATGCATTTCACATGTCTAGTCGTGAAATAAAAAGTAATTTGGACAATATCTGACAGATTTTTAAATTAGTCAAAAATCGATCTTTTTTCCTGACCCCTGACCTTATGTGAAAACTACGAAAATCTGAAAAGTACAAAAAATAGGACCAATTTTTTTTCACTTTTTTTGCCCTAGTTCATGCATTTCACATGTCTAGATGTGAAATAAAAATAATTTGGACAATAATTGACAGATTTTGAAATTTGTCAAAAATCAGTCTATTTTCCTGACCCCTGACCTAATGTGAAAACTACGAAAATCTGAAAAGTACGAAAAACATCATACCAATTTGTTTCACTTTTTTTGCCCTAGTTCATGCATTTCACATGTCTAGACGTGAAATAAAAAGTAATTTGGACAATATCTGACAGATTTTTAAATTTGTCAAAAATCGATCTTTTTTCCTGACCCCTGACCTAATGTGAAAACTACGAAAATCTGAAAAGTACGAAAAAAATCATACCAATTTTTTTCACTTTTTTTGCCCTAGTTCATGCATTTCACATGTCTAGATGTGAAATAAAAATAATTTGGACAATAATTGACAGATTTTGAAATTTGTCAAAAATCGGTCTTTTTTCCTGACCCCTGACCTTATGTGAAAACTACGAAAATCTGAAAAGTACGAAAAAAATCAGACCAATTTTTTTCACTTTTTTTGCCCTAGTTCATGCATTTCACATGTCTAGATGTGAAATAAAAATAATTTGGACAATAAATGACAGATTTTTAAATTTGTCAAAAATCGGTCTTTTTTCCTGACCCCTGACCTAATGTGAAAACTACGAAAATCTGAAAAGTACGAAAAAAATCATACCAATTTTTTTCACTTTTTTTGCCCTAGTTCATGCATTTCACATGTCTAGATGTGAAATAAAAATAATTTGGACAATAAATGACAGATTTTAAAATTTGTCAAAAATCGGTCTTTTTTCCTGACCCCTGACCTAATGTGAAAACTACGAAAATCTGAAAAGTACGAAAAAAATCAGACCTATGTTTTTCACTTTTTTTGCCCTAGTTCATGCATTTCACATGTCTAGATGTGAAATAAAAATAATTTGGACAATAATTGACAGATTTTGAAATTTGTCAAAAATCGGTCTTTTTTCCTGACCCCTGACCTTATGTGAAAACTACGAAAATCTGAAAAGTACGAAAAAAATCAGACCAATTTTTTTTCCACTTTTTTGCCATAGTTCAGGCATTTCACGTCTAGATATGAAATAAAAAATAATTTGGACAACATATGACAGATTTTTAAATTTGTTAAAAAATCTGCCTCTCATCATGACTGCGAAAACTGAGAAAATCTGAAAAGTACGAAAAAAATCAGACCAATTTTTTTCACTTTTTTTGCCCTAGTTCATGCATTTCACATGTCTAGTCGTGAAATAAAAAGTAATTTGGACAATATCTGACAGATTTTTAAATTTGTCAAAAATCGATCTTTTTTCCTGACCCCTGACCTTATGTGAAAACTACGAAAATCTGAAAAGTACGAAAAAAATCAGACCAATTTTTTTTCCACTTTTTTGCCATAGTTCAGGCATTTCACATGTCTAGATATGAAATAAAAAATAATTTGGACAACATATGACAGATTTTTAAATTTGTTAAAAAATCTGCCTCTCATCATGACCGCGAAAACTGAGAAAATCTGAAAAGTACGAAAAAAATCATACAAATTTTTTTCACTTCTTTTGCCCTAGTTCATGCATTTCACATGTCTAGTCGTGAAATAAAAAGTAATTTGGACAATATCTGACAGATTTTTAAATTTGTCAAAAATCTGTCTATTTTCCTGACCCCTGACCTAATGTGAAAACTACGAAAATCTGAAAAGTACGAAAAAAATCATACCAATTTTTTTCACTTTTTTTGCCCTAGTTCATGCATTTCACATGTCTAGATGTGAAATAAAAATAATTTGGACAATAAATGACAGATTTTTAAATTTGTCAAAAATCGGTCTTTTTTCCTGACCCCTGACCTAATGTGAAAACTACGAAAATCTGAAAAGTACGAAAAAAATCAGACCTATGTTTTTCACTTTTTTTGCCCTAGTTCATGCATTTCACATGTCTAGATGTGAAATAAAAATAATTTGGACAATAATTGACAGATTTTGAAATTTGTCAAAAATCGGTCTTTTTTCCTGACCCCTGACCTTATGTGAAAACTACGAAAATCTGAAAAGTACGAAAAAAATCAGACCAATTTTTTTTCCACTTTTTTGCCATAGTTCAGGCATTTCACATGTCTAGATATGAAATAAAAAATAATTTGGACAACATATGACAGATTTTTAAATTTGTTAAAAAATCTGCCTCTCATCATGACCGCGAAAACTGAGAAAATCTGAAAAGTACGAAAAACATCATACCAATTTGTTTCACTTTTTTTGCCCTAGTTCATGCATTTCACATGTCTAGACGTGAAATAAAAAGTAATTTGGACAATATCTGACAGATTTTTAAATTTGTCAAAAATCGATCTTTTTTCCTGACCCCTGACCTAATGTGAAAACTACGAAAATCTGAAAAGTACGAAAAAAATCATACCAATTTTTTTCACTTTTTTTGCCCTAGTTCATGCATTTCACATGTCTAGATGTGAAATAAAAATAATTTGGACAATAATTGACAGATTTTGAAATTTGTCAAAAATCGGTCTTTTTTCCTGACCCCTGACCTTATGTGAAAACTACGAAAATCTGAAAAGTACGAAAAAAATCAGACCAATTTTTTTTCCACTTTTTTGCCATATTTCAGGCATTTCACGTCTAGATATGAAATAAAAAATAATTTGGACAACATATGACAGATTTTTAAATTTGTTAAAAAATCTGCCTCTCATCATGACCGCGAAAACTGAGAAAATCTGAAAAGTACGAAAAAAATCAGACCAATTTTTTTCACTTTTTTTGCCCTAGTTCATGCATTTCACATGTCTAGTCGTGAAATAAAAAGTAATTTGGACAATATCTGACAGATTTTTAAATTAGTCAAAAATCGATCTTTTTTCCTGACCCCTGACCTTATGTGAAAACTACGAAAATCTGAAAAGTACAAAAAATAGGACCAATTTTTTTTCACTTTTTTTGCCCTAGTTCATGCATTTCACATGTCTAGATGTGAAATAAAAATAATTTGGACAATAATTGACAGATTTTGAAATTTGTCAAAAATCAGTCTATTTTCCTGACCCCTGACCTAATGTGAAAACTACGAAAATCTGAAAAGTACGAAAAACATCATACCAATTTGTTTCACTTTTTTTGCCCTAGTTCATGCATTTCACATGTCTAGACGTGAAATAAAAAGTAATTTGGACAATATCTGACAGATTTTTAAATTTGTCAAAAATCGATCTTTTTTCCTGACCCCTGACCTAATGTGAAAACTACGAAAATCTGAAAAGTACGAAAAAAATCATACCAATTTTTTTCACTTTTTTTGCCCTAGTTCATGCATTTCACATGTCTAGATGTGAAATAAAAATAATTTGGACAATAATTGACAGATTTTGAAATTTGTCAAAAATCGGTCTTTTTTCCTGACCCCTGACCTTATGTGAAAACTACGAAAATCTGAAAAGTACGAAAAAAATCAGACCAATTTTTTTCACTTTTTTTGCCCTAGTTCATGCATTTCACATGTCTAGATGTGAAATAAAAATAATTTGGACAATAAATGACAGATTTTTAAATTTGTCAAAAATCGGTCTTTTTTCCTGACCCCTGACCTAATGTGAAAACTACGAAAATCTGAAAAGTACGAAAAAAATCATACCAATTTTTTTCACTTTTTTTGCCCTAGTTCATGCATTTCACATGTCTAGATGTGAAATAAAAATAATTTGGACAATAAATGACAGATTTTAAAATTTGTCAAAAATCGGTCTTTTTTCCTGACCCCTGACCTAATGTGAAAACTACGAAAATCTGAAAAGTACGAAAAAAATCAGACCTATGTTTTTCACTTTTTTTGCCCTAGTTCATGCATTTCACATGTCTAGATGTGAAATAAAAATAATTTGGACAATAATTGACAGATTTTGAAATTTGTCAAAAATCGGTCTTTTTTCCTGACCCCTGACCTTATGTGAAAACTACGAAAATCTGAAAAGTACGAAAAAAATCAGACCAATTTTTTTTCCACTTTTTTGCCATAGTTCAGGCATTTCACGTCTAGATATGAAATAAAAAATAATTTGGACAACATATGACAGATTTTTAAATTTGTTAAAAAATCTGCCTCTCATCATGACTGCGAAAACTGAGAAAATCTGAAAAGTACGAAAAAAATCAGACCAATTTTTTTCACTTTTTTTGCCCTAGTTCATGCATTTCACATGTCTAGTCGTGAAATAAAAAGTAATTTGGACAATATCTGACAGATTTTTAAATTTGTCAAAAATCGATCTTTTTTCCTGACCCCTGACCTTATGTGAAAACTACGAAAATCTGAAAAGTACGAAAAAAATCAGACCAATTTTTTTTCCACTTTTTTGCCATAGTTCAGGCATTTCACATGTCTAGATATGAAATAAAAAATAATTTGGACAACATATGACAGATTTTTAAATTTGTTAAAAAATCTGCCTCTCATCATGACCGCGAAAACTGAGAAAATCTGAAAAGTACGAAAAAAATCATACAAATTTTTTTCACTTCTTTTGCCCTAGTTCATGCATTTCACATGTCTAGTCGTGAAATAAAAAGTAATTTGGACAATATCTGACAGATTTTTAAATTTGTCAAAAATCTGTCTATTTTCCTGACCCCTGACCTAATGTGAAAACTACGAAAATCTGAAAAGTACGAAAAAAATCATACCAATTTTTTTCACTTTTTTTGCCCTAGTTCATGCATTTCACATGTCTAGATGTGAAATAAAAATAATTTGGACAATAAATGACAGATTTTTAAATTTGTCAAAAATCGGTCTTTTTTCCTGACCCCTGACCTAATGTGAAAACTACGAAAATCTGAAAAGTACGAAAAAAATCAGACCTATGTTTTTCACTTTTTTTGCCCTAGTTCATGCATTTCACATGTCTAGATGTGAAATAAAAATAATTTGGACAATAATTGACAGATTTTGAAATTTGTCAAAAATCGGTCTTTTTTCCTGACCCCTGACCTTATGTGAAAACTACGAAAATCTGAAAAGTACGAAAAAAATCAGACCAATTTTTTTTCCACTTTTTTGCCATAGTTCAGGCATTTCACATGTCTAGATATGAAATAAAAAATAATTTGGACAACATATGACAGATTTTTAAATTTGTTAAAAAATCTGCCTCTCATCATGACCGCGAAAACTGAGAAAATCTGAAAAGTACGAAAAACATCATACCAATTTGTTTCACTTTTTTTGCCCTAGTTCATGCATTTCACATGTCTAGACGTGAAATAAAAAGTAATTTGGACAATATCTGACAGATTTTTAAATTTGTCAAAAATCGATCTTTTTTCCTGACCCCTGACCTAATGTGAAAACTACGAAAATCTGAAAAGTACGAAAAAAATCATACCAATTTTTTTCACTTTTTTTGCCCTAGTTCATGCATTTCACATGTCTAGATGTGAAATAAAAATAATTTGGACAATAATTGACAGATTTTGAAATTTGTCAAAAATCGGTCTTTTTTCCTGACCCCTGACCTTATGTGAAAACTACGAAAATCTGAAAAGTACGAAAAAAATCAGACCAATTTTTTTTCCACTTTTTTGCCATATTTCAGGCATTTCACGTCTAGATATGAAATAAAAAATAATTTGGACAACATATGACAGATTTTTAAATTTGTTAAAAAATCTGCCTCTCATCATGACCGCGAAAACTGAGAAAATCTGAAAAGTACGAAAAAAATCATACAAATTTTTTTCACTTTTTTTGCCCTAGTTCATGCATTTCACATGTCTAGTCGTGAAATAAAAAGTAATTTGGACAATATCTGACAGATTTTTAAATTTGTCAAAAATCTGTCTATTTTCCTGACCCCTGACCTAATGTGAAAACTACGAAAATCTGAAAAGTACGAAAAAAATCATACCAATTTTTTTCACTTTTTTTGCCCTAGTTCATGCATTTCACATGTCTAGATGTGAAATAAAAATAATTTGGACAATAAATGACAGATTTTTAAATTTGTCAAAAATCAGTCTATTTTCCTGACCCCTGACCTAATGTGAAAACTACGAAAATCTGAAAAGTACGAAAAAAATCATACCAATTTGTTTCACTTTTTTTGCCCTAGTTCATGCATTTCACATGTCTAGACGTGAAATAAAAAGTAATTTGGACAATATCTGACAGATTTTTAAATTTGTTAAAAAATCTGCCTCTCATCATGACCGCGAAAACTGAGAAAATCTGAAAAGTACGAAAAAAATGAGACCATTTTTTTTCACTTTTTTTGCCCTAGTTCATGCATTTCACATGTCTAGACGTGAAATAAAAAGTAATTTGGACAATATCTGACAGATTTTTAAATTTGTCAAAAATCGGTCTTTTTTCCTGACCCCTGACCTTATTTGAAAACTACGAAAATCTGAAAAGTACGAAAAAAATCAGACCAATTTTTTTTCCACTTTTTTGCCATAGTTCAGGCATTTCACATGTCTAGACGTGAAATAAAAAGTAATTTGGACAATATCTGACAGATTTTTAAATTTGTCAAAAATCGGTCTATTTTCCTGACCCCTGACCTAATGTGAAAACTACGAAAATCTGAAAAGTACGAAAAAAATCATACCAATTTTTTTCACTTTTTTTGCCCTAGTTCATGCATTTCACATGTCTAGATGTGAAATAAAAATAATTTGGACAATAAATGACAGATTTTTAAATTTGTCAAAAATCGGTCTTTTTTCCTGACCCCTGACCTAATGTGAAAACTACGAAAATCTGAAAAGTACGAAAAAAATCATACCAATTTTTTTCACTTTTTTTGCCCTAGTTCATGCATTTCACATGTCTAGATGTGAAATAAAAATAATTTGGACAATAAATGACAGATTTTAAAATTTGTCAAAAATCGGTCTTTTTTCCTGACCCCTGACCTAATGTGAAAACTACGAAAATCTGAAAAGTACGAAAAAAATCAGACCTATGTTTTTCACTTTTTTTGCCCTAGTTCATGCATTTCACATGTCTAGATGTGAAATAAAAATAATTTGGACAATAATTGACAGATTTTGAAATTTGTCAAAAATCGGTCTTTTTTCCTGACCCCTGACCTTATGTGAAAACTACGAAAATCTGAAAAGTACGAAAAAAATCAGACCAATTTTTTTTCCACTTTTTTGCCATAGTTCAGGCATTTCACGTCTAGATATGAAATAAAAAATAATTTGGACAACATATGACAGATTTTTAAATTTGTTAAAAAATCTGCCTCTCATCATGACTGCGAAAACTGAGAAAATCTGAAAAGTACGAAAAAAATCAGACCAATTTTTTTCACTTTTTTTGCCCTAGTTCATGCATTTCACATGTCTAGTCGTGAAATAAAAAGTAATTTGGACAATATCTGACAGATTTTTAAATTTGTCAAAAATCGATCTTTTTTCCTGACCCCTGACCTTATGTGAAAACTACGAAAATCTGAAAAGTACGAAAAAAATCAGACCAATTTTTTTTCCACTTTTTTGCCATAGTTCAGGCATTTCACATGTCTAGATATGAAATAAAAAATAATTTGGACAACATATGACAGATTTTTAAATTTGTTAAAAAATCTGCCTCTCATCATGACCGCGAAAACTGAGAAAATCTGAAAAGTACGAAAAAAATCATACAAATTTTTTTCACTTCTTTTGCCCTAGTTCATGCATTTCACATGTCTAGTCGTGAAATAAAAAGTAATTTGGACAATATCTGACAGATTTTTAAATTTGTCAAAAATCTGTCTATTTTCCTGACCCCTGACCTAATGTGAAAACTACGAAAATCTGAAAAGTACGAAAAAAATCATACCAATTTTTTTCACTTTTTTTGCCCTAGTTCATGCATTTCACATGTCTAGATGTGAAATAAAAATAATTTGGACAATAAATGACAGATTTTTAAATTTGTCAAAAATCGGTCTTTTTTCCTGACCCCTGACCTAATGTGAAAACTACGAAAATCTGAAAAGTACGAAAAAAATCAGACCTATGTTTTTCACTTTTTTTGCCCTAGTTCATGCATTTCACATGTCTAGATGTGAAATAAAAATAATTTGGACAATAATTGACAGATTTTGAAATTTGTCAAAAATCGGTCTTTTTTCCTGACCCCTGACCTTATGTGAAAACTACGAAAATCTGAAAAGTACGAAAAAAATCAGACCAATTTTTTTTCCACTTTTTTGCCATAGTTCAGGCATTTCACATGTCTAGATATGAAATAAAAAATAATTTGGACAACATATGACAGATTTTTAAATTTGTTAAAAAATCTGCCTCTCATCATGACCGCGAAAACTGAGAAAATCTGAAAAGTACGAAAAACATCATACCAATTTGTTTCACTTTTTTTGCCCTAGTTCATGCATTTCACATGTCTAGACGTGAAATAAAAAGTAATTTGGACAATATCTGACAGATTTTTAAATTTGTCAAAAATCGATCTTTTTTCCTGACCCCTGACCTAATGTGAAAACTACGAAAATCTGAAAAGTACGAAAAAAATCATACCAATTTTTTTCACTTTTTTTGCCCTAGTTCATGCATTTCACATGTCTAGATGTGAAATAAAAATAATTTGGACAATAATTGACAGATTTTGAAATTTGTCAAAAATCGGTCTTTTTTCCTGACCCCTGACCTTATGTGAAAACTACGAAAATCTGAAAAGTACGAAAAAAATCAGACCAATTTTTTTTCCACTTTTTTGCCATATTTCAGGCATTTCACGTCTAGATATGAAATAAAAAATAATTTGGACAACATATGACAGATTTTTAAATTTGTTAAAAAATCTGCCTCTCATCATGACCGCGAAAACTGAGAAAATCTGAAAAGTACGAAAAAAATCAGACCAATTTTTTTCACTTTTTTTGCCCTAGTTCATGCATTTCACATGTCTAGTCGTGAAATAAAAAGTAATTTGGACAATATCTGACAGATTTTTAAATTTGTCAAAAATCGATCTTTTTTCCTGACCCCTGACCTTATGTGAAAACTACGAAAATCTGAAAAGTACGAAAAAAATCAGACCAATTTTTTTTCCACTTTTTTTGCCCTAGTTCATGCATTTCACATGTCTAGTCGTGAAATAAAAAGTAATTTGGACAATATCTGACAGATTTTTAAATTTGTCAAAAATCTGTCTATTTTCCTGACCCCTGACCTAATGTGAAAACTACGAAAATCTGAAAAGTACGAAAAAAATCAGACCTATGTTTTTCACTTTTTTTGCCCTAGTTCATGCATTTCACATGTCTAGATGTGAAATAAAAATAATTTGGACAATAATTGACAGATTTTGAAATTTGTCAAAAATCGGTCTTTTTTCCTGACCCCTGACCTTATGTGAAAACTACGAAAATCTGAAAAGTACGAAAAAAATCAGACCAATTTTTTTTCCACTTTTTTGCCATATTTCAGGCATTTCACGTCTAGATATGAAATAAAAAATAATTTGGACAACATATGACAGATTTTTAAATTTGTTAAAAAATCTGCCTCTCATCATGACCGCGAAAACTGAGAAAATCTGAAAAGTACGAAAAAAATCAGACCAATTTTTTTCACTTTTTTTGCCCTAGTTCATGCATTTCACATGTCTAGTCGTGAAATAAAAAGTAATTTGGACAATATCTGACAGATTTTTAAATTTGTCAAAAATCGATCTTTTTTCCTGACCCCTGACCTTATGTGAAAACTACGAAAATCTGAAAAGTACGAAAAAAATCAGACCAATTTTTTTTCCACTTTTTTGCCATAGTTCAGGCATTTCACGTCTAGATATGAAATAAAAAATAATTTGGACAACATATGACAGATTTTTAAATTTGTTAAAAAATCTGCCTCTCATCATGACCGTGAAAACTGAGAAAATCTGAAAAGTACGAAAAAAATCAGACCAATTTTTTTCACTTTTTTTGCCCTAGTTCATGCATTTCACATGTCTAGTCGTGAAATAAAAAGTAATTTGGACAATATCTGACAGATTTTTAAATTAGTCAAAAATCGATCTTTTTTCCTGACCCCTGACCTTATGTGAAAACTACGAAAATCTGAAAAGTACAAAAAATAGGACCAATTTTTTTTCACTTTTTTTGCCCTAGTTCATGCATTTCACATGTCTAGATGTGAAATAAAAATAATTTGGACAATAATTGACAGATTTTGAAATTTGTCAAAAATCAGTCTATTTTCCTGACCCCTGACCTAATGTGAAAACTACGAAAATCTGAAAAGTACGAAAAAAATCAGACCTATGTTTTTCACTTTTTTTGCCCTAGTTCATGCATTTCACATGTCTAGATGTGAAATAAAAATAATTTGGACAATAATTGACAGATTTTGAAATTTGTCAAAAATCGGTCTTTTTTCCTGACCCCTGACCTTATGTGAAAACTACGAAAATCTGAAAAGTACGAAAAAAATCAGACCAATTTTTTTTCACTTTTTTTGCCCTAGTTCATGCATTTCACATGTCTAGTCGTGAAATAAAAAGTAATTTGGACAATATCTCACAGATTTTTAAATTTGTCAAAAATCTGTCTATTTTCCTGACCCCTGACCTAATGTGAAAACTACGAAAATCTGAAAAGTACGAAAAAAATCATACCAATTTTTTTCACTTTTTTTGCCCTAGTTCATGCATTTCACATGTCTAGATGTGAAATAAAAATAATTTGGACAATAAATGACAGATTTTAAAATTTGTCAAAAATCGGTCTTTTTTCCTGACCCCTGACCTAATGTGAAAACTACGAAAATCTGAAAAGTACGAAAAAAATCAGACCTATGTTTTTCACTTTTTTTGCCCTAGTTCATGCATTTCACATGTCTAGATGTGAAATAAAAATAATTTGGACAATAATTGACAGATTTTGAAATTTGTCAAAAATCGGTCTTTTTTCCTGACCCCTGACCTTATGTGAAAACTACGAAAATCTGAAAAGTACGAAAAAAATCAGACCAATTTTTTTTCCACTTTTTTGCCATAGTTCAGGCATTTCACGTCTAGATATGAAATAAAAAATAATTTGGACAACATATGACAGATTTTTAAATTTGTTAAAAAATCTGACTCTCATCATGACCGTGAAAACTGAGAAAATCTGAAAAGTACGAAAAAAATCAGACCAATTTTTTTCACTTTTTTTGCCCTAGTTCATGCATTTCACATGTCTAGTCGTGAAATAAAAAGTAATTTGGACAATATCTGACAGATTTTTAAATTAGTCAAAAATCGATCTTTTTTCCTGACCCCTGACCTTATGTGAAAACTACGAAAATCTGAAAAGTACAAAAAATAGGACCAATTTTTTTTCACTTTTTTTGCCCTAGTTCATGCATTTCACATGTCTAGATGTGAAATAAAAATAATTTGGACAATAATTGACAGATTTTGAAATTTGTCAAAAATCGGTCTTTTTTCCTGACCCCTGACCTTATGTGAAAACTACGAAAATCTGAAAAGTACGGAAAAAATCAGACCAATTTTTTTTCCACTTTTTTGCCATAGTTCAGGCATTTCACGTCTAGATATGAAATAAAAAATAATTTGGACAACATATGACAGATTTTTAAATTTGTTAAAAAATCTGCCTCTCATCATGACCGCGAAAACTGAGAAAATCTGAAAAGTACGAAAAAAATCAGACCAATTTTTTTCACTTTTTTTGCCCTAGTTCATGCATTTCACATGTCTAGTCGTGAAATAAAAAGTAATTTGGACAATATCTGACAGATTTTTAAATTAGTCAAAAATCGATCTTTTTTCCTGACCCCTGACCTTATGTGAAAACTACGAAAATATGAAAAGTACAAAAAATAGGACCAATTTTTTTTCACTTTTTTTGCCCTAGTTCATGCATTTCACATGTCTAGATGTGAAATAAAAATAATTTGGACAATAATTGACAGATTTTGAAATTTGTCAAAAATCAGTCTATTTTCCTGACCCCTGACCTAATGTGAAAACTACGAAAATCTGAAAAGTACGAAAAACATCATACCAATTTTTTTCACTTTTTTTGCCCTAGTTCATGCATTTCACATGTCTAGACGTGAAATAAAAAGTAATTTGGACAATATCTGACAGATTTTTAAATTTGTCAAAAATCGATCTTTTTTCCTGACCCCTGACCTTATGTGAAAACTACGAAAATCTGAAAAGTACAAAAAATAGGACCATTTTTTTTTCACTTTTTTTGCCCTAGTTCATGCATTTCACATGTCTAGACGTGAAATAAAAAGTAATTTGGACAATATCTGACAGATTTTTAAATTTGTCAAAAATCGATCTTTTTTCCTGACCCCTGACCTTATGTGAAAACTACGAAAATCTGAAAAGTACAAAAAATAGGACCATTTTTTTTTCACTTTTTTTGCCCTAGTTCATGCATTTCACATGTCTAGATGTGAAATAAAAATAATTTGGACAATAATTGACAGATTTTTAAATTTGTCAAAAATCGGTCTTTTTTCCTGACCCCTGACCTAATGTGAAAACTACGAAAATCTGAAAAGTACGAAAAAAATCAGACCAATTTTTTTCACTTTTTTTGCCCTAGTTCATGCATTTCACATGTCTAGTTGTGAAATAAAAATAATTTGGACAATAATTGACAGATTTTTAAATTTGTCAAAAATCTGTCTTTTTTCCTGACCCCGGACCTTATGTGAAAACTATGAAAATCTGAAAAGTACGAAAAAAATCAGACCAATTTTTTTTCCCTTTTTTTGCCATAGTTCAGGTATTTCACATGTCTAGATATGAAATAAAAAATAATTTGGACAACATATGACAGATTTTTCAATTTGTTAAAAAATCTGCCTCTCATCATGACCGCGAAAACTGAGAAAATCTGAAAAGTACGAAAAAAATGAGACCAATTTTTTTCACTTTTTTTGGCCTAGTTCATGCATTTCACATGTCTAGACGTGAAATAAAAAGTAATTTGGACAATATCTGACAGATTTTTAAATTTGTCAAAAATCGGTCTTTTTTCCTGACCCCTGACCTTATGTGAAAACTACGAAAATCTGAAAAGTACAAAAAATAGGACCATTTTTTTTCCACTTTTTTTGCCCTAGTTCATGCATTTCACATGTCTAGATGTGAAATAAAAATAATTTGGACAATAATTGACAGATTTTTAAATTTGTCAAAAATCGGTCTTTTTTCCTGACCCCTGACCTAATGTGAAAACTACGAAAATCTGAAAAGTACGAAAAAAATCAGACCAATTTTTTTCACTTTTTTTGCCCTAGTTCATGCATTTCACATGTCTAGTTGTGAAATAAAAAGAATTTGGACAATAATTGACAGATTTTTAAATTTGTCAAAAATCTGTCTTTTTTCCTGACCCCGGACCTTATGTGAAAACTATGAAAATCTGAAAAGTACGAAAAAAATCAGACCAATTTTTTTTCCCTTTTTTTGCCATAGTTCAGGTATTTCACATGTCTAGATATGAAATAAAAAATAATTTGGACAACATATGACAGATTTTTAAATTTGTTAAAAAATCTGCCTCTCATCATGACCGCGAAAACTGAGAAAATCTGAAAAGTACGAAAAAAATGAGACCAATTTTTTTCACTTTTTTTGGCCTAGTTCATGCATTTCACATGTCTAGACGTGAAATAAAAAGTAATTTGGACAATATCTGACAGATTTTTAAATTTGTCAAAAATCGGTCTTTTTTCCTGACCCCTGACCTTATTTGAAAACTACGAAAATCTGAAAAGTACGAAAAAAATCATACCAATTTTTTTCCACTTTTTTTGCCCTAGTTCATGCATTTCACATGTCTAGATGTGAAATAAAAATAATTTGGACAATAATTGACAGATTTTTAAATTTGTCAAAAATCGGTCTTTTTTCCTGACCCCTGACCTAATGTGAAAACTACGAAAATCTGAAAAGTACGAAAAAAATCAGACCAATTTTTTTCACTTTTTTTGCCCTAGTTCATGCATTTCACATGTCTAGTTGTGAAATAAAAATAATTTGGACAATAATTGACAGATTTTTAAATTTGTCAAAAATCTGTCTTTTTTCCTGACCCCTGACCTAATGTGAAAACTACGAAAATCTGAAAAGTACGAAAAAAATCATACCAATTTTTTTCACTTTTTTTGCCCTAGTTCATGCATTTTACATGTCTAGATGTGAAATAAAAATAATTTGGACAATAAATGACAGATTTTTAAATTTGTCAAAAATCGGTCTTTTTTCCTGACCCCTGACCTCATGTGAAAACTACGAAAATCTGAAAAGTACGAAAAAAATCAGACCAATTTTTTTTCCACTTTTTTGCCATAGTTCAGGCATTTCACATGTCTAGATATGAAATAAAAAATAATTTGGACAACATATGACAGATTTTTAAATTTGTTAAAAAATCTGCCTCTCATCATGACCGCGAAAACTGAGAAAATCTGAAAAGTACGAAAAAAATCATACAAATTTTTTTCACTTTTTTTGCCCTAGTTCATGCATTTCACATGTCTAGTCGTGAAATAAAAAGTAATTTGGACAATATCTGACAGATTTTTAAATTTGTCAAAAATCTGTCTATTTTCCTGACCCCTGACCTAATGTGAAAACTACGAAAATCTGAAAAGTACGAAAAAAATCATACCAATTTTTTTCACTTTTTTTGCCCTAGTTCATGCATTTCACATGTCTAGATGTGAAATAAAAATAATTTGGACAATAAATGACAGATTTTTAAATTTGTCAAAAATCGGTCTTTTTTCCTGACCCCTGACCTAATGTGAAAACTACGAAAATCTGAAAAGTACGAAAAAAATCAGACCAATTTTTTTCACTTTTTTTGCCCTAGTTCATGCATTTCACATGTCTAGATGTGAAATAAAAATAATTTGGACAATAATTGACAGATTTTGAAATTTGTCAAAAATCGGTCTTTTTTCCTGACCCCTGACCTTATGTGAAAACTACGAAAATCTGAAAAGTACGAAAAAAATCAGACCAATTTTTTTTCCACTTTTTTGCCATAGTTCAGGCATTTCACGTCTAGATATGAAATAAAAAATAATTTGGACAACATATGACAGATTTTTAAATTTGTTAAAAAATCTGCCTCTCATCATGACCGCGAAAACTGAGAAAATCTGAAAAGTACGAAAAAAATCAGACCAATTTTTTTCACTTTTTTTGCCCTAGTTCATGCATTTCACATGTCTAGTCGTGAAATAAAAAGTAATTTGGACAATATCTGACAGATTTTTAAATTAGTCAAAAATCGATCTTTTTTCCTGACCCCTGACCTTATGTGAAAACTACGAAAATATGAAAAGTACAAAAAATAGGACCAATTTTTTTTCACTTTTTTTGCCCTAGTTCATGCATTTCACATGTCTAGATGTGAAATAAAAATAATTTGGACAATAATTGACAGATTTTGAAATTTGTCAAAAATCAGTCTATTTTCCTGACCCCTGACCTAATGTGAAAACTACGAAAATCTGAAAAGTACGAAAAACATCATACCAATTTTTTTCACTTTTTTTGCCCTAGTTCATGCATTTCACATGTCTAGACGTGAAATAAAAAGTAATTTGGACAATATCTGACAGATTTTTAAATTTGTCAAAAATCGATCTTTTTTCCTGACCCCTGACCTTATGTGAAAACTACGAAAATCTGAAAAGTACAAAAAATAGGACCATTTTTTTTTCACTTTTTTTGCCCTAGTTCATGCATTTCACATGTCTAGACGTGAAATAAAAAGTAATTTGGACAATATCTGACAGATTTTTAAATTTGTCAAAAATCGATCTTTTTTCCTGACCCCTGACCTTATGTGAAAACTACGAAAATCTGAAAAGTACAAAAAATAGGACCATTTTTTTTTCACTTTTTTTGCCCTAGTTCATGCATTTCACATGTCTAGATGTGAAATAAAAATAATTTGGACAATAATTGACAGATTTTTAAATTTGTCAAAAATCGGTCTTTTTTCCTGACCCCTGACCTAATGTGAAAACTACGAAAATCTGAAAAGTACGAAAAAAATCAGACCAATTTTTTTTCCCTTTTTTTGCCATAGTTCAGGTATTTCACATGTCTAGATGTGAAATAAAAATAATTTGGACAATAATTGACAGATTTTGAAATTTGTCAAAAATCAGTCTATTTTCCTGACCCCTGACCTAATGTGAAAACTACGAAAATCTGAAAAGTACGAAAAACATCATACCAATTTTTTTCACTTTTTTTGCCCTAGTTCATGCATTTCACATGTCTAGACGTGAAATAAAAAGTAATTTGGACAATATCTGACAGATTTTTAAATTTGTCAAAAATCGATCTTTTTTCCTGACCCCTGACCTTATGTGAAAACTACGAAAATCTGAAAAGTACAAAAAATAGGACCATTTTTTTTTCACTTTTTTTGCCCTAGTTCATGCATTTCACATGTCTAGACGTGAAATAAAAAGTAATTTGGACAATATCTGACAGATTTTTAAATTTGTCAAAAATCGATCTTTTTTCCTGACCCCTGACCTTATGTGAAAACTACGAAAATCTGAAAAGTACAAAAAATAGGACCATTTTTTTTTCACTTTTTTTGCCCTAGTTCATGCATTTCACATGTCTAGTTGTGAAATAAAAATAATTTGGACAATAATTGACAGATTTTTAAATTTGTCAAAAATCTGTCTTTTTTCCTGACCCCGGACCTTATGTGAAAACTATGAAAATCTGAAAAGTACGAAAAAAATCAGACCAATTTTTTTTCCCTTTTTTTGCCATAGTTCAGGTATTTCACATGTCTAGATATGAAATAAAAAATAATTTGGACAACATATGACAGATTTTTAAATTTGTTAAAAAATCTGCCTCTCATCATGACCGCGAAAACTGAGAAAATCTGAAAAGTACGAAAAAAATGAGACCAATTTTTTTCACTTTTTTTGGCCTAGTTCATGCATTTCACATGTCTAGACGTGAAATAAAAAGTAATTTGGACAATATCTGACAGATTTTTAAATTTGTCAAAAATCGGTCTTTTTTCCTGACCCCTGACCTAATGTGAAAACTGAGAAAATCTGAAAAGTACGAAAAAAATCAGACCAATTTTTTTCACTTTTTTTGCCCTAGTTCATGCATTTCACATGTCTAGTCGTGAAATAAAAAGTAATTTGGACAATATCTGACAGATTTTTAAATTTGTCAAAATCGATCTTTTTTCCTGACCCCTGACCTTATGTGAAAACTACGAAAATCTGAAAAGTACAAAAAATAGGACCAATTTTTTTTCACTTTTTTTGCCCTAGTTCATGCATTTCACATGTCTAGATGTGAAATAAAAATAATTTGGACAATAATTGACAGATTTTGAAATTTCTCAAAAATCAGTCTATTTTCCTGACCCCTGACCTAATGTGAAAACTACGAAAATCTGAAAAGTACGAAAAAAATCATACCAATTTGTTTCACTTTTTTTGCCCTAGTTCATGCATTTCACATGTCTAGACGTGAAATAAAAAGTAATTTGGACAATATCTGACAGATTTTTAAATTTGTCAAAAATCGGTCTTTTTTCCTGACCCCTGACCTTATTTGAAAACTACGAAAATCTGAAAAGTACGAAAAAAATCAGACCAATTTTTTTTCCACTTTTTTGCCATAGTTCAGGCATTTCACATGTCTAGACGTGAAATAAAAATAATTTGGACAATAATTGACAGATTTTTAAATTTGTCAAAAATCGGTCTTTTTTCCTGACCCCTGACCTAATGTGAAAACTACGAAAATCTGAAAAGTACGAAAAAAATCAGACCAATTTTTTTCACTTTTTTTGCCCTTGTTCATGCATTTCACATGTCTAGATGTGAAATAAAAATAATTTAGACAATAATTGACAGATTTTGAAATTTGTCAAAAATCTGTCTTTTTTCCTGACCCCGGACCTTATGTGAAAACTATGAAAATCTGAAAAGTACGAAAAAAATCAGACCAATTTTTTTTCCCTTTTTTTGCCATAGTTCAGGTATTTCACATGTCTAGATATGAAATAAAAAATAATTTGGACAACATATGACAGATTTTTAAATTTGTTAAAAAATCTGCCTCTCATCATGACCGCGAAAACTGAGAAAATCTGAAAAGTACGAAAAAAATGAGACCAATTTTTTTCACTTTTTTTGGCCTAGTTCATGCATTTCACATATCTAGACGTGAAATAAAAAGTAATTTGGACAATATCTGACAGATTTTTAAATTTGTCAAAAATCGGTCTTTTTTCCTGACCCCTGACCTTATTTGAAAACTACGAAAATCTGAAAAGTACGAAAAAAATCATACCAATTTTTTTCCACTTTTTTTGCCCTAGTTCATGCATTTCACATGTCTAGATGTGAAATAAAAATAATTTGGACAATAATTGACAGATTTTTAAATTTGTCAAAAATCGGTCTTTTTTCCTGACCCCTGACCTAATGTGAAAACTACGAAAATCTGAAAAGTACGAAAAAAATCAGACCAATTTTTTTCACTTTTTTTGCCCTAGTTCATGCATTTCACATGTCTAGTTGTGAAATAAAAATAATTTGGACAATAATTGACAGATTTTTAAATTTGTCAAAAATCTGTCTTTTTTCCTGACCCCTGACCTTATTTGAAAACTACGAAAATCTGAAAAGTACGAAAAAAATCAGACCAATTTTTTTTCCACTTTTTTGCCATAGTTCAGGCATTTCACATGTCTAGACGTGAAATAAAAAGTAATTTGGACAATATCTGACAGATTTTTAAATTTGTCAAAAATCGGTCTATTTTCCTGACCCCTGACCTAATGTGAAAACTACGAAAATCTGAAAAGTACGAAAAAAATCATACCAATTTTTTTCACTTTTTTTGCCCTAGTTCATGCATTTCACATGTCTAGATGTGAAATAAAAATAATTTGGACAATATCTGACAGATTTTTAAATTTGTCAAAAATCTGTCTATTTTCCTGACCCCTGACCTAATGTGAAAACTACGAAAATCTGAAAAGTACGAAAAAAATCATACCAATTTTTTTCACTTTTTTTGCCCTAGTTCATGCATTTTACATGTCTAGATGTGAAATAAAAATAATTTGGACAATAAATGACAGATTTTTAAATTTGTCAAAAATCGGTCTTTTTTCCTGACCCCTGACCTCATGTGAAAACTACGAAAATCTGAAAAGTACGAAAAAAATCAGACCAATTTTTTTTCCACTTTTTTGCCATAGTTCAGGCATTTCACATGTCTAGATATGAAATAAAAAATAATTTGGACAACATATGACAGATTTTTAAATTTGTTAAAAAATCTGCCTCTCATCATGACCGCGAAAACTGAGAAAATCTGAAAAGTACGAAAAAAATCATACAAATTTTTTTCACTTTTTTTGCCCTAGTTCATGCATTTCACATGTCTAGTCGTGAAATAAAAAGTAATTTGGACAATATCTGACAGATTTTTAAATTTGTCAAAAATCTGTCTATTTTCCTGACCCCTGACCTAATGTGAAAACTACGAAAATCTGAAAAGTACGAAAAAAAATCATACCAATTTTTTTCACTTTATTGCCCTAGTTCATGCATTTCACATGTCTAGATGTGAAATAAAAATAATTTGGACAATAAATGACAGATTTTTAAATTTGTCAAAAATCGGTCTTTTTTCCTGACCCCTGACCTAATGTGAAAACTACGAAAATCTGAAAAGTACGAAAAAAATCAGACCAATTTTTTTCACTTTTTTTGCCCTAGTTCATGCATTTCACATGTCTAGATGTGAAATAAAAATAATTTGGACAATAATTGACAGATTTTGAAATTTGTCAAAAATCGGTCTTTTTTCCTGACCCCTGACCTTATGTGAAAACTACGAAAATCTGAAAAGTACGAAAAAAATCAGACCAATTTTTTTTCCACTTTTTTGCCATAGTTCAGGCATTTCACGTCTAGATATGAAATAAAAAATAATTTGGACAACATATGACAGATTTTTAAATTTGTTAAAAAATCTGCCTCTCATCATGACCGCGAAAACTGAGAAAATCTGAAAAGTACGAAAAAAATCAGACCAATTTTTTTCACTTTTTTTGCCCTAGTTCATGCATTTCACATGTCTAGTCGTGAAATAAAAAGTAATTTGGACAATATCTGACAGATTTTTAAATTAGTCAAAAATCGATCTTTTTTCCTGACCCCTGACCTTATGTGAAAACTACGAAAATATGAAAAGTACAAAAAATAGGACCAATTTTTTTTCACTTTTTTTGCCCTAGTTCATGCATTTCACATGTCTAGATGTGAAATAAAAATAATTTGGACAATAATTGACAGATTTTGAAATTTGTCAAAAATCAGTCTATTTTCCTGACCCCTGACCTAATGTGAAAACTACGAAAATCTGAAAAGTACGAAAAACATCATACCAATTTTTTTCACTTTTTTTGCCCTAGTTCATGCATTTCACATGTCTAGACGTGAAATAAAAAGTAATTTGGACAATATCTGACAGATTTTTAAATTTGTCAAAAATCGATCTTTTTTCCTGACCCCTGACCTTATGTGAAAACTACGAAAATCTGAAAAGTACAAAAAATAGGACCATTTTTTTTTCACTTTTTTTGCCCTAGTTCATGCATTTCACATGTCTAGATGTGAAATAAAAATAATTTGGACAATAATTGACAGATTTTTAAATTTGTCAAAAATCGGTCTTTTTTCCTGACCCCTGACCTAATGTGAAAACTACGAAAATCTGAAAAGTACGAAAAAAATCAGACCAATTTTTTTCACTTTTTTTGCCCTAGTTCATGCATTTCACATGTCTAGTTGTGAAATAAAAATAATTTGGACAATAATTGACAGATTTTTAAATTTGTCAAAAATCTGTCTTTTTTCCTGACCCCGGACCTTATGTGAAAACTATGAAAATCTGAAAAGTACGAAAAAAATCAGACCAATTTTTTTTCACTTTTTTTGCCCTAGTTCATGCATTTCACATGTCTAGATGTGAAATAAAAATAATTTGGACAATAATTGACAGATTTTGAAATTTGTCAAAAATCAGTCTATTTTCCTGACCCCTGACCTAATGTGAAAACTACGAAAATCTGAAAAGTACGAAAAACATCATACCAATTTTTTTCACTTTTTTTGCCCTAGTTCATGCATTTCACATGTCTAGACGTGAAATAAAAAGTAATTTGGACAATATCTGACAGATTTTTAAATTTGTCAAAAATCGATCTTTTTTCCTGACCCCTGACCTTATGTGAAAACTACGAAAATCTGAAAAGTACAAAAAATAGGACCATTTTTTTTTCACTTTTTTTGCCCTAGTTCATGCATTTCACATGTCTAGACGTGAAATAAAAAGTAATTTGGACAATATCTGACAGATTTTTAAATTTGTCAAAAATCGATCTTTTTTCCTGACCCCTGACCTTATGTGAAAACTACGAAAATCTGAAAAGTACAAAAAATAGGACCATTTTTTTTTCACTTTTTTTGCCCTAGTTCATGCATTTCACATGTCTAGATGTGAAATAAAAATAATTTGGACAATAATTGACAGATTTTTAAATTTGTCAAAAATCGGTCTTTTTTCCTGACCCCTGACCTAATGTGAAAACTACGAAAATCTGAAAAGTACGAAAAAAATCAGACCAATTTTTTTCACTTTTTTTGCCCTAGTTCATGCATTTCACATGTCTAGTTGTGAAATAAAAATAATTTGGACAATAATTGACAGATTTTTAAATTTGTCAAAAATCTGTCTTTTTTCCTGACCCCGGACCTTATGTGAAAACTATGAAAATCTGAAAAGTACGAAAAAAATCAGACCAATTTTTTTTCCCTTTTTTTGCCATAGTTCAGGTATTTCACATGTCTAGATATGAAATAAAAAATAATTTGGACAACATATGACAGATTTTTAAATTTGTTAAAAAATCTGCCTCTCATCATGACCGCGAAAACTGAGAAAATCTGAAAAGTACGAAAAAAATGAGACCAATTTTTTTCACTTTTTTTGGCCTAGTTCATGCATTTCACATGTCTAGACGTGAAATAAAAAGTAATTTGGACAATATCTGACAGATTTTTAAATTTGTCAAAAATCGGTCTTTTTTCCTGACCCCTGACCTTATTTGAAAACTACGAAAATCTGAAAAGTACGAAAAAAATCATACCAATTTTTTTCCACTTTTTTTGCCCTAGTTCATGCATTTCACATGTCTAGATGTGAAATAAAAATAATTTGGACAATAATTGACAGATTTTTAAATTTGTCAAAAATCGGTCTTTTTTCCTGACCCCTGACCTAATGTGAAAACTACGAAAATCTGAAAAGTACGAAAAAAATCAGACCAATTTTTTTCACTTTTTTTGCCCTAGTTCATGCATTTCACATGTCTAGTTGTGAAATAAAAATAATTTGGACAATAATTGACAGATTTTTAAATTTGTCAAAAATCTGTCTTTTTTCCTGACCCCTGACCTTATTTGAAAACTACGAAAATCTGAAAAGTACGAAAAAAATCAGACCAATTTTTTTTCCACTTTTTTGCCATAGTTCAGGCATTTCACATGTCTAGACGTGAAATAAAAAGTAATTTGGACAATATCTGACAGATTTTTAAATTTGTCAAAAATCGGTCTATTTTCCTGACCCCTGACCTAATGTGAAAACTACGAAAATCTGAAAAGTACGAAAAAAATCATACCAATTTTTTTCACTTTTTTTGCCCTAGTTCATGCATTTCACATGTCTAGATGTGAAATAAAAATAATTTGGACAATATCTGACAGATTTTTAAATTTGTCAAAAATCTGTCTATTTTCCTGACCCCTGACCTAATGTGAAAACTACGAAAATCTGAAAAGTACGAAAAAAATCATACCAATTTTTTTCACTTTTTTTGCCCTAGTTCATGCATTTCACATGTCTAGATGTGAAATAAAAATAATTTGGACAATAAATGACAGATTTTTAAATTTGTCAAAAATCGGTCTTTTTTCCTGACCCCTGACCTCATGTGAAAACTATGAAAATCTGAAAAGTACGAAAAAAATCAGACCAATTTTTTTTCCACTTTTTTGCCATAGTTCAGGCATTTCACATGTCTAGATATGAAATAAAAAATAATTTGGACAACATATGACAGATTTTTAAATTTGTTAAAAAATCTGCCTCTCATCATGACCGCGAAAACTGAGAAAATCTGAAAAGTACGAAAAAAATCATACAATTTTTTTTCACTTTTTTTGCCCTAGTTCATGCATTTCACATGTCTAGTCGTGAAATAAAAAGTAATTTGGACAATATCTGACAGATTTTTAAATTTGTCAAAAATCTGTCTATTTTCCTGACCCCTGACCTAATGTGAAAACTACGAAAATCTGAAAAGTACGAAAAAAATCATACCAATTTTTTTCACTTTTTTTGCCCTAGTTCATGCATTTCACATGTCTAGATGTGAAATAAAAATAATTTGGACAATAAATGACAGATTTTTAAATTTGTCAAAAATCGGTCTTTTTTCCTGACCCCTGACCTAATGTGAAAACTACGAAAATCTGAAAAGTACGAAAAAAATCAGACAAATTTTTTTCACTTTTTTTGCCCTAGTTCATGCATTTCACATGTCTAGATGTGAAATAAAAATAATTTGGACAATAATTGACAGATTTTGAAATTTGTCAAAAATCGGTCTTTTTTCCTGACCCCTGACCTTATGTGAAAACTACGAAAATCTGAAAAGTACGAAAAAAATCATACCAATTTTATTCACTTTTTTTGCCCTAGTTCATGCATTTCACATGTCTAGATGTGAAATAAAAATAATTTGAAAAATAAATGACAGATTTTTAAATTTGTCAAAAATCTTTCTTTTTTCCTGACCCCTGACCTAATGTGAAAACTACGAAAATCTGAAAAGTACGAAAAAAATCAGACCAATTTTTTTCACTTTTTTTGCCCTAGTTCATGCATTTCACATGTCTAGATATGAAATAAAAAATAATTTGGACAACATATGACAGATTTTTAAATTTGTTAAAAAATCTGCCTCTCATCATGACCGCAAAAACTGAGAAAATCTGAAAAGTACGAAAAAAATCATACAAATTTTTTTCACTTTTTTTGCCCTAGTTCATGCATTTCACATGTCTAGTCGTGAAATAAAAAGTAATTTGGACAATATCTGACAGATTTTTAAATTTGTCAAAAATCTGTCTATTTTCCTGACCCCTGACCTAATGTGAAAACTACGAAAATCTGAAAAGTACGAAAAAAATCAGACCAATTTTTTTCACTTTTTTTGCCCTAGTTCATGCATTTCACATGTCTAGATGTGAAATAAAAATAATTTGGACAATAAATGACAGATTTTTAAATTTGTCAAAAATCGGTCTTTTTTCCTGACCCCTGACCTAATGTGAAAACTACGAAAATCTGAACAGTACGAAAAAAATCAGACCAATTTTTTTCACTTTTTTTGCCCTAGTTCATGCATTTCACATGTCTAGATGTGAAATAAAAATAATTTGGACAATAATTGACAGATTTTGAAATTTGTCAAAAATCGGTCTTTTTTCCTGACCCCTGACCTTATGTGAAAACTACGAAAATCTGAAAAGTACGAAAAAAATCAGACCAATTTTTTTTCCACTTTTTTGCCATAGTTCAGGCATTTCACATGTCTAGATATGAAATAAAAAATAATTTGGACAACATATGACAGATTTTTAAATTTGTTAAAAAATCTGCCTCTCATCATGACCGCGAAAACTGAGAAAATCTGAAAAGTACGAAAAAAATCATACACATTTTTTTCACTTTTTTTGCCCTAGTTCATGCATTTCACATGTCTAGTCGTGAAATAAAAAGTAATTTGGACAATATCTGACAGATTTTTAAATTTTTCAAAAATCGGTCTTTTTTCCTGACCCCTGACCTAATGTGAAAACTACGAAAATCTGAAAAGTACGAAAAAAATCAGACCTATGTTTTTCACTTTTTTTGCCCTAGTTCATGCATTTCACATGTCTAGATGTGAAATAAAAATAATTTGGACAATAAATGACAGATTTTGAAATTTGTCAAAAATCGGTCTTTTTTCCTGACCCCTGACCTTATGTGAAAACTACGAAAATCTGAAAAGTACGAAAAAAATCAGACCAATTTTTTTTCCACTTTTTTGCCATAGTTCAGGCATTTCACGTCTAGATATGAAATAAAAAATAATTTGGACAACATATGACAGATTTTTAAATTTGTTAAAAAATCTGCCTCTCATCATGACCGCGAAAACTGAGAAAATCTGAAAAGTACGAAAAAAATCAGACCAATTTTTTTCACTTTTTTTGCCCTAGTTCATGCATTTCACATGTCTAGTCGTGAAATAAAAAGTAATTTGGACAATATCTGACAGATTTTTAAATTTGTCAAAAATCGATCTTTTTTCCTGACCCCTGACCTTATGTGAAAACTACGAAAATCTGAAAAGTACAAAAAATAGGACCAATTTTTTTTCACTTTTTTTGCCCTAGTTCATGCATTTCACATGTCTAGATGTGAAATAAAAATAATTTGGACAATAAATGACAGATTTTTAAATTTGTCAAAAATCAGTCTTTTTTCCTGACCCCTGACCTAATGTGAAAACTACGAAAATCTGAAAAGTACGAAAAAAATCAGACCTATGTTTTTCACTTTTTTTGCCCTAGTTCATGCATTTCACATGTCTAGATGTGAAATAAAAATAATTTGGACAATAATTGACAGATTTTGAAATTTGTCAAAAATCGGTCTTTTTTCCTGACCCCTGACCTTATGTGAAAACTACGAAAATCTGAAAAGTACGAAAAAAATCAGACCAATTTTTTTTCCACTTTTTTGCCATAGTTCAGGCATTTCACGTCTAGATATGAAATAAAAAATAATTTGGACAACATATGACAGATTTTTAAATTTGTTAAAAAATCTGCCTCTCATCATGACCGCGAAAACTGAGAAAATCTGAAAAGTACGAAAAAAATCAGACCAATTTTTTTCACTTTTTTTGCCCTAGTTCATGCATTTCACATGTCTAGTCGTGAAATAAAAAGTAATTTGGACAATATCTGACAGATTTTTAAATTTGTCAAAAATCGATCTTTTTTCCTGACCCCTGACCTTATGTGAAAACTACGAAAATCTGAAAAGTACAAAAAATAGGACCAATTTTTTTTCACTTTTTTTGCCCTAGTTCATGCATTTCACATGTCTAGATGTGAAATAAAAATAATTTGGACAATAAATGACAGATTTTTAAATTTGTCAAAAATCGGTCTTTTTTCCTGACCCCTGACCTAATGTGAAAACTACGAAAATCTGAAAAGTACGAAAAAAATCAGACCTATGTTTTTCACTTTTTTTGCCCTAGTTCATGCATTTCACATGTCTAGATGTGAAATAAAAATAATTTGGACAATAATTGACAGATTTTGAAATTTGTCAAAAATCGGTCTTTTTTCCTGACCCCTGACCTTATGTGAAAACTACGAAAATCTGAAAAGTACGAAAAAAATCATACCAATTTTATTCACTTTTTTTGCCCTAGTTCATGCATTTCACATGTCTAGATGTGAAATAAAAATAATTTGAAAAATAAATGACAGATTTTTAAATTTGTCAAAAATCGGTCTTTTTTCCTGACCCCTGACCTAATGTGAAAACTACGAAAATCTGAAAAGTACGAAAAAAATCAGACCAATTTTTTTCCCACTTTTTTGCCATAGTTCAGGCATTTCACATGTCTAGACGTGAAATAAAAAGTAATTTGGACAATATCTGACAGATTTTTAAATTTGTCAAAAATCGGTCTATTTTCCTGACCCCTGACCTAATGTGAAAACTACGAAAATCTGAAAAGTACGAAAAAAATCATACCAATTTTTTTCACTTTTTTTGCCCTAGTTCATGCATTTCACATGTCTAGATGTGAAATAAAAATAATTTGGACAATAATTGACAGATTTTTAAATTTGTCAAAAATCGGTCTTTTTTCCTGACCCCTGACCTAATGTGAAAACTACGAAAATCTGAAAAGTACGAAAAAAATCAGACCAATTTTTTTCACTTTTTTTGCCCTTGTTCATGCATTTCACATGTCTAGATGTGAAATAAAAATAATTTAGACAATAATTGACAGATTTTGAAATTTGTCAAAAATCTGTCTTTTTTCCTGACCCCGGACCTTATGTGAAAACTATGAAAATCTGAAAAGTACGAAAAAAATCAGACCAATTTTTTTTCCCTTTTTTTGCCATAGTTCAGGTATTTCACATGTCTAGATATGAAATAAAAAATAATTTGGACAACATATGACAGATTTTTAAATTTGTTAAAAAATCTGCCTCTCATCATGACCGCGAAAACTGAGAAAATCTGAAAAGTACGAAAAAAATGAGACCAATTTTTTTCACTTTTTTTGGCCTAGTTCATGCATTTCACATGTCTAGACGTGAAATAAAAAGTAATTTGGACAATATCTGACAGATTTTTAAATTTGTCAAAAATCGGTCTTTTTTCCTGACCCCTGACCTTATTTGAAAACTACGAAAATCTGAAAAGTACGAAAAAAATCATACCAATTTTTTTCCACTTTTTTTGCCCTAGTTCATGCATTTCACATGTCTAGATGTGAAATAAAAATAATTTGGACAATAATTGACAGATTTTTAAATTTGTCAAAAATCGGTCTTTTTTCCTGACCCCTGACCTAATGTGAAAACTACGAAAATCTGAAAAGTACGAAAAAAATCAGACCAATTTTTTTCACTTTTTTTGCCCTAGTTCATGCATTTCACATGTCTAGTTGTGAAATAAAAATAATTTGGACAATAATTGACAGATTTTTAAATTTGTCAAAAATCTGTCTTTTTTCCTGACCCCTGACCTTATTTGAAAACTACGAAAATCTGAAAAGTACGAAAAAAATCAGACCAATTTTTTTTCCACTTTTTTGCCATAGTTCAGGCATTTCACATGTCTAGACGTGAAATAAAAAGTAATTTGGACAATATCTGACAGATTTTTAAATTTGTCAAAAATCGGTCTATTTTCCTGACCCCTGACCTAATGTGAAAACTACGAAAATCTGAAAAGTACGAAAAAAATCATACCAATTTTTTTCACTTTTTTTGCCCTAGTTCATGCATTTCACATGTCTAGATGTGAAATAAAAATAATTTGGACAATATCTGACAGATTTTTAAATTTGTCAAAAATCTGTCTATTTTCCTGACCCCTGACCTAATGTGAAAACTACGAAAATCTGAAAAGTACGAAAAAAATCATACCAATTTTTTTCACTTTTTTTGCCCTAGTTCATGCATTTTACATGTCTAGATGTGAAATAAAAATAATTTGGACAATAAATGACAGATTTTTAAATTTGTCAAAAATCGGTCTTTTTTCCTGACCCCTGACCTCATGTGAAAACTACGAAAATCTGAAAAGTACGAAAAAAATCAGACCAATTTTTTTTCCACTTTTTTGCCATAGTTCAGGCATTTCACATGTCTAGATATGAAATAAAAAATAATTTGGACAACATATGACAGATTTTTAAATTTGTTAAAAAATCTGCCTCTCATCATGACCGCGAAAACTGAGAAAATCTGAAAAGTACGAAAAAAATCATACAAATTTTTTTCACTTTTTTTGCCCTAGTTCATGCATTTCACATGTCTAGTCGTGAAATAAAAAGTAATTTGGACAATATCTGACAGATTTTTAAATTTGTCAAAAATCTGTCTATTTTCCTGACCCCTGACCTAATGTGAAAACTACGAAAATCTGAAAAGTACGAAAAAAAATCATACCAATTTTTTTCACTTTTTTGCCCTAGTTCATGCATTTCACATGTCTAGATGTGAAATAAAAATAATTTGGACAATAATTGACAGATTTTTAAATTTGTCAAAAATCTGTCTTTTTTCCTGACCCCTGACCTTATTTGAAAACTACGAAAATCTGAAAAGTACGAAAAAAATCAGACCAATTTTTTTTCCACTTTTTTGCCATAGTTCAGGCATTTCACATGTCTAGACGTGAAATAAAAAGTAATTTGGACAATATCTGACAGATTTTTAAATTTGTCAAAAATCGGTCTATTTTCCTGACCCCTGACCTAATGTGAAAACTACGAAAATCTGAAAAGTACGAAAAAAATCATACCAATTTTTTTCACTTTTTTTGCCCTAGTTCATGCATTTCACATGTCTAGATGTGAAATAAAAATAATTTGGACAATATCTGACAGATTTTTAAATTTGTCAAAAATCTGTCTATTTTCCTGACCCCTGACCTAATGTGAAAACTACGAAAATCTGAAAAGTACGAAAAAAATCATACCAATTTTTTTCACTTTTTTTGCCCTAGTTCATGCATTTTACATGTCTAGATGTGAAATAAAAATAATTTGGACAATAAATGACAGATTTTTAAATTTGTCAAAAATCGGTCTTTTTTCCTGACCCCTGACCTCATGTGAAAACTACGAAAATCTGAAAAGTACGAAAAAAATCAGACCAATTTTTTTTCCACTTTTTTGCCATAGTTCAGGCATTTCACATGTCTAGATATGAAATAAAAAATAATTTGGACAACATATGACAGATTTTTAAATTTGTTAAAAAATCTGCCTCTCATCATGACCGCGAAAACTGAGAAAATCTGAAAAGTACGAAAAAAATCATACAAATTTTTTTCACTTTTTTTGCCCTAGTTCATGCATTTCACATGTCTAGTCGTGAAATAAAAAGTAATTTGGACAATATCTGACAGATTTTTAAATTTGTCAAAAATCTGTCTATTTTCCTGACCCCTGACCTAATGTGAAAACTACGAAAATCTGAAAAGTACGAAAAAAAATCATACCAATTTTTTTCACTTTTTTGCCCTAGTTCATGCATTTCACATGTCTAGATGTGAAATAAAAATAATTTGGACAATAAATGACAGATTTTTAAATTTGTCAAAAATCGGTCTTTTTTCCTGACCCCTGACCTAATGTGAAAACTACGAAAATCTGAAAAGTACGAAAAAAATCAGACCAATTTTTTTCACTTTTTTTGCCCTAGTTCATGCATTTCACATGTCTAGATGTGAAATAAAAATAATTTGGACAATAATTGACAGATTTTGAAATTTGTCAAAAATCGGTCTTTTTTCCTGACCCCTGACCTTATGTGAAAACTACGAAAATCTGAAAAGTACGAAAAAAATCAGACCAATTTTTTTTCCACTTTTTTGCCATAGTTCAGGCATTTCACGTCTAGATATGAAATAAAAAATAATTTGGACAACATATGACAGATTTTTAAATTTGTTAAAAAATCTGCCTCTCATCATGACCGCGAAAACTGAGAAAATCTGAAAAGTACGAAAAAAATCAGACCAATTTTTTTCACTTTTTTTGCCCTAGTTCATGCATTTCACATGTCTAGTCGTGAAATAAAAAGTAATTTGGACAATATCTGACAGATTTTTAAATTAGTCAAAAATCGATCTTTTTTCCTGACCCCTGACCTTATGTGAAAACTACGAAAATATGAAAAGTACGAAAAAAATCAGACCTATGTTTTTCACTTTTTTTGCCCTAGTTCATGCATTTCACATGTCTAGATGTGAAATAAAAATAATTTGGACAATAAATGACAGATTTTGAAATTTGTCAAAAATCGGTCTTTTTTCCTGACCCCTGACCTTATGTGAAAACTACGAAAATCTGAAAAGTACGAAAAAAATCAGACCAATTTTTTTTCCACTTTTTTGCCATAGTTCAGGCATTTCACGTCTAGATATGAAATAAAAAATAATTTGGACAACATATGACAGATTTTTAAATTTGTTAAAAAATCTGCCTCTCATCATGACCGCGAAAACTGAGAAAATCTGAAAAGTACGAAAAAAATCAGACCAATTTTTTTCACTTTTTTTGCCCTAGTTCATGCATTTCACATGTCTAGTCGTGAAATAAAAAGTAATTTGGACAATATCTGACAGATTTTTAAATTTGTCAAAAATCGATCTTTTTTCCTGACCCCTGACCTTATGTGAAAACTACGAAAATCTGAAAAGTACAAAAAATAGGACCAATTTTTTTTCACTTTTTTTGCCCTAGTTCATGCATTTCACATGTCTAGATGTGAAATAAAAATAATTTGGACAATAAATGACAGATTTTTAAATTTGTCAAAAATCGGTCTTTTTTCCTGACCCCTGACCTAATGTGAAAACTACGAAAATCTGAAAAGTACGAAAAAAATCAGACCTATGTTTTTCACTTTTTTTGCCCTAGTTCATGCATTTCACATGTCTAGTCGTGAAATAAAAAGTAATTTGGACAATATCTGACAGATTTTTAAATTTGTCAAAAATCGATCTTTTTTCCTGACCCCTGACCTTATGTGAAAACTACGAAAATCTGAAAAGTACAAAAAATAGGACCAATTTTTTTTCACTTTTTTTGCCCTAGTTCATGCATTTCACATGTCTAGATGTGAAATAAAAATAATTTGGACAATAAATGACAGATTTTTAAATTTGTCAAAAATCAGTCTTTTTTCCTGACCCCTGACCTAATGTGAAAACTACGAAAATCTGAAAAGTACGAAAAAAATCATACCAATTTTTTTCACTTTTTTTGCCCTAGTTCATGCATTTCACATGTCTAGATGTGAAATAAAAATAATTTGGACAATAAATGACAGATTTTTAAATTTGTCAAAAATCGGTCTTTTTTCCTGACCCCTGACCTAATGTGAAAACTACGAAAATCTGAAAAGTACGAAAAAAATCAGACCTATGTTTTTCACTTTTTTTGCCCTAGTTCATGCATTTCACATGTCTAGATGTGAAATAAAAATAATTTGGACAATAATTGACAGATTTTGAAATTTGTCAAAAATCGGTCTTTTTTCCTGACCCCTGACCTTATGTGAAAACTACGAAAATCTGAAAAGTACGAAAAAAATCATACCAATTTTATTCACTTTTTTTGCCCTAGTTCATGCATTTCACATGTCTAGATGTGAAATAAAAATAATTTGAAAAATAAATGACAGATTTTTAAATTTGTCAAAAATCGGTCTTTTTTCCTGACCCCTGACCTAATGTGAAAACTACGAAAATCTGAAAAGTACGAAAAAAATCAGACCAATTTTTTTCACTTTTTTTGCCCTAGTTCATGCATTTCACATGTCTAGATATGAAATAAAAAATAATTTGGACAACATATGACAGATTTTTAAATTTGTTAAAAAATCTGCCTCTCATCATGACCGCAAAAACTGAGAAAATCTGAAAAGTACGAAAAAAATCATACCAATTTTTTTCACTTTTTTTGCCCTAGTTCATGCATTTCACATGTCTAGTCGTGAAATAAAAAGTAATTTGGACAATATCTGACAGATTTTTAAATTTGTCAAAAATCTGTCTATTTTCCTGACCCCTGACCTAATGTGAAAACTACGAAAATCTGAAAAGTACGAAAAAAATCATACCAATTTTTTTCACTTTTTTTGCCCTAGTTCATGCATTTCACATGTCTAGATGTGAAATAAAAATAATTTGGACAATAAATGACAGATTTTTAAATTTGTCAAAAATCGGTCTTTTTTCCTGACCCCTGACCTAATGTGAAAACTACGAAAATCTGAAAAGTACGAAAAAAATCAGACCAATTTTTTTCACTTTTTTTGCCCTAGTTCATGCATTTCACATGTCTAGATGTGAAATAAAAATAATTTGGACAATAAATGACAGATTTTGAAATTTGTCAAAAATCGGTCTTTTTTCCTGACCCCTGACCTAATGTGAAAACTACGAAAATCTGAACAGTACGAAAAAAATCAGACCAATTTTTTTCACTTTTTTTGCCCTAGTTCATGCATTTCACATGTCTAGATGTGAAATAAAAATAATTTGGACAATAATTGACAGATTTTGAAATTTGTCAAAAATCGGTCTTTTTTCCTGACCCCTGACCTTATGTGAAAACTACGAAAATCTGAAAAGTACGAAAAAAATCAGACCAATTTTTTTTCCACTTTTTTGCCATAGTTCAGGCATTTCACATGTCTAGATATGAAATAAAAAATAATTTGGACAACATATGACAGATTTTTAAATTTGTTAAAAAATCTGCCTCTCATCATGACCGCGAAAACTGAGAAAATCTGAAAAGTACGAAAAAAATCATACAAATTTTTTTCACTTTTTTTGCCCTAGTTCATGCATTTCACATGTCTAGTCGTGAAATAAAAAGTAATTTGGACAATATCTGACAGATTTTTAAATTTGTCAAAAATCTGTCTATTTTCCTGACCCCTGACCTAATGTGAAAACTACGAAAATCTGAAAAGTACGAAAAAAATCATACCAATTTTTTTCACTTTTTTTGCCCTAGTTCATGCATTTCACATGTCTAGATGTGAAATAAAAATAATTTGGACAATAAATGACAGATTTTTAAATTTGTCAAAAATCGGTCTTTTTTCCTGACCCCTGACCTAATGTGAAAACTACGAAAATCTGAAAAGTACGAAAAAAAATCAGACCTATGTTTTTCACTTTTTTTGCCCTAGTTCATGCATTTCACATGTCTAGATGTGAAATAAAAATAATTTGGACAATAATTGACAGATTTTGAAATTTGTCAAAAATCGGTCTTTTTTCCTGACCCCTGACCTTATGTGAAAACTACGAAAATCTGAAAAGTACGAAAAAAATCAGACCAATTTTTTTTCCACTTTTTTGCCATAGTTCAGGCATTTCACATGTCTAGATATGAAATAAAAAATAATTTGGACAACATATGACAGATTTTTAAATTTGTTAAAAAATCTGCCTCTCATCATGACCGCGAAAACTGAGAAAATCTGAAAAGTACGAAAAAAATCATACACATTTTTTTCACTTTTTTTGCCCTAGTTCATGCATTTCACATGTCTAGTCGTGAAATAAAAAGTAATTTGGACAATATCTGACAGATTTTTAAATTTGTCAAAAATCGGTCTTTTTTCCTGACCCCTGACCTAATGTGAAAACTACGAAAATCTGAAAAGTACAAAAAAAATCAGACCTATGTTTTTCACTTTTTTTGCCCTAGTTCATGCATTTCACATGTCTAGATGTGAAATAAAAATAATTTGGACAATAAATGACAGATTTTGAAATTTGTCAAAAATCGGTCTTTTTTCCTGACCCCTGACCTTATGTGAAAACTACGAAAATCTGAAAAGTACGAAAAAAATCAGACCAATTTTTTTTCCACTTTTTTGCCATAGTTCAGGCATTTCACGTCTAGATATGAAATAAAAAATAATTTGGACAACATATGACAGATTTTTAAATTTGTTAAAAAATCTGCCTCTCATCATGACCGCGAAAACTGAGAAAATCTGAAAAGTACGAAAAAAATCAGACCAATTTTTTTCACTTTTTTTGCCCTAGTTCATGCATTTCACATGTCTAGTCGTGAAATAAAAAGTAATTTGGACAATATCTGACAGATTTTTAAATTTGTCAAAAATCGATCTTTTTTCCTGACCCCTGACCTTATGTGAAAACTACGAAAATCTGAAAAGTACAAAAAATAGGACCAATTTTTTTTCACTTTTTTTGCCCTAGTTCATGCATTTCACATGTCTAGATGTGAAATAAAAATAATTTGGACAATAAATGACAGATTTTTAAATTTGTCAAAAATCGGTCTTTTTTCCTGACCCCTGACCTAATGTGAAAACTACGAAAATCTGAAAAGTACGAAAAAAATCAGACCTATGTTTTTCACTTTTTTTGCCCTAGTTCATGCATTTCACATGTCTAGATGTGAAATAAAAATAATTTGGACAATAATTGACAGATTTTGAAATTTGTCAAAAATCGGTCTTTTTTCCTGACCCCTGACCTTATGTGAAAACTACGAAAATCTGAAAAGTACGAAAAAAATCAGACCAATTTTTTTTCCACTTTTTTGCCATAGTTCAGGCATTTCACGTCTAGATATGAAATAAAAAATAATTTGGACAACATATGACAGATTTTTAAATTTGTTAAAAAATCTGCCTCTCATCATGACCGCGAAAACTGAGAAAATCTGAAAAGTACGAAAAAAATGAGACCAATTTTTTTCACTTTTTTTGCCCTAGTTCATGCATTTCACATGTCTAGTCGTGAAATAAAAAGTAATTTGGACAATATCTGACAGATTTTTAAATTTGTCAAAAATCGATCTTTTTTCCTGACCCCTGACCTTATGTGAAAACTACGAAAATCTGAAAAGTACAAAAAATAGGACCAATTTTTTTTCACTTTTTTTGCCCTAGTTCATGCATTTCACATGTCTAGATGTGAAATAAAAATAATTTGGACAATAATTGACAGATTTTGAAATTTCTCAAAAATCAGTCTATTTTCCTGACCCCTGACCTTATTTGAAAACTACGAAAATCTGAAAAGTACGAAAAAAATCAGACCAATTTTTTTTCACTTTTTTTGCCCTAGTTCATGCATTTCACATGTCTAGATGTGAAATAAAAATAATTTGGACAATAAATGACAGATTTTTAAATTTGTCAAAAATCGGTCTTTTTTCCTGACCCCTGACCTAATGTGAAAACTACGAAAATCTGAAAAGTACGAAAAAAATCAGACCAATTTTTTTCACTTTTTTTGCCCTAGTTCATGCATTTCACATGTCTAGATGTGAAATAAAAATAATTTGGACAATAATTGACAGATTTTGAAATTTGTCAAAAATCGGTCTTTTTTCCTGACCCCTGACCTTATGTGAAAACTACGAAAATCTGAAAAGTACGAAAAAAATCAGACCAATTTTTTTTCCACTTTTTTGCCATAGTTCAGGCATTTCACATGTCTAGATATGAAATAAAAAATAATTTGGACAACATATGACAGATTTTTAAATTTGTTAAAAAATCTGCCTCTCATCATGACCGCGAAAACTGAGAAAATCTGAAAAGTACGAAAAAAATCATACACATTTTTTTCACTTTTTTTGCCCTAGTTCATGCATTTCACATGTCTAGTCGTGAAATAAAAAGTAATTTGGACAATATCTGACAGATTTTTAAATTTGTCAAAAATCTGTCTATTTTCCTGACCCCTGACCTAATGTGAAAACTACGAAAATCTGAAAAGTACGAAAAAAATCATACCAATTTTTTTCACTTTTTTTGCCCTAGTTCATGCATTTCACATGTCTAGATGTGAAATAAAAATAATTTGGACAATAAATGACAGATTTTTAAATTTGTCAAAAATCGGTCTTTTTTCCTGACCCCTGACCTAATGTGAAAACTACGAAAATCTGAAAAGTACGAAAAAAATCAGACCTATGTTTTTCACTTTTTTTGCCCTAGTTCATGCATTTCACATGTCTAGATGTGAAATAAAAATAATTTGGACAATAATTGACAGATTTTGAAATTTGTCAAAAATCGGTCTTTTTTCCTGACCCCTGACCTTATGTGAAAACTACGAAAATCTGAAAAGTACGAAAAAAATCAGACCAATTTTTTTTCCACTTTTTTGCCATAGTTCAGGCATTTCACGTCTAGATATGAAATAAAAAATAATTTGGACAACATATGACAGATTTTTAAATTTGTTAAAAAATCTGCCTCTCATCATGACCGCGAAAACTGAGAAAATCTGAAAAGTACGAAAAAAATCAGATCAATTTTTTTCACTTTTTTTGCCCTAGTTCATGCATTTCACATGTCTAGTCGTGAAATAAAAAGTAATTTGGACAATATCTGACAGATTTTTAAATTTGTCAAAAATCGATCTTTTTTCCTGACCCCTGACCTTATGTGAAAACTACGAAAATCTGAAAAGTACGAAAAAAATCAGACCAATTTTTTTTCCACTTTTTTGCCATAGTTCAGGCATTTCACATGTCTAGATATGAAATAAAAAATAATTTGGACAACATATGACAGATTTTTAAATTTGTTAAAAAATCTGCCTCTCATCATGACCGCGAAAACTGAGAAAATCTGAAAAGTACGAAAAAAATCATACACATTTTTTTCACTTTTTTTGCCCTAGTTCATGCATTTCACATGTCTAGTCGTGAAATAAAAAGTAATTTGGACAATATCTGACAGATTTTTAAATTTGTCAAAAATCTGTCTATTTTCCTGACCCCTGACCTAATGTGAAAACTACGAAAATCTGAAAAGTACGAAAAAAATCATACCAATTTTTTTCACTTTTTTTGCCCTAGTTCATGCATTTCACATGTCTAGATGTGAAATAAAAATAATTTGGACAATAAATGACAGATTTTTAAATTTGTCAAAAATCGGTCTTTTTTCCTGACCCCTGACCTAATGTGAAAACTACGAAAATCTGAAAAGTACGAAAAAAATCAGACCTATGTTTTTCACTTTTTTTGCCCTAGTTCATGCATTTCACATGTCTAGATGTGAAATAAAAATAATTTGGACAATAATTGACAGATTTTGAAATTTGTCAAAAATCGGTCTTTTTTCCTGACCCCTGACCTTATGTGAAAACTACGAAAATCTGAAAAGTACGAAAAAAATCAGACCAATTTTTTTTCCACTTTTTTGCCATAGTTCAGGCATTTCACGTCTAGATATGAAATAAAAAATAATTTGGACAACATATGACAGATTTTTAAATTTGTTAAAAAATCTGCCTCTCATCATGACCGCGAAAACTGAGAAAATCTGAAAAGTACGAAAAAAATCAGATCAATTTTTTTCACTTTTTTTGCCCTAGTTCATGCATTTCACATGTCTAGTCGTGAAATAAAAAGTAATTTGGACAATATCTGACAGATTTTTAAATTTGTCAAAAATCGATCTTTTTTCCTGACCCCTGACCTTATGTGAAAACTACGAAAATCTGAAAAGTACAAAAAATAGGACCAATTTTTTTTCACTTTTTTTGCCCTAGTTCATGCATTTCACATGTCTAGATGTGAAATAAAAATAATTTGGACAATAATTGACAGATTTTGAAATTTCTCAAAAATCAGTCTATTTTCCTGACCCCTGACCTAATGTGAAAACTACGAAAATCTGAAAAGTACGAAAAAAATCATACCAATTTGTTTCACTTTTTTTGCCCTAGTTCATGCATTTCACATGTCTAGACGTGAAATAAAAAGTAATTTGGACAATATCTGACAGATTTTTAAATTTGTCAAAAATCGGTCTTTTTTCCTGACCCCTGACCTTATTTGAAAACTACGAAAATCTGAAAAGTACGAAAAAAATCAGACCAATTTTTTTTCCACTTTTTTGCCATAGTTCAGGCATTTCACATGTCTAGACGTGAAATAAAAAGTAATTTGGACAATATCTGACAGATTTTTAAATTTGTCAAAAATCGGTCTATTTTCCTGACCCCTGACCTAATGTGAAAACTACGAAAATCTGAAAAGTACGAAAAAAATCATACCAATTTTTTTCACTTTTTTTGCCCTTGTTCATGCATTTCACATGTCTAGATGTGAAATAAAAATAATTTGGACAATAATTGACAGATTTTGAAATTTGTCAAAAATCGGTCTTTTTTCCTGACCCCTGACCTTATGTGAAAACTACGAAAATCTGAAAAGTACGAAAAAAATCAGAGCAATTTTTTTCCACTTTTTTGCCATAGTTCAGGCATTTCACATGTCTAGACGTGAAATAAAAAGTAATTTGGACAATATCTGACAGATTTTTAAATTTGTCAAAAATCGGTCTATTTTCCTGACCCCTGACCTAATGTGAAAACTACGAAAATCTGAAAAGTACGAAAAAAATCAGACCAATTTTTTTCACTTTTTTTGCCCTTGTTCATGCATTTCACATGTCTAGATGTGAAATAAAAATAATTTGGACAATAATTGACAGATTTTGAAATTTGTCAAAAATCGGTCTTTTTTCCTGACCCCTGACCTTATGTGAAAACTACGAAAATCTGAAAAGTACGAAAAAAATCAGAGCAATTTTTTTCCACTTTTTTGCCATAGTTCAGGCATTTCACGTCTAGATATGAAATAAAAAATAATTTGGACAACATATGACAGATTTTTAAATTTGTTAAAAAATCTGCCTCTCATCATGACCGCGAAAACTGAGAAAATCTGAAAAGTACGAAAAAAATCAGACCAATTTTTTTCACTTTTTTGCCCTAGTTCATGCATTTCACATGTCTAGTCGTGAAATAAAAAGTAATTTGGACAATATCTGACAGATTTTTAAATTTGTCAAAAATCGATCTTTTTTCCTGACCCCTGACCTTATGTGAAAACTACGAAAATCTGAAAAGTACAAAAAATAGGACCAATTTTTTTTCACTTTTTTTGCCCTATTTCATGCATTTCACATGTCTAGATGTGAAATAAAAATAATTTGGACAATAATTGACAGATTTTGAAATTTCTCAAAAATCAGTCTATTTTCCTGACCCCTGACCTAATGTGAAAACTACGAAAATCTGAAAAGTACGAAAAAAATCATACCAATTTGTTTCACTTTTTTTGCCCTAGTTCATGCATTTCACATGTCTAGACGTGAAATAAAAAGTAATTTGGACAATATCTGACAGATTTTTAAATTTGTCAAAAATCGATCTTTTTTCCTGACCCCTGACCTTATGTGAAAACTACGAAAATCTGAAAAGTACAAAAAATAGGACCAATTTTTTTTCACTTTTTTTGCCCTAGTTCATGCATTTCACATGTCTAGATGTGAAATAAAAATAATTTGGACAATAAATGACAGATTTTTAAATTTGTCAAAAATCGGTCTTTTTTCCTGACCCCTGACCTAATGTGAAAACTACGAAAATCTGAAAAGTACGAAAAAAATCAGACCAATTTTTTTCACTTTTTTTGCCCTAGTTCATGCATTTCACATGTCTAGATGTGAAATAAAAATAATTTGGACAATAATTGACAGATTTTGAAATTTGTCAAAAATCGGTCTTTTTTCCTGACCCCTGACCTTATGTGAAAACTACGAAAATCTGAAAAGTACGAAAAAAATCAGACCAATTTTTTTTCCACTTTTTTGCCATAGTTCAGGCATTTCACATGTCTAGATATGAAATAAAAAATAATTTGGACAACATATGACAGATTTTTAAATTTGTTAAAAAATCTGCCTCTCATCATGACCGCGAAAACTGAGAAAATCTGAAAAGTACGAAAAAAATCATACACATTTTTTTCACTTTTTTTGCCCTAGTTCATGCATTTCACATGTCTAGTCGTGAAATAAAAAGTAATTTGGACAATATCTGACAGATTTTTAAATTTGTCAAAAATCTGTCTATTTTCCTGACCCCTGACCTAATGTGAAAACTACGAAAATCTGAAAAGTACGAAAAAAATCATACCAATTTTTTTCACTTTTTTTGCCCTAGTTCATGCATTTCACATGTCTAGATGTGAAATAAAAATAATTTGGACAATAAATGACAGATTTTTAAATTTGTCAAAAATCGGTCTTTTTTCCTGACCCCTGACCTAATGTGAAAACTACGAAAATCTGAAAAGTACGAAAAAAATCAGACCTATGTTTTTCACTTTTTTTGCCCTAGTTCATGCATTTCACATGTCTAGATGTGAAATAAAAATAATTTGGACAATAATTGACAGATTTTGAAATTTGTCAAAAATCGGTCTTTTTTCCTGACCCCTGACCTTATGTGAAAACTACGAAAATCTGAAAAGTACGAAAAAAATCAGACCAATTTTTTTTCCACTTTTTTGCCATAGTTCAGGCATTTCACGTCTAGATATGAAATAAAAAATAATTTGGACAACATATGACAGATTTTTAAATTTGTTAAAAAATCTGCCTCTCATCATGACCGCGAAAACTGAGAAAATCTGAAAAGTACGAAAAAAATCAGATCAATTTTTTTCACTTTTTTTGCCCTAGTTCATGCATTTCACATGTCTAGACGTGAAATAAAAAGTAATTTGGACAATATCTGACAGATTTTTAAATTTGTCAAAAATCGGTCTTTTTTCCTGACCCCTGACCTTATTTGAAAACTACGAAAATCTGAAAAGTACGAAAAAAATCAGACCAATTTTTTTTCCACTTTTTTGCCATAGTTCAGGCATTTCACATGTCTAGACGTGAAATAAAAAGTAATTTGGACAATATCTGACAGATTTTTAAATTTGTCAAAAATCGGTCTATTTTCCTGACCCCTGACCTAATGTGAAAACTACGAAAATCTGAAAAGTACGAAAAAAATCATACCAATTTTTTTCACTTTTTTTGCCCTTGTTCATGCATTTCACATGTCTAGATGTGAAATAAAAATAATTTGGACAATAATTGACAGATTTTGAAATTTGTCAAAAATCGGTCTTTTTTCCTGACCCCTGACCTTATGTGAAAACTACGAAAATCTGAAAAGTACGAAAAAAATCAGAGCAATTTTTTTCCACTTTTTTGCCATAGTTCAGGCATTTCACATGTCTAGACGTGAAATAAAAAGTAATTTGGACAATATCTGACAGATTTTTAAATTTGTCAAAAATCGGTCTATTTTCCTGACCCCTGACCTAATGTGAAAACTACGAAAATCTGAAAAGTACGAAAAAAATCAGACCAATTTTTTTCACTTTTTTTGCCCTTGTTCATGCATTTCACATGTCTAGATGTGAAATAAAAATAATTTGGACAATAATTGACAGATTTTGAAATTTGTCAAAAATCGGTCTTTTTTCCTGACCCCTGACCTTATGTGAAAACTACGAAAATCTGAAAAGTACGAAAAAAATCAGAGCAATTTTTTTCCACTTTTTTGCCATAGTTCAGGCATTTCACGTCTAGATATGAAATAAAAAATAATTTGGACAACATATGACAGATTTTTAAATTTGTTAAAAAATCTGCCTCTCATCATGACCGCGAAAACTGAGAAAATCTGAAAAGTACGAAAAAAATCAGACCAATTTTTTTCACTTTTTTTGCCCTAGTTCATGCATTTCACATGTCTAGTCGTGAAATAAAAAGTAATTTGGACAATATCTGACAGATTTTTAAATTTGTCAAAAATCGATCTTTTTTCCTGACCCCTGACCTTATGTGAAAACTACGAAAATCTGAAAAGTACAAAAAATAGGACCAATTTTTTTTCACTTTTTTTGCCCTAGTTCATGCATTTCACATGTCTAGATGTGAAATAAAAATAATTTGGACAATAATTGACAGATTTTTAAATTTGTCAAAAATCGATCTTTTTTCCTGACCCCTGACCTTATGTGAAAACTACGAAAATCTGAAAAGTACAAAAAATAGGACCAATTTTTTTTCACTTTTTTTGCCCTAGTTCATGCATTTCACATGTCTAGATGTGAAATAAAAATAATTTGGACAATAATTGACAGATTTTGAAATTTCTCAAAAATCAGTCTATTTTCCTGACCCCTGACCTAATGTGAAAACTACGAAAATCTGAAAAGTACGAAAAAAATCATACCAATTTGTTTCACTTTTTTTGCCCTAGTTCATGCATTTCACATGTCTAGACGTGAAATAAAAAGTAATTTGGACAATATCTGACAGATTTTTAAATTTGTCAAAAATCGATCTTTTTTCCTGACCCCTGACCTTATGTGAAAACTACGAAAATCTGAAAAGTACAAAAAATAGGACCAATTTTTTTTCACTTTTTTTGCCCTTGTTCATGCATTTCACATGTCTAGATGTGAAATAAAAATAATTTGGACAATAATTGACAGATTTTGAAATTTGTCAAAAATCGGTCTTTTTTCCTGACCCCTGACCTTATGTGAAAACTACGAAAATCTGAAAAGTACGAAAAAAATCAGACCAATTTTTTTCCCACTTTTTTGCCATAGTTCAGGCATTTCACGTCTAGATATGAAATAAAAAATAATTTGGACAACATATGACAGATTTTTAAATTTGTTAAAAAATCTGCCTCTCATCATGACCGCGAAAACTGAGAAAATCTGAAAAGTACGAAAAAAATCATACCAATTTTTTTCACTTTTTTTGCCCTAGTTCATGCATTTCACATGTCTAGATGTGAAATAAAAATAATTTGGACAATAAATGACAGATTTTTAAATTTGTCAAAAATCGGTCTTTTTTCCTGACCCCTGACCTAATGTGAAAACTACGAAAATCTGAAAAGTACGAAAAAAATCATACCAATTTTTTTCACTTTTTTTGCCCTAGTTCATGCATTTCACATGTCTAGATGTGAAATAAAAATAATTTGGACAATAAATGACAGATTTTTAAATTTGTCAAAAATCGGTCTTTTTTCCTGACCCCTGACCTAATGTGAAAACTACGAAAATCTGAACAGTACGAAAAAAATCAGACCAATTTTTTTCACTTTTTTTGCCCTAGTTCATGCATTTCACATGTCTAGATGTGAAATAAAAATAATTTGGACAATAATTGACAGATTTTGAAATTTGTCAAAAATCGGTCTTTTTTCCTGACCCCTGACCTTATGTGAAAACTACGAAAATCTGAAAAGTACGAAAAAAATCAGACCAATTTTTTTTCCACTTTTTTGCCATAGTTCAGGCATTTCACATGTCTAGATATGAAATAAAAAATAATTTGGACAACATATGACAGATTTTTAAATTTGTTAAAAAATCTGCCTCTCATCATGACCGCGAAAACTGAGAAAATCTGAAAAGTACGAAAAAAATCATACAAATTTTTTTCACTTTTTTTGCCCTAGTTCATGCATTTCACATGTCTAGTCGTGAAATAAAAAGTAATTTGGACAATATCTGACAGATTTTTAAATTTGTCAAAAATCGGTCTATTTTCCTGACCCCTGACCTAATGTGAAAACTACGAAAATCTGAAAAGTACGAAAAAAATCATACCAATTTTTTTCACTTTTTTTGCCCTAGTTCATGCATTTCACATGTCTAGATGTGAAATAAAAATAATTTGGACAATAATTGACAGATTTTTAAATTTGTCAAAAATCGGTCTTTTTTCCTGACCCCTGACCTTATGTGAAAACTACGAAAATCTGAAAAGTACGAAAAAAATCATACCAATTTGTTTCACTTTTTTTGCCCTAGTTCATGCATTTCACATGTCTAGACGTGAAATAAAAAGTAATTTGGACAATATCTGACAGATTTTTAAATTTGTCAAAAATCGATCTTTTTTCCTGACCCCTGACCTTATGTGAAAACTACGAAAATCTGAAAAGTACAAAAAATAGGACCAATTTTTTTTCACTTTTTTTGCCCTAGTTCATGCATTTCACATGTCTAGATGTGAAATAAAAATAATTTGGACAATAATTGACAGATTTTTAAATTTGTCAAAAATCGGTCTTTTTTCCTGACCCCTGACCTAATGTGAAAACTACGAAAATCTGAAAAGTACGAAAAAAATCAGACCAATTGTTTTCACTTTTTTTGCCCTAGTTCATGCATTTCACATGTCTAGATGTGAAATAAAAATAATTTGGACAATAAATGACAGATTTTTAAATTTGTCAAAAATCGGTCTTTTTTCCTGACCCCTGACCTAATGTGAAAACTACGAAAATCTGAACAGTACGAAAAAAATCAGACCAATTTTTTTCACTTTTTTTGCCCTAGTTCATGCATTTCACATGTCTAGATGTGAAATAAAAATAATTTGGACAATAATTGACAGATTTTGAAATTTGTCAAAAATCGGTCTTTTTTCCTGACCCCTGACCTTATGTGAAAACTACGAAAATCTGAAAAGTACGAAAAAAAATTTTTTTCCACTTTTTTGCCATAGTTCAGGCATTTCACATGTCTAGATATGAAATAAAAAATAATTTGGACAACATATGACAGATTTTTAAATTTGTTAAAAAATCTGCCTCTCATCATGACCGCGAAAACTGAGAAAATCTGAAAAGTACGAAAAAAATTAGACCAATTTTTTTCACTTTTTTTGCCCTAGTTCATGCATTTCACATGTCTAGACGTGAAATAAAAAGTAATTTGGACAATATCTGACAGATTTTTAAATTTGTCAAAAATCGGTCTTTTTTCCTGACCCCTGACCTTATTTGAAAACTACGAAAATCTGAAAAGTACGAAAAAAATCAGACCAATTTTTTTTCCACTTTTTTGCCATAGTTCAGGCATTTCACATGTCTAGACGTGAAATAAAAAGTAATTTGGACAATATCTGACAGATTTTTAAATTTGTCAAAAATCGGTCTATTTTCCTGACCCCTGACCTAATGTGAAAACTACGAAAATCTGAAAAGTACGAAAAAAATCATACCAATTTTTTTCACTTTTTTTGCCCTAGTTCATGCATTTCACATGTCTAGATGTGAAATAAAAATAATTTGGACAATAATTGACAGATTTTTAAATTTGTCAAAAATCGGTCTTTTTTCCTGACCCCTGACCTAATGTGAAAACTACGAAAATCTGAAAAGTACGAAAAAAATCAGACCAATTTTTTTCACTTTTTTTGCCCTTGTTCATGCATTTCACATGTCTAGATGTGAAATAAAAATAATTTGGACAATAATTGACAGATTTTGAAATTTGTCAAAAATCGGTCTTTTTTCCTGACCCCTGACCTTATGTGAAAACCACGAAAATCTGAAAAGTACGAAAAAAATCATACCAATTTTATTCACTTTTTTTGCCCTTGTTCATGCATTTCACATGTCTAGATGTGAAATAAAAATAATTTGGACAATAATTGACAGATTTTTAAATTTGTCAAAAATCGGTCTTTTTTCCTGACCCCTGACCTAATGTGAAAACTACGAAAATCTGAAAAGTACGAAAAAAATCAGACCAATTTTTTTCACTTTTTTTGCCCTAGTTCATGCATTTCACATGTCTAGATGTGAAATAAAAATAATTTGGACAATAAATGACAGATTTTTAAATTTGTCAAAAATCGGTCTTTTTTCCTGACCCCTGACCTAATGTGAAAACTACGAAAATCTGAAAAGTACGAAAAACATCATACCAATTTGTTTCACTTTTTTTGCCCTAGTTCATGCATTTCACATGTCTAGACGTGAAATAAAAAGTAATTTGGACAATATCTGACAGATTTTTAAATTTGTCAAAAATCGGTCTTTTTTCCTGACCCCTGACCTAATGTGAAAACTACGAAAATCTGAACAGTACGAAAAAAATCAGACCAATTTTTTTCACTTTTTTTGCCCTAGTTCATGCATTTCACATGTCTAGATGTGAAATAAAAATAATTTGGACAATAATTGACAGATTTTGAAATTTGTCAAAAATCGGTCTTTTTTCCTGACCCCTGACCTTATGTGAAAACTACGAAAATCTGAAAAGTACGAAAAAAAATTTTTTTCCACTTTTTTGCCATAGTTCAGGCATTTCACATGTCTAGATATGAAATAAAAAATAATTTGGACAACATATGACAGATTTTTAAATTTGTTAAAAAATCTGCCTCTCATCATGACCGCGAAAACTGAGAAAATCTGAAAAGTACGAAAAAAATCATACAAATTTTTTTCACTTTTTTTGCCCTAGTTCATGCATTTCACATGTCTAGTCGTGAAATAAAAAGTAATTTGGACAATATCTGACAGATTTTTAAATTTGTCAAAAATCTGTCTATTTTCCTGACCCCTGACCTAATGTGAAAACTACGAAAATCTGAAAAGTACGAAAAAAATCAGACCAATTTTTTTCACTTTTTTTGCCCTAGTTCATGCATTTCACATGTCTAGTCGTGAAATAAAAAGTAATTTGGACAATATCTGACAGATTTTTAAATTTGTCAAAAATCGATCTTTTTTCCTGACCCCTGACCTTATGTGAAAACTACGAAAATCTGAAAAGTACAAAAAATAGGACCAATTTTTTTTCACTTTTTTTGCCCTAGTTCATGCATTTCACATGTCTAGATGTGAAATAAAAATAATTTGGACAATAATTGACAGATTTTGAAATTTCTCAAAAATCAGTCTATTTTCCTGACCCCTGACCTAATGTGAAAACTACGAAAATCTGAAAAGTACGAAAAAAATCATACCAATTTGTTTCACTTTTTTTGCCCTAGTTCATGCATTTCACATGTCTAGTCGTGAAATAAAAAGTAATTTGGACAATATCTGACAGATTTTTAAATTTGTCAAAAATCGATCTTTTTTCCTGACCCCTGACCTTATGTGAAAACTACGAAAATCTGAAAAGTACAAAAAATAGGACCAATTTTTTTTCACTTTTTTTGCCCTAGTTCATGCATTTCACATGTCTAGATGTGAAATAAAAATAATTTGGACAATAATTGACAGATTTTGAAATTTCTCAAAAATCAGTCTATTTTCCTGACCCCTGACCTAATGTGAAAACTACGAAAATCTGAAAAGTACGAAAAAAATCATACCAATTTGTTTCACTTTTTTTGCCCTAGTTCATGCATTTCACATGTCTAGACGTGAAATAAAAAGTAATTTGGACAATATCTGACAGATTTTTAAATTTGTCAAAAATCGATCTTTTTTCCTGACCCCTGACCTTATGTGAAAACTACGAAAATCTGAAAAGTACAAAAAATAGGACCAATTTTTTTTCACTTTTTTTGCCCTAGTTCATGCATTTCACATGTCTAGATGTGAAATAAAAATAATTTGGACAATAATTGACAGATTTTTAAATTTGTCAAAAATCGGTCTTTTTTCCTGACCCCTGACCTAATGTGAAAACTACGAAAATCTGAAAAGTACGAAAAAAATCAGACCAATTTTTTTCACTTTTTTTGCCCTAGTTCATGCATTTCACATGTCTAGATGTGAAATAAAAATAATTTGGACAATAAATGACAGATTTTTAAATTTGTCAAAAATCGGTCTTTTTTCCTGACCCCTGACCTAATGTGAAAACTACGAAAATCTGAACAGTACGAAAAAAATCAGACCAATTTTTTTCACTTTTTTTGCCCTAGTTCATGCATTTCACATGTCTAGATGTGAAATAAAAATAATTTGGACAATAATTGACAGATTTTGAAATTTGTCAAAAATCGGTCTTTTTTCCTGACCCCTGACCTTATGTGAAAACTACGAAAATCTGAAAAGTACGAAAAAAAATTTTTTTCCACTTTTTTGCCATAGTTCAGGCATTTCACATGTCTAGATATGAAATAAAAAATAATTTGGACAACATATGACAGATTTTTAAATTTGTTAAAAAATCTGCCTCTCATCATGACCGCGAAAACTGAGAAAATCTGAAAAGTACGAAAAAAATTAGACCAAGTTTTTTCACTTTTTTTGCCCTAGTTCATGCATTTCACATGTCTAGACGTGAAATAAAAAGTAATTTGGACAATATCTGACAGATTTTTAAATTTGTCAAAAATCGGTCTTTTTTCCTGACCCCTGACCTTATTTGAAAACTACGAAAATCTGAAAAGTACGAAAAAAATCAGACCAATTTTTTTTCCACTTTTTTGCCATAGTTCAGGCATTTCACATGTCTAGACGTGAAATAAAAAGTAATTTGGACAATATCTGACAGATTTTTAAATTTGTCAAAAATCGGTCTATTTTCCTGACCCCTGACCTAATGTGAAAACTACGAAAATCTGAAAAGTACGAAAAAAATCATACCAATTTTTTTCACTTTTTTTGCCCTAGTTCATGCATTTCACATGTCTAGATGTGAAATAAAAATAATTTGGACAATAATTGACAGATTTTTAAATTTGTCAAAAATCGGTCTTTTTTCCTGACCCCTGACCTTATGTGAAAACTACGAAAATCTGAAAAGTACGAAAAAAATCATACCAATTTGTTTCACTTTTTTTGCCCTAGTTCATGCATTTCACATGTCTAGACGTGAAATAAAAAGTAATTTGGACAATATCTGACAGATTTTTAAATTTGTCAAAAATCGATCTTTTTTCCTGACCCCTGACCTTATGTGAAAACTACGAAAATCTGAAAAGTACAAAAAATAGGACCAATTTTTTTTCACTTTTTTTGCCCTAGTTCATGCATTTCACATGTCTAGATGTGAAATAAAAATAATTTGGACAATAAATGACAGATTTTGAAATTTGTCAAAAATCTGTCTTTTTTCCTGACCCCTGACCTAATGTGAAAACTACGAAAATCTGAACAGTACGAAAAAAATCAGACCAATTTTTTTCACTTTTTTTTGCCCTAGTTCATGCATTTCACATGTCTAGATGTGAAATAAAAATAATTTGGACAATAATTGACAGATTTTGAAATTTGTCAAAAATCGGTCTTTTTTCCTGACCCCTGACCTTATGTGAAAACTACGAAAATCTGAAAAGTACGAAAAAAAATTTTTTTCCACTTTTTTGCCATAGTTCAGGCATTTCACATGTCTAGATATGAAATAAAAAATAATTTGGACAACATATGACAGATTTTTAAATTTGTTAAAAAATCTGCCTCTCATCATGACCGCGAAAACTGAGAAAATCTGAAAAGTACGAAAAAAATTAGACCAATTTTTTTCACTTTTTTTGCCCTAGTTCATGCATTTCACATGTCTAGACGTGAAATAAAAAGTAATTTGGACAATATCTGACAGATTTTTAAATTTGTCAAAAATCGGTCTTTTTTCCTGACCCCTGACCTTATTTGAAAACTACGAAAATCTGAAAAGTACGAAAAAAATCAGACCAATTTTTTTTCCACTTTTTTGCCATAGTTCAGGCATTTCACATGTCTAGACGTGAAATAAAAAGTAATTTGGACAATATCTGACAGATTTTTAAATTTGTCAAAAATCGGTCTATTTTCCTGACCCCTGACCTAATGTGAAAACTACGAAAATCTGAAAAGTACGAAAAAAATCATACCAATTTTTTTCACTTTTTTTGCCCTAGTTCATGCATTTCACATGTCTAGATGTGAAATAAAAATAATTTGGACAATAATTGACAGATTTTTAAATTTGTCAAAAATCGGTCTTTTTTCCTGACCCCTGACCTAATGTGAAAACTACGAAAATCTGAAAAGTACGAAAAAAATCAGACCAATTTTTTTCACTTTTTTTGCCCTTGTTCATGCATTTCACATGTCTAGATGTGAAATAAAAATAATTTGGACAATAATTGACAGATTTTGAAATTTGTCAAAAATCGGTCTTTTTTCCTGACCCCTGACCTTATGTGAAAACTACGAAAATCTGAAAAGTACGAAAAAAATCATACCAATTTTATTCACTTTTTTTGCCCTTGTTCATGCATTTCACATGTCTAGATGTGAAATAAAAATAATTTGGACAATAATTGACAGATTTTTAAATTTGTCAAAAATCGGTCTTTTTTCCTGACCCCTGACCTAATGTGAAAACTACGAAAATCTGAAAAGTACGAAAAAAATCAGACCAATTTTTTTCACTTTTTTTGCCCTAGTTCATGCATTTCACATGTCTAGATGTGAAATAAAAATAATTTGGACAATAAATGACAGATTTTTAAATTTGTCAAAAATCGGTCTTTTTTCCTGACCCCTGACCTAATGTGAAAACTACGAAAATCTGAACAGTACGAAAAAAATCAGACCAATTTTTTTCACTTTTTTTGCCCTAGTTCATGCATTTCACATGTCTAGATGTGAAATAAAAATAATTTGGACAATAATTGACAGATTTTGAAATTTGTCAAAAATCGGTCTTTTTTCCTGACCCCTGACCTTATGTGAAAACTACGAAAATCTGAAAAGTACGAAAAAAATTTTTTTTCCACTTTTTTGCCATAGTTCAGGCATTTCACATGTCTAGATATGAAATAAAAAATAATTTGGACAACATATGACAGATTTTTAAATTTGTTAAAAAATCTGCCTCTCATCATGACCGCGAAAACTGAGAAAATCTGAAAAGTACGAAAAAAATGAGACCAATTTTTTTCACTTTTTTTGCCCTAGTTCATGCATTTCACATGTCTAGACGTGAAATAAAAAGTAATTTGGACAATATCTGACAGATTTTTAAATTTGTCAAAAATCGGTCTTTTTTCCTGACCCCTGACCTTATTTGAAAACTACGAAAATCTGAAAAGTACGAAAAAAATCAGACCAATTTTTTTTCCACTTTTTTGCCATAGTTCAGGCATTTCACATGTCTAGACGTGAAATAAAAAGTAATTTGGACAACATATGACAGATTTTTAAATTTGTTAAAAAATCTGCCTCTCATCATGACCGCGAAAACTGAGAAAATCTGAAAAGTACGAAAAAAATTAGACCAATTTTTTTCACTTTTTTTGCCCTAGTTCATGCATTTCACATGTCTAGACGTGAAATAAAAAGTAATTTGGACAATATCTGACAGATTTTTAAATTTGTCAAAAATCGGTCTTTTTTCCTGACCCCTGACCTTATTTGAAAACTACGAAAATCTGAAAAGTACGAAAAAAATCAGACCAATTTTTTTTCCACTTTTTTGCCATAGTTCAGGCATTTCACATGTCTAGACGTGAAATAAAAAGTAATTTGGACAATATCTGACAGATTTTTAAATTTGTCAAAAATCGGTCTATTTTCCTGACCCCTGACCTAATGTGAAAACTACGAAAATCTGAAAAGTACGAAAAAAATCATACCAATTTTTTTCACTTTTTTTGCCCTAGTTCATGCATTTCACATGTCTAGATGTGAAATAAAAATAATTTGGACAATAATTGACAGATTTTTAAATTTGTCAAAAATCGGTCTTTTTTCCTGACCCCTGACCTAATGTGAAAACTACGAAAATCTGAAAAGTACGAAAAAAATCAGACCAATTTTTTTCACTTTTTTTGCCCTTGTTCATGCATTTCACATGTCTAGATGTGAAATAAAAATAATTTGGACAATAATTGACAGATTTTGAAATTTGTCAAAAATCGGTCTTTTTTCCTGACCCCTGACCTTATGTGAAAACTACGAAAATCTGAAAAGTACGAAAAAAATCATACCAATTTTATTCACTTTTTTTGCCCTTGTTCATGCATTTCACATGTCTAGATGTGAAATAAAAATAATTTGGACAATAATTGACAGATTTTTAAATTTGTCAAAAATCGGTCTTTTTTCCTGACCCCTGACCTAATGTGAAAACTACGAAAATCTGAAAAGTACGAAAAAAATCAGACCAATTTTTTTCACTTTTTTTGCCCTAGTTCATGCATTTCACATGTCTAGATGTGAAATAAAAATAATTTGGACAATAAATGACAGATTTTTAAATTTGTCAAAAATCGGTCTTTTTTCCTGACCCCTGACCTAATGTGAAAACTACGAAAATCTGAACAGTACCAAAAAAATCAGACCAATTTTTTTCACTTTTTTTGCCCTAGTTCATGCATTTCACATGTCTAGATGTGAAATAAAAATAATTTGGACAATAATTGACAGATTTTGAAATTTGTCAAAAATCGGTCTTTTTTCCTGACCCCTGACCTTATGTGAAAACTACGAAAATCTGAAAAGTACGAAAAAAAAATTTTTTCCACTTTTTTGCCATAGTTCAGGCATTTCACATGTCTAGATATGAAATAAAAAATAATTTGGACAACATATGACAGATTTTTAAATTTGTTAAAAAATCTGCCTCTCATCATGACCGCGAAAACTGAGAAAATCTGAAAAGTACGAAAAAAATGAGACCAATTTTTTTCACTTTTTTTGCCCTAGTTCATGCATTTCACATGTCTAGACGTGAAATAAAAAGTAATTTGGACAATATCTGACAGATTTTTAAATTTGTCAAAAATCGGTCTTTTTTCCTGACCCCTGACCTTATTTGAAAACTACGAAAATCTGAAAAGTACGAAAAAAATCAGACCAATTTTTTTTCCACTTTTTTGCCATAGTTCAGGCATTTCACATGTCTAGACGTGAAATAAAAAGTAATTTGGACAATATCTGACAGATTTTTAAAATTGTCAAAAATCGGTCTATTTTCCTGACCCCTGACCTAATGTGAAAACTACGAAAATCTGAAAAGTACGAAAAAAATCATACCAATTTTTTTCACTTTTTTTGCCCTAGTTCATGCATTTCACATGTCTAGATGTGAAATAAAAATAATTTGGACAATAATTGACAGATTTTTAAATTTGTCAAAAATCGGTCTTTTTTCCTGACCCCTGACCTAATGTGAAAACTACGAAAATCTGAACAGTACGAAAAAAATCAGACCAATTTTTTTCACTTTTTTTGCCCTAGTTCATGCATTTCACATGTCTAGATGTGAAATAAAAATAATTTGGACAATAATTGACAGATTTTGAAATTTGTCAAAAATCGGTCTTTTTTCCTGACCCCTGACCTTATGTGAAAACTACGAAAATCTGAAAAGTACGAAAAAAATCATACCAATTTTATTCACTTTTTTTGCCCTTGTTCATGCATTTCACATGTCTAGATGTGAAATAAAAATAATTTGGACAATAATTGACAGATTTTTAAATTTGTCAAAAATCTGTCTTTTTTCCTGACCCCTGACCTAATGTGAAAACTACGAAAATCTGAAAAGTACGAAAAAAATCAGACCAATTTTTTTCACTTTTTTTGCCCTAGTTCATGCATTTCACATGTCTAGATGTGAAATAAAAATAATTTGGACAATAAATGACAGATTTTTAAATTTGTCAAAAATCGGTCTTTTTTCCTGACCCCTGACCTAATGTGAAAACTACGAAAATCTGAAAAGTACGAAAAACATCATACCAATTTGTTTCACTTTTTTTGCCCTAGTTCATGCATTTCACATGTCTAGACGTGAAATAAAAAGTAATTTGGACAATATCTGACAGATTTTTAAATTTGTCAAAAATCGGTCTTTTTTCCTGACCCCTGACCTAATGTGAAAACTACGAAAATCTGAACAGTACGAAAAAAATCAGACCAATTTTTTTCACTTTTTTTGCCCTAGTTCATGCATTTCACATGTCTAGATGTGAAATAAAAATAATTTGGACAATAATTGACAGATTTTGAAATTTGTCAAAAATCGGTCTTTTTTCCTGACCCCTGACCTTATGTGAAAACTACGAAAATCTGAAAAGTACGAAAAAAAATTTTTTTCCACTTTTTTGCCATAGTTCAGGCATTTCACATGTCTAGATATGAAATAAAAAATAATTTGGACAACATATGACAGATTTTTAAATTTGTTAAAAAATCTGCCTCTCATCATGACCGCGAAAACTGAGAAAATCTGAAAAGTACGAAAAAAATCATACAAATTTTTTTCACTTTTTTTGCCCTAGTTCATGCATTTCACATGTCTAGTCGTGAAATAAAAAGTAATTTGGACAATATCTGACAGATTTTTAAATTTGTCAAAAATCTGTCTATTTTCCTGACCCCTGACCTAATGTGAAAACTACGAAAATCTGAAAAGTACGAAAAAAATCAGACCAATTTTTTTCACTTTTTTTGCCCTAGTTCATGCATTTCACATGTCTAGTCGTGAAATAAAAAGTAATTTGGACAATATCTGACAGATTTTTAAATTTGTCAAAAATCGATCTTTTTTCCTGACCCCTGACCTTATGTGAAAACTACGAAAATCTGAAAAGTACAAAAAATAGGACCAATTTTTTTTCACTTTTTTTGCCCTAGTTCATGCATTTCACATGTCTAGATGTGAAATAAAAATAATTTGGACAATAATTGACAGATTTTTAAATTTGTCAAAAATCGGTCTTTTTTCCTGACCCCTGACCTAATGTGAAAACTACGAAAATCTGAAAAGTACGAAAAAAATCAGACCAATTTTTTTCACTTTTTTTGCCCTAGTTCATGCATTTCACATGTCTAGATGTGAAATAAAAATAATTTGGACAATAAATGACAGATTTTTAAATTTGTCAAAAATCGGTCTTTTTTCCTGACCCCTGACCTAATGTGAAAACTACGAAAATCTGAACAGTACGAAAAAAATCAGACCAATTTTTTTCACTTTTTTTGCCCTAGTTCATGCATTTCACATGTCTAGATGTGAAATAAAAATAATTTGGACAATAATTGACAGATTTTGAAATTTGTCAAAAATCGGTCTTTTTTCCTGACCCCTGACCTTATGTGAAAACTACGAAAATCTGAAAAGTACGAAAAAATTTTTTTTTCCACTTTTTTGCCATAGTTCAGGCATTTCACATGTCTAGATATGAAATAAAAAATAATTTGGACAACATATGACAGATTTTTAAATTTGTTAAAAAATCTGCCTCTCATCATGACCGCGAAAACTGAGAAAATCTGAAAAGTACGAAAAAAATTAGACCAATTTTTTTCACTTTTTTTGCCCTAGTTCATGCATTTCACATGTCTAGACGTGAAATAAAAAGTAATTTGGACAATATCTGACAGATTTTTAAATTTGTCAAAAATCGGTCTTTTTTCCTGACCCCTGACCTTATTTGAAAACTACGAAAATCTGAAAAGTACGAAAAAAATCAGACCAATTTTTTTTCCACTTTTTTGCCATAGTTCAGGCATTTCACATGTCTAGACGTGAAATAAAAAGTAATTTGGACAATATCTGACAGATTTTTAAATTTGTCAAAAATCGGTCTATTTTCCTGACCCCTGACCTAATGTGAAAACTACGAAAATCTGAAAAGTACGAAAAAAATCATACCAATTTTTTTCACTTTTTTTGCCCTAGTTCATGCATTTCACATGTCTAGATGTGAAATAAAAATAATTTGGACAATAATTGACAGATTTTTAAATTTGTCAAAAATCGGTCTTTTTTCCTGACCCCTGACCTTATGTGAAAACTACGAAAATCTGAAAAGTACGAAAAAAATCATACCAATTTGTTTCACTTTTTTTGCCCTAGTTCATGCATTTCACATGTCTAGACGTGAAATAAAAAGTAATTTGGACAATATCTGACAGATTTTTAAATTTGTCAAAAATCGATCTTTTTTCCTGACCCCTGACCTTATGTGAAAACTACGAAAATCTGAAAAGTACAAAAAATAGGACCAATTTTTTTTCACTTTTTTTGCCCTAGTTCATGCATTTCACATGTCTAGATGTGAAATAAAAATAATTTGGACAATAATTGACAGATTTTTAAATTTGTCAAAAATCGGTCTTTTTTCCTGACCCCTGACCTAATGTGAAAACTACGAAAATCTGAAAAGTACGAAAAAAATCAGACCAATTTTTTTCACTTTTTTTGCCCTAGTTCATGCATTTCACATGTCTAGATGTGAAATAAAAATAATTTGGACAATAAATGACAGATTTTTAAATTTGTCAAAAATCTGTCTTTTTTCCTGACCCCTGACCTAATGTGAAAACTACGAAAATCTGAACAGTACGAAAAAAATCAGACCAATTTTTTTCACTTTTTTTGCCCTAGTTCATGCATTTCACATGTCTAGATGTGAAATAAAAATAATTTGGACAATAATTGACAGATTTTGAAATTTGTCAAAAATCGGTCTTTTTTCCTGACCCCTGACCTTATGTGAAAACTACGAAAATCTGAAAAGTACGAAAACATTTTTTTTTCCACTTTTTTGCCATAGTTCAGGCATTTCACATGTCTAGATATGAAATAAAAAATAATTTGGACAACATATGACAGATTTTTAAATTTGTTAAAAAATCTGCCTCTCATCATGACCGCGAAAACTGAGAAAATCTGAAAAGTACGAAAAAAATTAGACCAATTTTTTTCACTTTTTTTGCCCTAGTTCATGCATTTCACATGTCTAGACGTGAAATAAAAAGTAATTTGGACAATATCTGACAGATTTTTAAATTTGTCAAAAATCGGTCTTTTTTCCTGACCCCTGACCTTATTTGAAAACTACGAAAATCTGAAAAGTACGAAAAAAATCAGACCAATTTTTTTTCCACTTTTTTGCCATAGTTCAGGCATTTCACATGTCTAGACGTGAAATAAAAAGTAATTTGGACAATATCTGACAGATTTTTAAATTTGTCAAAAATCGGTCTATTTTCCTGACCCCTGACCTAATGTGAAAACTACGAAAATCTGAAAAGTACGAAAAAAATCATACCAATTTTTTTCACTTTTTTTGCCCTAGTTCATGCATTTCACATGTCTAGATGTGAAATAAAAATAATTTGGACAATAATTGACAGATTTTTAAATTTGTCAAAAATCGGTCTTTTTTCCTGACCCCTGACCTAATGTGAAAACTACGAAAATCTGAAAAGTACGAAAAAAATCAGACCAATTTTTTTCACTTTTTTTGCCCTTGTTCATGCATTTCACATGTCTAGATGTGAAATAAAAATAATTTGGACAATAATTGACAGATTTTGAAATTTGTCAAAAATCGGTCTTTTTTCCTGACCCCTGACCTTATGTGAAAACTACGAAAATCTGAAAAGTACGAAAAAAATCATACCAATTTTATTCACTTTTTTTGCCCTTGTTCATGCATTTCACATGTCTAGATGTGAAATAAAAATAATTTGGACAATAATTGACAGATTTTTAAATTTGTCAAAAATCGGTCTTTTTTCCTGACCCCTGACCTAATGTGAAAACTACGAAAATCTGAAAAGTACGAAAAAAATCAGACCAATTTTTTTCACTTTTTTTGCCCTAGTTCATGCATTTCACATGTCTAGATGTGAAATAAAAATAATTTGGACAATAAATGACAGATTTTTAAATTTGTCAAAAATCGGTCTTTTTTCCTGACCCCTGACCTAATGTGAAAACTACGTAAATCTGAACAGTACGAAAAAAATCAGACCAATTTTTTTCACTTTTTTTGCCCTAGTTCATGCATTTCACATGTCTAGATGTGAAATAAAAATAATTTGGACAATAATTGACAGATTTTGAAATTTGTCAAAAATCGGTCTTTTTTCCTGACCCCTGACCTTATGTGAAAACTACGAAAATCTGAAAAGTACGAAAAAAAATTTTTTTCCACTTTTTTGCCATAGTTCAGGCATTTCACATGTCTAGATATGAAATAAAAAATAATTTGGACAACATATGACAGATTTTTAAATTTGTTAAAAAATCTGCCTCTCATCATGACAGCGAAAACTGAGAAAATCTGAAAAGTACGAAAAAAATGAGACCAATTTTTTTCACTTTTTTTGCCCTAGTTCATGCATTTCACATGTCTAGACGTGAAATAAAAAGTAATTTGGACAATATCTGACAGATTTTTAAATTTGTCAAAAATCGGTCTTTTTTCCTGACCCCTGACCTTATTTGAAAACTACGAAAATCTGAAAAGTACGAAAAAAATCAGACCAATTTTTTTTCCACTTTTTTGCCATAGTTCAGGCATTTCACATGTCTAGACGTGAAATAAAAAGTAATTTGGACAATATCTGACAGATTTTTAAATTTGTCAAAAATCGATCTTTTTTCCTGACCCCTGACCTTATGTGAAAACTACGAAAATCTGAAAAGTACAAAAAATAGGACCAATTTTTTTTCACTTTTTTTGCCCTAGTTCATGCATTTCACATGTCTAGATGTGAAATAAAAATAATTTGGACAATAATTGACAGATTTTTAAATTTGTCAAAAATCGGTCTTTTTTCCTGACCCCTGACCTAATGTGAAAACTACGAAAATCTGAAAAGTACGAAAAAAATCAGACCAATTTTTTTCACTTTTTTTGCCCTAGTTCATGCATTTCACATGTCTAGATGTGAAATAAAAATAATTTGGACAATAAATGACAGATTTTTAAATTTGTCAAAAATCGGTCTTTTTTCCTGACCCCTGACCTAATGTGAAAACTACGAAAATCTGAACAGTACGAAAAAAATCAGACCAATTTTTTTCACTTTTTTTGCCCTAGTTCATGCATTTCACATGTCTAGATGTGAAATAAAAATAATTTGGACAATAATTGACAGATTTTGAAATTTGTCAAAAATCGGTCTTTTTTCCTGACCCCTGACCTTATGTGAAAACTACGAAAATCTGAAAAGTACGAAAAAATTTTTTTTTCCACTTTTTTGCCATAGTTCAGGCATTTCACATGTCTAGATATGAAATAAAAAATAATTTGGACAACATATGACAGATTTTTAAATTTGTTAAAAAATCTGCCTCTCATCATGACCGCGAAAACTGAGAAAATCTGAAAAGTACGAAAAAAATTAGACCAATTTTTTTCACTTTTTTTGCCCTAGTTCATGCATTTCACATGTCTAGACGTGAAATAAAAAGTAATTTGGACAATATCTGACAGATTTTTAAATTTGTCAAAAATCGGTCTTTTTTCCTGACCCCTGACCTTATTTGAAAACTACGAAAATCTGAAAAGTACGAAAAAAATCAGACCAATTTTTTTTCCACTTTTTTGCCATAGTTCAGGCATTTCACATGTCTAGACGTGAAATAAAAAGTAATTTGGACAATATCTGACAGATTTTTAAATTTGTCAAAAATCGGTCTATTTTCCTGACCCCTGACCTAATGTGAAAACTACGAAAATCTGAAAAGTACGAAAAAAATCATACCAATTTTTTTCACTTTTTTTGCCCTAGTTCATGCATTTCACATGTCTAGATGTGAAATAAAAATAATTTGGACAATAATTGACAGATTTTTAAATTTGTCAAAAATCGGTCTTTTTTCCTGACCCCTGACCTTATGTGAAAACTACGAAAATCTGAAAAGTACGAAAAAAATCATACCAATTTGTTTCACTTTTTTTGCCCTAGTTCATGCATTTCACATGTCTAGACGTGAAATAAAAAGTAATTTGGACAATATCTGACAGATTTTTAAATTTGTCAAAAATCGATCTTTTTTCCTGACCCCTGACCTTATGTGAAAACTACGAAAATCTGAAAAGTACAAAAAATAGGACCAATTTTTTTTCACTTTTTTTGCCCTAGTTCATGCATTTCACATGTCTAGATGTGAAATAAAAATAATTTGGACAATAATTGACAGATTTTTAAATTTGTCAAAAATCGGTCTTTTTTCCTGACCCCTGACCTAATGTGAAAACTACGAAAATCTGAAAAGTACGAAAAAAATCAGACCAATTTTTTTCACTTTTTTTGCCCTAGTTCATGCATTTCACATGTCTAGATGTGAAATAAAAATAATTTGGACAATAAATGACAGATTTTTAAATTTGTCAAAAATCTGTCTTTTTTCCTGACCCCTGACCTAATGTGAAAACTACGAAAATCTGAACAGTACGAAAAAAATCAGACCAATTTTTTTCACTTTTTTTGCCCTAGTTCATGCATTTCACATGTCTAGATGTGAAATAAAAATAATTTGGACAATAATTGACAGATTTTGAAATTTGTCAAAAATCGGTCTTTTTTCCTGACCCCTGACCTTATGTGAAAACTACGAAAATCTGAAAAGTACGAAAACATTTTTTTTTCCACTTTTTTGCCATAGTTCAGGCATTTCACATGTCTAGATATGAAATAAAAAATAATTTGGACAACATATGACAGATTTTTAAATTTGTTAAAAAATCTGCCTCTCATCATGACCGCGAAAACTGAGAAAATCTGAAAAGTACGAAAAAAATTAGACCAATTTTTTTCACTTTTTTTGCCCTAGTTCATGCATTTCACATGTCTAGACGTGAAATAAAAAGTAATTTGGACAATATCTGACAGATTTTTAAATTTGTCAAAAATCGGTCTTTTTTCCTGACCCCTGACCTTATTTGAAAACTACGAAAATCTGAAAAGTACGAAAAAAATCAGACCAATTTTTTTTCCACTTTTTTGCCATAGTTCAGGCATTTCACATGTCTAGACGTGAAATAAAAAGTAATTTGGACAATATCTGACAGATTTTTAAATTTGTCAAAAATCGGTCTATTTTCCTGACCCCTGACCTAATGTGAAAACTACGAAAATCTGAAAAGTACGAAAAAAATCATACCAATTTTTTTCACTTTTTTTGCCCTAGTTCATGCATTTCACATGTCTAGATGTGAAATAAAAATAATTTGGACAATAATTGACAGATTTTTAAATTTGTCAAAAATCGGTCTTTTTTCCTGACCCCTGACCTAATGTGAAAACTACGAAAATCTGAAAAGTACGAAAAAAATCAGACCAATTTTTTTCACTTTTTTTGCCCTTGTTCATGCATTTCACATGTCTAGATGTGAAATAAAAATAATTTGGACAATAATTGACAGATTTTGAAATTTGTCAAAAATCGGTCTTTTTTCCTGACCCCTGACCTTATGTGAAAACTACGAAAATCTGAAAAGTACGAAAAAAATCATACCAATTTTATTCACTTTTTTTGCCCTTGTTCATGCATTTCACATGTCTAGATGTGAAATAAAAATAATTTGGACAATAATTGACAGATTTTTAAATTTGTCAAAAATCGGTCTTTTTTCCTGACCCCTGACCTAATGTGAAAACTACGAAAATCTGAAAAGTACGAAAAAAATCAGACCAATTTTTTTCACTTTTTTTGCCCTAGTTCATGCATTTCACATGTCTAGATGTGAAATAAAAATAATTTGGACAATAAATGACAGATTTTTAAATTTGTCAAAAATCGGTCTTTTTTCCTGACCCCTGACCTAATGTGAAAACTACGTAAATCTGAACAGTACGAAAAAAATCAGACCAATTTTTTTCACTTTTTTTGCCCTAGTTCATGCATTTCACATGTCTAGATGTGAAATAAAAATAATTTGGACAATAATTGACAGATTTTGAAATTTGTCAAAAATCGGTCTTTTTTCCTGACCCCTGACCTTATGTGAAAACTACGAAAATCTGAAAAGTACGAAAAAAAATTTTTTTCCACTTTTTTGCCATAGTTCAGGCATTTCACATGTCTAGATATGAAATAAAAAATAATTTGGACAACATATGACAGATTTTTAAATTTGTTAAAAAATCTGCCTCTCATCATGACAGCGAAAACTGAGAAAATCTGAAAAGTACGAAAAAAATGAGACCAATTTTTTTCACTTTTTTTGCCCTAGTTCATGCATTTCACATGTCTAGACGTGAAATAAAAAGTAATTTGGACAATATCTGACAGATTTTTAAATTTGTCAAAAATCGGTCTTTTTTCCTGACCCCTGACCTTATTTGAAAACTACGAAAATCTGAAAAGTACGAAAAAAATCAGACCAATTTTTTTTCCACTTTTTTGCCATAGTTCAGGCATTTCACATGTCTAGACGTGAAATAAAAAGTAATTTGGACAATATCTGACAGATTTTTAAAATTGTCAAAAATCGGTCTATTTTCCTGACCCCTGACCTAATGTGAAAACTACGAAAATCTGAAAAGTACGAAAAAAATCATACCAATTTTTTTCACTTTTTTTGCCCTAGTTCATGCATTTCACATGTCTAGATGTGAAATAAAAATAATTTGGACAATAATTGACAGATTTTTAAATTTGTCAAAAATCGGTCTTTTTTCCTGACCCCTGACCTAATGTGAAAACTACGAAAATTTGAAAAGTACGAAAAAAATCAGACCAATTTTTTTCACTTTTTTTGCCCTTGTTCATGCATTTCACATGTCTAGATGTGAAATAAAAATAATTTGGACAATAATTGACAGATTTTTAAATTTGTCAAAAATCGGTCTTTTTTCCTGACCCCTGACCTAATGTGAAAACTACGAAAATCTGAACAGTACGAAAAAAATCAGACCAATTTTTTTCACTTTTTTTGCCCTAGTTCATGCATTTCACATGTCTAGATGTGAAATAAAAATAATTTGGACAATAATTGACAGATTTTGAAATTTGTCAAAAATCGGTCTTTTTTCCTGACCCCTGACCTTATGTGAAAACTACGAAAATCTGAAAAGTACGAAAAAACATTTTTTTCCACTTTTTTGCCATAGTTCAGGCATTTCACATGTCTAGATATGAAATAAAAAATAATTTGGACAACATATGACAGATTTTTAAATTTGTTAAAAAATCTGCCTCTCATCATGACCGCGAAAACTGAGAAAATCTGAAAAGTACGAAAAAAATGAGACCAATTTTTTTCACTTTTTTTGCCCTAGTTCATGCATTTCACATGTCTAGATGTGAAATAAAAATAATTTGGACAATAAATGACAGATTTTTAAATTTGTCAAAAATCGGTCTTTTTTCCTGACCCCTGACCTAATGTGAAAACTACGAAAATCTGAAAAGTACGAAAAAAATCAGACCAATTTTTTTCACTTTTTTTGCCCTAGTTCATGCATTTCACATGTCTAGATATGAAATAAAAAATAATTTGGACAACATATGACAGATTTTTAAATTTGTTAAAAAATCTGCCTCTCATCATGACCGCGAAAACTGAGAAAATCTGAAAAGTACGAAAAAAATCATACAAATTTTTTTCACTTTTTTTGCCCTAGTTCATGCATTTCACATGTCTAGTCGTGAAATAAAAAGTAATTTGGACAATATCTGACAGATTTTTAAATTTGTCAAAAATCTGTCTATTTTCCTGACCCCTGACCTAATGTGAAAACTACGAAAATCTGAAAAGTACGAAAAAAATCATACCAATTTTTTTCACTTTTTTTGCCCTAGTTCATGCATTTCACATGTCTAGATGTGAAATAAAAATAATTTGGACAATAAATGACAGATTTTTAAATTTGTCAAAAATCGGTCTTTTTTCCTGACCCCTGACCTAATGTGAAAACTACGAAAATCTGAACAGTACGAAAAAAATCAGACCAATTTTTTTCACTTTTTTTGCCCTAGTTCATGCATTTCACATGTCTAGATGTGAAATAAAAATAATTTGGACAATAATTGACAGATTTTGAAATTTGTCAAAAATCGGTCTTTTTTCCTGACCCCTGACCTTATGTGAAAACTACGAAAATCTGAAAAGTACGAAAAAAATCAGACCAATTTTTTTTCCACTTTTTTGCCATAGTTCAGGCATTTCACATGTCTAGATATGAAATAAAAAATAATTTGGACAACATATGACAGATTTTTAAATTTGTTAAAAAATCTGCCTCTCATCATGACCGCGAAAACTGAGAAAATCTGAAAAGTACGAAAAAAATCATACAAATTTTTTTCACTTTTTTTGCCCTAGTTCATGCATTTCACATGTCTAGTCGTGAAATAAAAAGTAATTTGGACAATATCTGACAGATTTTTAAATTTGTCAAAAATCTGTCTATTTTCCTGACCCCTGACCTAATGTGAAAACTACGAAAATCTGAAAAGTACGAAAAAAATCATACCAATTTTTTTCACTTTTTTTGCCCTAGTTCATGCATTTCACATGTCTAGATGTGAAATAAAAATAATTTGGACAATAATTGACAGATTTTGAAATTTGTCAAAAATCTGTCTTTTTTCCTGACCCCTGACCTAATGTGAAAACTACGAAAATCTGAACAGTACGAAAAAAATCAGACCAATTCTTTTCACTTTTTTTGCCCTAGTTCATGCATTTCACATGTCTAGATGTGAAATAAAAATAATTTGGACAATAATTGACAGATTTTGAAATTTGTCAAAAATCGGTCTTTTTTCCTGACCCCTGACCTTATGTGAAAACTACGAAAATCTGAAAAGTACGAAAAAAATCAGACCAATTTTTTTTCCACTTTTTTGCCATAGTTCAGGCATTTCACATGTCTAGATATGAAATAAAAAATAATTTGGACAACATATGACAGATTTTTAAATTTGTTAAAAAATCTGCCTCTCATCATGACCGCGAAAACTGAGAAAATCTGAAAAGTATGAAAAAAATGAGACCAATTTTTTTCACTTTTTTTGCCCTAGTTCATGCATTTCACATGTCTAGACGTGAAATAAAAAGTAATTTGGACAATATCTGACAGATTTTTAAATTTGTCAAAAATCGGTCTTTTTTCCTGACCCCTGACCTTATTTGAAAACTACGAAAATCTGAAAAGTACGAAAAAAATCAGACCAATTTTTTTTCCACTTTTTTGCCATAGTTCAGGCATTTCACATGTCTAGACGTGAAATAAAAAGTAATTTGGACAATATCTGACAGATTTTTAAAATTGTCAAAAATCGGTCTATTTTCCTGACCCCTGACCTAATGTGAAAACTACGAAAATCTGAAAAGTACGAAAAAAATCATACCAATTTTTTTCACTTTTTTTGCCCTAGTTCATGCATTTCACATGTCTAGATGTGAAATAAAAATAATTTGGACAATAATTGACAGATTTTTAAATTTGTCAAAAATCGGTCTTTTTTCCTGACCCCTGACCTAATGTGAAAACTACGAAAATCTGAAAAGTACGAAAAAAATCAGACCAATTTTTTTCACTTTTTTTGCCCTTGTTCATGCATTTCACATGTCTAGATGTGAAATAAAAATAATTTGGACAATAATTGACAGATTTTGAAATTTGTCAAAAATCGGTCTTTTTTCCTGACCCCTGACCTTATGTGAAAACTACGAAAATCTGAAAAGTACGAAAAAAATCATACCAATTTTATTCACTTTTTTTGCCCTAGTTCATGCATTTCACATGTCTAGATGTGAAATAAAAATAATTTGGACAATAAATGACAGATTTTTAAATTTGTCAAAAATCGGTCTTTTTTCCTGACCCCTGACCTAATGTGAAAACTACGAAAATCTGAAAAGTACGAAAAAAATCAGACCAATTTTTTTCACTTTTTTTGCCCTAGTTCATGCATTTCACATGTCTAGATATGAAATAAAAAATAATTTGGACAACATATGACAGATTTTTAAATTTGTTAAAAAATCTGCCTCTCATCATGACCGCGAAAACTGAGAAAATCTGAAAAGTACGAAAAAAATCATACAAATTTTTTTCACTTTTTTTGCCCTAGTTCATGCATTTCACATGTCTAGTCGTGAAATAAAAAGTAATTTGGACAATATCTGACAGATTTTTAAATTTGTCAAAAATCTGTCTATTTTCCTGACCCCTGACCTAATGTGAAAACTACGAAAATCTGAAAAGTACGAAAAAAATCATACCAATTTTTTTCACTTTTTTTGCCCTAGTTCATGCATTTCACATGTCTAGATGTGAAATAAAAATAATTTGGACAATAAATGACAGATTTTGAAATTTGTCAAAAATCTGTCTTTTTTCCTGACCCCTGACCTAATGTGAAAACTACGAAAATCTGAACAGTACGAAAAAAATCAGACCAATTTTTTTCACTTTTTTTGCCCTAGTTCATGCATTTCACATGTCTAGATGTGAAATAAAAATAATTTGGACAATAATTGACAGATTTTGAAATTTGTCAAAAATCGGTCTTTTTTCCTGACCCCTGACCTTATGTGAAAACTACGAAAATCTGAAAAGTACGAAAAAAATCAGACCAATTTTTTTTCCACTTTTTTGCCATAGTTCAGGCATTTCACATGTCTAGATATGAAATAAAAAATAATTTGGACAACATATGACAGATTTTTAAATTTGTTAAAAAATCTGCCTCTCATCATGACCGCGAAAACTGAGAAAATCTGAAAAGTACGAAAAAAATCATACAAATTTTTTTCACTTTTTTTGCCCTAGTTCATGCATTTCACATGTCTAGTCGTGAAATAAAAAGTAATTTGGACAATATCTGACAGATTTTTAAATTTGTCAAAAATCTGTCTATTTTCCTGACCCCTGACTTTATGTGAAAACTACGAAAATCTGAAAAGTACAAAAAATAGGACCAATTTTTTTTCACTTTTTTTGCCCTAGTTCATGCATTTCACATGTCTAGATGTGAAATAAAAATAATTTGGACAATAATTGACAGATTTTGAAATTTCTCAAAAATCAGTCTATTTTCCTGACCCCTGACCTAATGTGAAAACTACGAAAATCTGAAAAGTACGAAAAAAATCATACCAATTTGTTTCACTTTTTTTGCCCTAGTTCATGCATTTCACATGTCTAGACGTGAAATAAAAAGTAATTTGGACAATATCTGACAGATTTTTAAATTTGTCAAAAATCGATCTTTTTTCCTGACCCCTGACCTTATGTAAAAACTACGAAAATCTGAAAAGTACAAAAAATAGGACCAATTTTTTTCACTTTTTTTGCCCTAGTTCATGCATTTCACATGTCTAGATATGAAATAAAAAATAATTTGGACAACATATGACAGATTTTTAAATTTGTTAAAAAATCTGCCTCTCATCATGACCGCGAAAACTGAGAAAATCTGAAAAGTACGAAAAAAATCATACAAATTTTTTTCACTTTTTTTGCCCTAGTTCATGCATTTCACATGTCTAGTCGTGAAATAAAAATTAATTTGGACAATATCTGACAGATTTTTAAATTTGTCAAAAATCTGTCTATTTTCCTGACCCCTGACCTAATGTGAAAACTACGAAAATCTGAAAAGTACGAAAAAAATCATACCAATTTTTTTCACTTTTTTTGCCCTAGTTCATGCATTTCACATGTCTAGATGTGAAATAAAAATAATTTGGACAATAAATGACAGATTTTTAAATTTGTCAAAAATCGGTCTTTTTTCCTGACCCCTGACCTAATGTGAAAACTACGAAAATCTGAACAGTACGAAAAAAATCAGACCAATTTTTTTCACTTTTTTTGCCCTAGTTCATGCATTTCACATGTCTAGATGTGAAATAAAAATAATTTGGACAATAATTGACAGATTTTGAAATTTGTCAAAAATCGGTCTTTTTTCCTGACCCCTGACCTTATGTGAAAACTACGAAAATCTGAAAAGTACGAAAAAAATCAGACCAATTTTTTTTCCACTTTTTTGCCATAGTTCAGGCATTTCACATGTCTAGATATGAAATAAAAAATAATTTGGACAACATATGACAGATTTTTAAATTTGTTAAAAAATCTGCCTCTCATCATGACCGCGAAAACTGAGAAAATCTGAAAAGTACGAAAAAAATCATACAAATTTTTTTCACTTTTTTTGCCCTAGTTCATGCATTTCACATGTCTAGTCGTGAAATAAAAAGTAATTTGGACAATATCTGACAGATTTTTAAATTTGTCAAAAATCTGTCTATTTTCCTGACCCCTGACCTAATGTGAAAACTACGAAAATCTGAAAAGTACGAAAAAAATCATACCAATTTTTTTCACTTTTTTTGCCCTAGTTCATGCATTTCACATGTCTAGATGTGAAATAAAAATAATTTGGACAATAATTGACAGATTTTGAAATTTGTCAAAAATCGGTCTTTTTTCCTGACCCCTGACCTTATGTGAAAACTACGAAAATCTGAAAAGTACGAAAAAAATCAGACCAATTTTTTTTCCACTTTTTTGCCATAGTTCAGGCATTTCACATGTCTAGATATGAAATAAAAAATAATTTGGACAACATATGACAGATTTTTAAATTTGTTAAAAAATCTGCCTCTCATCATGACCGCGAAAACTGAGAAAATCTGAAAAGTACGAAAAAAATCATACAAATTTTTTTCACTTTTTTTGCCCTAGTTCATGCATTTCACATGTCTAGTCGTGAAATAAAAAGTAATTTGGACAATATCTGACAGATTTTTAAATTTGTCAAAAATCTGTCTATTTTCCTGACCCCTGACCTAATGTGAAAACTACGAAAATCTGAAAAGTACGAAAAAAATCATACCAATTTTTTTCACTTTTTTTGCCCTAGTTCATGCATTTCACATGTCTAGATGTGAAATAAAAATAATTTGGACAATAAATGACAGATTTTTAAATTTGTCAAAAATCGGTCTTTTTTCCTGACCCCTGACCTAATGTGAAAACTACGAAAATCTGAACAGTACGAAAAAAATCAGACCAATTTTTTTCACTTTTTTTGCCCTAGTTCATGCATTTCACATGTCTAGATGTGAAATAAAAATAATTTGGACAATAATTGACAGATTTTGAAATTTGTCAAAAATCGGTCTTTTTTCCTGACCCCTGACCTTATGTGAAAACTACGAAAATCTGAAAAGTACCAAAAAAATCAGACCAATTTTTTTTCCACTTTTTTGCCATAGTTCAGGCATTTCACATGTCTAGATATGAAATAAAAAATAATTTGGACAACATATGACAGATTTTTAAATTTGTTAAAAAATCTGCCTCTCATCATGACCGCGAAAACTGAGAAAATCTGAAAAGTACGAAAAAAATCATACAAATTTTTTTCACTTTTTTTGCCCTAGTTCATGCATTTCACATGTCTAGTCGTGAAATAAAAAGTAATTTGGACAATATCTGACAGATTTTTAAATTTGTCAAAAATCTGTCTATTTTCCTGACCCCTGACCTAATGTGAAAACTACGAAAATCTGAAAAGTACGAAAAAAATCAGACCAATTTGTTTCACTTTTTTTGCCATAGTTCATGCATTTCACATGTCTAGACGTGAAATAAAAAGTAATTTGGACAATATCTGACAGATTTTTAAATTTGTCAAAAATCGATCTTTTTTCCTGACCCCTGACCTTATGTAAAAACTACGAAAATCTGAAAAGTACAAAAAATAGGACCAATTTTTTTTCACTTTTTTTGCCCTAGTTCATGCATTTCACATGTCTAGATGTGAAATAAAAATAATTTGGACAATAATTGACAGATTTTTAAATTTGTCAAAAATCGGTCTTTTTTCCTGACCCCTGACCTAATGTGAAAACTACGAAAATCTGAAAAGTACGAAAAAAATCAGACCAATTTTTTTCACTTTTTTTGCCCTAGTTCATGCATTTCACATGTCTAGATGTGAAATAAAAATAATTTGGACAATAATTGACAGATTTTGAAATTTGTCAAAAATCGGTCTTTTTTCCTGACCCCTGACCTTATGTGAAAACTACGAAAATCTGAAAAGTACCAAAAAAATCAGACCAATTTTTTTTCCACTTTTTTGCCATAGTTCAGGCATTTCACATGTCTAGATATGAAATAAAAAATAATTTGGACAACATATGACAGATTTTTAAATTTGTTAAAAAATCTGCCTCTCATCATGACCGCGAAAACTGAGAAAATCTGAAAAGTACGAAAAAAATCATACCAATTTTTTTCACTTTTTTTGCCCTAGTTCATGCATTTCACATGTCTAGTCGTGAAATAAAAATAATTTGGACAATAAATGACAGATTTTTAAATTTGTCAAAAATCGATCTTTTTTCCTGACCCCTGACCTTATGTGAAAACTACGAAAATCTGAAAAGTACAAAAAATCAGACCAATTTTTTTTCACTTTTTTTGCCCTAGTTCATGCATTTCACATGTCTAGATGTGAAATAAAAATAATTTGGACAATAATTAACAGATTTTGAAATTTGTCAAAAATCGGTCTTTTTTCCTGACCCCTGACCTTATGTAAAAACTACGAAAATCTGAAAAGTACAAAAAATAGGACCAATTTTTTTTCACTTTTTTTGCCCTAGTTCATGCATTTCACATGTCTAGATGTGAAATAAAAATAATTTGGACAATAATTGACAGATTTTTAAATTTGTCAAAAATCGGTCTTTTTTCCTGACCCCTGACCTAATGTGAAAACTACGAAAATCTGAACAGTACGAAAAAAATCAGACCAATTTTTTTCACTTTTTTTGCCCTAGTTCATGCATTTCACATGTCTAGATGTGAAATAAAAATAATTTGGACAATAATTGACAGATTTTGAAATTTGTCAAAAATCGGTCTTTTTTCCTGACCCCTGACCTTATGTGAAAACTACGAAAATCTGAAAAGTACGAAAAAAATCAGACCAATTTTTTTTCCACTTTTTTGCCATAGTTCAGGCATTTCACATGTCTAGATATGAAATAAAAAATAATTTGGACAACATATGACAGATTTTTAAATTTGTTAAAAAATCTGCCTCTCATCATGACCGCGAAAACTGAGAAAATCTGAAAAGTACGAAAAAAATCATACAAATTTTTTTCACTTTTTTTGCCCTAGTTCATGCATTTCACATGTCTAGTCGTGAAATAAAAAGTAATTTGGACAATATCTGACAGATTTTTAAATTTGTCAAAAATCTGTCTATTTTCCTGACCCCTGACCTAATGTGAAAACTACGAAAATCTGAAAAGTACGAAAAAAATCATACCAATTTTTTTCACTTTTTTTGCCCTAGTTCATGCATTTCACATGTCTAGATGTGAAATAAAAATAATTTGGACAATAAATGACAGATTTTTAAATTTGTCAAAAATCGGTCTTTTTTCCTGACCCCTGACCTAATGTGAAAACTACGAAAATCTGAACAGTACGAAAAAAATCAGACCAATTTTTTTCACTTTTTTTGCCCTAGTTCATGCATTTCACATGTCTAGATGTGAAATAAAAATAATTTGGACAATAATTGACAGATTTTGAAATTTGTCAAAAATCGGTCTTTTTTCCTGACCCCTGACCTTATGTGAAAACTACGAAAATCTGAAAAGTACGAAAAAAATCAGACCAATTTTTTTTCCACTTTTTTGCCATAGTTCAGGCATTTCACATGTCTAGATATGAAATAAAAAATAATTTGGACAACATATGACAGATTTTTAAATTTGTTAAAAAATCTGCCTCTCATCATGACCGCGAAAACTGAGAAAATCTGAAAAGTACGAAAAAAATCATACAAATTTTTTTCACTTTTTTTGCCCTAGTTCATGCATTTCACATGTCTAGTCGTGAAATAAAAAGTAATTTGGACAATATCTGACAGATTTTTAAATTTGTCAAAAATCTGTCTATTTTCCTGACCCCTGACCTAATGTGAAAACTACGAAAATCTGAAAAGTACGAAAAAAATCATACCAATTTTTTTCACTTTTTTTGCCCTAGTTCATGCATTTCACATGTCTAGATGTGAAATAAAAATAATTTGGACAATAATTGACAGATTTTGAAATTTGTCAAAAATCGGTCTTTTTTCCTGACCCCTGACCTTATGTGAAAACTACGAAAATCTGAAAATTACGAAAAAAATCAGACCAATTTTTTTTCCACTTTTTTGCCATAGTTCAGGCATTTCACATGTCTAGATATGAAATAAAAAATAATTTGGACAACATATGACAGATTTTTAAATTTGTTAAAAAATCTGCCTCTCATCATGACCGCGAAAACTGAGAAAATCTGAAAAGTACGAAAAAAATCATACAAATTTTTTTCACTTTTTTTGCCCTAGTTCATGCATTTCACATGTCTAGTCGTGAAATAAAAAGTAATTTGGACAATATCTGACAGATTTTTAAATTTGTCAAAAATCTGTCTATTTTCCTGACCCCTGACCTAATGTGAAAACTACGAAAATCTGAAAAGTACGAAAAAAATCATACCAATTTTTTTCACTTTTTTTGCCCTAGTTCATGCATTTCACATGTCTAGATGTGAAATAAAAATAATTTGGACAATAAATGACAGATTTTTAAATTTGTCAAAAATCTGTCTTTTTTCCTGACCCCTGACCTAATGTGAAAACTACGAAAATCTGAAAAGTACGAAAAAAATCAGACCAATTTGTTTCACTTTTTTTGCCATAGTTCATGCATTTCACATGTCTAGACGTGAAATAAAAAGTAATTTGGACAATATCTGACAGATTTTTAAATTTGTCAAAAATCGGTCTTTTTTCCTGACCCCTGACCTAATGTGAAAACTACGAAAATCTGAAAAGTACGAAAAAAATCAGACCAATTTTTTTCACTTTTTTTGCCCTAGTTCATGCATTTCACATGTCTAGATGTGAAATAAAAATAATTTGGACAATAATTGACAGATTTTGAAATTTGTCAAAAATCGGTCTTTTTTCCTGACCCCTGACCTTATGTGAAAACTACGAAAATCTGAAAAGTACCAAAAAAATCAGACCAATTTTTTTTCCACTTTTTTGCCATAGTTCAGGCATTTCACATGTCTAGATATGAAATAAAAAATAATTTGGACAACATATGACAGATTTTTAAATTTGTTAAAAAATCTGCCTCTCATCATGACCGCGAAAACTGAGAAAATCTGAAAAGTACGAAAAAAATCATACCAATTTTTTTCACTTTTTTTGCCCTAGTTCATGCATTTCACATGTCTAGTCGTGAAATAAAAATAATTTGGACAATAAATGACAGATTTTTAAATTTGTCAAAAATCGATCTTTTTTCCTGACCCCTGACCTTATGTGAAAACTACGAAAATCTGAAAAGTACAAAAAATCAGACCAATTTTTTTTCACTTTTTTTGCCCTAGTTCATGCATTTCACATGTCTAGATGTGAAATAAAAATAATTTGGACAATAATTAACAGATTTTGAAATTTGTCAAAAATCGGTCTTTTTTCCTGACCCCTGACCTTATGTAAAAACTACGAAAATCTGAAAAGTACAAAAAATAGGACCAATTTTTTTTCACTTTTTTTGCCCTAGTTCATGCATTTCACATGTCTAGATGTGAAATAAAAATAATTTGGACAATAATTGACAGATTTTTAAATTTGTCAAAAATCGGTCTTTTTTCCTGACCCCTGACCTAATGTGAAAACTACGAAAATCTGAACAGTACGAAAAAAATCAGACCAATTTTTTTCACTTTTTTTGCCCTAGTTCATGCATTTCACATGTCTAGATGTGAAATAAAAATAATTTGGACAATAATTGACAGATTTTGAAATTTGTCAAAAATCGGTCTTTTTTCCTGACCCCTGACCTTATGTGAAAACTACGAAAATCTGAAAAGTACGAAAAAAATCAGACCAATTTTTTTTCCACTTTTTTGCCATAGTTCAGGCATTTCACATGTCTAGATATGAAATAAAAAATAATTTGGACAACATATGACAGATTTTTAAATTTGTTAAAAAATCTGCCTCTCATCATGACCGCGAAAACTGAGAAAATCTGAAAAGTACGAAAAAAATCATACAAATTTTTTTCACTTTTTTTGCCCTAGTTCATGCATTTCACATGTCTAGTCGTGAAATAAAAAGTAATTTGGACAATATCTGACAGATTTTTAAATTTGTCAAAAATCTGTCTATTTTCCTGACCCCTGACCTAATGTGAAAACTACGAAAATCTGAAAAGTACGAAAAAAATCATACCAATTTTTTTCACTTTTTTTGCCCTAGTTCATGCATTTCACATGTCTAGATGTGAAATAAAAATAATTTGGACAATAAATGACAGATTTTTAAATTTGTCAAAAATCGGTCTTTTTTCCTGACCCCTGACCTAATGTGAAAACTACGAAAATCTGAACAGTACGAAAAAAATCAGACCAATTTTTTTCACTTTTTTTGCCCTAGTTCATGCATTTCACATGTCTAGATGTGAAATAAAAATAATTTGGACAATAATTGACAGATTTTGAAATTTGTCAAAAATCGGTCTTTTTTCCTGACCCCTGACCTTATGTGAAAACTACGAAAATCTGAAAAGTACGAAAAAAATCAGACCAATTTTTTTTCCACTTTTTTGCCATAGTTCAGGCATTTCACATGTCTAGATATGAAATAAAAAATAATTTGGACAACATATGACAGATTTTTAAATTTGTTAAAAAATCTGCCTCTCATCATGACCGCGAAAACTGAGAAAATCTGAAAAGTACGAAAAAAATCATACAAATTTTTTTCACTTTTTTTGCCCTAGTTCATGCATTTCACATGTCTAGTCGTGAAATAAAAAGTAATTTGGACAATATCTGACAGATTTTTAAATTTGTCAAAAATCTGTCTATTTTCCTGACCCCTGACCTAATGTGAAAACTACGAAAATCTGAAAAGTACGAAAAAAATCAGACCAATTTGTTTCACTTTTTTTGCCATAGTTCATGCATTTCACATGTCTAGACGTGAAATAAAAAGTAATTTGGACAATATCTGACAGATTTTTAAATTTGTCAAAAATCGATCTTTTTTCCTGACCCCTGACCTTATGTAAAAACTACGAAAATCTGAAAAGTACAAAAAATAGGACCAATTTTTTTTCACTTTTTTTGCCCTAGTTCATGCATTTCACATGTCTAGATGTGAAATAAAAATAATTTGGACAATAATTGACAGATTTTTAAATTTGTCAAAAATCGGTCTTTTTTCCTGACCCCTGACCTAATGTGAAAACTACGAAAATCTGAAAAGTACGAAAAAAATCAGACCAATTTTTTTCACTTTTTTTGCCCTAGTTCATGCATTTCACATGTCTAGATGTGAAATAAAAATAATTTGGACAATAATTGACAGATTTTGAAATTTGTCAAAAATCGGTCTTTTTTCCTGACCCCTGACCTTATGTGAAAACTACGAAAATCTGAAAAGTACGAAAAAAATCAGACCAATTTTTTTTCCACTTTTTTGCCATAGTTCAGGCATTTCACATGTCTAGATATGAAATAAAAAATAATTTGGACAACATATGACAGATTTTTAAATTTGTTAAAAAATCTGCCTCTCATCATGACCGCGAAAACTGAGAAAATCTGAAAAGTACGAAAAAAATCATACCAATTTTTTTCACTTTTTTTGCCCTAGTTCATGCATTTCACATGTCTAGTCGTGAAATAAAAATAATTTGGACAATAAATGACAGATTTTTAAATTTGTCAAAAATCGGTCTTTTTTCCTGACCCCTGACCTAATGTGAAAACTACGAAAATCTGAAAAGTACGAAAAAAATCAGACCAATTTTTTTCACTTTTTTTGCCCTAGTTCATGCATTTCACATGTCTAGTCGTGAAATAAAAATAATTTGGACAATAAATGACAGATTTTTAAATTTGTCAAAAATCGGTCTTTTTTCCTGACCCCTGACCTAATGTGAAAACTACGAAAATCTGAAAAGTCCGAAAAAAATCAGACCAATTTTTTTTCCACTTTTTTGCCATAGTTCAGGCATTTCACATGTCTAGATATGAAATAAAAAATAATTTGGACAACATATGACAGATTTTTAAATTTGTTAAAAAATCTGCCTCTCATCATGACCGCGAAAACTGAGAAAATCTGAAAAGTACGAAAAAAATCATACCAATTTTTTTCACTTTTTTTGCCCTAGTTCATGCATTTCACATGTCTAGTCGTGAAATAAAAATAATTTGGACAATAAATGACAGATTTTTAAATTTGTCAAAAATCGATCTTTTTTCCTGACCCCTGACCTTATGTGAAAACTACGAAAATCTGAAAAGTACAAAAAAATCAGACCAATTTTTTTTCACTTTTTTTGCCCTAGTTCATGCATTTCACATGTCTAGATGTGAAATAAAAATAATTTGGACAATAATTGACAGATTTTGAAATTTGTCAAAAATCGGTCTTTTTTCCTGACCCCTGACCTTATGTGAAAACTACGAAAATCTGAAAAGTACGAAAAAAATCAGACCAATTTTTTTTCCACTTTTTTGCCATAGTTCAGGCATTTCACATGTCTAGATATGAAATAAAAAATAATTTGGACAACATATGACAGATTTTTAAATTTGTTAAAAAATCTGCCTCTCATCATGACCGCGAAAACTGAGAAAATCTGAAAAGTACGAAAAAAATCATACAAATTTTTTTCACTTTTTTTGCCCTAGTTCATGCATTTCACATGTCTAGTCGTGAAATAAAAAGTAATTTGGACAATATCTGACAGATTTTTAAATTTGTCAAAAATCGATCTTTTTTCCTGACCCCTGACCTTATGTGAAAACTACGAAAATCTGAAAAGTACAAAAAATAGGACCAATTTTTTTTCACTTTTTTTGCCCTAGTTCATGCATTTCACATGTCCAGATGTGAAATAAAAATAATTTGGACAATAATTGACAGATTTTGAAATTTGTCAAAAATCAGTCTATTTTCCTGACCCCTGACCTAATGTGAAAACTACGAAAATCTGAAAAGTACGAAAAAAATCATACCAATTTGTTTCACTTTTTTTGCCCTAGTTCATGCATTTCACATGTCTAGACGTGAAATAAAAAGTAATTTGGACAATATCTGACAGATTTTTAAATTTGTCAAAAATCGATCTTTTTTCCTGACCCCTGACCTTATGTGAAAACTACGAAAATCTGAAAAGTACAAAAAATCAGACCAATTTTTTTTCCACTTTTTTGCCATAGTTCAGGCATTTCACATGTCTAGATATGAAATAAAAAATAATTTGGACAACATATGACAGATTTTTAAATTTGTTAAAAAATCTGCCTCTCATCATGACCGCGAAAACTGAGAAAATCTGAAAAGTACGAAAAAAATCATACCAATTTTTTTCACTTTTTTTGCCCTAGTTCATGCATTTCACATGTCTAGTCGTGAAATAAAAATAATTTGGACAATAAATGACAGATTTTTAAATTTGTCAAAAATCGGTCTTTTTTCCTGACCCCTGACCTAATGTGAAAACTACGAAAATCTGAAAAGTACGAAAAAAATCAGACCAATTTTTTTCACTTTTTTTGCCCTAGTTCATGCATTTCACATGTCTAGTCGTGAAATAAAAATAATTTGGACAATAAATGACAGATTTTTAAATTTGTCAAAAATCGGTCTTTTTTCCTGACCCCTGACCTAATGTGAAAACTACGAAAATCTGAAAAGTACGAAAAAAATCAGACCAATTTTTTTTCCACTTTTTTGCCATAGTTCAGGCATTTCACATGTCTAGATATGAAATAAAAAATTAATTTGGACAACATATGACAGATTTTTAAATTTGTTAAAAAATCTGCCTCTCATCATGACCGCGAAAACTGAGATAATCTGAAAAGTACGAAAAAAATCATACCAATTTTTTTCACTTTTTTTGCCCTAGTTCATGCATTTCACATGTCTAGTCGTGAAATAAAAAGTAATTTGGACAATATCTGACAGATTTTTAAATTTGTCAAAAATCGATCTTTTTTCCTGACCCCTGACCTTATGTGAAAAGTACGAAAATCTGAAAAGTACAAAAAATAGGACCAATTTTTTTTCACTTTTTTTGCCCTAGTTCATGCATTTCACATGTCTAGATGTGAAATAAAAATAATTTGGACAATAATTGACAGATTTTGAAATTTGTCAAAAATCGGTCTTTTTTCCTGACCCCTGACCTTATGTGAAAACTACGAAAATCTGAAAAGTACGAAAAAAATCAGACCAATTTTTTTTCCACTTTTTTGCCATAGTTCAGGCATTTCACATGTCTAGATATGAAATAAAAAATAATTTGGACAACATATGACAGATTTTTAAATTTGTTAAAAAATCTGCCTCTCATCATGACCGCGAAAACTGAGAAAATCTGAAAAGTACGAAAAAAATCATACCAATTTTTTTCACTTTTTTTGCCCTAGTTCATGCATTTCACATGTCTAGTCGTGAAATAAAAAGTAATTTGGACAATATCTGACAGATTTTTAAATTTGTCAAAAATCGATCTTTTTTCCTGACCCCTGACCTTATGTGAAAACTACGAAAATCTGAAAAGTACAAAAAATAGGACCAATTTTTTTTCACTTTTTTTGCCCTAGTTCATGCATTTCACATGTCCAGATGTGAAATAAAAATAATTTGGACAATAATTGACAGATTTTGAAATTTGTCAAAAATCAGTCTATTTTCCTGACCCCTGACCTAATGTGAAAACTACGAAAATCTGAAAAGTACGAAAAAAATCATACCAATTTGTTTCACTTTTTTTGCCCTAGTTCATGCATTTCACATGTCTAGACGTGAAATAAAAAGTAATTTGGACAATAATTGACAGATTTTGAAATTTGTCAAAAATCTGTCTTTTTTCCTGACCCCTGACCTTATGTGAAAACTACGAAAATCTGAAAAGTACGAAAAAAATCAGACCAATTTTTTTTCCACTTTTTTGCCATAGTTCAGGCATTTCACATGTCTAGATATGAAATAAAAAATAATTTGGACAACATATGACAGATTTTTAAATTTGTTAAAAAATCTGCCTCTCATCATGACCGCGAAAACTGAGAAAATCTGAAAAGTACGAAAAAAATCATACCAATTTTTTTCACTTTTTTTGCCCTAGTTCATGCATTTCACATGTCTAGTCGTGAAATAAAAAGTAATTTGGACAATATCTGACAGATTTTTAAATTTGTCAAAAATCGATCTTTTTTCCTGACCCCTGACCTTATGTGAAAACTACGAAAATCTGAAAAGTACAAAAAATAGGACCAATTTTTTTTCACTTTTTTTGCCCTAGTTCATGCATTTCACATGTCCAGATGTGAAATAAAAATAATTTGGACAATAATTGACAGATTTTGAAATTTGTCAAAAATCAGTCTATTTTCCTGACCCCTGACCTAATGTGAAAACTACGAAAATCTGAAAAGTACGAAAAAAATCATACCAATTTGTTTCACTTTTTTTGCCCTAGTTCATGCATTTCACATGTCTAGACGTGAAATAAAAAGTAATTTGGACAATATCTGACAGATTTTTAAATTTGTCAAAAATCGATCTTTTTTCCTGACCCCTGACCTTATGTGAAAACTACGAAAATCTGAAAAGTACAAAAAATCAGACCAATTTTTTTTCCACTTTTTTGCCATAGTTCAGGCATTTCACATGTCTAGATATGAAATAAAAAATAATTTGGACAACATATGACAGATTTTTAAATTTGTTAAAAAATCTGCCTCTCATCATGACCGCGAAAACTGAGAAAATCTGAAAAGTACGAAAAAAATCATACCAATTTTTTTCACTTTTTTTGCCCTAGTTCATGCATTTCACATGTCTAGTCGTGAAATAAAAATAATTTGGACAATAAATGACAGATTTTTAAATTTGTCAAAAATCGGTCTTTTTTCCTGACCCCTGACCTAATGTGAAAACTACGAAAATCTGAAAAGTACGAAAAAAATCAGACCAATTTTTTTCACTTTTTATGCCCTAGTTCATGCATTTCACATGTCTAGTCGTGAAATAAAAATAATTTGGACAACATATGACAGATTTTTAAATTTGTTAAAAAATCTGCCTCTCATCATGACCGCGAAAACTGAGAAAATCTGAAAAGTACGAAAAAAATCATACAAATTTTTTTCACTTTTTTTGCCCTAGTTCATGCATTTCACATGTCTAGTCGTGAAATAAAAAGTAATTTGGACAATATCTGACAGATTTTTAAATTTGTCAAAAATCTGTCTATTTTCCTGACCCCTGACCTAATGTGAAAACTACGAAAATCTGAAAAGTACGAAAAAAATCATACCAATTTTTTTCACTTTTTTTGCCCTAGTTCATGCATTTCACATGTCTAGATGTGAAATAAAAATAATTTGGACAATAAATGACAGATTTTTAAATTTGTCAAAAATCGGTCTTTTTTCCTGACCCCTGACCTAATGTGAAAACTACGAAAATCTGAAAAGTACGAAAAAAATCAGACCTATGTTTTTCACTTTTTTTGCCCTAGTTCATGCATTTCACATGTCTAGATGTGAAATAAAAATAATTTGGACAATAATTGACAGATTTTGAAATTTGTCAAAAATCGGTCTTTTTTCCTGACCCCTGACCTTATGTGAAAACTACGAAAATCTGAAAAGTACAAAAAATAGGACCAATTTTTTTTCACTTTTTTTGCCCTAGTTCATGCATTTCACATGTCTAGATGTGAAATAAAAATAAATTGGACAATAATTGACAGATTTTGAAATTTCTCAAAAATCAGTCTATTTTCCTGACCCCTGACCTAATGTGAAAACTACGAAAATCTGAAAAGTACGAAAAAAATCATACCAATTTGTTTCACTTTTTTTGCCCTAGTTCATGCATTTCACATGTCTAGACGTGAAATAAAAAGTAATTTGGACAATATCTGACAGATTTTTAAATTTGTCAAAAATCGATCTTTTTTCCTGACCCCTGACCTTATGTGAAAACTACGAAAATCTGAAAAGTACAAAAAATCAGACCAATTTTTTTTCCACTTTTTTGCCATAGTTCAGGCATTTCACATGTCTAGATATGAAATAAAAAATAATTTGGACAACATATGACAGATTTTTAAATTTGTTAAAAAATCTGCCTCTCATCATGACCGCGAAAACTGAGAAAATCTGAAAAGTACGAAAAAAATCATACCAATTTTTTTCACTTTTTTTGCCCTAGTTCATGCATTTCACATGTCTAGTCGTGAAATAAAAATAATTTGGACAATAAATGACAGATTTTTAAATTTGTCAAAAATCGGTCTTTTTTCCTGACCCCTGACCTAATGTGAAAACTACGAAAATCTGAAAAGTACGAAAAAAATCAGACCAATTTTTTTCACTTTTTTTGCCCTAGTTCATGCATTTCACATGTCTAGTCGTGAAATAAAAATAATTTGGACAATAAATGACAGATTTTTAAATTTGTCAAAAATCGGTCTTTTTTCCTGACCCCTGACCTAATGTGAAAACTACGAAAATCTGAAAAGTACGAAAAAAATCAGACCAATTTTTTTTCCACTTTTTTGCCATAGTTCAGGCATTTCACATGTCTAGATATGAAATAAAAAATTAATTTGGACAACATATGACAGATTTTTAAATTTGTTAAAAAATCTGCCTCTCATCATGACCGCGAAAACTGAGATAATCTGAAAAGTACGAAAAAAATCATACCAATTTTTTTCACTTTTTTTGCCCTAGTTCATGCATTTCACATGTCTAGTCGTGAAATAAAAAGTAATTTGGACAATATCTGACAGATTTTTAAATTTGTCAAAAATCGATCTTTTTTCCTGACCCCTGACCTTATGTGAAAAGTACGAAAATCTGAAAAGTACAAAAAATAGGACCAATTTTTTTTCACTTTTTTTGCCCTAGTTCATGCATTTCACATGTCTAGATGTGAAATAAAAATAATTTGGACAATAATTGACAGATTTTGAAATTTGTCAAAAATCGGTCTTTTTTCCTGACCCCTGACCTTATGTGAAAACTACGAAAATCTGAAAAGTACGAAAAAAATCAGACCAATTTTTTTTCCACTTTTTTGCCATAGTTCAGGCATTTCACATGTCTAGATATGAAATAAAAAATAATTTGGACAACATATGACAGATTTTTAAATTTGTTAAAAAATCTGCCTCTCATCATGACCGCGAAAACTGAGAAAATCTGAAAAGTACGAAAAAAATCATACCAATTTTTTTCACTTTTTTTGCCCTAGTTCATGCATTTCACATGTCTAGTCGTGAAATAAAAAGTAATTTGGACAATATCTGACAGATTTTTAAATTTGTCAAAAATCGATCTTTTTTCCTGACCCCTGACCTTATGTGAAAAGTACGAAAATCTGAAAAGTACAAAAAATAGGACCAATTTTTTTTCACTTTTTTTGCCCTAGTTCATGCATTTCACATGTCTAGATGTGAAATAAAAATAATTTGGACAATAATTGACAGATTTTGAAATTTGTCAAAAATCGGTCTTTTTTCCTGACTCCTGACCTTATGTGAAAACTACGAAAATCTGAAAAGTACGAAAAAAATCAGACCAATTTTTTTTCCACTTTTTTGCCATAGTTCAGGCATTTCACATGTCTAGATATGAAATAAAAAATAATTTGGACAACATATGACAGATTTTTAAATTTGTCAAAAATCGATCTTTTTTCCTGACCCCTGACCTTATGTGAAAACTACGAAAATCTGAAAAGTACAAAAAATCAGACCAATTTTTTTTCCACTTTTTTGCCATAGTTCAGGCATTTCACATGTCTAGATATGAAATAAAAAATAATTTGGACAACATATGACAGATTTTTAAATTTGTTAAAAAATCTGCCTCTCATCATGACCGCGAAAACTGAGAAAATCTGAAAAGTACGAAAAAAATCATACCAATTTTTTTCACTTTTTTTGCCCTAGTTCATGCATTTCACATGTCTAGTCGTGAAATAAAAAGTAATTTGGACAATATCTGACAGATTTTTAAATTTGTCAAAAATCGATCTTTTTTCCTGACCCCTGACCTTATGTGAAAAGTACGAAAATCTGAAAAGTACAAAAAATAGGACCAATTTTTTTTCACTTTTTTTGCCCTAGTTCATGCATTTCACATGTCTAGATGTGAAATAAAAATAATTTGGACAATAATTGACAGATTTTGAAATTTGTCAAAAATCGGTCTTTTTTCCTGACCCCTGACCTTATGTGAAAACTACGAAAATCTGAAAAGTACGAAAAAAATCAGACCAATTTTTTTTCCACTTTTTTGCCATAGTTCAGGCATTTCACATGTCTAGATATGAAATAAAAAATTAATTTGGACAACATATGACAGATTTTTAAATTTGTTAAAAAATCTGCCTCTCATCATGACCGCGAAAACTGAGATAATCTGAAAAGTACGAAAAAAATCATACCAATTTTTTTCACTTTTTTTGCCCTAGTTCATGCATTTCACATGTCTAGTCGTGAAATAAAAAGTAATTTGGACAATATCTGACAGATTTTTAAATTTGTCAAAAATCTGTCTATTTTCCTGACCCCTGACCTAATGTGAAAACTACGAAAATCTGAAAAGTACAAAAAATAGGACCAATTTTTTTTCACTTTTTTTGCCCTAGTTCATGCATTTCACATGTCTAGATGTGAAATAAAAATAAATTGGACAATAATTGACAGATTTTGAAATTTCTCAAAAATCAGTCTATTTTCCTGACCCCTGACCTAATGTGAAAACTACGAAAATCTGAAAAGTACGAAAAAAATCATACCAATTTGTTTCACTTTTTTTGCCCTAGTTCATGCATTTCACATGTCTAGACGTGAAATAAAAAGTAATTTGGACAATATCTGACAGATTTTTAAATTTGTCAAAAATCGATCTTTTTTCCTGACCCCTGACCTTATGTGAAAACTACGAAAATCTGAAAAGTACAAAAAATAGGACCAATTTTTTTTCACTTTTTTTGCCCTAGTTCATGCATTTCACATGTCTAGATGTGAAATAAAAATAATTTGGACAATAATTGACAGATTTTTAAATTTGTCAAAAATCGGTCTTTTTTCCTGACCCCTGACCTAATGTGAAAACTACGAAAATCTGAAAAGTACGAAAAAAATCAGACCAATTTTTTTCACTTTTTTTGCCCTAGTTCATGCATTTCACATGTCTAGATGTGAAATAAAAATAATTTGGACAATAATTGACAGATTTTGAAATTAGTCAAAAATCGATCTTTTTTCCTGACCCCTGACCTTATGTGAAAACTACGAAAATCTGAAAAGTACAAAAAATCAGACCAATTTTTTTCCCACTTTTTTGCCATAGTTCAGGCATTTCACATGTCTAGATATGAAATAAAAAATAATTTGGACAACATATGACAGATTTTTAAATTTGTTAAAAAATCTGCCTCTCATCATGACCGCGAAAACTGAGAAAATCTGAAAAGTACGAAAAAAATCATACCAATTTTTTTCACTTTTTTTGCCCTAGTTCATGCATTTCACATGTCTAGTCGTGAAATAAAAAGTAATTTGGACAATATCTGACAGATTTTTAAATTTGTCAAAAATCGATCTTTTTTCCTGACCCCTGACCTTATGTGAAAAGTACGAAAATCTGAAAAGTACAAAAAATAGGACCAATTTTTTTTCACTTTTTTTGCCCTAGTTCATGCATTTCACATGTCTAGATGTGAAATAAAAATAATTTGGACAATAATTGACAGATTTTGAAATTTGTCAAAAATCGGTCTTTTTTCCTGACCCCTGACCTTATGTGAAAACTACGAAAATCTGAAAAGTACGAAAAAAATCAGACCAATTTTTTTTCCACTTTTTTGCCATAGTTCAGGCATTTCACATGTCTAGATATGAAATAAAAAATTAATTTGGACAACATATGACAGATTTTTAAATTTGTTAAAAAATCTGCCTCTCATCATGACCGCGAAAACTGAGATAATCTGAAAAGTACGAAAAAAATCATACCAATTTTTTTCACTTTTTTTGCCCTAGTTCATGCATTTCACATGTCTAGTCGTGAAATAAAAAGTAATTTGGACAATATCTGACAGATTTTTAAATTTGTCAAAAATCGATCTTTTTTCCTGACCCCTGACCTTATGTGAAAAGTACGAAAATCTGAAAAGTACAAAAAATAGGACCAATTTTTTTTCACTTTTTTTGCCCTAGTTCATGCATTTCACATGTCTAGATGTGAAATAAAAATAATTTGGACAATAATTGACAGATTTTGAAATTTGTCAAAAATCGGTCTTTTTTCCTGACCCCTGACCTTATGTGAAAACTACGAAAATCTGAAAAGTACGAAAAAAATCAGACCAATTTTTTTTCCACTTTTTTGCCATAGTTCAGGCATTTCACATGTCTAGATATGAAATAAAAAATAATTTGGACAACATATGACAGATTTTTAAATTTGTTAAAAAATCTGCCTCTCATCATGACCGCGAAAACTGAGAAAATCTGAAAAGTACGAAAAAAATCATACAAATTTTTTTCACTTTTTTTGCCCTAGTTCATGCATTTCACATGTCTAGTCGTGAAATAAAAAGTAATTTGGACAATATCTGACAGATTTTTAAATTTGTCAAAAATCTGTCTATTTTCCTGACCCCTGACCTAATGTGAAAACTACGAAAATCTGAAAAGTACAAAAAATAGGACCAATTTTTTTTCACTTTTTTTGCCCTAGTTCATGCATTTCACATGTCTAGATGTGAAATAAAAATAAATTGGACAATAATTGACAGATTTTGAAATTTCTCAAAAATCAGTCTATTTTCCTGACCCCTGACCTAATGTGAAAACTACGAAAATCTGAAAAGTACGAAAAAAATCATACCAATTTGTTTCACTTTTTTTGCCCTAGTTCATGCATTTCACATGTCTAGACGTGAAATAAAAAGTAATTTGGACAATATCTGACAGATTTTTAAATTTGTCAAAAATCGATCTTTTTTCCTGACCCCTGACCTTATGTGAAAACTACGAAAATCTGAAAAGTACAAAAAATAGGACCAATTTTTTTTCACTTTTTTTGCCCTAGTTCATGCATTTCACATGTCTAGATGTGAAATAAAAATAATTTGGACAATAATTGACAGATTTTTAAATTTGTCAAAAATCGGTCTTTTTTCCTGACCCCTGACCTAATGTGAAAACTACGAAAATCTGAAAAGTACGAAAAAAATCAGACCAATTTTTTTTCCACTTTTTTGCCATAGTTCAGGTATTTCACATGTCTAGATATGAAATAAAAAATTAATTTGGACAACATATGACAGATTTTTAAATTTGTTAAAAAATCTGCCTCTCATCATGACCGCGAAAACTGAGAAAATCTGAAAAGTACGAAAAAAATCATATCAATTTTTTTCACTTTTTTTGCCCTAGTTCATGCATTTCACATGTCTAGTCGTGAAATAAAAAGTAATTTGGACAATATCTGACAGATTTTTAAATTTGTCAAAAATCGATCTTTTTTCCTGACCCCTGACCTAATGTGAAAACTACGAAAATCTGAAAAGTACGAAAAAAATCATACCAATTTTTTTTCACTTTTTTTGCCCTAGTTCATGCATTTCACATGTCTAGATGTGAAATAAAAATAATTTGGACAATAAATGACAGATTTTGAAATTTGTCAAAAATCGGTCTTTTTTCCTGACCCCTGACCTAATGTGAAAACTACGAAAATCTGAAAAGTACGAAAAAAATCAGACCTATGTTTTTCACTTTTTTTGCCCTAGTTCATGCATTTCACATGTCTAGATGTGAAATAAAAATAATTTGGACAATAATTGACAGATTTTGAAATTTGTCAAAAATCGGTCTTTTTTCCTGACCCCTGACCTTATGTGAAAACTACGAAAATCTGAAAAGTACGAAAAAAATCAGACCAATTTTTTTTCCACTTTTTTGCCATAGTTCAGGCATTTCACGTCTAGATATGAAATAAAAAGTAATTTGGACAATATCTGACAGATTTTTAAATTTGTCAAAAATCGATCTTTTTTCCTGACCCCTGACCTTATGTGAAAAGTACGAAAATCTGAAAAGTACAAAAAATAGGACCAATTTTTTTTCACTTTTTTTGCCCTAGTTCATGCATTTCACATGTCTAGATGTGAAATAAAAATAATTTGGACAATAATTGACAGATTTTGAAATTTGTCAAAAATCGGTCTTTTTTCCTGACCCCTGACCTAATGTGAAAACTACGAAAATCTGAAAAGTACGAAAAAAATCAGACCAATTTTTTTCACTTTTTATGCCCTAGTTCATGCATTTCACATGTCTAGTCGTGAAATAAAAATAATTTGGACAATAAATGACAGATTTTTAAATTAGTCAAAAATCGGTCTTTTTTCCTGACCCCTGACCTAATGTGAAAACTACGAAAATCTGAAAAGTACGAAAAAAATCAGACCAATTTTTTTTCCACTTTTTTGCCATAGTTCAGGCATTTCACATGTCTAGATATGAAATAAAAAATAATTTGGACAACATATGACAGATTTTTAAATTTGTTAAAAAATCTGCCTCTCATCATGACCGCGAAAACTGAGAAAATCTGAAAAGTACGAAAAAAATCATACAAATTTTTTTCACTTTTTTTGCCCTAGTTCATGCATTTCACATGTCTAGTCGTGAAATAAAAAGTAATTTGGACAATATCTGACAGATTTTTAAATTTGTCAAAAATCTGTCTATTTTCCTGACCCCTGACCTAATGTGAAAACTACGAAAATCTGAAAAGTACGAAAAAAATCATACCAATTTTTTTCACTTTTTTTGCCCTAGTTCATGCATTTCACATGTCTAGATGTGAAATAAAAATAATTTGGACAATAAATGACAGATTTTGAAATTTGTCAAAAATCGGTCTTTTTTCCTGACCCCTGACCTAATGTGAAAACTACGAAAATCTGAAAAGTACGAAAAAAATCAGACCTATGTTTTTCACTTTTTTTGCCCTAGTTCATGCATTTCACATGTCTAGATGTGAAATAAAAATAATTTGGACAATAATTGACAGATTTTGAAATTTGTCAAAAATCGGTCTTTTTTCCTGACCCCTGACCTTATGTGAAAACTACGAAAATCTGAAAAGTACGAAAAAAATCAGACCAATTTTTTTTCCACTTTTTTGCCATAGTTCAGGCATTTCACGTCTAGATATGAAATAAAAAGTAATTTGGACAATATCTGACAGATTTTTAAATTTGTCAAAAATCGATCTTTTTTCCTGACCCCTGACCTTATGTGAAAACTACGAAAATCTGAAAAGTACAAAAAATAGGACCAATTTTTTTTCACTTTTTTTGCCCTAGTTCATGCATTTCACATGTCTAGATGTGAAATAAAAATAATTTGGACAATAATTGACAGATTTTTAAATTTGTCAAAAATCGGTCTTTTTTCCTGACCCCTGACCTAATGTGAAAACTACGAAAATCTGAAAAGTACGAAAAAAATCAGACCAATTTTTTTCACTTTTTTTGCCCTAGTTCATGCATTTCACATGTCTAGATGTGAAATAAAAATAATTTGGACAATAATTGACAGATTTTGAAATTAGTCAAAAATCGGTCTTTTTTCCTGACCCCTGACCTTATGTGAAAACTACGAAAATCTGAAAAGTACGAAAAAAATCAGACCAATTTTTTTTCCACTTTTTTGCCATAGTTCAGGTATTTCACATGTCTAGATATGAAATAAAAAATTAATTTGGACAACATATGACAGATTTTTAAATTTGTTAAAAAATCTGCCTCTCATCATGACCGCGAAAACTGAGAAAATCTGAAAAGTACGAAAAAAATCATATCAATTTTTTTCACTTTTTTTGCCCTAGTTCATGCATTTCACATGTCTAGTCGTGAAATAAAAAGTAATTTGGACAATATCTGACAGATTTTTAAATTTGTCAAAAATCGATCTTTTTTCCTGACCCCTGACCTTATGTGAAAAGTACGAAAATCTGAAAAGTACAAAAAATAGGACCAATTTTTTTTCACTTTTTTTGCCCTAGTTCATGCATTTCACATGTCTAGATGTGAAATAAAAATAATTTGGACAATAATTGACAGATTTTGAAATTTGTCAAAAATCGGTCTTTTTTCCTGACCCCTGACCTAATGTGAAAACTACGAAAATCTGAAAAGTACGAAAAAAATCAGACCAATTTTTTTCACTTTTTATGCCCTAGTTCATGCATTTCACATGTCTAGTCGTGAAATAAAAATAATTTGGACAATAAATGACAGATTTTTAAATTAGTCAAAAATCGGTCTTTTTTCCTGACCCCTGACCTAATGTGAAAACTACGAAAATCTGAAAAGTACGAAAAAAATCAGACCAATTTTTTTTCCACTTTTTTGCCATAGTTCAGGCATTTCACATGTCTAGATATGAAATAAAAAATAATTTGGACAACATATGACAGATTTTTAAATTTGTTAAAAAATCTGCCTCTCATCATGACCGCGAAAACTGAGAAAATCTGAAAAGTACGAAAAAAATCATACAAATTTTTTTCACTTTTTTTGCCCTAGTTCATGCATTTCACATGTCTAGTCGTGAAATAAAAAGTAATTTGGACAATATCTGACAGATTTTTAAATTTGTCAAAAATCTGTCTATTTTCCTGACCCCTGACCTAATGTGAAAACTACGAAAATCTGAAAAGTACGAAAAAAATCATACCAATTTTTTTCACTTTTTTTGCCCTAGTTCATGCATTTCACATGTCTAGATGTGAAATAAAAATAATTTGGACAATAAATGACAGATTTTTAAATTTGTCAAAAATCGGTCTTTTTTCCTGACCCCTGACCTAATGTGAAAACTACGAAAATCTGAAAAGTACGAAAAAAATCAGACCTATGTTTTTCACTTTTTTTGCCCTAGTTCATGCATTTCACATGTCTAGATGTGAAATAAAAATAATTTGGACAATAATTGACAGATTTTGAAATTTGTCAAAAATCGGTCTTTTTTCCTGACCCCTGACCTTATGTGAAAACTACGAAAATCTGAAAAGTACGAAAAAAATCAGACCAATTTTTTTTCCACTTTTTTGCCATAGTTCAGGCATTTCACGTCTAGATATGAAATAAAAAATAATTTGGACAACATATGACAGATTTTTAAATTTGTTAAAAAATCTGCCTCTCATCATGACCGCGAAAACTGAGAAAATCTGAAAAGTACGAAAAAAATCAGACCAATTTTTTTCACTTTTTTTGCCCTAGTTCATGCATTTCACATGTCCAGATGTGAAATAAAAATAATTTGGACAATAAATGACAGATTTTGAAATTTGTCAAAAATCAGTCTATTTTCCTGACCCCTGACCTAATGTGAAAACTACGAAAATCTGAAAAGTACGAAAAAAATCAGACCAATTTTTTTTCCACTTTTTTGCCATAGTTCAGGCATTTCACATGTCTAGATATGAAATAAAAAATTAATTTGGACAACATATGACAGATTTTTAAATTTGTTAAAAAATCTGCCTCTCATCATGACCGCGAAAACTGAGATAATCTGAAAAGTACGAAAAAAATCATACCAATTTTTTTCACTTTTTTTGCCCTAGTTCATGCATTTCACATGTCTAGTCGTGAAATAAAAAGTAATTTGGACAATATCTGACAGATTTTTAAATTTGTCAAAAATCGATCTTTTTTCCTGACCCCTGACCTTATGTGAAAAGTACGAAAATCTGAAAAGTACAAAAAATAGGACCAATTTTTTTTCACTTTTTTTGCCCTAGTTCATGCATTTCACATGTCTAGATGTGAAATAAAAATAATTTGGACAATAATTGACAGATTTTTAAATTTGTCAAAAATCGGTCTTTTTTCCTGACCCCTGACCTAATGTGAAAACTACGAAAATCTGAAAAGTACGAAAAAAATCAGACCAATTTTTTTCACTTTTTTTGCCCTAGTTCATGCATTTCACATGTCTAGATGTGAAATAAAAATAATTTGGACAATAATTGACAGATTTTGAAATTAGTCAAAAATCGGTCTTTTTTCCTGACCCCTGACCTTATGTGAAAACTACGAAAATCTGAAAAGTACGAAAAAAATCAGACCAATTTTTTTTCCACTTTTTTGCCATAGTTCAGGTATTTCACATGTCTAGATATGAAATAAAAAATTAATTTGGACAACATATGACAGATTTTTAAATTTGTTAAAAAATCTGCCTCTCATCATGACCGCGAAAACTGAGAAAATCTGAAAAGTACGAAAAAAATCATATCAATTTTTTTCACTTTTTTTGCCCTAGTTCATGCATTTCACATGTCTAGTCGTGAAATAAAAAGTAATTTGGACAATATCTGACAGATTTTTAAATTTGTCAAAAATCGATCTTTTTTCCTGACCCCTGACCTTATGTGAAAAGTACGAAAATCTGAAAAGTACAAAAAATAGGACCAATTTTTTTTCACTTTTTTTGCCCTAGTTCATGCATTTCACATGTCTAGATGTGAAATAAAAATAATTTGGACAATAATTGACAGATTTTGAAATTTGTCAAAAATCGGTCTTTTTTCCTGACCCCTGACCTAATGTGAAAACTACGAAAATCTGAAAAGTACGAAAAAAATCAGACCAATTTTTTTCACTTTTTATGCCCTAGTTCATGCATTTCACATGTCTAGTCGTGAAATAAAAATAATTTGGACAATAAATGACAGATTTTTAAATTAGTCAAAAATCGGTCTTTTTTCCTGACCCCTGACCTAATGTGAAAACTACGAAAATCTGAAAAGTACGAAAAAAATCAGACCAATTTTTTTTCCACTTTTTTGCCATAGTTCAGGCATTTCACATGTCTAGATATGAAATAAAAAATAATTTGGACAACATATGACAGATTTTTAAATTTGTTAAAAAATCTGCCTCTCATCATGACCGCGAAAACTGAGAAAATCTGAAAAGTACGAAAAAAATCATACAAATTTTTTTCACTTTTTTTGCCCTAGTTCATGCATTTCACATGTCTAGTCGTGAAATAAAAAGTAATTTGGACAATATCTGACAGATTTTTAAATTTGTCAAAAATCTGTCTATTTTCCTGACCCCTGACCTAATGTGAAAACTACGAAAATCTGAAAAGTACGAAAAAAATCATACCAATTTTTTTCACTTTTTTTGCCCTAGTTCATGCATTTCACATGTCTAGATGTGAAATAAAAATAATTTGGACAATAAATGACAGATTTTTAAATTTGTCAAAAATCGGTCTTTTTTCCTGACCCCTGACCTAATGTGAAAACTACGAAAATCTGAAAAGTACGAAAAAAATCAGACCTATGTTTTTCACTTTTTTTGCCCTAGTTCATGCATTTCACATGTCTAGATGTGAAATAAAAATAATTTGGACAATAATTGACAGATTTTGAAATTTGTCAAAAATCGGTCTTTTTTCCTGACCCCTGACCTTATGTGAAAACTACGAAAATCTGAAAAGTACGAAAAAAATCAGACCAATTTTTTTTCCACTTTTTTGCCATAGTTCAGGCATTTCACGTCTAGATATGAAATAAAAAATAATTTGGACAACATATGACAGATTTTTAAATTTGTTAAAAAATCTGCCTCTCATCATGACCGCGAAAACTGAGAAAATCTGAAAAGTACGAAAAAAATCAGACCAATTTTTTTCACTTTTTTTGCCCTAGTTCATGCATTTCACATGTCCAGATGTGAAATAAAAATAATTTGGACAATAAATGACAGATTTTGAAATTTGTCAAAAATCAGTCTATTTTCCTGACCCCTGACCTAATGTGAAAACTACGAAAATCTGAAAAGTACGAAAAAAATCAGACCAATTTTTTTTCCACTTTTTTGCCATAGTTCAGGCATTTCACATGTCTAGATATGAAATAAAAAATTAATTTGGACAACATATGACAGATTTTTAAATTTGTTAAAAAATCTGCCTCTCATCATGACCGCGAAAACTGAGATAATCTGAAAAGTACGAAAAAAATCATACCAATTTTTTTCACTTTTTTTGCCCTAGTTCATGCATTTCACATGTCTAGTCGTGAAATAAAAAGTAATTTGGACAATATCTGACAGATTTTTAAATTTGTCAAAAATCGATCTTTTTTCCTGACCCCTGACCTTATGTGAAAAGTACGAAAATCTGAAAAGTACAAAAAATAGGACCAATTTTTTTTCACTTTTTTTGCCCTAGTTCATGCATTTCACATGTCTAGATGTGAAATAAAAATAATTTGGACAATAATTGACAGATTTTTAAATTTGTCAAAAATCGGTCTTTTTTCCTGACCCCTGACCTAATGTGAAAACTACGAAAATCTGAAAAGTACGAAAAAAATCAGACCAATTTTTTTCACTTTTTTTGCCCTAGTTCATGCATTTCACATGTCTAGATGTGAAATAAAAATAATTTGGACAATAATTGACAGATTTTGAAATTAGTCAAAAATCGGTCTTTTTTCCTGACCCCTGACCTTATGTGAAAACTACGAAAATCTGAAAAGTACGAAAAAAATCAGACCAATTTTTTTTCCACTTTTTTGCCATAGTTCAGGTATTTCACATGTCTAGATATGAAATAAAAAATTAATTTGGACAACATATGACAGATTTTTAAATTTGTTAAAAAATCTGCCTCTCATCATGACCGCGAAAACTGAGAAAATCTGAAAAGTACGAAAAAAATCATATCAATTTTTTTCACTTTTTTTGCCCTAGTTCATGCATTTCACATGTCTAGTCGTGAAATAAAAAGTAATTTGGACAATATCTGACAGATTTTTAAATTTGTCAAAAATCGATCTTTTTTCCTGACCCCTGACCTTATGTGAAAAGTACGAAAATCTGAAAAGTACAAAAAATAGGACCAATTTTTTTTCACTTTTTTTGCCCTAGTTCATGCATTTCACATGTCTAGATGTGAAATAAAAATAATTTGGACAATAATTGACAGATTTTGAAATTTGTCAAAAATCGGTCTTTTTTCCTGACCCCTGACCTAATGTGAAAACTACGAAAATCTGAAAAGTACGAAAAAAATCAGACCAATTTTTTTCACTTTTTATGCCCTAGTTCATGCATTTCACATGTCTAGTCGTGAAATAAAAATAATTTGGACAATAAATGACAGATTTTTAAATTAGTCAAAAATCGGTCTTTTTTCCTGACCCCTGACCTAATGTGAAAACTACGAAAATCTGAAAAGTACGAAAAAAATCAGACCAATTTTTTTTCCACTTTTTTGCCATAGTTCAGGCATTTCACATGTCTAGATATGAAATAAAAAATAATTTGGACAACATATGACAGATTTTTAAATTTGTTAAAAAATCTGCCTCTCATCATGACCGCGAAAACTGAGAAAATCTGAAAAGTACGAAAAAAATCATACAAATTTTTTTCACTTTTTTTGCCCTAGTTCATGCATTTCACATGTCTAGTCGTGAAATAAAAAGTAATTTGGACAATATCTGACAGATTTTTAAATTTGTCAAAAATCTGTCTATTTTCCTGACCCCTGACCTAATGTGAAAACTACGAAAATCTGAAAAGTACGAAAAAAATCATACCAATTTTTTTCACTTTTTTTGCCCTAGTTCATGCATTTCACATGTCTAGATGTGAAATAAAAATAATTTGGACAATAAATGACAGATTTTTAAATTTGTCAAAAATCGGTCTTTTTTCCTGACCCCTGACCTAATGTGAAAACTACGAAAATCTGAAAAGTACGAAAAAAATCAGACCTATGTTTTTCACTTTTTTTGCCCTAGTTCATGCATTTCACATGTCTAGATGTGAAATAAAAATAATTTGGACAATAATTGACAGATTTTGAAATTTGTCAAAAATCGGTCTTTTTTCCTGACCCCTGACCTTATGTGAAAACTACGAAAATCTGAAAAGTACGAAAAAAATCAGACCAATTTTTTTTCCACTTTTTTGCCATAGTTCAGGCATTTCACGTCTAGATATGAAATAAAAAATAATTTGGACAACATATGACAGATTTTTAAATTTGTTAAAAAATCTGCCTCTCATCATGACCGCGAAAACTGAGAAAATCTGAAAAGTACGAAAAAAATCAGACCAATTTTTTTCACTTTTTTTGCCCTAGTTCATGCATTTCACATGTCCAGATGTGAAATAAAAATAATTTGGACAATAAATGACAGATTTTGAAATTTGTCAAAAATCAGTCTATTTTCCTGACCCCTGACCTAATGTGAAAACTACGAAAATCTGAAAAGTACGAAAAAAATCAGACCAATTTTTTTTCCACTTTTTTGCCATAGTTCAGGCATTTCACATGTCTAGATATGAAATAAAAAATTAATTTGGACAACATATGACAGATTTTTAAATTTGTTAAAAAATCTGCCTCTCATCATGACCGCGAAAACTGAGATAATCTGAAAAGTACGAAAAAAATCATACCAATTTTTTTCACTTTTTTTGCCCTAGTTCATGCATTTCACATGTCTAGTCGTGAAATAAAAAGTAATTTGGACAATATCTGACAGATTTTTAAATTTGTCAAAAATCGATCTTTTTTCCTGACCCCTGACCTTATGTGAAAAGTACGAAAATCTGAAAAGTACAAAAAATAGGACCAATTTTTTTTCACTTTTTTTGCCCTAGTTCATGCATTTCACATGTCTAGATGTGAAATAAAAATAATTTGGACAATAATTGACAGATTTTGAAATTTGTCAAAAATCGGTCTTTTTTCCTGACTCCTGACCTTATGTGAAAACTACGAAAATCTGAAAAGTACGAAAAAAATCAGACCAATTTTTTTTCCACTTTTTTGCCATAGTTCAGGCATTTCACATGTCTAGATATGAAATAAAAAATAATTTGGACAACATATGACAGATTTTTAAATTTGTTAAAAAATCTGCCTCTCATCATGACCGCGAAAACTGAGAAAATCTGAAAAGTACGAAAAAAATCATACCAATTTTTTTCACTTTTTTTGCCCTAGTTCATGCATTTCACATGTCTAGTCGTGAAATAAAAAGTAATTTGGACAATATCTGACAGATTTTTAAATTTGTCAAAAATCGATCTTTTTTCCTGACCCCTGACCTTATGTGAAAAGTACGAAAATCTGAAAAGTACAAAAAATAGGACCAATTTTTTTTCACTTTTTTTGCCCTAGTTCATGCATTTCACATGTCTAGATGTGAAATAAAAATAATTTGGACAATAATTGACAGATTTTGAAATTTGTCAAAAATCGGTCTTTTTTCCTGACCCCTGACCTTATGTGAAAACTACGAAAATCTGAAAAGTACGAAAAAAATCAGACCAATTTTTTTTCCACTTTTTTGCCATAGTTCAGGCATTTCACATGTCTAGATATGAAATAAAAAATTAATTTGGACAACATATGACAGATTTTTAAATTTGTTAAAAAATCTGCCTCTCATCATGACCGCGAAAACTGAGATAATCTGAAAAGTACGAAAAAAATCATACCAATTTTTTTCACTTTTTTTGCCCTAGTTCATGCATTTCACATGTCTAGTCGTGAAATAAAAAGTAATTTGGACAATATCTGACAGATTTTTAAATTTGTCAAAAATCGATCTTTTTTCCTGACCCCTGACCTTATGTGAAAAGTACGAAAATCTGAAAAGTACAAAAAATAGGACCAATTTTTTTTCACTTTTTTTGCCCTAGTTCATGCATTTCACATGTCTAGATGTGAAATAAAAATAATTTGGACAATAATTGACAGATTTTGAAATTTGTCAAAAATCGGTCTTTTTTCCTGACCCCTGACCTTATGTGAAAACTACGAAAATCTGAAAAGTACGAAAAAAATCAGACCAATTTTTTTTCCACTTTTTTGCCATAGTTCAGGTATTTCACATGTCTAGATATGAAATAAAAAATTAATTTGGACAACATATGACAGATTTTTAAATTTGTTAAAAAATCTGCCTCTCATCATGACCGCGAAAACTGAGAAAATCTGAAAAGTACGAAAAAAATCATATCAATTTTTTTCACTTTTTTTGCCCTAGTTCAGGCATTTCACATGTCTAGATATGAAATAAAAAATAATTTGGACAATATCTGACAGATTTTTAAATTTGTCAAAAATCGGTCTATTTTCCTGACCCCTGACCTAATGTGAAAACTACGAAAATCTGAAAAGTACGAAAAAAATCATACCAATTTTTTTCACTTTTTTTGCCCTAGTTCATGCATTTCACATGTCTAGATGTGAAATAAAAATAATTTGGACAATAATTGACAGATTTTGAAATTTGTCAAAAATCGGTCTTTTTTCCTGACCCCTGACCTTATGTGAAAACTACGAAAATCTGAAAAGTACGAAAAATAGGACCAATTTTTTAAAACTTTTTTTGCCCTAGTTCATGCATTTCACATGTCTAGATGTGAAATAAAAATAATTTGGACAATAATTGACAGATTTTGAAATTTGTCAAAAATCGGTCTTTTTTCCTGACCCCTGACCTTATGTGAAAACTACGAAAATCTGAAAAGTACAAAAAATATGACCAATATTTTTTCACTTTTTTTGCCCTAGTTCATGCATTTTACATGTCTAGATGTGAAATAAAAATAATTTGGACAATAATTGACAGATTTTGAAATTTGTCAAAAATCGATCTTTTTTCCTGACCCCTGACCTTATGTGAAAACTACGAAAATCTGAAAAGTACAAAAAATATGACCAATATTTTTTCACTTTTTTTGCCCTAGTTCATGCATTTTACATGTCTAGATGTGAAATAAAAATAATTTGGACAATAATTGACAGATTTTGAAATTTGTCAAAAATCGATCTTTTTTCCTGACCCCTGACCTTATGTGAAAACTACGAAAATCTGAAAAGTCCGAAAAAAATCAGACCAATTTTTTTTCCACTTTTTTGCCATAGTTCAGGCATTTCACATGTCTAGACGTGAAATAAAAAGTAATTTGGACAATAATTGACAGATTTTGAAATTTGTCAAAAATCGGTCTTTTTTCCTGACCCCTGACCTTATGTGAAAACTACGAAAATCTGAAAAGTACGAAAAAAATCATACCATTTCTTTTCACTTTTTTTGCCCTAGTTCATGCATTTCACATGTCTAGACGTGAAATAAAAAGTAATTTGGACAATATCTGACAGATTTTGAAATTTGTCAAAAATCTGTCTTTTTTCCTGACCCCGGACCTTATGTGAAAACTACGAAAATCTGAAAAGTACGAAAAAAATCATACCAATTTTTTTCACTTTTTTTGCCCTAGTTCATGCAGTTCACATGTCTAGACGTGAAATAAAAAGTAATTTGGACAATATCTGACAGATTTTTAAATTTGTAAAAAATCGGTCTTTTTTCCTGACCCCTGACCTTATGTGAAAACTACGAAAATCTGAAAAGTACGAAAAAAATCAGACCAATTTTTTTTCCACTTTTTTGCCATAGTTCAGGCATTTCACATGTCTAGACGTGAAATAAAAAGTAATTTGGACAATATCTGACAGATTTTTAAATTTGTCAAAAATCGGTCTATTTTCCTGACCCCTGACCTAATGTGAAAACTACGAAAATCTGAAAAGTACGAAAAAAATCATACCAATTTTTTTCACTTTTTTTGCCCTAGTTCAGGCATTTCACATGACTAGATGTGAAATAAAAATAATTTGGACAATAATTGACAGATTTTGAAATTTGTCAAAAATCGGTCTTTTTTCCTGACCCCTGACCTTATGTGAAAACTACGAAAATCTGAAAAGTACGAAAAATAGGACCAATTTTTTAAAACTTTTTTTGCCCTAGTTCATGCATTTCACATGTCTAGATGTGAAATAAAAATAATTTGGACAATAATTGACAGATTTTGAAATTTGTCAAAAATCGATCTTTTTTCCTGACCCCTGACCTTATGTGAAAACTACGAAAATCTGAAAAGTCCGAAAAAAATCAGACCAATTTTTTTTCCACTTTTTTGCCATAGTTCAGGCATTTCACATGTCTAGATATGAAATAAAAAATAATTTGGACAACATATGAAAGATTTTTAAATTTGTTAAAAAATCTGCCTCTCATCATGACCGCGAAAACTGAGAAAATCTGAAAAGTACGAAAAAAATCAGACCAATTTTTTTCACTTTTTTTGCCCTAGTTCATGCATTTCACATGTCTAGACGTGAAATAAAAGGTAATTTGGACAATATCTGACAGATTTTTAAATTTGTCAAAAATCTATCTTTTTTCCTGACCCCTGACCTTATGTGAAAACTACGAAAATCTGAAAAGTACAAAAAATATGACCAATATTTTTTCACTTTTTTGCCCTAGTTCATGCATTTCACATGTCTAGATGTGAAATAAAAATAATTTGGACAATAATTGACAGATTTTGAAATTTGTCAAAAATCTGTCTTTTTTCCTGACCCCGGACCTTGTGTGAAAACTATGAAAATCGGAAAAGTACGAAAAAAATCAGACCAATTTTTTTTCACTTTTTTTGCCATAGTTCATGTATTTAACATGTCTAGATGTGAAATAAAAATAATTTGGACAATAATTGACAGATTTTGAAATTTGTCAAAAATCGGTCTTTTTTCCTGACCCCTGACCTTATGTGAAAACTACGAAAATCTGAAAAGTACGAAAAAAATCAGACCATTTCTTTTCACTTTTTTTGCCCTAGTTCATGCATTTCACATGTCTAGACGTGAAATAAAAAGTAATTTGGACAATATCTGACAGATTTTGAAATTTGTCAAAAATCTGTCTTTTTTCCTGACCCCGGACCTTGTGTGAAAACTATGAAAATCGGAAAAGAACGAAAAAAATCAGACCAATTTTTTTTCACTTTTTTTTGCCATAGTTCATGTATTTAACATGTCTAGATGTGAAATAAAAATAATTTGGACAATAATTGACAGATTTTGAAATTTGTCAAAAATCGGTCTTTTTTCCTGACCCCTGACCTTATGTGAAAACTACGAAAATCTGAAAAGTACGAAAAAAATCATACCATTTCTTTTCACTTTTTTTGCCCTAGTTCATGCATTTCACATGTCTAGACGTGAAATAAAAAGTAATTTGGACAATATCTGACAGATTTTGAAATTTGTCAAAAATCTGTCTTTTTTCCTGACCCCTGACCTTATCTGAAAACTACGAAAATTTTAAAAGTACGAAAAAAATCAGACCATTTTTTTTCCCACTTTTTTGCCATAGTTCATGCATTTCACATGTCTAGATATGAAATAAAAAATAATTTGGACAATATATGACAGATTTTTAAATTTGTTAAAAAATCTGCCTCTCATCATGACCGCGAAAACTGAGAAAATCTGAAAAGTACGAAAAAAATGAGACCAATTTTTTTCACTTTTTTTGCCCTAGTTCATGCATTTCACATGTCTAGACGTGAAATAAAAAGTAATTTGGACAATATCTGACAGATTTTTAAATTTGTCAAAAATCGGTCTTTTTTCCTGACCCCTGACCTTATGTGAAAACTACGAAAATCTGAAAAGTACAAAAAATAGGACCAATTTTTTTTTCACTTTTTTTGCCCTAGTTCATGCATTTCACATGTCTAGATGTGAAATAAAAATAATTTGGACAATAATTGACAGATTTTGAAATTTGTCCAAAATCGGTCTATTTTCCTGACCCCTGACCTAATGTGAAAACTACGAAAACCTGAAAAGTACGAAAAAAATCATACCAATTTTTTTCACTTTTTTTGCCCTAGTTCATGCAGTTCACATGTCTAGACGTGAAATAAAAAGTAATTTGGACAATATCTGACAGATTTTTAAATTTGTCAAAAATCGGTCTTTTTTCCTGACCCCTGACCTTATGTGAAAACTACGAAAATCTGAAAAGTACGAAAAAAATCAGACCAATTTTTTTTCCACTTTTTTGCCATAATTCAGGCATTTCACATGTCTAGACGTGAAATAAAAAGTAATTTGGACAATATCTGACAGATTTTTAAATTTGTCAAAAATCGGTCTATTTTCCTGACCCCTGACCTAATGTGAAAACTACGAAAATCTGAAAAGTACGAAAAAAATCATACCAATTTTTTTCACTTTTTTTGCCCTAGTTCATGCATTTCACATGTCTAGATGTGAAATAAAAATAATTTGGACAATAATTGACAGATTTTTAAATTTGTCAAAAATCTGTCTTTTTTCCTGACCCCGGACCTTATGTGAAAACTATGAAAATCTGAAAAGTACAAAAAATAGGACCAATTTTTTAAAACTTTTTTTGCCCTAGTTCATGCATTTCACATGTCTAGATGTGAAATAAAAATAATTTGGACAATAATTGACAGATTTTGAAATTTGTCAAAAATCGGTCTTTTTTCCTGACCCCTGACCTTATGTGAAAACTACGAAAATCTGAAAAGTACGAAAAAAATCAGACCAATTTTTTTTCCACTTTTTTGCCATAGTTCAGGCATTTCACATGTCTAGATATGAAATAAAAAATAATTTGGACAACATATGACAGATTTTTAAATTTGTTAAAAAATCTGCCTGTCATCATGACCGCGAAAACTGAGAAAATCTGAAAAGTACGAAAAAAATCAGACCAATTTTTTTCACTTTTTTTGCCCTAGTTCATGCATTTCACATGTCTAGACGTGAAATAAAAAGTAATTTGGACAATATCTGACAGATTTTTAAATTTGTCAAAAATCGATCTTTTTTCCTGACCCCTGACCTTATGTGAAAACTACGAAAATCTGAAAAGTACAAAAAATATGACCAATATTTTTTCACTTTTTTTGCCCTAGTTCATGCATTTCACATGTCTAGACGTGAAATAAAAAGTAATTTGGACAATATCTGACAGATTTTTAAATTTGTCAAAAATCGGTCTTTTTTCCTGACCCCTGACCTTATGTGAAAACTACGAAAATCTGAAAAGTACGAAAAAAATCAGACCAATTTTTTTTCCACTTTTTTGCCATAGTTCAGGCATTTCACATGTCTAGATATGAAATAAAAAATAATTTGGACAACATATGACAGATTTTTAAATTTGTTAAAAAATCTGCCTGTCATCATGACCGCGAAAACTGAGAAAATCTGAAAAGTACGAAAAAAATCAGACCAATTTTTTTCACTTTTTTTGCCCTAGTTCATGCATTTCACATGTCTAGACGTGAAATAAAAAGTAATTTGGACAATATCTGACAGATTTTTAAATTTGTCAAAAATCGATCTTTTTTCCTGACCCCTGACCTTATGTGAAAACTACGAAAATCTGAAAAGTACAAAAAATATGACCAATATTTTTTCACTTTTTTTGCCCTAGTTCATGCATTTTACATGTCTAGATGTGAAATAAAAATAATTTGGACAATAATTGACAGATTTTGAAATTTGTCAAAAATCGGTCTTTTTTCCTGACCCCTGACCTTATGTGAAAACTACGAAAATCTGAAAAGTCCGAAAAAAATCAGACCAATTTTTTTTCCACTTTTTTGCCATAGTTCAGGCATTTCACATGTCTAGATATGAAATAAAAAATAATTTGGACAACATATGAAAGATTTTTAAATTTGTTAAAAAATCTGCCTCTCATCATGACCGCGAAAACTGAGAAAATCTGAAAAGTACGAAAAAAATCAGACCAATTTTTTTCACTTTTTTTGCCCTAGTTCATGCATTTCACATGTCTAGACGTGAAATAAAAGGTAATTTGGACAATATCTGACAGATTTTTAAATTTGTCAAAAATCGATCTTTTTTCCTGACCCCTGACCTTATGTGAAAACTACGAAAATCTGAAAAGTACAAAAAATATGACCAATATTTTTTCACTTTTTTTGCCCTAGTTCATGCATTTCACATGTCTAGATGTGAAATAAAAATAATTTGGACAATAATTGACAGATTTTGAAATTTGTCAAAAATCGGTCTTTTTTCCTGACCCCTGACCTTATGTGAAAACTACGAAAATCTGAAAAGTACGAAAAAAATCAGACCAATTTTTTTTCCACTTTTTTGCCATAGTTCAGGCATTTCACATGTCTAGTTATGAAATAAAAAATAATTTGGACAACATATGACAGATTTTTAAATTTGTTAAAAAATCTGCCTGTCATCATGACCGCGAAAACTGAGAAAATCTGAAAAGTACGAAAAAAATCAGACCAATTTTTTTCACTTTTTTTGCCCTAGTTCATGCATTTCACATGTCTAGACGTGAAATAAAAGGTAATTTGGACAATATCTGACAGATTTTTAAATTTGTCAAAAATCGATCTTTTTTCCTGACCCCTGACCTTATGTGAAAACTACGAAAATCTGAAAAGTACAAAAAATATGAACAATATTTTTTCACTTTTTTTGCCCTAGTTCATGCATTTCACATGTCTAGATGTGAAATAAAAATAATTTGGACAATAATTGACAGATTTTGAAATTTGTCAAAAATCGGTCTTTTTTCCTGACCCCTGACCTTATGTGAAAACTACGAAAATCTGAAAAGTACGAAAAAAATCAGACCAATTTTTTTTCCACTTTTTTGCCATAGTTCAGGCATTTCACATGTCTAGATATGAAATAAAAAATAATTTGGACAACATATGAAAGATTTTTAAATTTGTTAAAAAATCTGCCTCTCATCATGACCGCGAAAACTGAGAAAATCTGAAAAGTACGAAAAAAATCAGACCAATTTTTTTCACTTTTTTTGCCCTAGTTCATGCATTTCACATGTCTAGACGTGAAATAAAAGGTAATTTGGACAATATCTGACAGATTTTTAAATTTGTCAAAAATCGATCTTTTTTCCTGACCCCTGACCTTATTTGAAAACTACGAAAATTTTAAAAGTACAAAAAATATGACCAATATTTTTTCACTTTTTTGCCATAGTTCATGCATTTCACATGTCTAGATATGAAATAAAAAATAATTTGGACAATATATGACAGATTTTGAAATTTGTCAAAAATCGGTCTTTTTTCCTGACCCCTGACCTTATGTGAAAACTACGAAAATCTGAAAAGTACGAAAAAAATCAGACCAATTTTTTTTCCACTTTTTTGCCATAGTTCAGGCATTTCACATGTCTAGTTATGAAATAAAAAATAATTTGGACAACATATGACAGATTTTTAAATTTGTTAAAAAATCTGCCTGTCATCATGACCGCGAAAACTGAGAAAATCTGAAAAGTACGAAAAAAATCAGACCAATTTTTTTCACTTTTTTTGCCCTAGTTCATGCATTTCACATGTCTAGACGTGAAATAAAAGGTAATTTGGACAATATCTGACAGATTTTTAAATTTGTCAAAAATCGATCTTTTTTCCTGACCCCTGACCTTATGTGAAAACTACGAAAATCTGAAAAGTACAAAAAATATGAACAATATTTTTTCACTTTTTTTGCCCTAGTTCATGCATTTTACATGTCTAGATGTGAAATAAAAATAATTTGGACAATAATTGACAGATTTTGAAATTTGTCAAAAATCGGTCTTTTTTCCTGACCCCTGACCTTATGTGAAAACTACGAAAATCTGAAAAGTACGAAAAAAATCAGACCAATTTTTTTTCCACTTTTTTGCCATAGTTCAGGCATTTCACATGTCTAGATATGAAATAAAAAATAATTTGGACAACATATGAAAGATTTTTAAATTTGTTAAAAAATCTGAATCTCATCATGACCGCGAAAACTGAGAAAATCTGAAAAGTACGAAAAAAATCAGACCAATTTTTTTCACTTTTTTTGCCCTAGTTCATGCATTTCACATGTCTAGACGTGAAATAAAAGGTAATTTGGACAATATCTGACAGATTTTTAAATTTGTCAAAAATCTATCTTTTTTCCTGACCCCTGACCTTATGTGAAAACTACGAAAATCTGAAAAGTACAAAAAATATGACCAATATTTTTTCACTTTTTTTGCCATAGTTCATGTATTTAACATGTCTAGATGTGAAATAAAAATAATTTGGACAATAATTGACAGATTTTGAAATTTGTCAAAAATCGGTCTTTTTTCCTGACCCCTGACCTTATGTGAAAACTACGAAAATCTGAAAAGTACGAAAAAAATCATACCATTTCTTTTCACTTTTTTTGCCCTAGTTCATGCATTTCACATGTCTAGACGTGAAATAAAAAGTAATTTGGACAATATCTGACAGATTTTGAAATTTGTCAAAAATCTGTCTTTTTTCCTGACCCCTGACCTTATTTGAAAACTACGAAAATTTTAAAAGTACGAAAAAAATCAGACCATTTTTTTTCCCACTTTTTTGCCATAGTTCATGCATTTCACATGTCTAGATATGAAATAAAAAATAATTTGGACAATATCTGACAGATTTTTAAATTTGTCAAAAATCGGTCTATTTTCCTGACCCCTGACCTAATGTGAAAACTACGAAAATCTGAAAAGTACGAAAAAAATCATACCAATTTTTTTCACTTTTTTTGCCCTAGTTCATGCATTTCACATGTCTAGATGTGAAATAAAAATAATTTGGACAATAATTGACAGATTTTGAAATTTGTCAAAAATCGGTCTTTTTTCCTGACCCCTGACCTTATGTGAAAACTACGAAAATCTGAAAAGTACGAAAAATAGGACCAATTTTTAAAAACTTTTTTTGCCCTAGTTCATGCATTTCACATGTCTAGATGTGAAATAAAAATAATTTGGACAATAATTGACAGATTTTGAAATTTGTCAAAAATCGGTCTTTTTTCCTGACCCCTGACCTTATGTGAAAACTACGAAAATCTGAAAAGTACAAAAAATATGACCAATATTTTTTCACTTTTTTTGCCATAGTTCATGTATTTAACATGTCTAGATGTGAAATAAAAATAATTTGGACAATAATTGACAGATTTTGAAATTTGTCAAAAATCGGTCTTTTTTCCTGACCCCTGACCTTATGTGAAAACTACGAAAATCTGAAAAGTACGAAAAAAATCATACCATTTCTTTTCACTTTTTTTGCCCTAGTTCATGCATTTCACATGTCTAGACGTGAAATAAAAAGTAATTTGGACAATATCTGACAGATTTTGAAATTTGTCAAAAATCTGTCTTTTTTCCTGACCCCTGACCTTATTTGAAAACTACGAAAATTTTAAAAGTACGAAAAAAATCAGACCATTTTTTTTCCCACTTTTTTGCCATAGTTCATGCATTTCACATGTCTAGATATGAAATAAAAAATAATTTGGACAATATCTGACAGATTTTTAAATTTGTCAAAAATCGGTCTATTTTCCTGACCCCTGACCTAATGTGAAAACTACGAAAATCTGAAAAGTACGAAAAAAATCATACCAATTTTTTTCACTTTTTTTGCCCTAGTTCATGCATTTCACATGTCTAGATGTGAAATAAAAATAATTTGGACAATAATTGACAGATTTTGAAATTTGTCAAAAATCGGTCTTTTTTCCTGACCCCTGACCTTATGTGAAAACTACGAAAATCTGAAAAGTACGAGAAATAGGACCAATTTTTAAAAACTTTTTTTGCCCTAGTTCATGCATTTCACATGTCTAGATGTGAAATAAAAATAATTTGGACAATAATTGACAGATTTTGAAATTTGTCAAAAATCGGTCTTTTTTCCTGACCCCTGACCTTATGTGAAAACTACGAAAATCTGAAAAGTACAAAAAATATGACCAATATTTTTTCACTTTTTTTGCCCTAGTTCATGCATTTTACATGTCTAGATGTGAAATAAAAATAATTTGGACAATAATTGACAGATTTTGAAATTTGTCAAAAATCGATCTTTTTTCCTGACCCCTGACCTTATGTGAAAACTACGAAAATCTGAAAAGTCCGAAAAAAATCAGACCAATTTTTTTTCCACTTTTTTGCCATAGTTCAGGCATTTCACATGTCTAGATATGAAATAAAAAATAATTTGGACAACATATGAAAGATTTTTAAATTTGTTAAAAAATCTGCCTCTCATCATGACCGCGAAAACTGAGAAAATCTGAAAAGTACGAAAAAAATCAGACCAATTTTTTTCACTTTTTTTGCCCTAGTTCATGCATTTCACATGTCTAGACGTGAAATAAAAGGTAATTTGGACAATATCTGACAGATTTTTAAATTTGTCAAAAATCTATCTTTTTTCCTGACCCCTGACCTTATGTGAAAACTACGAAAATCTGAAAAGTACAAAAAATATGACCAATATTTTTTCACTTTTTTTGCCCTAGTTCATGCATTTCACATGTCTAGATGTGAAATAAAAATAATTTGGACAATAATTGACAGATTTTGAAATTTGTCAAAAATCTGTCTTTTTTCCTGACCCCGGACCTTGTGTGAAAACTATGAAAATCGGAAAAGTACGAAAAAAATCAGACCAATTTTTTTTCACTTTTTTTGCCATAGTTCATGTATTTAACATGTCTAGATGTGAAATAAAAATAATTTGGACAATAATTGACAGATTTTGAAATTTGTCAAAAATCGGTCTTTTTTCCTGACCCCTGACCTTATGTGAAAACTACGAAAATCTGAAAAGTACGAAAAAAATCATACCATTTCTTTTCACTTTTTTTGCCCTAGTTCATGCATTTCACATGTCTAGACGTGAAATAAAAAGTAATTTGGACAATATCTGACAGATTTTGAAATTTGTCAAAAATCTGTCTTTTTTCCTGACCCCGGACCTTGTGTGAAAACTATGAAAATCGGAAAAGAACGAAAAAAATCAGACCAATTTTTTTTCACTTTTTTTTGCCATAGTTCATGTATTTAACATGTCTAGATGTGAAATAAAAATAATTTGGACAATAATTGACAGATTTTGAAATTTGTCAAAAATCGGTCTTTTTTCCTGACCCCTGACCTTATGTGAAAACTACGAAAATCTGAAAAGTACGAAAAAAATCATACCATTTCTTTTCACTTTTTTTGCCCTAGTTCATGCATTTCACATGTCTAGACGTGAAATAAAAAGTAATTTGGACAATATCTGACAGATTTTGAAATTTGTCAAAAATCTGTCTTTTTTCCTGACCCCTGACCTTATCTGAAAACTACGAAAATTTTAAAAGTACGAAAAAAATCAGACCATTTTTTTTCCCACTTTTTTGCCATAGTTCATGCATTTCACATGTCTAGATATGAAATAAAAAATAATTTGGACAATATCTGACAGATTTTTAAATTTGTCAAAAATCGGTCTTTTTTCCTGACCCCTGACCTTATGTGAAAACTACGAAAATCTGAAAAGTACAAAAAATAGGACCAATTTTTTTTTCACTTTTTTTGCCCTAGTTCATGCATTTCACATGTCTAGATGTGAAATAAAAATAATTTGGACAATAATTGACAGATTTTGAAATTTGTCCAAAATCGGTCTATTTTCCTGACCCCTGACCTAATGTGAAAACTACGAAAACCTGAAAAGTACGAAAAAAATCATACCAATTTTTTTCACTTTTTTTGCCCTAGTTCATGCAGTTCACATGTCTAGACGTGAAATAAAAAGTAATTTGGACAATATCTGACAGATTTTTAAATTTGTCAAAAATCGGTCTTTTTTCCTGACCCCTGACCTTATGTGAAAACTACGAAAATCTGAAAAGTACGAAAAAAATCAGACCAATTTTTTTTCCACTTTTTTGCCATAATTCAGGCATTTCACATGTCTAGACGTGAAATAAAAAGTAATTTGGACAATATCTGACAGATTTTTAAATTTGTCAAAAATCGGTCTATTTTCCTGACCCCTGACCTAATGTGAAAACTACGAAAATCTGAAAAGTACGAAAAAAATCATACCAATTTTTTTCACTTTTTTTGCCCTAGTTCATGCATTTCACATGTCTAGATGTGAAATAAAAATAATTTGGACAATAATTGACAGATTTTTAAATTTGTCAAAAATCTGTCTTTTTTCCTGACCCCGGACCTTATGTGAAAACTATGAAAATCTGAAAAGTACAAAAAATAGGACCAATTTTTTAAAACTTTTTTTGCCCTAGTTCATGCATTTCACATGTCTAGATGTGAAATAAAAATAATTTGGACAATAATTGACAGATTTTGAAATTTGTCAAAAATCGGTCTTTTTTCCTGACCCCTGACCTTATGTGAAAACTACGAAAATCTGAAAAGTACGAAAAAAATCAGACCAATTTTTTTTCCACTTTTTTGCCATAGTTCAGGCATTTCACATGTCTAGATATGAAATAAAAAATAATTTGGACAACATATGACAGATTTTTAAATTTGTTAAAAAATCTGCCTGTCATCATGACCGCGAAAACTGAGAAAATCTGAAAAGTACGAAAAAAATCAGACCAATTTTTTTCACTTTTTTTGCCCTAGTTCATGCATTTCACATGTCTAGACGTGAAATAAAAAGTAATTTGGACAATATCTGACAGATTTTTAAATTTGTCAAAAATCGATCTTTTTTCCTGACCCCTGACCTTATGTGAAAACTACGAAAATCTGAAAAGTACAAAAAATATGACCAATATTTTTTCACTTTTTTTGCCCTAGTTCATGCATTTCACATGTCTAGATGTGAAATAAAAATAATTTGGACAATAATTGACAGATTTTGAAATTTGTCAAAAATCGGTCTTTTTTCCTGACCCCTGACCTTATGTGAAAACTACGAAAATCTGAAAAGTACGAAAAAAATCAGACCAATTTTTTTTCCACTTTTTTGCCATAGTTCAGGCATTTCACATGTCTAGATATGAAATAAAAAATAATTTGGACAACATATGACAGATTTTTAAATTTGTTAAAAAATCTGCCTGTCATCATGACCGCGAAAACTGAGAAAATCTGAAAAGTACGAAAAAAATCAGACCAATTTTTTTCACTTTTTTTGCCCTAGTTCATGCATTTCACATGTCTAGACGTGAAATAAAAAGTAATTTGGACAATATCTGACAGATTTTTAAATTTGTCAAAAATCGATCTTTTTTCCTGACCCCTGACCTTATGTGAAAACTACGAAAATCTGAAAAGTACAAAAAATATGACCAATATTTTTTCACTTTTTTTGCCCTAGTTCATGCATTTTACATGTCTAGATGTGAAATAAAAATAATTTGGACAATAATTGACAGATTTTGAAATTTGTCAAAAATCGGTCTTTTTTCCTGACCCCTGACCTTATGTGAAAACTACGAAAATCTGAAAAGTCCGAAAAAAATCAGACCAATTTTTTTTCCACTTTTTTGCCATAGTTCAGGCATTTCACATGTCTAGATATGAAATAAAAAATAATTTGGACAACATATGAAAGATTTTTAAATTTGTTAAAAAATCTGCCTCTCATCATGACCGCGAAAACTGAGAAAATCTGAAAAGTACGAAAAAAATCAGACCAATTTTTTTCACTTTTTTTGCCCTAGTTCATGCATTTCACATGTCTAGACGTGAAATAAAAGGTAATTTGGACAATATCTGACAGATTTTTAAATTTGTCAAAAATCGATCTTTTTTCCTGACCCCTGACCTTATGTGAAAACTACGAAAATCTGAAAAGTACAAAAAATATGACCAATATTTTTTCACTTTTTTTGCCCTAGTTCATGCATTTCACATGTCTAGATGTGAAATAAAAATAATTTGGACAATAATTGACAGATTTTGAAATTTGTCAAAAATCGGTCTTTTTTCCTGACCCCTGACCTTATGTGAAAACTACGAAAATCTGAAAAGTACGAAAAAAATCAGACCAATTTTTTTTCCACTTTTTTGCCATAGTTCAGGCATTTCACATGTCTAGTTATGAAATAAAAAATAATTTGGACAACATATGACAGATTTTTAAATTTGTTAAAAAATCTGCCTGTCATCATGACCGCGAAAACTGAGAAAATCTGAAAAGTACGAAAAAAATCAGACCAATTTTTTTCACTTTTTTTGCCCTAGTTCATGCATTTCACATGTCTAGACGTGAAATAAAAGGTAATTTGGACAATATCTGACAGATTTTTAAATTTGTCAAAAATCGATCTTTTTTCCTGACCCCTGACCTTATGTGAAAACTACGAAAATCTGAAAAGTACAAAAAATATGAACAATATTTTTTCACTTTTTTTGCCCTAGTTCATGCATTTCACATGTCTAGATGTGAAATAAAAATAATTTGGACAATAATTGACAGATTTTGAAATTTGTCAAAAATCGGTCTTTTTTCCTGACCCCTGACCTTATGTGAAAACTACGAAAATCTGAAAAGTACGAAAAAAATCAGACCAATTTTTTTTCCACTTTTTTGCCATAGTTCAGGCATTTCACATGTCTAGATATGAAATAAAAAATAATTTGGACAACATATGAAAGATTTTTAAATTTGTTAAAAAATCTGCCTCTCATCATGACCGCGAAAACTGAGAAAATCTGAAAAGTACGAAAAAAATCAGACCAATTTTTTTCACTTTTTTTGCCCTAGTTCATGCATTTCACATGTCTAGACGTGAAATAAAAGGTAATTTGGACAATATCTGACAGATTTTTAAATTTGTCAAAAATCGATCTTTTTTCCTGACCCCTGACCTTATGTGAAAACTACGAAAATCTGAAAAGTACAAAAAATATGACCAATATTTTTTCACTTTTTTTGCCCTAGTTCATGCATTTCACATGTCTAGATGTGAAATAAAAATAATTTGGACAATAATTGACAGATTTTGAAATTTGTCAAAAATCGGTCTTTTTTCCTGACCCCTGACCTTATGTGAAAACTACGAAAATCTGAAAAGTACGAAAAAAATCAGACCAATTTTTTTTCCACTTTTTTGCCATAGTTCAGGCATTTCACATGTCTAGATATGAAATAAAAAATAATTTGGACAACATATGACAGATTTTTAAATTTGTTAAAAAATCTGCCTGTCATCATGACCGCGAAAACTGAGAAAATCTGAAAAGTACGAAAAAAATCAGACCAATTTTTTTCACTTTTTTTGCCCTAGTTCATGCATTTCACATGTCTAGACGTGAAATAAAAAGTAATTTGGACAATATCTGACAGATTTTTAAATTTGTCAAAAATCGATCTTTTTTCCTGACCCCTGACCTTATGTGAAAACTACGAAAATCTGAAAAGTACAAAAAATATGACCAATATTTTTTCACTTTTTTTGCCCTAGTTCATGCATTTCACATGTCTAGATGTGAAATAAAAATAATTTGGACAATAATTGACAGATTTTGAAATTTGTCAAAAATCGGTCTTTTTTCCTGACCCCTGACCTTATGTGAAAACTACGAAAATCTGAAAAGTACGAAAAAAATCAGACCAATTTTTTTTCCACTTTTTTGCCATAGTTCAGGCATTTCACATGTCTAGATATGAAATAAAAAATAATTTGGACAACATATGAAAGATTTTTAAATTTGTTAAAAAATCTGCCTCTCATCATGACCGCGAAAACTGAGAAAATCTGAAAAGTACGAAAAAAATCAGACCAATTTTTTTCACTTTTTTTGCCCTAGTTCATGCATTTCACATGTCTAGACGTGAAATAAAAGGTAATTTGGACAATATCTGACAGATTTTTAAATTTGTCAAAAATCGATCTTTTTTCCTGACCCCTGACCTTATGTGAAAACTACGAAAATCTGAAAAGTACAAAAAATATGACCAATATTTTTTCACTTTTTTTGCCCTAGTTCATGCATTTCACATGTCTAGATGTGAAATAAAAATAATTTGGACAATAATTGACAGATTTTGAAATTTGTCAAAAATCGGTCTTTTTTCCTGACCCCTGACCTTATGTGAAAACTACGAAAATCTGAAAAGTACGAAAAAAATCAGACCAATTTTTTTTCCACTTTTTTGCCATAGTTCAGGCATTTCACATGTCTAGTTATGAAATAAAAAATAATTTGGACAACATATGACAGATTTTTAAATTTGTTAAAAAATCTGCCTGTCATCATGACCGCGAAAACTGAGAAAATCTGAAAAGTACGAAAAAAATCAGACCAATTTTTTTCACTTTTTTTGCCCTAGTTCATGCATTTCACATGTCTAGACGTGAAATAAAAGGTAATTTGGACAATATCTGACAGATTTTTAAATTTGTCAAAAATCGATCTTTTTTCCTGACCCCTGACCTTATGTGAAAACTACGAAAATCTGAAAAGTACAAAAAATATGAACAATATTTTTTCACTTTTTTTGCCCTAGTTCATGCATTTCACATGTCTAGATGTGAAATAAAAATAATTTGGACAATAATTGACAGATTTTGAAATTTGTCAAAAATCGGTCTTTTTTCCTGACCCCTGACCTTATGTGAAAACTACGAAAATCTGAAAAGTACGAAAAAAATCAGACCAATTTTTTTTCCACTTTTTTGCCATAGTTCAGGCATTTCACATGTCTAGATATGAAATAAAAAATAATTTGGACAACATATGAAAGATTTTTAAATTTGTTAAAAAATCTGCCTCTCATCATGACCGCGAAAACTGAGAAAATCTGAAAAGTACGAAAAAAATCAGACCAATTTTTTTCACTTTTTTTGCCCTAGTTCATGCATTTCACATGTCTAGACGTGAAATAAAAGGTAATTTGGACAATATCTGACAGATTTTTAAATTTGTCAAAAATCGATCTTTTTTCCTGACCCCTGACCTTATGTGAAAACTACGAAAATCTGAAAAGTACAAAAAATATGACCAATATTTTTTCACTTTTTTTGCCCTAGTTCATGCATTTCACATGTCTAGATGTGAAATAAAAATAATTTGGACAATAATTGACAGATTTTGAAATTTGTCAAAAATCGGTCTTTTTTCCTGACCCCTGACCTTATGTGAAAACTACGAAAATCTGAAAAGTCCGAAAAAAATCAGACCAATTTTTTTTCCACTTTTTTGCCATAGTTCAGGCATTTCACATGTCTAGATATGAAATAAAAAATAATTTGGACAACATATGAAAGATTTTTAAATTTGTTAAAAAATCTGCCTCTCATCATGACCGCGAAAACTGAGAAAATCTGAAAAGTACGAAAAAAATCAGACCAATTTTTTTCACTTTTTTTGCCCTAGTTCATGCATTTCACATGTCTAGACGTGAAATAAAAGGTAATTTGGACAATATCTGACAGATTTTTAAATTTGTCAAAAATCGATCTTTTTTCCTGACCCCTGACCTTATGTGAAAACTACGAAAATCTGAAAAGTACAAAAAATATGACCAATATTTTTTCACTTTTTTTGCCCTAGTTCATGCATTTCACATGTCTAGATGTGAAATAAAAATAATTTGGACAATAATTGACAGATTTTGAAATTTGTCAAAAATCTGTCTTTTTTCCTGACCCCGGACCTTGTGTGAAAACTATGAAAATCGGAAAAGTACGAAAAAAATCAGACCAATTTTTTTTCACTTTTTTTGCCATAGTTCATGTATTTAACATGTCTAGATGTGAAATAAAAATAATTTGGACAATAATTGACAGATTTTGAAATTTGTCAAAAATCGGTCTTTTTTCCTGACCCCTGACCTTATGTGAAAACTACGAAAATCTGAAAAGTACGAAAAAAATCATACCATTTCTTTTCACTTTTTTTGCCCTAGTTCATGCATTTCACATGTCTAGATGTGAAATAAAAATAATTTGGACAATAATTGACAGATTTTGAAATTTGTCAAAAATCTGTCTTTTTTCCTGACCCCGGACCTTGTGTGAAAACTATGAAAATCGGAAAAGTACGAAAAAAATCAGACCAATTTTTTTTCACTTTTTTTGCCATAGTTCATGTATTTAACATGTCTAGATGTGAAATAAAAATAATTTGGACAATAATTGACAGATTTTGAAATTTGTCAAAAATCGGTCTTTTTTCCTGACCCCTGACCTTATGTGAAAACTACGAAAATCTGAAAAGTACGAAAAAAATCATACCATTTCTTTTCACTTTTTTTGCCCTAGTTCATGCATTTCACATGTCTAGACGTGAAATAAAAGGTAATTTGGACAATATCTGACAGATTTTTAAATTTGTCAAAAATCGATCTTTTTTCCTGACCCCTGACCTTATTTGAAAACTACGAAAATTTTAAAAGTACAAAAAATATGACCAATATTTTTTCACTTTTTTGCCATAGTTCATGCATTTCACATGTCTAGATATGAAATAAAAAATAATTTGGACAATATATGACAGATTTTGAAATTTGTCAAAAATCGGTCTTTTTTCCTGACCCCTGACCTTATGTGAAAACTACGAAAATCTGAAAAGTACGAAAAAAATCAGACCAATTTTTTTTCCACTTTTTTGCCATAGTTCAGGCATTTCACATGTCTAGTTATGAAATAAAAAATAATTTGGACAACATATGACAGATTTTTAAATTTGTTAAAAAATCTGCCTGTCATCATGACCGCGAAAACTGAGAAAATCTGAAAAGTACGAAAAAAATCAGACCAATTTTTTTCACTTTTTTTGCCCTAGTTCATGCATTTCACATGTCTAGACGTGAAATAAAAGGTAATTTGGACAATATCTGACAGATTTTTAAATTTGTCAAAAATCGATCTTTTTTCCTGACCCCTGACCTTATGTGAAAACTACGAAAATCTGAAAAGTACAAAAAATATGAACAATATTTTTTCACTTTTTTTGCCCTAGTTCATGCATTTCACATGTCTAGATGTGAAATAAAAATAATTTGGACAATAATTGACAGATTTTGAAATTTGTCAAAAATCGGTCTTTTTTCCTGACCCCTGACCTTATGTGAAAACTACGAAAATCTGAAAAGTACGAAAAAAATCAGACCAATTTTTTTTCCACTTTTTTGCCATAGTTCAGGCATTTCACATGTCTAGATATGAAATAAAAAATAATTTGGACAACATATGAAAGATTTTTAAATTTGTTAAAAAATCTGCCTCTCATCATGACCGCGAAAACTGAGAAAATCTGAAAAGTACGAAAAAAATCAGACCAATTTTTTTCACTTTTTTTGCCCTAGTTCATGCATTTCACATGTCTAGACGTGAAATAAAAAGTAATTTGGACAATATCTGACAGATTTTTAAATTTGTCAAAAATCGATCTTTTTTCCTGACCCCTGACCTTATGTGAAAACTACGAAAATCTGAAAAGTACAAAAAATATGACCAATATTTTTTCACTTTTTTTGCCCTAGTTCATGCATTTTACATGTCTAGATGTGAAATAAAAATAATTTGGACAATAATTGACAGATTTTGAAATTTGTCAAAAATCGGTCTTTTTTCCTGACCCCTGACCTTATGTGAAAACTACGAAAATCTGAAAAGTCCGAAAAAAATCAGACCAATTTTTTTTCCACTTTTTTGCCATAGTTCAGGCATTTCACATGTCTAGATATGAAATAAAAAATAATTTGGACAACATATGAAAGATTTTTAAATTTGTTAAAAAATCTGCCTCTCATCATGACCGCGAAAACTGAGAAAATCTGAAAAGTACGAAAAAAATCAGACCAATTTTTTTCACTTTTTTTGCCCTAGTTCATGCATTTCACATGTCTAGACGTGAAATAAAAGGTAATTTGGACAATATCTGACAGATTTTTAAATTTGTCAAAAATCTATCTTTTTTCCTGACCCCTGACCTTATGTGAAAACTACGAAAATCTGAAAAGTACAAAAAATATGACCAATATTTTTTCACTTTTTTTGCCCTAGTTCATGCATTTCACATGTCTAGATGTGAAATAAAAATAATTTGGACAATAATTGACAGATTTTGAAATTTGTCAAAAATCTGTCTTTTTTCCTGACCCCGGACCTTGTGTGAAAACTATGAAAATCGGAAAAGTACGAAAAAAATCAGACCAATTTTTTTTCACTTTTTTTGCCATAGTTCATGTATTTAACATGTCTAGATGTGAAATAAAAATAATTTGGACAATAATTGACAGATTTTGAAATTTGTCAAAAATCGGTCTTTTTTCCTGACCCCTGACCTTATGTGAAAACTACGAAAATCTGAAAAGTACGAAAAAAATCATACCATTTCTTTTCACTTTTTTTGCCCTAGTTCATGCATTTCACATGTCTAGACGTGAAATAAAAAGTAATTTGGACAATATCTGACAGATTTTGAAATTTGTCAAAAATCTGTCTTTTTTCCTGACCCCGGACCTTGTGTGAAAACTATGAAAATCGGAAAAGAACGAAAAAAATCAGACCAATTTTTTTTTACTTTTTTTTGCCATAGTTCATGTATTTAACATGTCTAGATGTGAAATAAAAATAATTTGGACAATAATTGACAGATTTTGAAATTTGTCAAAAATCGGTCTTTTTTCCTGACCCCTGACCTTATCTGAAAACTACGAAAATTTTAAAAGTACGAAAAAAATCAGACCATTTTTTTTCCCACTTTTTTGCCATAGTTCATGCATTTCACATGTCTAGATATGAAATAAAAAATAATTTGGACAATATATGACAGATTTTTAAATTTGTTAAAAAATCTGCCTCTCATCATGACCGCGAAAACTGAGAAAATCTGAAAAGTACGAAAAAAATGAGACCAATTTTTTTCACTTTTTTTGCCCTAGTTCATGCATTTCACATGTCTAGACGTGAAATAAAAAGTAATTTGGACAATATCTGACAGATTTTTAAATTTGTCAAAAATCGGTCTTTTTTCCTGACCCCTGACCTTATGTGAAAACTACGAAAATCTGAAAAGTACAAAAAATAGGACCAATTTTTTTTTCACTTTTTTTGCCCTAGTTCATGCATTTCACATGTCTAGATGTGAAATAAAAATAATTTGGACAATAATTGACAGATTTTGAAATTTGTCCAAAATCGGTCTATTTTCCTGACCCCTGACCTAATGTGAAAACTACGAAAACCTGAAAAGTACGAAAAAAATCATACCAATTTTTTTCACTTTTTTTGCCCTTGTTCATGCAGTTCACATGTCTAGACGTGAAATAAAAAGTAATTTGGACAATATCTGACAGATTTTTAAATTTGTCAAAAATCGGTCTTTTTTCCTGACCCCTGACCTTATGTGAAAACTACGAAAATCTGAAAAGTACGAAAAAAATCAGACCAATTTTTTTTCCACTTTTTTGCCATAATTCAGGCATTTCACATGTCTAGACGTGAAATAAAAAGTAATTTGGACAATATCTGACAGATTTTTAAATTTGTCAAAAATCGGTCTATTTTCCTGACCCCTGACCTAATGTGAAAACTACGAAAATCTGAAAAGTACGAAAAAAATCATACCAATTTTTTTCACTTTTTTTGCCCTAGTTCATGCATTTCACATGTCTAGATGTGAAATAAAAATAATTTGGACAATAATTGACAGATTTTGAAATTTGTCAAAAATCTGTCTTTTTTCCTGACCCCGGACCTTGTGTGAAAACTATGAAAATCGGAAAAGTACGAAAAAAATCAGACCAATTTTTTTTCACTTTTTTTGCCATAGTTCATGTATTTAACATGTCTAGATGTGAAATAAAAATAATTTGGACAATAATTGACAGATTTTGAAATTTGTCAAAAATCGGTCTTTTTTCCTGACCCCTGACCTTATGTGAAAACTACGAAAATCTGAAAAGTACGAAAAAAATCATACCATTTCTTTTCACTTTTTTTGCCCTAGTTCATGCATTTCACATGTCTAGACGTGAAATAAAAGGTAATTTGGACAATATCTGACAGATTTTTAAATTTGTCAAAAATCGATCTTTTTTCCTGACCCCTGACCTTATTTGAAAACTACGAAAATTTTAAAAGTACAAAAAATATGACCAATATTTTTTCACTTTTTTGCCATAGTTCATGCATTTCACATGTCTAGATATGAAATAAAAAATAATTTGGACAATATATGACAGATTTTGAAATTTGTCAAAAATCGGTCTGTTTTCCTGACCCCTGACCTTATGTGAAAACTACGAAAATCTGAAAAGTACGAAAAAAATCAGACCAATTTTTTTTCCACTTTTTTGCCATAGTTCAGGCATTTCACATGTCTAGATATGAAATAAAAAATAATTTGGACAACATATGAAAGATTTTTAAATTTGTTAAAAAATCTGCCTCTCATCATGACCGCGAAAACTGAGAAAATCTGAAAAGTACGAAAAAAATCAGACCAATTTTTTTCACTTTTTTTGCCCTAGTTCATGCATTTCACATGTCTAGACGTGAAATAAAAGGTAATTTGGACAATATCTGACAGATTTTTAAATTTGTCAAAAATCTATCTTTTTTCCTGACCCCTGACCTTATGTGAAAACTACGAAAATCTGAAAAGTACAAAAAATATGACCAATATTTTTTCACTTTTTTTGCCCTAGTTCATGCATTTCACATGTCTAGATGTGAAATAAAAATAATTTGGACAATAATTGACAGATTTTGAAATTTGTCAAAAATCTGTCTTTTTTCCTGACCCCGGACCTTGTGTGAAAACTATGAAAATCGGAAAAGTACGAAAAAAATCAGACCAATTTTTTTTCACTTTTTTTGCCATAGTTCATGTATTTAACATGTCTAGATGTGAAATAAAAATAATTTGGACAATAATTGACAGATTTTGAAATTTGTCAAAAATCGGTCTTTTTTCCTGACCCCTGACCTTATGTGAAAACTACGAAAATCTGAAAAGTACGAAAAAAATCATACCATTTCTTTTCACTTTTTTTGCCCTAGTTCATGCATTTCACATGTCTAGACGTGAAATAAAAAGTAATTTGGACAATATCTGACAGATTTTGAAATTTGTCAAAAATCTGTCTTTTTTCCTGACCCCGGACCTTGTGTGAAAACTATGAAAATCGGAAAAGAACGAAAAAAATCAGACCAATTTTTTTTCACTTTTTTTTGCCATAGTTCATGTATTTAACATGTCTAGATGTGAAATAAAAATAATTTGGACAATAATTGACAGATTTTGAAATTTGTCAAAAATCGGTCTTTTTTCCTGACCCCTGACCTTATCTGAAAACTACGAAAATTTTAAAAGTACGAAAAAAATCAGACCATTTTTTTTCCCACTTTTTTGCCATAGTTCATGCATTTCACATGTCTAGATATGAAATAAAAAATAATTTGGACAATATATGACAGATTTTTAAATTTGTTAAAAAATCTGCCTCTCATCATGACCGCGAAAACTGAGAAAATCTGAAAAGTACGAAAAAAATGAGACCAATTTTTTTCACTTTTTTTGCCCTAGTTCATGCATTTCACATGTCTAGACGTGAAATAAAAAGTAATTTGGACAATATCTGACAGATTTTTAAATTTGTCAAAAATCGGTCTTTTTTCCTGACCCCTGACCTTATGTGAAAACTACGAAAATCTGAAAAGTACAAAAAATAGGACCAATTTTTTTTTCACTTTTTTTGCCCTAGTTCATGCATTTCACATGTCTAGATGTGAAATAAAAATAATTTGGACAATAATTGACAGATTTTGAAATTTGTCCAAAATCGGTCTATTTTCCTGACCCCTGACCTAATGTGAAAACTACGAAAACCTGAAAAGTACGAAAAAAATCATACCAATTTTTTTCACTTTTTTTGCCCTTGTTCATGCAGTTCACATGTCTAGACGTGAAATAAAAAGTAATTTGGACAATATCTGACAGATTTTTAAATTTGTCAAAAATCGGTCTTTTTTCCTGACCCCTGACCTTATGTGAAAACTACGAAAATCTGAAAAGTACGAAAAAAATCAGACCAATTTTTTTTCCACTTTTTTGCCATAATTCAGGCATTTCACATGTCTAGACGTGAAATAAAAAGTAATTTGGACAATATCTGACAGATTTTTAAATTTGTCAAAAATCGGTCTATTTTCCTGACCCCTGACCTAATGTGAAAACTACGAAAATCTGAAAAGTACGAAAAAAATCATACCAATTTTTTTCACTTTTTTTGCCCTAGTTCATGCATTTCACATGTCTAGATGTGAAATAAAAATAATTTGGACAATAATTGACAGATTTTGAAATTTGTCAAAAATCTGTCTTTTTTCCTGACCCCGGACCTTGTGTGAAAACTATGAAAATCGGAAAAGTACGAAAAAAATCAGACCAATTTTTTTTCACTTTTTTTGCCATAGTTCATGTATTTAACATGTCTAGATGTGAAATAAAAATAATTTGGACAATAATTGACAGATTTTGAAATTTGTCAAAAATCGGTCTTTTTTCCTGACCCCTGACCTTATGTGAAAACTACGAAAATCTGAAAAGTACGAAAAAAATCATACCATTTCTTTTCACTTTTTTTGCCCTAGTTCATGCATTTCACATGTCTAGACGTGAAATAAAAGGTAATTTGGACAATATCTGACAGATTTTTAAATTTGTCAAAAATCGATCTTTTTTCCTGACCCCTGACCTTATTTGAAAACTACGAAAATTTTAAAAGTACAAAAAATATGACCAATATTTTTTCACTTTTTTGCCATAGTTCATGCATTTCACATGTCTAGATATGAAATAAAAAATAATTTGGACAATATATGACAGATTTTGAAATTTGTCAAAAATCGGTCTTTTTTCCTGACCCCTGACCTTATGTGAAAACTACGAAAATCTGAAAAGTACGAAAAAAATCAGACCAATTTTTTTTCCACTTTTTTGCCATAGTTCAGGCATTTCACATGTCTAGATATGAAATAAAAAATAATTTGGACAACATATGAAAGATTTTTAAATTTGTTAAAAAATCTGCCTCTCATCATGACCGCGAAAACTGAGAAAATCTGAAAAGTACGAAAAAAATCAGACCAATTTTTTTCACTTTTTTTGCCCTAGTTCATGCATTTCACATGTCTAGACGTGAAATAAAAGGTAATTTGGACAATATCTGACAGATTTTTAAATTTGTCAAAAATCTATCTTTTTTCCTGACCCCTGACCTTATGTGAAAACTACGAAAATCTGAAAAGTACAAAAAATATGACCAATATTTTTTCACTTTTTTTGCCCTAGTTCATGCATTTCACATGTCTAGATGTGAAATAAAAATAATTTGGACAATAATTGACAGATTTTGAAATTTGTCAAAAATCTGTCTTTTTTCCTGACCCCGGACCTTGTGTGAAAACTATGAAAATCGGAAAAGTACGAAAAAAATCAGACCAATTTTTTTTCACTTTTTTTGCCATAGTTCATGTATTTAACATGTCTAGATGTGAAATAAAAATAATTTGGACAATAATTGACAGATTTTGAAATTTGTCAAAAATCGGTCTTTTTTCCTGACCCCTGACCTTATGTGAAAACTACGAAAATCTGAAAAGTACGAAAAAAATCATACCATTTCTTTTCACTTTTTTTGCCCTAGTTCATGCATTTCACATGTCTAGACGTGAAATAAAAAGTAATTTGGACAATATCTGACAGATTTTGAAATTTGTCAAAAATCTGTCTTTTTTCCTGACCCCGGACCTTGTGTGAAAACTATGAAAATCGGAAAAGAACGAAAAAAATCAGACCAATTTTTTTTCACTTTTTTTTGCCATAGTTCATGTATTTAACATGTCTAGATGTGAAATAAAAATAATTTGGACAATAATTGACAGATTTTGAAATTTGTCAAAAATCGGTCTTTTTTCCTGACCCCTGACCTTATCTGAAAACTACGAAAATTTTAAAAGTACGAAAAAAATCAGACCATTTTTTTTCCCACTTTTTTGCCATAGTTCATGCATTTCACATGTCTAGATATGAAATAAAAAATAATTTGGACAATATATGACAGATTTTTAAATTTGTTAAAAAATCTGCCTCTCATCATGACCGCGAAAACTGAGAAAATCTGAAAAGTACGAAAAAAATGAGACCAATTTTTTTCACTTTTTTTGCCCTAGTTCATGCATTTCACATGTCTAGACGTGAAATAAAAAGTAATTTGGACAATATCTGACAGATTTTTAAATTTGTCAAAAATCGGTCTTTTTTCCTGACCCCTGACCTTATGTGAAAACTACGAAAATCTGAAAAGTACAAAAAATAGGACCAATTTTTTTTTCACTTTTTTTGCCCTAGTTCATGCATTTCACATGTCTAGATGTGAAATAAAAATAATTTGGACAATAATTGACAGATTTTGAAATTTGTCCAAAATCGGTCTATTTTCCTGACCCCTGACCTAATGTGAAAACTACGAAAACCTGAAAAGTACGAAAAAAATCATACCAATTTTTTTCACTTTTTTTGCCCTTGTTCATGCAGTTCACATGTCTAGACGTGAAATAAAAAGTAATTTGGACAATATCTGACAGATTTTTAAATTTGTCAAAAATCGGTCTTTTTTCCTGACCCCTGACCTTATGTGAAAACTACGAAAATCTGAAAAGTACGAAAAAAATCAGACCAATTTTTTTTCCACTTTTTTGCCATAATTCAGGCATTTCACATGTCTAGACGTGAAATAAAAAGTAATTTGGACAATATCTGACAGATTTTTAAATTTGTCAAAAATCGGTCTATTTTCCTGACCCCGGACCTTGTGTGAAAACTATGAAAATCGGAAAAGTACGAAAAAAATCAGACCAATTTTTTTTCACTTTTTTTGCCATAGTTCATGTATTTAACATGTCTAGATGTGAAATAAAAATAATTTGGACAATAATTGACAGATTTTGAAATTTGTCAAAAATCGGTCTTTTTTCCTGACCCCTGACCTTATGTGAAAACTACGAAAATCTGAAAAGTACGAAAAAAATCATACCATTTCTTTTCACTTTTTTTGCCCTAGTTCATGCATTTCACATGTCTAGACGTGAAATAAAAGGTAATTTGGACAATATCTGACAGATTTTTAAATTTGTCAAAAATCGATCTTTTTTCCTGACCCCTGACCTTATTTGAAAACTACGAAAATTTTAAAAGTACAAAAAATATGACCAATATTTTTTCACTTTTTTGCCATAGTTCATGCATTTCACATGTCTAGATATGAAATAAAAAATAATTTGGACAATATATGACAGATTTTGAAATTTGTCAAAAATCGGTCTTTTTTCCTGACCCCTGACCTTATGTGAAAACTACGAAAATCTGAAAAGTACGAAAAAAATCAGACCAATTTTTTTTCCACTTTTTTGCCATAGTTCAGGCATTTCACATGTCTAGTTATGAAATAAAAAATAATTTGGACAACATATGACAGATTTTTAAATTTGTTAAAAAATCTGCCTGTCATCATGACCGCGAAAACTGAGAAAATCTGAAAAGTACGAAAAAAATCAGACCAATTTTTTTCACTTTTTTTGCCCTAGTTCATGCATTTCACATGTCTAGACGTGAAATAAAAGGTAATTTGGACAATATCTGACAGATTTTTAAATTTGTCAAAAATCGATCTTTTTTCCTGACCCCTGACCTTATGTGAAAACTACGAAAATCTGAAAAGTACAAAAAATATGAACAATATTTTTTCACTTTTTTTGCCCTAGTTCATGCATTTCACATGTCTAGATGTGAAATAAAAATAATTTGGACAATAATTGACAGATTTTGAAATTTGTCAAAAATCGGTCTTTTTTCCTGACCCCTGACCTTATGTGAAAACTACGAAAATCTGAAAAGTACGAAAAAAATCAGACCAATTTTTTTTCCACTTTTTTGCCATAGTTCAGGCATTTCACATGTCTAGATATGAAATAAAAAATAATTTGGACAACATATGAAAGATTTTTAAATTTGTTAAAAAATCTGCCTCTCATCATGACCGCGAAAACTGAGAAAATCTGAAAAGTACGAAAAAAATCAGACCAATTTTTTTCACTTTTTTTGCCCTAGTTCATGCATTTCACATGTCTAGACGTGAAATAAAAAGTAATTTGGACAATATCTGACAGATTTTTAAATTTGTCAAAAATCGATCTTTTTTCCTGACCCCTGACCTTATGTGAAAACTACGAAAATCTGAAAAGTACAAAAAATATGACCAATATTTTTTCACTTTTTTTGCCCTAGTTCATGCATTTTACATGTCTAGATGTGAAATAAAAATAATTTGGACAATAATTGACAGATTTTGAAATTTGTCAAAAATCGGTCTTTTTTCCTGACCCCTGACCTTATGTGAAAACTACGAAAATCTGAAAAGTCCGAAAAAAATCAGACCAATTTTTTTTCCACTTTTTTGCCATAGTTCAGGCATTTCACATGTCTAGATATGAAATAAAAAATAATTTGGACAACATATGAAAGATTTTTAAATTTGTTAAAAAATCTGCCTCTCATCATGACCGCGAAAACTGAGAAAATCTGAAAAGTACGAAAAAAATCAGACCAATTTTTTTCACTTTTTTTGCCCTAGTTCATGCATTTCACATGTCTAGACGTGAAATAAAAGGTAATTTGGACAATATCTGACAGATTTTTAAATTTGTCAAAAATCGATCTTTTTTCCTGACCCCTGACCTTATGTGAAAACTACGAAAATCTGAAAAGTACAAAAAATATGACCAATATTTTTTCACTTTTTTTGCCCTAGTTCATGCATTTCACATGTCTAGATGTGAAATAAAAATAATTTGGACAATAATTGACAGATTTTGAAATTTGTCAAAAATCTGTCTTTTTTCCTGACCCCGGACCTTGTGTGAAAACTATGAAAATCGGAAAAGTACGAAAAAAATCAGACCAATTTTTTTTCACTTTTTTTGCCATAGTTCATGTATTTAACATGTCTAGATGTGAAATAAAAATAATTTGGACAATAATTGACAGATTTTGAAATTTGTCAAAAATCGGTCTTTTTTCCTGACCCCTGACCTTATGTGAAAACTACGAAAATCTGAAAAGTACGAAAAAAATCATACCATTTCTTTTCACTTTTTTTGCCCTAGTTCATGCATTTCACATGTCTAGACGTGAAATAAAAGGTAATTTGGACAATATCTGACAGATTTTTAAATTTGTCAAAAATCGATCTTTTTTCCTGACCCCTGACCTTATGTGAAAACTACGAAAATCTGAAAAGTACAAAAAATATGACCAATATTTTTTTCACTTTTTTTGCCCTAGTTCATGCATTTCACATGTCTAGATGTGAAATAAAAATAATTTGGACAATAATTGACAGATTTTGAAATTTGTCAAAAATCGGTCTTTTTTCCTGACCCCTGACCTTATGTGAAAACTACGAAAATCTGAAAAGTACGAAAAAAATCATACCATTTCTTTTCACTTTTTTTGCCCTAGTTCATGCATTTCACATGTCTAGACGTGAAATAAAAAGTAAATTGGACAATATCTGACAGATTTTGAAATTTGTCAAAAATCTGTCTTTTTTCCTGACCCCTGACCTTATTTGAAAACTACGAAAATTTTAAAAGTACGAAAAAAATCAGACCATTTTTTTTCCCACTTTTTTGCCATAGTTCATGCATTTCACATGTCTAGATATGAAATAAAAAATAATTTGGACAATATATGACAGATTTTTAAATTTGTTAAAAAATCTGCCTCTCATCATGACCGCGAAAACTGAGAAAATCTGAAAAGTACGAAAAAAATCAGACCAATTTTTTTCACTTTTTTTGCCCTAGTTCATGCATTTCACATGTCTAGACGTGAAATAAAAGGTAATTTGGACAATATCTGACAGATTTTTAAATTTGTCAAATATCGATCTTTTTTCCTGACCCCTGACCTTATGTGAAAACTACGAAAATCTGAAAAGTACAAAAAATATGACCAATATTTTTTCACTTTTTTTGCCCTAGTTCATGCATTTCACATGTCTAGATGTGAAATAAAAATAATTTGGACAATAATTGACAGATTTTGAAATTTGTCAAAAATCTGTCTTTTTTCCTGACCCCGGACCTTGTGTGAAAACTATGAAAATCGGAAAAGTACGAAAAAAATCAGACCAATTTTTTTTCACTTTTTTTGCCATAGGTTCATGTATTTAACATGTCTAGATGTGAAATAAAAATAATTTGGACAATAATTGACAGATTTTGAAATTTGTCAAAAATCGGTCTTTTTTCCTGACCCCTGACCTTATGTGAAAACTACGAAAATCTGAAAAGTACGAAAAAAATCATACCATTTCTTTTCACTTTTTTTGCCCTAGTTCATGCATTTCACATGTCTAGACGTGAAATAAAAGGTAATTTGGACAATATCTGACAGATTTTTAAATTTGTCAAAAATCGATCTTTTTTCCTGACCCCTGACCTTATGTGAAAACTACGAAAATCTGAAAAGTACAAAAAATAGGACCAATTTTTTTTCACTTTTTTTGCCCTAGTTCATGCATTTCACATGTCTAGATGTGAAATAAAAATAATTTGGACAATAATTGACAGATTTTGAAATTTGTCCAAAATCGGTCTATTTTCCTGACCCCTGACCTAATGTGAAAACTACGAAAACCTGAAAAGTACGAAAAAAATCATACCAATTTTTTTCACTTTTTTTGCCCTAGTTCATGCAGTTCACATGTCTAGACGTGAAATAAATAGTAATTTGGACAATATGACAGATTTTTAAATTTGTCAAAAATCGGTCTTTTTTCCTGACCCCTGACCTTATGTGAAAACTACGAAAATCTGAAAAGTACGAAAAAAATCAGACCAATTTTTTTTCCACTTTTTTGCCATAGTTCAGGCATTTCACATGTCTAGACGTGAAATAAAAAGTAATTTGGACAATATATGACAGATTTTTAAATTTGTTAAAAAATCTGCCTCTCATCATGACCGCGAAAACTGAGAAAATCTGAAAAGTACGAAAAAAATGAGACCAATTTTTTTCACTTTTTTTGCCCTAGTTCATGCATTTCACATGTCTAGACGTGAAATAAAAAGTAATTTGGACAATATCTGACAGATTTTGAAATTTGTCAAAAATCGGTCTTTTTTCCTGACCCCTGACCTTATGTGAAAACTACGAAAATCTGAAAAGTACAAAAAATAGGACCAATTTTTTTTCACTTTTTTTGCCCTAGTTCATGCATTTCACATGTCTAGACGTGAAATAAAAAGTAATTTGGACAATATCTGACAGATTTTGAAATTTGTCAAAAATCTGTCTTTTTTCCTGACCCCTGACCTTATTTGAAAACTACGAAAATTTTAAAAGTACGAAAAAAATCAGACCATTTTTTTCCCCACTTTTTTGCCATAGTTCATGCATTTCACATGTCTAGATATGAAATAAAAAATAATTTGGACAATATATGACAGATTTTTAAATTTGTTAAAAAATCTGCCTCTCATCATGACCGCGAAAACTGAGAAAATCTGAAAAGTACGAAAAAAATCAGACCAATTTTTTTCACTTTTTTTGCCCTAGTTCATGCATTTCACATGTCTAGACGTGAAATAAAAAGTAATTTGGACAATATCTGACAGATTTTTAAATTTGTCAAAAATCTGTCTTTTTTCCTGACCCCGGACCTTGTGTGAAAACTATGAAAATCGGAAAAGTACGAAAAAAATCAGACCAATTTTTTTTCACTTTTTTTGCCATACATGTCTAGATGTGAAATAAAAATAATTTGGACAATAATTGACAGATTTTGAAATTTGTCAAAAATCGGTCTTTTTTCCTGACCCCTGACCTTATGTGAAAACTACGAAAATCTGAAAAGTACGAAAAAAATCAGACCAATTTTTTTTCCACTTTTTTGCCATAGTTCAGGCATTTCACATGTCTAGATATGAAATAAAAAATAATTTGGACAACATATGACAGATTTTGAAATTTGTCAAAAATCTGTCTTTTTTCCTGACCCCTGACCTTATGTGAAAACTACGAAAATCTGAAAAGTACAAAAAATATGACCAATATTTTTTCACTTTTTTTGCCCTAGTTCATGCATTTCACATGTCTAGACGTGAAATAAAAAGTAATTTGGACAATATCTGACAGATTTTGAAATTTGTCAAAAATCTGTCTTTTTTCCTGACCCCGGACCTTGTGTGAAAACTATGAAAATCGGAAAAGAACGAAAAAAATCAGACCAATTTCTTTTCACTTTTTTTTGCCATAGTTCATGTATTTAACATGTCTAGATGTGAAATAAAAATAATTTGGACAATAATTGACAGATTTTGAAATTTGTCAAAAATCGGTCTTTTTTCCTGACCCCTGACCTTATGTGAAAACAACGAAAATCTGAAAAGTACGAAAAAAATCATACCATTTCTTTTCACTTTTTTTGCCCTAGTTCATGCATTTCACATGTCTAGACGTGAAATAAAAAGTAATTTGGACAATATCTGACAGATTTTTAAATTTGTCAAAAATCTGTCTTTTTTCCTGACCCCTGACCTTATGTGAAAACTACGAAAATCTGAAAAGTACGAAAAATCAGACCAATTTTTTTTCACTTTTTTTGCCATACATGTCTAGATGTGAAATAAAAATAATTTGGACAATAATTGACAGATTTTGAAATTTGTCAAAAATCGGTCTTTTTTCCTGACCCCTGACCTTATGTGAAAACTACGAAAATCTGAAAAGTACGAAAAAAATCAGACCATTTTTTTTCCCACTTTTTTGCCATAGTTCATGCATTTCACATGTCTAGATGTGAAATAAAAATAATTTGGACAACATTTGACAGATTTTTAAATTTGTTAAAAAATCTGCCTCTCATCATAACCGCGAAAACTGAGAAAATCTGAAAAGTACGAAAAAAATCAGACCAATTTTTTTCACTTTTTTTGCCCTAGTTCATGCATTTCACATGTCTAGACGTGAAATAAAAAATAATTTGGACAATATTTGACAGATTTTTAAATTTGTCAAAAATCTGTCTTTTTTCCTGACCCCGGACCTCATGTGAAAACTATGAAAATCTGAAAAGTACAAAAAATAGGACCAATTTTTTAAAACTTTTTTTGCCCTACTTCATGCATTTCACATGTCTAGATGTGAAATAAAAATAATTTGGACAATAATTGACAGATTTTGAAATTTGTCAAAAATCGGTCTTTTTTCCTGACCCCTGACCTTATGTGAAAACTACGAAAATCTGAAAAGTACGAAAAATAGGACCAATTTTTTTTCACTTTTTTTGCCCTAGTTCATGCATTTCACATGTCTAGATGTGAAATAAAAATAATTTGGACAATAATTGACAGATTTTGAAATTTGTCAAAAATCGGTCTTTTTTCCTGACCCCTGACCTTATGTGAAAACTACGAAAATCTGAAAAGTACGAAAAATCAGACCAATTTTTTTTCACTTTTTTTGCCATACATGTCTAGATGTGAAATAAAAATAATTTGGACAATAATTGACAGATTTTGAAATTTGTCAAAAATCGGTCTTTTTTCCTGACCCCTGACCTTATGTGAAAACTACGAAAATCTGAAAAGTACGAAAAATAGGACCAATTTTTTTTCACTTTTTTTGCCCTAGTTCATGCATTTCACATGTCTAGATGTGAAATAAAAATAATTTGGACAATAATTGACAGATTTTGAAATTTGTCAAAAATCGGTCTTTTTTCCTGACCCCTGACCTTATGTGAAAACTACGAAAATCTGAAAAGTACGAAAAAAATCAGACCATTTTTTTTTCCACTTTTTTGCCATAGTTCATGCATTTCACATGTCTAGATGTGAAATAAAAATAATTTGGACAAAATTTGACAGATTTTTAAATTTGTTAAAAAATCTGCCTCTCATCATAACCGCGAAAACTGAGAAAATCTGAAAAGTACGAAAAAAATCAGACCAATTTTTTTCACTTTTTTTGCCCTAGTTCATGCATTTCACATGTCTAGACGTGAAATAAAAAATAATTTGGACAATATTTGACAGATTTTTAAATTTGTCAAAAATCTGTCTTTTTTCCTGACCCCGGACCTCATGTGAAAACTATGAAAATCTGAAAAGTACAAAAAATAGGACCAATTTTTTAAAACTTTTTTTGCCCTACTTCATGCATTTCACATGTCTAGATGTGAAATAAAAATAATTTGGACAATAATTGACAGATTTTGAAATTTGTCAAAAATCGGTCTTTTTTCCTGACCCCTGACCTTATGTGAAAACTACGAAAATCTGAAAAGTCCGAAAAAAATCAGACCAATTTTTTTTCCACTTTTTTGCCATAGTTCAGGCATTTCACATGTCTAGATATGAAATAAAAAATAATTTGGACAACATATGACAGATTTTTAAATTTGTTAAAAAATCTGCCTCTCATCATGACCGCGAAAACTGAGAAAATCTGAAAAGTACGAAAAAAATCAGACCAATTTTTTTCACTTTTTTTGCCCTAGTTCATGCATTTCACATGTCTAGTCGTGAAATAAAAAGTAATTTGGACAATATCTGACAGATTTTTAAATTTGTCAAAAATCGATCTTTTTTCCTGACCCCTGACCTTATGTGAAAACTACGAAAATATGAAAAGTACAAAAAATATGACCAATATTTTTTCACTTTTTTTGCCCTAGTTCATGCATTTCACATGTTTAGATGTGAAATAAAAATAATTTGGACAATAATTGACAGATTTTGAAATTTGTCAAAAATCTGTCTTTTTTCCTGACCCCTGACCTTATGTGAAAACTACGAAAATCTGAAAAGTACGAAAAAAATCAGACCAATTTTTTTTCAATTTTTTTGCCATAGTTCAGGCATTTCACATGTCTAGATATAAAAAATAATTTGGACAATATATGACCGATTTTTAAATTTGTTAAAAAATCTGCCTCTCATCATGACCGCGAAAACTGACAAAATCTGAAAAGTACGAAAAAAATCAGACCAATTTTTTTCACTTTTTTTGCCCTAGTTCATGCATTTCACATGTCTAGACGTGAAATAAAAAATAATTTGGACAATAATTGACAGATTTTGAAATTTGTCAAAAATCGGTCTTTTTTCCTGACCCCTGACCTTATGTGAAAACTACGAAAATCTGAAAAGTACAAAAAATAGGACCAATTTTTTTTCACTTTTTTTGCCCTAGTTCATGCATTTCACATGTCTAGATGTGAAATAAAAATTATTTGGACAATAATTGACAGATTTTGAAATTTGTCAAAAATCTGCCTCTCATCATGACCGCGAAAACTGAGAAAATCTGAAAAGTACGACAAAAATCAGACCAATTTTTTTTCACTTTTTTTCCCCTAGTTCATGCATTTCACATGTCTAGACGTGAAATAAAAATAATTTGGACAATAATTGACAGATTTTGAAATTTGTCAAAAATCTGTCTTTTTTCCTGACCCCTGACCTTACAGTGGGCATCGCTTTCAAATGACCACTTCATTCGCGCATTACGCGGCGTGAAGCTACGTGAAGCTTTAGTACCACTTTCAGCCACTGTGCGTCGCTCTGCCACTGTACATCGCTCTGCCTGCCGTCCCTTACATAATTGTTGCCGAGAGTAATCCCAGCCTAGGAATTCAATAACAAAATAAATCATGCATAATTAAACATTACCTCGATTTAGGCTACTTGGGTATGGCTTAAGGCTTGACTACACGAAAATCGAAATTTGCTGTCTACATTATTGTCAGTGTTGGGGTTAACGCAACTACGCAAATCAAAACAGTGGTGTGATAATTGAGCCAGTAGAGAAATAACTGTTCAGAATTAATCTGTAGCCTTGGGTAGGCTTCTGCAGAAAACAATGTTGTTGCCGATTTAATACTATCTGGCGACGTTTTTAACAGGCTACGCAATAGAGGCTTAGACAACTATGACCCACGTTTTGGTTTCGTAAATTAATTTGCCCTACTTCTTGACTGCAATGTAGTCAATTGACTGCTTGACATGTCATTTTTATTTTTCTGTACAATAAACAATTACATCTGCTTTATACCGCAGAATTACATTCATATTTGGCTGACTGCAGACGCGCCAATTCCCTCCCCATATTCCAAGATTAAGATAGTATGAAGTGCTTTTTGTAAAAAAATAGTTAAAACGAATAGCTATTTGCAATTTGACAAAACACTGGTCCTCATTTTGCGAATGCGAGGACGATATGAGCCTGTTGCATTTAGTTAGATGTCCGAGTCACGCATAATGTTTGAAAACCACTGGCTCGTAATAATTTAACACACGACAGTTGGATAACCTACTTCATCATGTCCCCATGCCTACATTTTTGTGAGTAGCATAGAGATCGTTAAAAACAATAAAGTATGGCTCTCCGTTTGGGACATCGAAAACGTATATTTTTAATAGACTACCGTCGAAGATGCTGACTTGCAAAAGCCTCGGGATAACACGTTATCTCCACTATCATCAGTCATGCCCCTTGATCAAAGTGGGGAATGAAATAAAAGTTTGAGAACCACTGGCTTAACAAGTTACCTACAGTCCAGAACACAGAATCTGTTGCAATATTCTGATGATCAGCGATGATATCGGCAAATGTTTGTTTTCCAAAGTAAGAATTTCACTTCACCATGCACCTTCGACAATACCTGGCATCATTACAAACATTATTCTGTGTCCTAAAACTGGCATATTTTATGGCATTGTGTCATGTAAGTTCGTTGCAAAATCTAGAGAAATGTGTGAGGTGGTCAGCGGGGGACAATTGAGACACACATTGGATTGTGTTATTACTTGAACACTCCACACTATCCACAGCTGTGGTAGGCCTATCAGGGGCAGGAGGATTACTGTCAGAGCAGGCTTTATATAAAATTCTTCAACAGAAGGCCTCGAATGTTGTCTTGTTTGTGGAGCGCTTTGCTTCGCTTCTGTAATTTCGGCTTCATTGAAAATGAGGGCTTCCCTCAATGAACCTCCGAGAATAAATAAAGGTTGAATGAATGAATGAATGCAGGCTTGCCCAAAATAAAGGCATGTGGTTTGCGCAGCCTACAGTAAATAACAGACCCGCCAGAATGTGCGTTATGATGCTTTTTTACGAGCAAGATGTTTTGGTACCCTACGCACACTGCATGTTCTTAAATAACAATGATCATCAGTAATATTCGACCATTAATTTGGGTAAATGGGCAAGCGTGACCACCTTGATTGGCTGATTGGCTGATGATTGTAACGCGGGCATGATTCCAAACACCTCCCTTACGATGATGAGTGACAGGTCTCAGAATGCGTGCGCTACACAAGGACGGAAGATGATGAATAACTGGGGCCGTAGGCTATTCACAAAGGCTTTTATCTTACTACTAGGAGTAGGCTACTCCTAAATCGCACTTAAAGATTTTAGATTGGAGTTTTCTCTTAAAAGTTATTCACAAAGCCTTTCAGACAACTCCTAAACTAGGAGTGAGTCTTCGTGGCTATGGATGACGTCATTACTCATGCACGAGCTTGACTGAAGTGACCACCTTGATTGGCTGACGATTGTAACGCGGGAATTCCAAACACCTCTCTTCCGATGATGACTGACAGGTGACAGGTCGGAGAATGCGTGCGCTACACAAGTAGTGAGAAGGACGGAAGATGATTAATAACTGAATAAAAAGGCCTAGCCTAAATGAATAAAGAGTAAGGCAAAACAAATAGCTTAGTAGCCTAATGAAACATAGGCCTATGGATTGATGCAGTAGCCTACCTTTGCAACATTATTAAATGAATCTGTCACCATATCCCTAGGCTACGTTTGCAAAGAGGAGAACATTTTAATTTGATTCACAATGAAACGTTACATTTCATTTACATGTTAACAAGGAGTAGTTTTGGTTGTTGTTGGTGGCGTTATTGCATCCCTTTTATGAATGCAAAATTGTTCCCTTGCGATTGGAAGCTCCTGTTGCGCATAGGCTATTTCAAAACATCGCAACGTAAAATGCCACAAAAAAGCTGTTTATGAATAGGTCTTAGTGAGATAGGAGTCCTCTCGACTTAAGCTGTCCCAGACATAGGTGCTACATTTAGGTCCTAAAGTTAGGAGTGACACGCCCATTATTTTTAGGAGTTGCTCCTAAATTCGCCAGTTAGGAGCTACTTTTAGCCTTAAAATTCTTTGTGAATACGGCCCCTGAATAAAAAGGCCTAGCCTAAATGAATCAAGGCAAAACAAATAGCCTAGTAGCCCAATGAAACATACGGATTGATGTAGTATCTTTGTAACATTATTAAATTATTCTGTTACTATGCCTACGTTTGCAAAAGAGAACATTTTAATTTGATTCACACTAATGTTACATTTAATTTACATGTTGACAATGATTAGCCTAGTTTTGGTTGTTGTTGGCGGCGTTATTGCATGTTAGTTATACCTACAATGCAAAATTGCTTCCTCGCAATTGGAAGCTCCTGTAGCTGCATAGGATTTCAAAACCGCAGGTTTGTGAATAGGTCTGTGAGTAAGGAGTCCTCTTGACTTCTTTTAAGCTGTCACAGGTGGGAAGGTGTGATTTTTTTGGGGAAGGGCCGGATTAACTGGGCACAATTGTCTGATGGCCCCCCTTCCCCCCAGCCAACGTGAATCGGGTGGTTAGTTAATAGGCCTATCGTGAAGATTTTTCCTGCCATCTAAGGCACGAGCGCATCTGTGAGGCCAAGCCTCACCAAGTAGCTCGTTTGTTTACAACTAACATTCCATTTAATTAAACTGCTTTATAGGCTATGCCGAAATAGTTTTCAACATTTTGAATATTAGTGTCGGGTGAATTGAAATGTTCTCAAAGTAGCCTTATGGCTGAAAGCTGAAAGCTGCTTTGGACCCCCCCGTCAAGCAATATAACCATACAAACGCGCTTCCTGCACTCATTGTTTCAAAAGGAGTAATTTTGGCTTTGTCAGAACTGAAGAGCTGTGGACGGCACGGCACGGTATGCCCAATGAAAATAAATTAACGCAACGCAACACAACACAGACCCCGCTTCTCTCGCGTCAGTCACTGACATGAACGAAACACAGAACCCGCTTCTCTCACGGCAGTCACTGACAGTAACCTAGAATAAATGCATGGGGAAAAACACTTCCCCATGACAAAGACATCGTAAAACACTGAAAGTTAATATTTTGTCACTAGCAACATTAATCTGTCCTTTGTCAAATGTATTATGTTCCAAGTACCCTATGCGTAATTCTGCTTCATAAAGTTGAACAAATACATTTGCTTATTTCACAGAAAAATATAAATAGCCAGTCTAAAGTGCAGAGTTGGTAAGTTATGGTAGGCCAACCTGCAGTGAACATACAAACAGGGGAAATTATTTCTCTTGCAGCTGAGTAGCCTCAGGTGCGCACGTAGACATAAGGCCGAACATGCAAGCGCCAATGAATCGTGCTCTCACGACAATCGCGCCGTTAAACTTAAATAGGTTAACATCACTCTAAGTTCGCCTTCAAGCAAGGAAAACGATGATTTGAAGACATCTGTTTCGTTGGAAGGGCAAGGGGTAGCAACAGGGCAACACAGAGACAGGCCCGATGGCAGGGCTGTTTTGAGAGTATTAAAATATGGGATATTCTATTCTATTCTATATGGGAAAACATTAAAACGGCAAGACAGCGGGGAAAGTTAAAATACGTGATAAACACGGAAAAAGTTGGCATGCATTGTTTCGGTCCCCGTGCACAGGGATTTTTTGTCATACTATTAATCACATATGATTATTTGTGAAATTGTGCAAACAGGCGCAACACATTTGAAAAGGAAGGACTGGTAGCATGCAAGCTCACGGGAAAGATTGATTTAAGAACGTCATCACAAAGTGTGTGGCTGTGGCGCGGGCGGAAGACAATTGGCAGGGGAGGGTCATGTCTTTTTTAACAATTCTGTCGGAGGGTCATTGAACAATTTCTAGCAGACAAGAGAGGGTCATGCAACTTCCAACTGAAGCACTCAAAATTCCTCCGGTGGCCCCTTCAATAAATAACGATCAGTCCCTAGATTGCTGCTGGGCTATATGTTTTGGTTCTGTTAACAACTCATTGTCAAACGCATAGCCTATCTCGCGGTTGCATCCATTACAAACAAACATGCAATGTGAACGTCTGGGATTGGGGAGAGCACTAAATGCTCTACTGAATAAGCACGAAGTCAAACCTTTAAATGAAAAACACTCTTTAATAATCCAAAAAAATAAACCGCTAATGAAGTAAACTTGTGACCATCAAAAATCGTTTATCGCTTGTAACTCCGTGATACCAGGACGTAACAGGAAGGCATTTGGCTGAGCAACGGAGGTTAATATGCTCCATGTTTTGTCCAAACTGTCTATCATCGTTGCACTCGGAGAAAACCGGAATGTTTCATTCGTCCCCGTTTCAATCGTCCCGGTTGTACCTACTCAAAACGCAGATAGAACCTTATTATTCTAAGGTAGCGAAATAGCGTTCAGCATGATTCATGCCCAATTAATTCCCCCTGTTAAAGTGTTCGCCTTTGTAGTTTGGTTTCGTGATAGCCTATGATAAACGGCTTATGGCCAAATATGTGAAAACGTTAAAATACAGTAGGCGATAAACCCGGAAAAAGTTGACAGTGATTTTTTCATAATCACTTTGGATGGTCATAGAAAAATGTATTGCTGGCGAGGGAGGGTCACGTCTTTTTGGACTAATGCTCCCAAAACTCCTCCAGTAGCCCCTTAAATAAATAACGAACAGTCCCTAATGAAGTAAACTTGTGACAATCAAAAATCGTTTATCGCCTGTAACTCCGTGATAACAGGACGTAACAGGAAGGCATTTGGCTGAGCAATGGAGGTTAATACTCTATATTTTGTCCAAATGATGTCTGTCTATCATCGTTGCACTCGGAGAAAACCAGAATGTTTAATTTGTCCTGCGTCTCTACGGCTGCAAACGGGATTCACTCGCAGTTAACCAAATATTTCTTTATTAGGGCAGGGCAGGCATATTTCTGGCTATTACATTATTTCTAAACCAGTCTGCTAAAGTCTGTAGTTGAAGTCTGTGTAGGATTTTCCAGGCTCCATTTCTTTTTACGAGACACCCTGCTCACTTGAGCCATCTACCGGTTGTTTGGGTTGTTGCAGCTTCTCACTGGAAAAATATAAATTAAAGTCGCGTGATACCGCGTGATCCCACGCGCGGACCGCGAGTGAAGCTGGCCAAGTCGAAGCACTGCCCAATGTATGTGAAAACTACGAAAATCTGAAAAATACGAAAAAAATCAGACCAATTTTTTTTCACTTTTTTTGCCATAGTTCAGGCATTTCACATGTCTAGATATAAAAAAAAATTTGGACAATATATGACAGATTTTTAAATTTGTTAAAAAATCTGCCTCTCATCATGACAGCGAAAACTGAGAAAATCTGAAAAGTACGAAAAAAATCAGACCAATTCTTTTCACGTTTTTTGTCCTAGTTCATGCATTTCACATGTCTAGACGTGAAATAAAAAATAATTTGGACAATATCTGACAGATTTATAAATTTGTCAATAATCTGTCTTTTTCCTGTCCCCGGACCTTATGTGAAAACTAAGAAAATCTGAAAAGTACAAAAAATAGGACCAATTGTTTTTCACTTTTTTGCCCTAGTTCATGCATTTCACATGTCTAGATGTGAAATAAAAATAATTTGGACAATAATTGACAGATTTTTAAATTTGTCAAAAATCTGTCTTTTTTCCTGACCCCTGACCTTATGTGAAAACTACGAAAATCTGAAAAGTACGAAAAAAATCAGACCAATTTTTTTTCAATTTTTTTGCCATAGTTCAGGCATTTCACATGTCTAGATATAAAAAATAATTTGGACAATATATGACCGATTTTTAAATTTGTTAAAAAATCTGCCTCTCATCATGACCGCGAAAACTGAGAAAATCTGAAAAGTACGACAAAAATCAGACCAATTTTTTTTCACTTTTTTTCCCCTAGTTCATGCATTTCACATGTCTAGACGTGAAATAAAAATAATTTGGACAATAATTGACAGATTTTGAAATTTGTCAAAAATCTGTCTTTTTTCCTGACCCCTGACCTTACAGTGGGCATCGCTTTCAAATGACCACTTCATTCGCGCATTACGCGGCGTGAAGCTACGTGAAGCTTTAGTACCACTTTCAGCCACTGTGCGTCGCTCTGCCACTGTACATCGCTCTGCCTGCCGTCCCTTACATAATTGTTGCCGAGAGTAATCCCAGCCTAGGAATTCAATAACAAAATAAATCATGCATAATTAAACATTACCTCGATTTAGGCTACTTGGGTATGGCTTAAGGCTTGACTACACGAAAATCGAAATTTGCTGTCTACATTATTGTCAGTGTTGGGGTTAACGCAACTACGCAAATCAAAACAGTGGTGTGATAATTGAGCCAGTAGAGAAATAACTGTTCAGAAGCCTTGGGTAGGCTTCTGCAGAAAACAATGTTGTTGCCGATTTAATACTATCTGGCGACGTTTTTAACAGGCTACGCAATAGAGGCTTAGACAACTATGACCCACGTTTTGGTTTCGTAAATTAATTTGCCCTACTTCTTGACTGCAATGTAGTCAATTGACTGCTTGACATGTCATTTTTATTTTTCTGTACAATAAACAATTACATCTGCTTTATACCGCAGAATTACATTCATATTTGGCTGACTGCAGACGCGCCACTTCCCTCCCCATATTCCAAGATTAAGATAGTATGAAGTGCTTTTTGTAAAGAAATAGTTAAAACGAATAGCTATTTGCAATTTGACAAAACACTGGTCCTCATTTTGCGAATGCGAGGACGATATGAGCCTGTTGCATTTAGTTAGATGTCCGAGTCACGCATAATGTTTGAAAACCACTGGCTCGTAATAATTTAACACACGACAGTTGGATAACCTACTTCATCATGTCCCCATGCCTACATTTTTGTGAGTAGCATAGAGATCGTTAAAAACAATAAAGTATGGCTCTCCGTTTGGGACATCGAAAACGTATATTTTTAATAGACTACCGTCGAAGATGCTGACTTGCAAAAGCCTCGGGATAACACGTTATCTCCACTATCATCAGTCATGCCCCTTGATCAAAGTGGGGAATGAAATAAAAGTTTGAGAACCACTGGCTTAACAAGTTACCTACAGTCCAGAACACAGAATCTGTTGCAATATTCTGATGATCGGCGATGATATCGGCAAATGTTTGTTTTCCAAAGTAAGAATTTCACTTCACCATGCACCTTCGACAATACCTGGCATCATTACAAACATTATTCTGTGTCCTAAAACTGGCATATTTTATGGCATTGTGTCATGTAAGTTCGTTGCAAAATCTAGAGAAATGTGTGAGGTGGTCAGCGGGGGACAATTGAGACACACATTGGATTGTGTTATTACTTGAACACTCCACACTATCCACAGCTGTGGTAGGCCTATCAGGGGCAGGAGGATTACTGTCAGAGCAGGCTTTATATAAAATTCTTCAACAGAAGGCCTCGAATGTTGTCTTGTTTGTGGAGCGCTTTGCTTCGCTTCTGTAATTTCGGCTTCATTGAAAATGAGGGCTTCCCTCAATGACCCTCCGAGAATAAATAAAGGTTGAATGAATGAATGAATGCAGGCTTGCCCAAAATAAAGGCATGTGGTTTGCGCAGCCTACAGTAAATAACAGACCCGCCAGAATGTGCGTTATGATGCTTTTTTACGAGCAAGATGTTTTGGTACCCTACGCACACTGCATGTTCTTAAATAACAATGATTATCAGTAATATTCAACCATTAATTTGGGTAAATGGGCAAGCGTGACCACCTTGATTGGCTGATGATTGTAACGCGGGCATGATTCCAAACACCTCCCTTACGATGATGAGTGACAGGTCTCAGAATGCGTGCGCTACACAAGGACGGAAGATGATGAATAACTGGGGCCGTAGGCTATTCACAAAGGCTTTTATCTTACTACTAGGAGTAGGCTACTCCTAAATCGCACTTAAAGATTTTAGATTGGAGTTTTCTCTTAAAAGTTATTCACAAAGCCTTTCAGACAACTCCTAAACTAGGAGTGAGTCTTCGTGGCTATGGATGACGTCATTACTCATGCACGAGCTTGACTGAAGTGACCACCTTGATTGGCTGACGATTGTAACGCGGGAATTCCAAACACCTCTCTTCCGATGATGACTGACAGGTGACAGGTCGGAGAATGCGTGCGCTACACAAGTAGTGAGAAGGATGGAAGATGATTAATAACTGAATAAAAAGGCCTAGCCTAAATGAATAAAGAGTAAGGCAAAACAAATAGCTTAGTAGCCTAATGAAACATAGGCCTATGGATTGATGCAGTAGCCTACCTTTGCAACATTATTAAATGAATCTGTCACCATATCCCTAGGCTACGTTTGCAAAGAGGAGAACATTTTAATTTGATTCACAATGAAACGTTACATTTCATTTACATGTTAACAATGAGTAGTTTTGGTTGTTGTTGGTGGCGTTATTGCATCCCTTTTATGAATGCAAAATTGTTCCCTTGCGATTGGAAGCTCCTGTTGCGCATAGGCTATTTCAAAACATCGCAACGTAAAATGCCACAAAAAAGCTGTTTATGAATAGGTCTTAGTGAGTTAGGAGTCCTCTCGACTTAAGCTGTCCCAGACTTAGGTGCTACATTTAGGTCTAAAATGTTTCGTGAATTACTTTTTGTGAAAAAATTAGGAGTCCTAAAGTTAGGAGTGACACGCCCATTATTTTTAGGAGTTGCTCCTAAATTCGCCAGTTAGGAGCTACTTTTAGCCTTAAAATTCTTTGTGAATACGGTATGCCTACGTTTGCAAAAGAGAACATTTTAATTTGATTCACACTAATGTTACATTTAATTTACATGTTGACAATGATTAGCCTAGTTTTGGTTGTTGTTGGCGGCGTTATTGCATGTTAGTTATGCCTACAATGCAAAATTGCTTCCTCGCGATTGGAAGCTCCTGTAGCTGCATAGGATTTCAAAACCGCAGGTTTGTGAATAGGTCTGTGAGTAAGGAGTCCTCTTGACTTCTTTTAAGCTGTCAGAGGTGGGAAGGTGTGATTTTTTGGGGGAAGGGCCGGATTAACTGGGCACAATTGTCTGATGGCCCCCCTTCCCCCCAGCCAACGTGAATCGGGTGGTTAGTTAATAGGCCCATCGTGAAGATTTTTCCTGCCATCTAAGGCACGAGCGCATCTGTGAGGCCAAGCCTCACCAAGTAGCTCGTTTGTTTACAACTAACATTCCATTTAATTAAACTGCTTTATAGGCTATGCCGAAATAGTTTTCAACATTTTGAATATTAGTGTCGGGTGAATTGAAATGTTCTCAAAGTAGCCTTATGGCTGAAAGCTGAAAGCTGCTTGGGACCCCCCCCGTCAAGCAATATAACCATACAAACGCGCTTCCTGCACTCATTGTTTCAAAAGGAGTAATTTTGGCTTTGTCAGAACTGAAGAGCTGTGGATGGCACGGCACGGTATGCCCAATGAAAATAAATTAACGCAACGCAACACAACACAGACCCCGCTTCTCTCGCGTCAGTCACTGACATGAACGAAACACAGAACCCGCTTCTCTCACGGCAGTCACTGACAGTAACCTAGAATAAATGCATGGGGAAAAACACTTCCCCATGACAAAGACATCGTAAAACACTGAAAGTTAATATTTTGTCACTAGCAACATTAATCTGTCCTTTGTCAAATGTATTATGTTCCAAGTACCCTATGCGTAATTCTGCTTCATAAAGTTGAACAAATACATTTGCTTATTTCACAGAAAAATATAAATAGCCAGTCTAAAGTGCAGAGTTGGTAAGTTATGGTAGGCCAACCTGCAGTGAACATACAAAAAGGGGAAATTATTTCTCTTGCAGCTGAGTAGCCTCAGGTGCGCACGTAGACATAAGGCCGAACATGCAAGCGCCAATGAATCGTGCTCTCACGACAATCGCGCCGTTAAACTTAAATAGGTTAACATCACTCTAAGTTCGCCTTCAAGCAAGGAAAACGATGATTTGAAGACATCTGTTTCGTTGGAAGGGCAAGGGGTAGCAACAGGGCAACACAGAGACAGGCCCGATGGCAGGGCTGTTTTGAGAGTATTAAAATATGGGATATTCTATTCTATTCTATATGGGAAAACATTAAAACGGCAAGACAGCGGGGAAAGTTAAAATACGTGATAAACACGGAAAAAGTTGGCATGCATTGTTTCGGTCCCCGTGCACAGGGATTTTTTGTCATACTATTAATCACATATGATTATTTGTGAAATTGTGCAAACAGGCGCAACACATTTGAAAAGGAAGGACTGGTAGCATGCAAGCTCACGGGAAAGATTGATTTAAGAACGTCATCACAAAGTGTGTGGCTGTGGCGCGGGCGGAAGACAATTGGCAGGGGAGGGTCATGTCTTTTTTAACAATTCTGTCGGAGGGTCATTGAACAATTTCTAGCAGACAAGAGAGGGTCATGCAACTTCCAACTGAAGCACTCAAAATTCCTCCGGTGGCCCCTTCAATAAATAACGATCAGTCCCTAGATTGCTGCTGGGCTATATGTTTTGGTTCTGTTAACAACTCATTGTCAAACGCATAGCCCATCTCGCGGTTGCATCCATTACAAACAAACATGCAATGTGAACGTCTGGGATTGGGGAGAGCACTAAATGCTCTACTGAATAAGCACGAAGTCAAACCTTTAAATGAAAAACACTCTTTAATAATCCAAAAAAATAAACCGCTAATGAAGTAAACTTGTGACCATCAAAAATCGTTTATCGCTTGTAACTCCGTGATACCAGGACGTAACAGGAAGGCATTTGGCTGAGCAACGGAGGTTAATATGCTCCATGTTTTGTCCAAACTGTCTATCATCGTTGCACTCGGAGAAAACCGGAATGTTTCATTTGTCCCCGTTTCAATCGTCCCGGTTGTACCTACTCAAAACGCAGATAGAACCTTATTATTCTAAGGTAGCGAAATAGCGTTCAGCATGATTCATGCCCAATTAATTCCCCCTGTTAAAGTGTTCGCCTTTGTAGTTTGGTTTCGTGATAGCCTATGATAAACGGCTTATGGCCAAATATGTGAAAACGTTAAAATACAGTAGGCGATAAACCCGGAAAAAGTTGACAGTGATTTTTTCATAATCACTTTGGATGGTCATAGAAAAATGTATTGCTGGCGAGGGAGGGTCACGTCTTTTTGGACTAATGCTCCCAAAACTCCTCCGGTAGCCCCTTAAATAAATAACGAACAGTCTCTAATGAAGTAAACTTGTGACAATCAAAAATCGTTTATCGCCTGTAACTCCGTGATAACAGGACGTAACAGGAAGGCATTTGGCTGAGCAATGGAGGTTAATACTCTATATTTTGTCCAAATGATGTCTGTCTATCATCGTTGCACTCGGAGAAAACCAGAATGTTTAATTTGTCCTGCGTCTCTACGGCTGCAAACGGGATTCACTCGCAGTTAACCAAATATTTCTTTATTAGGGCAGGGCAGGCATATTTCTGGCTATTACATTATTTCTAAACCAGTCTGCTAAAGTCTGTAGTTGAAGTCTGTGTAGGATTTTCCAGGCTCCATTTCTTTTTACGAGACACCCTGCTCACTTGAGCCATCTACCGGTTGTTTGGGTTGTTGCAGCTTCTCACTGGAAAAATATAAATTAAAGTCGCGTGATACCGCGTGATCCCACGCGCGGACCGCGAGTGAAGCTGGCCAAGTCGAAGCACTGCCCAATGTATGTGAAAACTACGAAAATCTGAAAAATACGAAAAAAATCAGACCAATTTTTTTTCACTTTTTTTGCCATAGTTCAGGCATTTCACATGTCTAGATATAAAAAAAAATTTGGACAATATATGACAGATTTTTAAATTTGTTAAAAAATCTGCCTCTCATCATGACAGCGAAAACTGAGAAAATCTGAAAAGTACGAAAAAAATCAGACCAATTCTTTTCACGTTTTTTGTCCTAGTTCATGCATTTCACATGTCTAGACGTGAAATAAAAAATAATTTGGACAATATCTGACAGATTTATAAATTTGTCAATAATCTGTCTTTTTCCTGTCCCTGGACCTTATGTGAAAACTGAGAAAATCTGAAAAGTACGAAAAAAATCAGACCAATTTTTTTTCAATTTTTTTGCCATAGTTCAGGCATTTCACATGTCTAGATATAAAAAATAATTTGGACAATATATGACCGATTTTTAAATTTGTTAAAAAATCTGCCTCTCATCATGACCGCGAAAACTGAGAAAATCTGAAAAGTACGACAAAAATCAGACCAATTTTTTTTCACTTTTTTTCCCCTAGTTCATGCATTTCACATGTCTAGACGTGAAATAAAAATAATTTGGACAATAATTGACAGATTTTGAAATTTGTCAAAAATCTGTCTTTTTTCCTGACCCCTGACCTTACAGTGGGCATCGCTTTCAAATGACCACTTCATTCGCGCATTACGCGGCGTGAAGCTACGTGAAGTTTTAGTACCACTTTCAGCCACTGTGCGTCGCTCTGCCACTGTACATCGCTCTGCCTGCCGTCCCTTACATAATTGTTGCCGAGAGTAATCCCAGCCTAGGAATTCAATAACAAAATAAATCATGCATAATTAAACATTACCTCGATTTAGGCTACTTGGGTATGGCTTAAGGCTTGACTACACGAAAATCGAAATTTGCTGTCTACATTATTGTCAGTGTTGGGGTTAACGCAACTACGCAAATCAAAACAGTGGTGTGATAATTGAGCCAGTAGAGAAATAACTGTTCAGAATTCATCTGTAGCCTTGGGTAGGCTTCTGCAGAAAACAATGTTGTTGCCGATTTAATACTATCTGGCGACGTTTTTAACAGGCTACGCAATAGAGGCTTAGACAACTATGACCCACGTTTTGGTTTCGTAAATTAATTTGCCCTACTTCTTGACTGCAATGTAGTCAATTGACTGCTTGACATGTCATTTTTATTTTTCTGTACAATAAACAATTACATCTGCTTTATACCGCAGAATTACATTCATATTTGGCTGACTGCAGACGCGCCACTTCCCTCCCCATATTCCAAGATTAAGATAGTATGAAGTGCTTTTTGTAAAAAAATAGTTAAAACGAATAGCTATTTGCAATTTGACAAAACACTGGTCCTCATTTTGCGAATGCGAGGACGATATGAGCCTGTTGCATTTAGTTAGATGTCCGAGTCACGCATAATGTTTGAAAACCACTGGCTCGTAATAATTTAACACACGACAGTTGGATAACCTACTTCATCATGTCCCCATGCCTACATTTTTGTGAGTAGCATAGAGATCGTTAAAAACAATAAAGTATGGCTCTCCGTTTGGGACATCGAAAACGTATATTTTTAATAGACTACCGTCGAAGATGCTGACTTGCAAAAGCCTCGGGATAACACGTTATCTCCACTATCATCAGTCATGCCCCTTGATCAAAGTGGGGAATGAAATAAAAGTTTGAGAACCACTGGCTTAACAAGTTACCTACAGTCCAGAACACAGAATCTGTTGCAATATTCTGATGATCGGCGATGATATCGGCAAATGTTTGTTTTCCAAAGTAAGAATTTCACTTCACCATGCACCTTCGACAATACCTGGCATCATTACAAACATTATTCTGTGTCCTAAAACTGGCATATTTTATGGCATTGTGTCATGTAAGTTCGTTGCAAAATCTAGAGAAATGTGTGAGGTGGTCAGCGGGGGACAATTGAGACACACATTGGATTGTGTTATTACTTGAACACTCCACACTATCCACAGCTGTGGTAGGCCTATCAGGGGCAGGAGGATTACTGTCAGAGCAGGCTTTATATAAAATTCTTCAACAGAAGGCCTCGAATGTTGTCTTGTTTGTGGAGCGCTTTGCTTCGCTTCTGTAATTTCGGCTTCATTGAAAATGAGGGCTTCCCTCAATGACCCTCCGAGAATAAATAAAGGTTGAATGAATGAATGAATGCAGGCTTGCCCAAAATAAAGGCATGTGGTTTGCGCAGCCTACAGTAAATAACAGACCCGCCAGAATGTGCGTTATGATGCTTTTTTACGAGCAAGATGTTTTGGTACCCTACGCACACTGCATGTTCTTAAATAACAATGATCATCAGTAATATTCGACCATTAATTTGGGTAAATGGGCAAGCGTGACCACCTTGATTGGCTGATTGGCTGATGATTGTAACGCGGGCATGATTCCAAACACCTCCCTTACGATGATGAGTGACAGGTCTCAGAATGCGTGCGCTACACAAGGACGGAAGATGATGAATAACTGGGGCCGTAGGCTATTCACAAAGGCTTTTATCTTACTACTAGGAGTAGGCTACTCCTAAATCGCACTTAAAGATTTTAGATTGGAGTTTTCTCTTAAAAGTTATTCACAAAGCCTTTCAGACAACTCCTAAACTAGGAGTGAGTCTTCGTGGCTATGGATGACGTCATTACTCATGCACGAGCTTGACTGAAGTGACCACCTTGATTGGCTGACGATTGTAACGCGGGAATTCCAAACACCTCTCTTCCGATGATGACTGACAGGTGACAGGTCGGAGAATGCGTGCGCTACACAAGTAGTGAGAAGGATGGAAGATGATTAATAACTGAATAAAAAGGCCTAGCCTAAATGAATAAAGAGTAAGGCAAAACAAATAGCTTAGTAGCCTAATGAAACATAGGCCTATGGATTGATGCAGTAGCCTACCTTTGCAACATTATTAAATTAATCTGTCACCATATCCCTAGGCTACGTTTGCAAAGAGGAGAACATTTTAATTTGATTCACAATGAAACGTTACATTTCATTTACATGTTAACAATGAGTAGTTTTGGTTGTTGTTGGTGGCGTTATTGCATCCCTTTTATGAATGCAAAATTGTTCCCTTGCGATTGGAAGCTCCTGTTGCGCATAGGCTATTTCAAAACATCGCAACGTAAAATGCCACAAAAAAGCTGTTTATGAATAGGTCTTAGTGAGTTAGGAGTCCTCTCGACTTAAGCTGTCCCAGACTTAGGTGCTACATTTAGGTCTAAAATGCTTCGTGAATTACTTTTTGTGAAAAAATTAGGAGTCCTAAAGTTAGGAGTGACACGCCCATTATTTTTAGGAGTTGCTCCTAAATTCGCCAGTTAGGCGACACGATGCCTCCCCTCAGCTGTGCACCAGGCTGCGACTCATGCGTCCTTCTCAGCGAAAAGATAGTGGAACTCGAAGCCAGAATAGCGACCCTCCATCAGATTGAGAAGGATGAACAGTTCCTCGACACCATTCTCTCCGTAAGTAACGTTACCTCTCTTACACACACAAATGCCAGATGCCCTGATTTCACTCTGTCCTCCAATACTTTAACCATGCCATGCACTAATGCAACTTCTGTCCCTGTTGCCTCTCCCCGGCCTCTGCTGAGAACCAAGCCTGCTCTGCTGGCCAGCTCCACTCCACACCAGCCTGAGCCATGGCGTAGAAGCAAGCATCACAAGCACGGCAGACGGTCCGGACGGCACCCAGGCCCAGCCCAACCTATACGACTGGAAAATCGCTATGCCATTCTGACCGAGGATGAGGAGCCCCTCCAGCCCCGAGACAACCATCCTGGTCCCTCCTCAAAGTCGGCGCCCCCCCGACCCCCTCCTCCCCGGACCTCATCAACCTCCACCCTGGTCATCGGCAGTTCCATGGTTAGAGACCTCTGCATTCCCCCATCATGTAGCGGTCCCTCCAAGGTCTACTGCTTCCCTGGTGCCAAGGTCCTTGACATCCAGCAGAAACTCCCAAGCATCCTGGCCCGCCACACCAAGGTCAACAACATCATCGTACACGTGGGCACGAACGACATCAGAGATAAGCAGTCAGTAGCACTGCAGGAAAACTACAAAACTCTCATCACCACTCTGATGGGCACAGAAAAACGCTTTGTCATCTCTGGGCCTCTCCCTACCTACAGAAAAGGTGCTGAGAGATGGTCCAGACTGTTCGATCTCCACACCTGGCTCAAACGCTACTGCGCTTCCCTAAGCATCCCCTATGTCAACAACTGGGGCTTGTTCTGGGAGAGGCCCAGTATGCTGAAGCGTGATGGTCTCCACCCAAACCAACATGGAGCCAGGCTACTCTCCGACAACATAGCGTCCACACTGAGACATTGACATTCTGTAGAAAATATTACAGATTCACGCCCCCCAGGTATTGATTCGAATGGCATTATACATGTGGATGAGTCTGAGAATGTTTTCTGCAGGGTAACATACAATACTACTACCATAGATCAAGCTGTGTCATGCAATAGCATGACTTATGCTTATAGTTCTATTCCAACGTTGATTTCTACCCAACGTATAGTAAAAAGAAAAGACAAATTTAAAACTAGAAACCTAACAAATATTCTTTCCATACCTCAGCATATTCCTCAAAAGCCAGAGGCATTTTCAGCTAACATGGGTTTACTAAATATAGGTGCACTTACTACCAAAACCTTTGCAATCAATGATTTTATTAGTGAAAAAAAATTGGATTTTCTGTTTCTTGTTGAAACCTGGCTGACTTCAGACAGCGAAGCTGTTCTTGTTGAGACTTGTCCCCCAAATTATAATTTCTTCCACTCAATTAGACAAGGCAAACGAGGTGGTGGAATTGCCTCCATTCTCTCAAACAAATATAGTTGCACACGAGTCAACTTTGGCGAATTCGCTTCCTTTGAGTATATTGCCCTCACTCTGAAGGCTGACCCAGCTGTACTTCTATTAACCTTATACCGCCCTCCTAAACTATGGACTGGCTTTCTCGACCAGTTTTCTGAACTTATGTCGCTCATCATCACTAGCTATGATCGGATAATTGTAAATGGCGACTTCAATATTCATGTCAATAAGACAACTGATGCTAAAGCCAGTAAGTTCCTTAATGTGTTGGACAGTTTAGAGCTAAAGCAGCATGTTACAGGACCCACCCACAACCTTGGCAACACCCTCGATCTAGTCATTTCCAGAGGGATAGAAGTCACAGACTTATCAGTAAATGATATAAATATGTCTGATCATCATTGTGTATCTTTTAATATTGTACTACATACTCCAAAAATTCATCCCGAAATTGCAATCAAATCGCGACTCTTGGACATTAGAGCAGAACAGCAGTTCATAGCTCTTATAGACTCCATAAATTTAGATATTTTACATCATCCCATTGATCAAATGGTAGAGGCTCTCAATCGTGAATTAGGCGCTCTGCTTGACAGAGTGGCACCCTTAAAGACTAAAAAAAGGCCCTGTAGCAAACTGACACCTTGGATGAACGAAAATATCCATGATCTAAAAAGATCATGTAGGAAAGCTGAGAGAACATGGAGAAAAACTAAGTTACAGGTTCACCGTGCCATTCTAAAAGAAAAAATTGCAAATTATAATAGAGCTATTCGGAATGAGAGGAGGAACCACTTCTCTAAGGTAATTGCTGAAAACAGTGGAAACTCTAGGGTGTTGTTCTCTACCATTGATAGGCTATTGCATCAAACACCTTTTGATACACTCAGTCAGGCATCCTCTCTAAGATGCGAAGAATTTGCAGACTTCTTCAAAAACAAAGTCATTTCTATAAGGGAGGCTATTGGTAACACAAGTAATATGTTTGATAGTACACCCAAAAACAGCCCCCCAAAATTAAGGTCCTTTAGCACTATTACTCAATCTGAGCTTGGTAAAATTATAACTCAAACCGGCTCCTCAACATGTGTTTTAGATCCAATCCCTACTACATTCCTCAAAAAAGTATATGATGGCTTAGCTCCCTTTTTTCTCAAGGTAATAAATACCTCATTAGAAACAGGTATATTTCCAACTGCTTTTAAAACCGCTGTTGTGAAACCTTTACTTAAAAAGTCAAATCTTGACCATACCAATCTGAGCAACTACAGGCCTATATCAAATCTATCGTTTTTGAGCAAAGTACTTGAAAAAGTTGTTTGTAATCAGTTAAATACCTTCCTCAACGAAAACAGTATCCTTGAAAAATTCCAATCAGGTTTTAGATCAAATCACAGCACAGAAACGGCTCTAGTAAAAATAGTCAATGATCTCAGACTAGCTACCGACTCAAACAAAGTCTCAATCCTTATTCTTCTGGATTTGAGTGCGGCATTTGACACCATTGATCATAGCATCCTAATTCACCGCCTTGCGAAGTGGGTGGGTCTCTCTGATAATGCTCTAAACTGGTTTCAAACCTACATTACTGGCAGAGATTTTTATATCAGTCTAGGAGATCATGTATCTGAAAAACATGACTTGCCTTTTGGTGTGGCCCAGGGGAGCTGCCTTGGTCCCCTGCTATTTTCTCTATATATGCTTCCATTGGGAAACGTCATAAGTCAACATAATGTAAACTTCCACAGCTACGCAGATGATACCCAATTGTATCTTTCTGTTGAGCCAACTAACCCAGATGGCCTTTGCTCCCTCACTGCATGCCTAACCTCCATTAATCAGTGGATGAGCAAAAACTTTTTGAAACTAAATGATGACAAAACAGAGGTACTTCTGGTTGGACCAAAACTAAAGCGAGATATTATTCTTAGTAATCTGGGGAACTTGGCACACCAGGTCAAACCAAAAGTAACAAGCCTCGGTGTCATCTTAGATGCAGAGTTAAGTTTTAAGCCCCATATCAGTAAAGTTACTCAGACAGCCTATTTCCACTTGAGAAACATTGCCAAAGTGCGGCCCTTTTTAACTCAAGATGCAGAAAAACTAATTCACGCCTTTATCACTAGCAGGTTAGACTACTGCAATGCACTTTTCACTGGTCTTCCCAAAAAACATCTAAAGAAATTGGCACTCATACAGAACTCTGCGGCTAGACTTTTAACTAAGACTAAGAAGAGAGAACACATCACCCCTGTGTTGGCTGAACTGCACTGGCTCCCTATTTCCTATAGAATTGATTTTAAGGTTATGTTAATTACTTACAAAGCTCTGAATGGCATAGCACCTTCATATATCTCTGAGCTTTTAATATCTTATCAACCACAAAGGAAACTTAGATCATCCAATTCTAATCTTTTAATCGTACCCAAAGTGCTCCACAAACAAAGTGGAGAAGCTGCGTTTATCCATTATGCCCCCAAACTATGGAACACCCTGCCTCTGTACATCAAGCAGGCGAGTTCAGTAAATATTTTTAAAAAAGATCTGAAAACATACCTGTACAGGAAAGCTTTTAGTTAACTCATCTTATCCTGTAGACTACATTTTCAGATTATTCTACATCTGCTACTATTGGAGGGCGCAGCCAGCCAGAAGCAGATGGGCTCCCCCTATTAAGTCAGGTTCTGCTCAAGGTTTCTTCCTGGAATATGGGAGTTTTTCCTTGCCACAGTTGCCATATGGCGTGCTTGTGGGGGGTAAGAGGGTTAAGGCTGCCAGTCTTATGACGTCATTTTCTATATTTTTGATATGTTGCTGAGCATATCATAAACAGCAAAGAAAAGTGATTGATAATGACTGACTGACTACTATTGTGTTACATGCTTCAAATGTAAAGCACTTTGAGCTGCATTCTGTGTATGAAAGGTGCTATACAAATAAAGCTTTATTATTATTATTATTTATTAGTTAGGAGCTACTTTTAGCCTTAAAATTCTTTGTGAATACGGCCCCTGAATAAAAAGGCCTAGCCTAAATGAATCAGGGCAAAACAAATAGCCTAGTAGCCCAATGAAACATACGGATTGATGTAGTATCTTTGTAACATTATTAAATTATTCTGTTACTATGCCTACGTTTGCAAAAGAGAACATTTTAATTTGATTCACACTAATGTTACATTTAATTTACATGTTGACAATGATTAGCCTAGTTTTGGTTGTTGTTGGCGGCGTTATTGCATGTTAGTTATGCCTACAATGCAAAATTGCTTCCTCGCGATTGGAAGCTCCTGTAGCTGCATAGGATTTCAAAACCGCAGGTTTGTGAATAGGTCTGTGAGTAAGGAGTCCTCTTGACTTCTTTTAAGCTGTCAGAGGTGGGAAGGTGTGATTTTTTGGGGGAAGGGCCGGATTAACTGGGCACAATTGTCTGATGGCCCCCAGCCAACGTGAATCGGGTGGTTAGTTAATAGGCCCATCGTGAAGATTTTTCCTGCCATCTAAGGCACGAGCGCATCTGTGAGGCCAAGCCTCACCAAGTAGCTCGTTTGTTTACAACTAACATTCCATTTAATTAAACTGCTTTATAGGCTATGCCGAAATAGTTTTCAACATTTTGAATATTAGTGTCGGGTGAATTGAAATGTTCTCAAAGTAGCCTTATGGCTGAAAGCTGAAAGCTGCTTGGGACCCCCCCCCGTCAAGCAATATAACCATACAAACGCGCTTCCTGCACTCATTGTTTCAAAAGGAGTAATTTTGGCTTTGTCAGAACTGAAGAGCTGTGGACGGCACGGCACGGTATGCCCAATGAAAATAAATTAACGCAACGCAACACAACACAGACCCCGCTTCTCTCGCGTCAGTCACTGACATGAACGAAACACAGAACCCGCTTCTCTCACGGCAGTCACTGACAGTAACCTAGAATAAATGCATGGGGAAAAACACTTCCCCATGACAAAGACATCGTAAAACACTGAAAGTTAATATTTTGTCACTAGCAACATTAATCTGTCCTTTGTCAAATGTATTATGTTCCAAGTACCCTATGCGTAATTCTGCTTCATAAAGTTGAACAAATACATTTGCTTATTTCACAGAAAAATATAAATAGCCAGTCTACAGTGCAGAGTTGGTAAGTTATGGTAGGCCAACCTGCAGTGAACATACAAACAGGGGAAATTATTTCTCTTGCAGCTGAGTAGCCTCAGGTGCGCACGTAGACATAAGGCCGAACATGCAAGCGCCAATGAATCGTGCTCTCACGACAATCGCGCCGTTAAACTTAAATAGGTTAACATCACTCTAAGTTCGCCTTCAAGCAAGGAAAACAATGATTTGAAGACATCTGTTTCGTTGGAAGGGCAAGGGGTAGCAACAGGGCAACACAGAGACAGGCCCGATGGCAGGGCTGTTTTGAGAGTATTAAAATATGGGATATTCTACGGGAAAACATTAAAACGGCAAGACAGCGGGGAAAGTTAAAATACGTGATAAACACGGAAAAAGTTGGCATGCATTGTTTCGGTCCCCGTGCACAGGGATTTTTTGTCATACTATTAATCACATATGATTATTTGTGAAATTGTGCAAACAGGCGCAACACATTTGAAAAGGAAGGACTGGTAGCATGCAAGCTCACGGGAAAGATTTCTTTAAGAACGTCATCACAAAGTGTGTGGCTGTGGCGCGGGCGGAAGACAATTGGCAGGGGAGGGTCATGTCTTTTTTAACAATTCTGTCGGAGGGTCATTGAACAATTTCTAGCAGACAAGAGAGGGTCATGCAACTTCCAACTGAAGCACTCAAAATTCCTCCGGTGGCCCCTTCAATAAATAACGATCAGTCCCTAGATTGCTGCTGGGCTATATGTTTTGGTTCTGTTAACAACTCATTGTCAAACGCATAGCCCATCTCGCGGTTGCATCCATTACAAACAAACATGCAATGTGAACGTCTGGGATTGGGGAGAGCACTAAATGCTCTACTGAATAAGCACGAAGTCAAACCTTTAAATGAAAAACACTCTTTAATAATCCAAAAAAATAAACCGCTAATGAAGTAAACTTGTGACCATCAAAAATCGTTTATCGCTTGTAACTCCGTGATACCAGGACGTAACAGGAAGGCATTTGGCTGAGCAACGGAGGTTAATATGCTCCATGTTTTGTCCAAACTGTCTATCATCGTTGCACTCGGAGAAAACCGGAATGTTTCATTTGTCCCCGTTTCAATCGTCCCGGTTGTACCTACTCAAAACGCAGATAGAACCTTATTATTCTAAGGTAGCGAAATAGCGTTCAGCATGATTCATGCCCAATTAATTCCCCCTGTTAAAGTGTTCGCCTTTGTAGTTTGGTTTCGTGATAGCCTATGATAAACGGCTTATGGCCAAATATGTGAAAACGTTAAAATACAGTAGGCGATAAACCCGGAAAAAGTTGACAGTGATTTTTTCATAATCACTTTGGATGGTCATAGAAAAATGTATTGCTGGCGAGGGAGGGTCACGTCTTTTTGGACTAATGCTCCCAAAACTCCTCCGGTAGCCCCTTAAATAAATAACGAACAGTCTCTAATGAAGTAAACTTGTGACAATCAAAAATCGTTTATCGCCTGTAACTCCGTGATAACAGGACGTAACAGGAAGGCATTTGGCTGAGCAATGGAGGTTAATACTCTATATTTTGTCCAAATGATGTCTGTCTATCATCGTTGCACTCGGAGAAAACCAGAATGTTTAATTTGTCCTGCGTCTCTACGGCTGCAAACGGGATTCACTCGCAGTTAACCAAATATTTCTTTATTAGGGCAGGGCAGGCATATTTCTGGCTATTACATTATTTCTAAACCAGTCTGCTAAAGTCTGTAGTTGAAGTCTGTGTAGGATTTTCCAGGCTCCATTTCTTTTTACGAGACACCCTGCTCACTTGAGCCATCTACCGGTTGTTTGGGTTGTTGCAGCTTCTCACTGGAAAAATACAAATTAAAGTCGCGTGATACCGCGTGATCCCACGCGCGGACCGCGAGTGAAGCTGGCCAAGTCGAAGCACTGCCCAATGTATGTGAAAACTACGAAAATCTGAAAAATACGAAAAAAATCAGACCAATTTTTTTTCACTTTTTTTGCCATAGTTCAGGCATTTCACATGTCTAGATATAAAAAATAATTTGGACAATATATGACAGATTTTTAAATTTGTTACAAAATCTGCCTCTCATCATGACAGCGAAAACTGAGAAAATCTGAAAAGTACGAAAAAAATCAGACCAATTCTTTTCACGTTTTTTGTCCTAGTTCATGCATTTCACATGTCTAGACGTGAAATAAAAAATAACTTGGACAATATCTGACAGATTTATAAATTTGTCAATAATCTGTCTTTTTCCTGTCCCCGGACCTTATGTGAAAACTAAGAAAATCTGAAAAGTACAAAAAATAGGACCAATTGTTTTTCACTTTTTTGCCCTAGTTCATGCATTTCACATGTCTAGATGTGAAATAAAAATAATTTGGACAATAATTGACAGATTTTGAAATTTGCCAAAAATCTGTCTTTTTTCCTGACCACTGACCTTATGTGAAAACTACGAAAATTTGAAAAGTACGAAAAAAATCAGACCAATTTTTTTTTCACTTTTTTGCCATAGTTCAGGCATTTCACATGTCTACATATAAAAAATAATTTGGACAATATATGACAGATTTTTAAATTTCTTAAAAAATCTGCCTCTAATCATGATCACGAAAACTGAGAAAATCTGAAAAGTACGAAAAAAACAGACCAATTTTTTTTCACTTTTTTTGCCCTAGTTCATGCATTTCACATGTCTAGACGTGAAATAAAAAATACATTTGGACAATATCTGACAGATTTTTAAATTTGTTAAAAAATCTGCATCTCATCATGACAGCGAAAATTGAGAAAATCTGAAAAGTACGAAAAAAATCAGACCAATTTTTTTCACTTTTTTTGCCCTAGTTCATGCATTTCACATGTCTAGATGTGAAATAAAAATAATTTGGACAATATATGACAGATTTTGAAATTTGTCAAAAATCTGTCTTTTTTCCTGACCCCTGACCTAATGTGAAAACTACGAAAATCTGAAAAGAACGAAAAAAATCAGACCAATTCTTTTTCACTTTTTTTGCCATAGTTCATGCATTTCACATGTCTAGATATAAAAAATAATTTGGACAATATATGACAGATTTTTAAATTTGTTAAAAAATCTGCCTCTCATCATGACCTCGAAAACAGAGAAAATCTGAAAAGTACGAAAAAAATCAGACCAATTTTTTTTTCACTTTTTTTGCCATAGTTCAGGCATTTCACATGTCTAGATATGAAATAAAAAATACATTTGGAAAATATATGACAGATTTTGAAATTTGTCAAAAATTGGTCTTTTTTCCTGACCCCCCGGACCTTATGTGAAAACTACGAAAATCTGAAAAGTACAAAAAATAGGACCAATTTTTTTTTTTTTTACTTTTTTTGCCCTAGTTCATGCATTTCACAAGTCTAGATATGAAATAAAAAATAAATTTGGACAATATATGACAGATTTTTAAATTTGTTAAAAAATCTGCATCTCATCATGACAGCGAAAACTGAGAAAATCTGAAAAGTACGAAAAAAATCAGACCAATTTTTTTCACTTTTTTTGCCCTAGTTCATGCATTTCACATGTCTAGATGTGAAATAAAAATAATTTGGACAATAATTGAAAGATTTTGAAATTTGTCAAAAATCTGTCTTTTTTCCTGACCCCGGACCTTATGTGAAAACTAAGAAAATCTGAAAAGAACGAAAAAAATCAGACCAATTTTTTTTCACTTTTTTTGCCATAGTTCATGCATTTCACATGTCTAGATATAAAAAATAATTTGGACAATATATGACAGATTTTTAAATTTGTTAAAAAATCTGCCTCTCATCATGACCGCGAAAACAGAGAAAATCTGAAAAGAACGAAAAAAATCAGACCAATTTTTTTTCACTTTTTTTGCCATAGTTCATGCATTTCACATGTCTAGATATAAAAAATAATTTGGACAATATCTGACAGATTTTTAAATTTGTCAAAAAATCTCTCTTTTTTCCTGACCCCAGACCTTATGTGAAAACTAAGAAAATCTGAAAAGTACGAAAAAAATCAGACCAATTTTTTTTCACTTTTTTTACCCTAGTTCATGCATTTCACATGTCTAGACGTGAAATAAAAAATAATTTGGACAATATCTGACAGATTTATAAATTCGTCAAAAATCTCTCTTTTTTCCTGACCCCGGACCTTATGCGAAAACTACGAAAATCTGAAAAGTACGAAAAAAATCAGACCAATTTTTTTTCACTTTTTTACCCTAGTTCATGCATTTCACATGTCTAGACGTGAAATAAAAAATAATTTGGACAAAATCTGACAGATTTATAAATTTGTTAAAAAATCTGTCTCTCATCCTGACCGCGAAAACTGAGAAAATCTGAAAAGTATGAAAAAAATCAGACCAATTTTTTTTCACTTTTTTTGCCATAGTTCATGCATTTCACACATCTAGATTTGAAATAAAAATAATTTGGACAATATCTGACAGATTTTAAAATTTGTCAAAAAATCTGTCTTTTTCCTGACCCCCGGACCTTATGTGAAAACTAAGAAAATCTGAAAAGTACGAAAAAATCAGATACATTTTTTTCACTTTTTTTGCCATAGTTCATGCATTTCACATGTCTAGACGTGAAATAAAAAATAATTTGGACAATATCTGACAGATTTTGAAATTTGTCAAAAATATCTCTTTTGTCCTTACCCCGGAACTTATGTGAAAACTAAAAAAATCTGAAAAGTGAGTAAAAAATCAAACCAATTTTTTTTAACTTTAATTTTTAGGTTTGTGTTTAAGGTCATTTCTGTTTGTCTTTTTCTTCCTTTTTTCTAATGTCCATTATTTTTTGGAAAAATTTAATGCCCCATGGCCCTGGTCCTCTTCCCCAGTTCCTCTTCCTCCACCACGCCCTGGTTGCGCAGCCACCATTGGAAGCATTCTGGAAAGAATATATTGTGCATGAACAACATAAATAATAAGTCGGGTGATTTTACAACAAATCTCTACATTTATATCCACATTCACTCATTAAGTAGATACTTTTATCCAAAGTGACTTACAGAGAAGTAACATTTAAGTTACTGTGTGAAAAATAAGTATTGAATTTGTTGATTTGTTTTTCTTTTCAGTAAATACAGTTAAAGGTGTTATCGGCGATTGCAGGTAACGTCATTTCTGATGTTTGACGTTTGTCGATTTGTTTTTCTTTTCAGTAAATACAGTTAAAGGTTGTATCAGCGATTGCGGGTAACGTCACTTCTGACATTCAAACAAAACAGAGAGCTAGCTCACTACTCCCTCCGCCTCCATCCCGTGAAATTGAAACTTTCCTAAACGCGCATCTCATCAGTGATTGTTTGGAACACCATTTGTTTTGGTTTTGAGTGATTGGTAGCACCATTTGTTTTTCTGTACAGATCTCGGAGCCTAGGCTGCCTACAGAGACACGGTCAGCTAGCGGATCGTGAGGAAAGATTAGATAAATGTGATCATTTATGTCTGCAATCGCTGATACAACCTTTAAGTCCCAAATTATTCATACCCCTGGCAAATATTAAAATGTTGATTTTCTCTTAGCCAATGTTTGCTCTGACTGAAAATGGCACTGTCACACATGCCAAAAGATTGAAAGACAAGGTGGTAGAATCATGGAATCAAAAAGAAAACTCCAGTGAGAGCTAAGAGGCTTGGTAGGTATTATAATAACCATTTTGAAAGCTGTTGAATACAAAATGTTTCCATTGATTATTTTGGACATGCCATTTTTCATAAAAAAGATGAAAACACTGCTTTTTTTGGATTCCATGTTTTTACCACATTATCTTACAACCTTTAGGCGTGTGGCAGTGCTATTTTCAGTCAGAACAAACATATTAGTCAAGAGAAAATATTAATTATGGGGGTATGAATATTTTTTGGCTTAACTGTAACTCCAACGAAGCTATTCACATGTCATTACTAGATGTTTGTATGAACCCAAGAAATAATAACATTAAGTCCATACATCAAGTCATTTGATAAAAAGTGGACTTACACCGAACATTAGGCTATTTAACACGCTAATGAAAATAAACATCTATGTAGATTATTTTAAATAAAGAATCAAATGGCCTAAATGCTTTTTGTGAGGCTCATGAAATCTATTTGCCGCATTTCTGCACTGGTTTTAAGCTCTATGCAGTTGTTTTAAGGTGAAATGTCTTAAAATGAGCTAAATAAGCTGCCGGTGCAGTGAGTGCATTCTCACTCATTACACGATTGTTAAAGTGCATATGTTTACTATATATGGACAAAAATATGTCATGAGTCTACAAATAAGCATATTTTCTTGATTAAGATGATTAATCTTAGTTGGATTTAATTAGAGGTCTGACCAGCGCAGCTATTGTTTTTGCTCTGATTATTCTTCCCTATTATTATTAGGGGTCCAAGTGGAAAAGCTGCAGGACTCCTATTGTTTTTGTTCTGATTACTAACCCTTTCATAACTTTTTATTTATGCTGTGTCTGCAGCCATAACCGTAATACAGACACCAGATTTCAACATTATGTGTCAATCAACTTTTGGGGTGTGGACTATAATGATTCTATTGCATATACAGTATCTTATATTGTAAAGGTCCAATCCTATTAGTATAAGTATATATACTCTTCTGATCCCGTGAGGGAAATTTGGTCTCTGCATTTATCCCAATCCGTGAATTAGTGAAACACACAGTGAAATGAAGCACACACTAATCCCAGCGCAGTGAGCTGCCTGCAACAACAGCGGCGCTCGGGGAGCAGTGAGGGGTTAGGTGCCTTGCTCAAGGGCACTACAGCCGTGCCTACTGGTCGGGGTCCGAACCGGCAACCCTCCAGTTACAAGTCCGAAGCGCCAGTACCAGTAGGCCACGGCTGCCCCTGACCTGATGATTGGTCATTAAATATCTAACCAAACTAACAACAGTTCAAGTTCAAGAGAACGCAACATATTACAACTGCTCACTGCTGCTCCTGCTCTGGAGCAAGGGAGGCAGTGTGGGCTACAAAGCAGACAAGCTAATCTTCCTATGTATCAAAACTGTTGTGTTAATTAATTCAGTTCATCGATCTCTTTTTGTACATCTTTTGTACCAATTCCAATACCAGTCAGACGAGAATATAATATTACAATAGTAGGCCTATCATAGTGATCATGGAAGATAGGGAAGAAAAGCACATTTAAAAAGTATATTGCTAAAATCTTCTGGCCCTGACCAAAAAATAAATGCATGCATTGTACATTTGTAGGTGTGAAATGAAGAAACAAAATCTGTTTTTTTTTTTTTTTTTTTTTATACATTTTTATAAATCGGCCTTTCCCCCTGACCGTGGACAGTCATGAAAAAATAAGTAACTCAAAAAAGAAAATCACAACAGAAAATGTATTACTATAAGAAGAGAAAAGACAAAGGAATAATACTGTATCTTATTATTTGTTCATGCAGAGCACACGTTGTCATGAGCTCTCTCTCTGCCTGGTAACACGTGCTGATTGAAGTCTGATGACCTCCACCTGTTCCTGCTCTGCTCTGCCTCACCCTCGTTACCTACCAGCTGCACTGCATTCACCACTCATCATGCCCTCTATATAAAGCCTTGCTTTTCAGTCCACACTTGTCAGATCGTCTGCAACCAGCACCAGTTACCTGCCTGTTTATTGAAAACGCCTCTGACTCTTTGCCTGTGATCCCGGACCCGCTCGACTACTTCTGTGTTCTCCAGCCCCGGTAATCTTGACCTGCCTTCCGTCCCTCTTCTACGAATACCGCCTAGTCCTTGACTGTACTGCTGCTTCGTTTCAATTGCTGTTGTGTGTGTGTTTCCCCCAGGACTTCCCGGATCATCCAGCTCCTGCCTTCGCTGTTCGGCTACTGGGGGAACACACACACGCAGACTCTTGGAACTCCTGTACCCCCCCCGGAACCCCTGAAACCCCCAACCCTTAAATAAACTTTTGAACGTGACGCAATTGTGGTCCTCGTCCTGTTTGGTGTCTGACAGTACGATCTGACCAAACATGGACCCAGCGCACGGTCGAACCAGCATGGAAACCGACGAACCAGAACCACCCACCGCCATGCAACGCCTGGAAGAGACAGAGAGAGAGGTAAACCGCAACACTGCTGACATTGCCTCCCTACTTCAAGCCGGCTTGAGCCAGCGTCAGCAGTTCCAGCAGCAACAGCAACAACTTGCAATGATCATTCAACTTCTCACCAACCTTTCTCCTCTGCCTGCTCCCACCGGCCCAGCCCCAGCCAGCCTGCTCACCGGCCCAGCACCCGAGTCTCCTGCCCAGTCCACTGCTACCGTGGCTGCCGGAGCCCCAGAACCCAGGATCGGCAATCCAGAGCGGTTCAGCGGCGACCCAACCCAGGTACGGGCGTTCCTGACGAGCTGCCGTGTCCAGTTTACCCTGCAACCCAGGACTTTTGCCACTGAAGGGGCGAGGGTCGGTTACGTGATCACTCACCTGACGGGCCGAGCTCGACTCTGGGGAACGGCGGAGTTCGAGCGCCAGACCCCAGCATGTGCAACCTTCAACCTATTCGCAGAGGAGATGCTCAAGGTATTCGATTTGGAATCCACAATAGCCGAGGCATCTCGGATCCTGATGAGTATTCGCCAAGGCAGAAGGACTGTTGCGGATTACTCCATCGACTTTCGAACCGTGGCAAGTCGGAGCTCCTGGAACATGGAAGCATTGGTGGATGCTTTCCTCCACAGCCTGGCGGACTACATAAAGGACGAGCTGGTTTCCCATGATCAACCCCCCACTCTTGATGAAGCCATTGCTCTGGCTGTCCGCATCGACCGCAGGATCCAGGCCCGCCGTCATGAGAGAGGGCGCCAGAGTCCATCCACCAGCACACGGAGTGTCCCAACTGCCCTTCTGTCCGCACCTGCCACACCATCTAGCCAGCCGGACCAGTCTGAACCGATGGAGATCGGCCGCACCTCCCTAACCCCTGCAGAGCGCCAGCGACGCATCACCTCCAACTTGTGCCTGTACTGTGGTGGTGATGGTCATCGAGTCGCCACCTGTCCAGCAAAAGCCGGAGCTCACCAGATGTAGGAGGAATCCGGATGAGCTCAATGAACATTCAGCCCTCCATCAGCCGTAAACCCCTCATCCAAGTCTGTCTTCACCTGTCTGATTCCACCCACACCCTGGCAGCCCTGGTGGACTCTGGCGCAGAAGCAAACATTATTGACACAGGACTTGCTCGTCAGCTGGGCTTGGAAAGCCATCGCTTGTCCACTCCTGTTCCAGCCCGGGCCCTGGACGGTCACGCAATTGGCACAGTTACCAGCATCACAGCCCCCATCTCAATGATGGTGTCAGGAAACCACCGAGAGACCATCCGCTTCCACCTGCTCAGCTCTCCAGGCCAACCCCTAATCCTGGGCTACCCTTGGCTCCGTCTCCACAATCCTCACCTCGATTGGGCCTCCGGAACTGTGAAAGAGTGGGGAAATGCCTGCCACCTGACCTGTTTGCGTGCTGCCTCGCTGCCCCCCGGCTCAGTACCCCCCAGCATTGCCCACGACATTTCTAATGTCCCTGAATGTTACCATGGCCTCCGAGAGGTGTTCAACAAGACCAAAGCCACATCTCTGCCCCCACACCGTCCGTACGACTGTGCCATTGATCTCCTCCCTGGGACTGCTCCACCCAAAGGTCACCTCTACTCACTATCCCCTCCTGAAAGAAAAACTATGGAGGATTACATCAGGGACTCCCTGGCAGCTGGACTCATCCGCCCGTCTTCCTCTCCTGCTGGTGCCGGGTTCTTCTTTGTGGGAAAGAAAGATGGTTCTCTTCGCCCCTGCATTGATTATCGAGGTCTGAATGATGTCACAGTGAAGAACCGGTACCCTCTGCCTTTACTCACCTCTGCTTTTGAATTGCTCCAGGGATCCACTATTTTCACCAAACTGGACCTTAGAAATGCTTACCACCTAGTGCGAGTAAGGGAGGGTGACGAGTGGAAGACAGCATTCAACACCCACACCGGCCATTATGAGTACCTGGTAATGCCATTTGGCCTCACCAACGCCCCAGCGGTATTCCAGGCGCTGGTGAATGATGTGCTGCGGGACATGCTGAATAAATTCGTCTTCGTGTACCTGGACGACATCTTAATTTTCTCCAGAACTCTGTCCGAACACACCCGTCATGTCCAGCTGGTTCTTCGACGGCTCCTGGAGAACTCTCTCTATGTCAAGGCGGAGAAATGCGAGTTCCATGCTCAGACTGTGTCATTCCTGGGATACATCGTCGCTGAAGGCAATATCCAGATGGACCCCGCAAAGGTCTCGGCAGTTACCTCCTGGCCAGTTCCGGGGAATAGGAAGAAGCTGCAGCAATTCCTCGGTTTTGCCAATTTCTACCGGAAATTCATCCGGAACTACAGCTCCGTCGCCGCTCCCCTCACAGCTCTGACCAGCATCAAACACCCCTTTTCCTGGACCCCAGAGGCCAACACAACCTTTCATACCCTCAAGGCCCGGTTCACCACTGCCCCCATCCTCCAGATGCCGGATTCAGACCGGCAGTTCGTTGTCGAGGTGGATGCCTCAGACGTGGGAGTCGGGGCCATACTCTCTCAACGGGCAGAGGAGGACAACAAGTTGCACCCCTGTGCATTTTTCTCTCGCCGGCTTTCACCTGCAGAGCGCAATTATGATGTTGGAAACCGTGAGCTGTTGGCTGTCAAGCTTGCCCTGGAGGAGTGGCGTCACTGGCTGGAGGGGTCCACAGTTCCGTTCCTGGTCTGGACCGATCACAAAAACCTCGAATACATCCGCAATGCCAAACGTCTTAACCCCAGACAGTCCCGCTGGGCCTTGTTTTTCACCAGATTTAACTTCACCCTGTCATACCGCCCAGGTTCTCGGAACACCAAGCCGGACGCTCTCTCCCGTCAGTTTCATAAGGATGACGCCCCTTCCCAGGAACCTGCATCAATTCTGCCCGATCCCTGCGTCGTAGCTGCCCTGACCTGGGATATCGAGGAGGAAATTCAAGAGGCCCTCCGTGACCATCCCAGTCCCAGTGCATGCCCAGACGGTCGTCTCTTCGTCCCAGATAATTTGAGGTCCCGGGTCATACAGTGGGGACACAACTCCCGCCTTGCCTGCCACCCGGGCTCCGCCCGCACCTGCCATCTCCTTGCCCAGCGCTTTTGGTGGTCGTCTTTGAGAAGGGATGTCCGAGAATTCGTCCGTGCCTGCCCCACCTGCAATCAGAACAAGTCCTCCACTCGGCCCCCCGCTGGTTTACTCCAGCCCTTGCCTGTGCCCACACGACCCTGGTCCCACGTCTCCTTGGACTTTGTAACTGGCCTCCCACCATCAGGTGGGATGACTGTCATTCTCACTGTGGTTGACCGGTTTAGCAAGATGGCACACTTCATTCCCCTCCCTAAACTGCCATCTGCCAGAGAGACTGCCCAGGCTGTTCTTGATCATGTCTTCCGTCTACACGGGCTGCCCAGGGATGTTGTCTCTGACCGAGGCCCGCAATTTACCTCTACATTCTGGAAGGAGTTCTGCCGTCTTCTAGGGGCCACAGTGAGTCTCACCTCTGGGTTCCACCCCCAGTCCAATGGTCAATCCGAGCGGGCAAACCAGGAGCTGGAGAAGGCGCTGCGGTGCATGGTTTCTCGCAAACCCCAGGCTTGGGCACAACAACTGATGTGGATAGAGTATGCTCACAACTCCCTCACCTGCTCTGCCACTGGTATGTCACCTTTCCAGTGTGTGTATGGCTACCAGCCCCCCCTGTTCCCCAGCCAGGAAGGAGATGTGTCCTGCCCGTCTGCCCTCGCCTATGCCCGCCGTTGCCGTCGTACCTGGTCACAAGCTCGTGCCACGCTACTCAAGTCAGCTGTCAGCTATGCCACTGGGGCTAACCGCCGAAGATCGCCGGCACCCGCCTACCGTGTTGGCCAGAAGGTGTGGCTGTCAGCCAAGGATCTCCCACTGCGGGTGGAATCGCGTAAACTGGCACCTCGATTCCTCGGCCCGTTCCCTATCCAGAGGGTCATCAGCCCAACCGCAGTCCGGCTCCAGTTGCCAACCTCCATGAGGGTGCACCCTACTTTCCATGTTTCGAAAGTCAAGCCGACGCATGAAAGCCCGCTGGTCCCCGTGCCGCTTCCTCCTCCTCCTCCTCGCCTCATTGACGGTGGGCTGGTGTACACCGTTCGACGCCTGCTTCGGTCCAGACGGCGAGGTAGGGGCCTCCAGTATCTCGTCGACTGGGAGGGCTATGGACCTGAGGAGAGAACCTGGGTGCCAGCCAGTCGGATTGTGGACCGGACACTCATCGCCGACTTCCACCGTCTGCATCCTGATCAACCTGCAATCCGTAGGGGCCGCCCCAGAGGGGTCCCTAACCGTCCTGCCCGCCCGGCTTCCTGTCATGTGCCTGACCCTGACCCTGTCTCGGTACCTGTCCCGTCTTCTGTCCACGACCCTCCAGCTCCCTCCGAGGATGAGGATGTTCACTCGGACCGCTCGGAGGAATTCTAGCCCTCCACCGGCTCCCCTCCGCCCTCCCGACGTGGTGTCACTCTTGGGGACTTCTGGGGCCGTCCCTTAGGGGGGGGGTTCTGTCATGAGCTCTCTCTCTGCCTGGTAACACGTGCTGATTGAAGTCTGATGACCTCCACCTGTTCCTGCTCTGCTCTGCCTCACCCTCGTTACCTACCAGCTGCACTGCATTCACCACTCATCATGCCCTCTATATAAAGCCTTGCTTTTCAGTCCACACTTGTCAGATCGTCTGCAACCAGCACCAGTTACCTGCCTGTTTATTGAAAACGCCTCTGACTCTTTGCCTGTGATCCCGGACCCGCTCGACTACTTCTGTGTTCTCCAGCCCCGGTAATCTTGACCTGCCTTCCGTCCCTCTTCTACGAATACCGCCTAGTCCTTGACTGTACTGCTGCTTCGTTTCAATTGCTGTTGTGTGTGTGTTTCCCCCAGGACTTCCCGGATCATCCAGCTCCTGCCTTCGCTGTTCGGCTACTGGGGGAACACACACACGCAGACTCTTGGAACTCCTGTACCCCCCCCGGAACCCCTGAAACCCCCAACCCTTAAATAAACTTTTGAACGTGACGCAATTGTGGTCCTCGTCCTGTTTGGTGTCTGACACACGTTATGTAGATATTACTGTTACTATTACATTTGGCCTTCTACATGCTGTGTAGTATGATGTGTGCCTATGCCTCTATGCGAGAAAAAACTATAATTCTAATTATCTCAGTGTTTGCTGTCCATCTCAGCTGTTGAATCAGCATTCAGCACTAACTGTTCTCCCATAGCATGTTAGTTGTGGTCCTCATCCTTTCCAACACCTCTACCTTTCTGTCTGGTGCTGCTTCAGCTGTCAGTAGCATTGGTTGAAGTCTGGTGATGTTGGAAACAAAGTAGCCTAATTTGGAAGCTTATTATACTCTACTGGTTGGACTGCTCAGTTTCTCCACATGTGTTTCAGTTTCAAACTATTAATTTTTTCTCCTTGGTACAAGCCCTTTTGAATCTTGAGACTTTTACATCGGGGTTGAGCAAACATTCCGTGTCGGAGTTCATAAAATTAATACATGAACAAAATTATTCATACCTCTGGAAAATATTGATATAATGTTGTATATGTCAAATGTGGTAGGAATAAAAAAGAAGCGTTTTCATCTTTTTTTAAAACATTTTTATGAAAAATGGCATATTCATACCTTTTAAATAATCAGTGGAAACATCTTCATTTGCATTCATAGCTACCAAAATGGTTCCAGAATCTTAATATAGCCCTTTGTTTTAGTATTACTGTTTACTTTAAGAAGGTCACCAGAGGGTTAATTTCACAAAGGCATAATTAAGACATCCAAGATAAGTGATAAAGCGAGGTTTGACATAGCATTGTCTAGTCAACCTTGCTCAACTCGTTTCACTAATGCCAGTCCAGGATGAGTAGGAGCGACTATGTCAACCCAGGTGTAAGTAATTCAGTATAGTATATATACTCGTTTGATCCCGTGAGGGAAATTTGGTCTCTGCATTTATCCCAATCCATGAATTAGTGAAACACATTCAGCACACAGTAAACACAAAGTGAGGTGAAGCACACACTAATCCCGACGCAGTGAGCTGCCTGCTACAGGGGAGCAGTGAGACGTTAGGTGCCTTGCTCAAGGGCACTTCAGCCGGTCAGGGTTCGAATTGGCAACCCTCCGGTTACAAGTCCGAAGCGCTAACCATCGCATTGGGCTGCCCCCAAATTCAGGATGTGTGCGCATTCTCGTTTCTGCTCCAAAGAGCCCACGGTTGGAATTAAAAAAATGCAGAAAATAGCATCATTCACACAAAGTGAACAACCGCTTTTGATAGCCTAACAATGAAGTAAAGTTTTCCTTTTTTGAATGGAGAAACACGGCTATTTATGTAAAACAGCGAGAGTAGGGGTGGTGGACCAACTGAATGCAAATCTACGTATGCACCCATGTGTGAGTGCTTCCTTATCGCGACACGCGACATCATTAAAGGAACCGTATGTAAGAAATGTATTTCAATTAATCATAAAATGGCCCTGATATGTCACTAGTAAGAAATCATGTTAATTTCAAATACTTCCGGCCAGGATGTTGTCATATTGTGTTTTGGCCTGATGCGCCACCCTTCACCTATCTATCACGAGGTTTAAACGGCCCTCCGCTTCGCGTCGTGGCCGTTTTACAACCTCGACCGTGCATTAACTTCTGTGAACAGACCACCGTGTCGTCCATTATCCCTTACTTATTTTTATAACTGAATTTATGAACATTCCAGACACAGTGATGACCTCATAAGAGGGAGTCCAGCAAAGTTGAGCATAGGGGAGAATGGGTTTTAACTGCATTTTCTTTTACACTGATACTACTACAACAGTCAAAAATGTCCTGTATGAAATACCAGTGGTTCATAAGCATGAGCCTGACTGGCAGGGACAAAGTAAAGACAAATAGGCTAGAAAATTTAGGTAAATCATGGCCATCAAATCATCAGTGAGAAATTGATTAGGGGTGTGAGTAGGATCGGATCACTATTAGTAAGTAGAATCAGTAAGCAAATTAATAGTCTGTCTATAGCTAACATTAGTTGATAAGCAGATGTATATATAAAGAGCAAATGTGTAGTAGCACTAATACGCTGATGGTTTTATAGTCAGGTCTCCAAAGAAAAGGATATACAGTGGGGAGAATAAGTATTTGAACCCATGCTAAAGTTGACTAAAAAGAGGAATATAAAACAATCTGTTAGAAATTGATCTTAATGCCTAAATAAAAAAAAAATAGTAAAAATCCAACCTTTAAGAACACCAATTTTAGTGAATGAAGAATGTATCGGAAATAAATAAATAAATGTTCTTCCTTAAAATACAGGAGTAATAAGTATTTGACTCCTATGTTAAATTCCCATAGAGGCAGGCAGATTTTTTATTTTTAAAGGCCACTTATTTCATGGATCCAGGATACTATGCATCCTGATGAAGTCCCCTTGGCCTTTGGAATTAAAATAGCCCCACATCACCACATACCCTTCACCATACCTAGAGATTTGCATGGTGTATTTTTCAGTTAGCCTATTAGCTGGTTCGATTTGCATTGAACTCAATGAACATCAAACCAGCTAATAGATTTAACAGGATGCATAGTATCCTGGATCCATAAAATAAGTGGCCTTTCAAAATAAAAACATCTGCCTGCCTCTATAGGAATTTAACAAAGGGGTCGAATACTTATTACCCCTGTATTTTAAGGAAGAACATTTATTTATTTACGATACATTCTTCATTCACTAAAATTGGTGTTCGGTTTGGATTTTTAATCATTTTTTTAAATTAAGGCATTAAGATAAATTTCTAACAGATTATTTTATATTCCTCTTTTTAGTCAACTTTAGCATGGGTTCAAATACTTATTCTCTCCACTGTATGCCCATGGTTGGCTGAACACAGACTAATGAGTTGCTTACTGATTCTACTTAGTTTAGGCTATATAATGGCCTATATGTGATGGCAAGTGACACAACTGGCATTTTCAAGCATTGCTACTTACCCACACCCTCTTCATCACATTTTAAGATCAATAATGGTTGCCAGTAAAGAAAAAAATTATCAGGATATTTTTATGTCAGGCAGGTAGTAGACTCTAGCATGACATACTGGAATGAAGTCATATTTTTGACCTCATCAGTTTAAAAAAACCTACTGTATGATCCCTTATCCCATGTGGATGGTTTTAATTGACCAACTTTGCTGGACTCCCTCTTATGAGGTCATCATTGTGTCTGGAATGTTTCCTGGAATGTTATAAAAATAACTGTAAATATTGTTCTATTGTATTTAAAGTTGATTTTTCAAGAAAAAAAATCACTACTCACTACTATCTTGCTTCATGTCCCTTTATTTGTCAAAAATGTTTTTTAACCTGACCTACGCACTTTAATAATTATAAGGCTATCACAATTAAAATAATAACCATATGGTAATAAGTAGACAATCTGTTTTGATTTGCGAGCAAATACATATAGCAAAAAATATATAAATAAAATAAAACACAATTACCATTAGAATTAACTTAGCTTGGCTGTTAGCCTGGTCGGGACCAGGCTAGGTGCAGAGAATAAATCCCCATGGTAACTTATGTGCCATCTCTTTTGTGAAACCGGGTCAAGGCTAAATTCATCCAGGATAACCAAAAAATCCCAGCTTAATCCCTTATCTAGGTTTTTTGAAATACCCCTCATGTCCACCTGGTTGAAAAACATCCCAAAAGCCAGTCTTCCAGTCGTTGTGTTCCTTAAATGTCTGTATATAAATTCATATAATCACAACAAATACTAAGAACATACTAAGGCAAAGGCACATCAATGGGGCCTAAGGATTTGTTAGCCATTTGATAGCAAAGCCTAGTCTAGAAATCTAGACGCACCCTAGCGGCCGCAAATGTAATTTGCTGCCAGGGTAGCCTAGCAACTCTCCGTTGGCTTGCAATCTGGAAAAATTGAACTTTTAGGCCAATCACATTGTGTTAAGAGTTGGGCTTAACATAATGATTGATGGCAGAGTTGCAACGGTTCGGCGTGAATTCCCTGCTACTTGAAAGCAAAAAAGATGGATGTTGCTGTTGGCGAACAGCATGACACGAGTTAAGCTTTTTTTAAGTTGCCAAAAGTTTGAACTAGCCAACTAGCTCCGCTGGTGAGAAAACGCATGGGACTCATGAGTTGTAGCGCTATCCTATTGCATGCAGAGGGAATTTGTAAAACAACCAATTATCCCGCCCCTCCTACTGAGTACTGCGAATGGTGAGTAACCAGACCCTACATCTTGATGTGGGTCTGGCTTGTCAGGCTAAGCAAAGCCTATATACAACTTGCTGCGTTAAAAATTATCATTGTTATTATTATTTTCTTCTCTATTATTGTGTTAAAAGTTCCAAATGTAAAGCACTTTGAGCTCCATTCTGTGTATGAAAGGTGCTATACAAATAAAGCTTATTATTATTATTTTTGTTCATAACAGCAGAACAAACAGCGCTTTAGAACCGTAGCGACTCCTTAAAACGGATGTTTTGGAGTTTATCACGCAACTGAGCACTAAGCTGAATGTGTTTGTTGTGTAACTAGTCTCAAAGGATCAGCTAGTTAGGGTTTTCACACCGACAACCTTTACTGTTTTAATCAAACTCGAGTATGTTTGAGCCCTTGTTTTTCAGTTTGTTTTTGTTGGTCGGAATGCAACAACCGCACTTAGGTGTGCACCAAATTGACCAGTCCAAGACCTCTAAAAAGAGGTGGTCTCAGTCCGCACCGAACTCTGGTGGGTCCAACTGGTGAGAAAGCAATGGACAGGTCCAACGAACAGGTGCAACAGTCTGCTTGTGATGGATTATGGGAGATAAGATCACTGAATTGTGGGTAAAATGAGGTACTTTTGTTTTCCTGTTGGTTTCTTAAATATGAAATTGTTCCTATATAAGGTGAACTGTGGACAAACATTGGTGCGTGAGGAATAATGTTAAATAATATTTAATAGATCTAAGGTTGGCTGGGTAGATGGCAACTCAGCCGACCTTGTGGTTGTCCATGTGTGGGCCTACATAACAATGTTAGCATTTAATTCCCACATTCAAATAAATTTAGAAAATGAATAGCATACAAGCTTGCCAATTGTGCAGAGGGGATATTGGTGTATTTCTTGGGTAAAACCGCACTGATCTTTCCTTAAACTTCATCTGTGTCGAGACTAAGCTAATACGGACATACAGGGGCATACATATAAGACGACCCCCCTTTTCAAGACTAATATTTGAAATAAAATAAAATAAAATAAAATAGAAGCAGCTTTTAGACCAAATCTTGTTTTATATAGAAAATTACTTTTTTTTAAATGCTGGTGATAACACTTTGGATGAATTAATTTATAGGCTGTTTTGCATAATGAGATCAATTTCCTTCATCTTTTGGGATGAATTTGTCAAATTCAAATTAGATAAATAACTTGTAATATATATATAAATATGCGAAAATGACTCAGTATTTTTACAATGCCATAAAAGTGCAAAAGATAAACTGTGCTAGACTACCAATTATGAAAGTTAACGAAATTGAAATTAAATTGAAAGAAAAGAACCATTGCCTTCAATAACTTTTAACAACTGCCTTAACTATACTAACTGTACACTGGCAGATGTTGACATGTCAAAAAACATTCTGATCCAGGGGGTGTGAGCGAGTTTTCCTTAATCACATAAGCTACTGCTGAAAAGACATTAGCTTCTCCTCAAAGTCTGAGGAAAAGCGCTGGACAAGACTTCTGCAACAGTAGTTTTGAAGTCGGTGGGTGTGTTAAAATTACCATCATAGCTCTTTCTCAATTGTTTGTTAACCTACTTTTGAACCATTTTGTTCGAGATGATCTCTTGGTTTCTCCATCATCCAGGCTTTTTCCACTGTTGTGAAGGATGGCTCACTTAATTCAAAACACTTGTTACAAAATATCGATATGGCGCCATCTATTTAAAAAAAAAAACCTGTTTTATATTCGGGGATAAAATTGGTAAAAAATTTGGATTACTAACAAATCTTATGCAATAGAAGTGAATACTAATCTACATTTATTACATAGAAGTGATTAACATTACATTTTCATATATTATGTGTATGCTTTTCTATACATTCGATACTGTGCATCAACTTTGCTTTGTCTGTCATTTGCTCTCTCCATGTCACGACTTTTCTAATAAAGGCATTCTGTCACGAGTTAAAGTTATTCTGCCTGAGGCAGTAATAGGAATATCCTGACAGGAGCATACTATGGCAAGAAAATGCTGAAGAATGTATATGTATTGTATTGATCTTACTTACTTGGATTAGCCACATGACTTGCTTATGGCGTATGGATTACATGCTATGTCGAAGAAGTGTCCATTGTTATTGTTGCGCATGTATGAGGATTTTTGGAAAAGACCATTGTACCCATGTAATTTGTATTACCACGATGTAACTAACATGTATAAAATGGGGCATTTCCCTAGAGAACTTTGAGTAGTGTTACTGGAACGTGCTAGTGACCTGCTCTCGGTATCGTGAAAAAAACGTCAGTGATTTCTCACACCTGAGTGTGCCTGGAGATTTTTGACAACAAAACCAACACAGTAGCAGATTAAACCAGAGGTGGTTATGACACAGCAATGGGGAGTATGAAGTCACGTGACGGGTACAACTTCCGGTGAGGCACATGGGCGGATTATGAACTTTCGGGCCCCTGGGCCCAGATGTATTAAGGGCCCCCCACTAATTGTCGTATATGTGGGAGGGGGGGTTTGGGGGTCCTCCCCCAGAATTTTTTTAATTTGTTTGATGTGATTTCCTGTATTCTGGTGCATTTTGGGGATGGCCAATACTAAATTCAATCAGATTCATAGCCTACATCCTGATTTGTTGATATTGAGGCAATGATTCCATGCAAAGGCTTGGGCTTCAGGGCCCCCTGAACCCTTGGGCCCCTGGGTCTGGGCCCGGTAGGCCCGTGCAGTAATCCATCCCTGGTGAGGCAACAGAAGTAGTATACCTATGGTATTTTGTGTGCTAATTAGCGAAGAGCCCAAGTATTTTTCGGATTATTATTTACTGTGTAAAGTCACAAACCTTTATGAGAGATTATGTTATGTTGCTCAGGGACATTTGCTGTTTGTGGTTATACATATAACTGGACTAAACTAATTTAGTGGCTTAAACATCAGTCTTTGACTGTTCCTACCAACGTTGGTACAGTTTCCATCGTCTCCTAAAAGACGAAGAATAAAAAAAAGTCTGAAGAATTTAAAATGAAAAAAGCCCCGCAAACACATCCCTTTTGTTATAATTAGATGCGGAGGTTGCTCCCACTTTTGATGCAAGGGCTCATGGGACGCAGGAAACTTGTGGATACAGGTTGAAAGAGAGACACCGTTGTGTTATGACAGATCCTGGCTTTAGGCACAATTTATGTCGCTAACCCCATAATCTCACTTCGCAGTGTACCCCTCAGACTCTGCATCTTGTTATGGTGATAGAGGGAGCTGCAAATATAGAGCATATATCCATAAAATAGTGAACAAAATCAATAATAATGAATAAAACATGTGTTGTGTAAAAGAGTTTAAATGAATTTTGTTTGTTATTGTGACATTAAAAGTAGTTTATCAGTCCCTCCAGGATTTTGCGGGCCTTTTTTGAGATTGTTGCGGCCTAATATGCCTGATTTCTTGGCACATTTTCTAAAAAATTGTGATGGAAGTGAAAATTGCAAATTAATGTCATTGTTTTCAGCTACGAGTGGAAATAACTTTTTGCCTAGTGCATTAGAATATGTGGATGCAATTTGGGATGTTTTGTGTCATTAGTTAAAATAAATGTAACTCGGATGAAATCTTTCTTGGGTCATGGAAGAGATAAGTGTCTTGCAATGTAATCAATTTCTACGTTTTTGGTAAGGACAAGTTACACAAACTACAAATAAACTTGACATGAGCTAACAAGGACATCTGCTAATGGGTTGCATAGCCTACTCAAATGTCAGTAAACCAAGAAGATCTACAGGAACTTATTTTCATAGCCTACTGTAAGTAGGTTAGCAACACCAGGTTGAGAGATGCAACTAATGGTGGCCTTACATTGTACGATTTTGGTCTGTTTTCACAGTCGGCGACTAAATTTCCAAAGTCGGACAGAAATCATGGGAGTTGTACTGGAATCGCTCCCGTCAACTAGATCGTTAAGTGTAAGGTGCCAATCTTAGCGGTTTTAAGTCAGTCGGAGTCAGTCCTTTTCTAGTTTTGCCGTTACGACAATATCAAACATGTTTGATATTATCGCAAGTCTTTCTAGTCGTGGCTCATGCAAATAGTGACGTGAACTATAAAAACCAATAGTGACCTCCTCTCTCCAACACCAAACAGGAAGGGGCAAAGTAGGCGACAGCTGTAGCATATATGATTATTTGTTATTCTTATAATATTTGTAATTTCTTATACATATTTAGTCGGCTCTTCCACGTGACAGAACATCTCTATCGGTTAGGGATGTCACGCATGAAACAATGCTGCAGAAACACGAAAACACGACTGAGTTTAGTAGGCTATCATTTGAGTTCCTGTTTATCTATTGCACGATGGGTAATAATTTAAAGGAATCTAGTTGCAGTCTTGTAAATAGTGACCCTGCAAGATCCCTAGTCATTACAAAATCATCGTCTGTGACTTAAAACTCTACTACTTTTCTTTAGATGTGAGAGGGTCTGAGACTGTAGTCTTTCAAAAATCTTTTCCAAATCTTTGCAAATCTTTCCAAAGTCTGTCAGTGTAAGGAGGGCTTAAGCAGATCATTAACGCTAGGCTTCTATTTGTTGACATCAAAACTATAGAGAAACAAACAAGTTATAGGGCGGTCTCTGGTGTCTGTGTGTGGCATCTGGCTCAATATTCTGTGCGAGGGACCGTTGTGGAGGGTGAAATTTCATGGGGAAACTACAATGATGGGTCAAATTGACAGAAAAGTTGCGGTGTTTGGACAAAATTGCAAGGTCGCCCGTATGTTTTGGCCTCCATGTTTAGAATGCATTAGCCAAAGAGGGACATACCGAAAATTCTAGCTCCGCCATTTTTTATGGAGACTATTTTAACTAAGTTCAAGTCAAGTCACATTTATTTATATAGCGCATTTTTGTGCAACCCAAGTGCAACCCAATGTTACTAAAAAAGTGCAAGCTTTGGCTATGTAGTGAAATGTTTGTGAACAAGATGGGAGGAGATGAACGCGCTGACAGCATTAATGATAGCACTGAATAAAATTTTACACTGCTCTCAGATACAGCAAAACAAATCTTTAGCGCCACACTCAAGCCGACAAAATGTAAATGTGATACCACAGTAACATACACAAATTATCTTATATATCATGTTTTGAAAAATGATATGCCAAAAAATAATCTAGGTACCAGAAAAATCTAACTTAAAATCTACACATTTCTATCCAGGAATAGAGACAGAAAATACAAAAACAATAATCAGTTTACCCTTATTATTAGTATACCCTAATTATAAAGCAGCTTGACATCTGTTAAAATATAAAGTTGCTCCATCTATCGAACAACCTATTATTTTATAATTCTTCACTCTCGTACAGTGGAGCTGTATGATGTGTGGAGTTTTCAGGGCCCAATGCAGATAACTGGTTGACAATGGGGTGCATTTTCACTGGCTTGACGTGAGCTGGAACCTTGTTCAAGTAAGCTGTGGAAGGGTAGAGAAAATGCTTAGAATATTAATTAATAACAGAGCTAATATAGCATTAATATATCGTGACCCTAATTTAAAATGGTACATAGTGGCTTCATTTTCTACTCATGATATTCAGTTCTTTTTTATACATTTTAATACAGTTCTTCATGATATGTATTTAATACATATGAAAATAAACGTGAAATTGAATTTCACAAGATACACAAGCGAAAGGAAGAAAATGTATTGGCATGTGATTAGTACTGATCATAAGCCTGATCACTTAATATGAACTGTACCTGTATTCATTTGCAGCTTGCACTTATATCCACTTGTGTGCCCTATTCAAACCCCATATATTTTTGCTTGTACTTTGCAAAGTCTACTTGTTTCTCAGTCAAGACAGACCACTGTTATTTTGTGGTTGAATGTTTGACCGTGTTCTTGTGGTTTTCTGACTTTTGCAATCAAACTTCTAAGTTACTTTGCACCTGTTTTCAGCCATCCTTGAATTTCTGACAGTATTTTTTTTTAGTTTGTTAGTTTGTATTTGTACTTGGAAAAGCAATAAACAAACACACATGATGCTAATATGTGGTATATGTCTAGGGCACAACAGGAAAAAATAATTCAAGAAATGATTATTATTCACACATTGTTATATGAAAATAATGACACACAGAACCCCCACCCACCCATACATATAATGTGCATGACATGAGCTGTCTGCAGATATTTACCATACAAAAAAGAAAAAAACAAAACAAAAAGTAAAAGAGAAAGAGAAAAAAAGACAATTAAAATAATTATAATAATACAATCAAAAACAAAACACAGCAAAAAAAAAAAAACACATACAAAGCCTGCATTCTACAAAGAAATGTAACTACAGTCTGTTTATTTAATTAAACAGTGTGTATCCAGCCCTAGTGTTAACAGAGGGAAGGCTCAAATTGTCTATGTAATTAGAAAGACAACTCCATGTTTTATAGAACCTGTGGGTAGAGCCCTTGATGGTGTGTCCTATTTTTTCTAACTGCATAAAAGAAAGGATATCTTTAATCAAGGAACTGAATGAGGGGGCATTTGAAGACTTCCACCTCAGCAAGATTAAATGTCTTGCTACAAGTGTGATAAATGCAACAAAACAAAGTCAGCCGTATATGAAGAGAGGGGAAAAACTGGCTTAATTTGACCTTAGTCCAATGGATACGGTGGACAATCTTGCACTGAATCAGGCCATGTTTAGCGCATATTGAAGAGGAATGTACGCGGTGTACTGTAAGATTGAGTCCCATAATTCGTCTGAGATCTTATCTCCTAGGTCCTCCTCTTATTGAGTTTTAATTGAGTTGAGACTTACTGGCGTTCTTTATATAGATCAGGGGAGGGGTTGGCTGCATATATTATGTCAAGTTGACCAATTTTCTGCAGCAGCCTAGACAAGTCCTCCTTTCAAACGCAGTGTATGAAATAATGCTCCCTCTAAGATACGCTTTCAATGCCTAGAGTTGATGCAGATATATCAGGAGTTTTATTAATCTCTATGATCTCTATATTGATGTGATTAGAGATGGATTGGACAAAGTCATCGCTAGATAGCAGGAGTGTTGAAGCACTAAGGTGGGCACATTGAATTAAGTCCATCAAAAACGATTGTCAAGGAGATCGGCACGTGGTCATATATTACTATGGGATTATATGTTACGGAGTGAACAGAAGGTAATAAATTGTTATTTATTAAAAATAATCAATACGTGTGAATGTTTGATGGACATTGGAGAAAAAAAGAGTGTTGTTTACTGTTTAGATATAGAAAACGCCATGGATCAGATATGGTGAATTGTTTTTGATTGAATCGTTTTTGCAGAATTGGATGGAGAGTGTGTCCATCAGTGGTGGAGGAAGTACTGAAACTCAGTACTTAAGTAAAAGTACAAATACACAGAGAAATATTTACTTTAGTAAAAGTAAAAGTACCACAATGACAACCCTACTTAAGTAAAAGTAAAAAGTACCTGCTTTTAAATTTACTTTAAGTATTAAAAGTAAAAGTATTTGCATAATGATTTATTCTCTTAATATATATATTCTAAAAGGAAAAATCAGTATGGGCTGTGGCATTTTAATTAAGCTAGTTTTAGGTTATACTCGACTAGATAGTTTTAAGTTAATGCAATTGTGCTTACCATCTGTGGCCCAGTTTACATTCTGACCTACAATTCTAGAGACTGTAATTCTGGTTATCTACTAGGGTGATCTGAGTAAGAGTAATATCATTCAGCAAAACACGAGAGCCTGAAGTTTAACGGGGTAGACAAGGGAAACGTCGGGTGGATCGTAATGCCAATTATGCCGATTGAACAGAAACGTTGCTGAGAAAGGTGTCTTTATGATTAAGTTCAGTTTCACTTGCGCAGACGCATAGACATTGAATGAGCGCTCACGTTACTACCCCCCAATTGTAGGCTATGCATCTTTATTTAATCACACACAATTAAGGAATATTTCCTAATCTGGAAAATGTCACGTTTTTTCCGGCCACCGGTTCATTAATAGTCTACCATTCATTTGTGCCGCAAATGATCAGACGTGTGACAGAAGCATGGGCATAGCCTGTAACTTCGCTGATCCATGGATAGCAATCTCATCGGAGAGGAGGCCCTAACGCTGCAGATAACAGACAGAGAAAGGCACAGAACACAGTTGCATGTACAGTGTAGCCATGGGTCTGGTGAATATAGCCTATACCGAATGCAGATGGCTACAAGCTCACGCTTTGCCTGGTCTAGACTAGAAGCTTATGTTTCTAAGAATGCACGTAGCGCTCCAGAATCTTTGGTAGCAACCCCCCGGTAAAACAAACGTGTTTGTCAGAGAGAAAAAAAAAACTGATCATAAAATGTATCCTAAAAAGGAACGATGGTGTTGTAGAAATGTAGCGGAGTAAAAGTACAGATAATTGCTGTAAAATGTAACGAAGTAAAAGTCAAAAGTATGCACTATAAATTTTACTTAAGTAAAGTACAAATACGTGGAAAATTGACTTAAGTACAGTAACGAAGTATTTGTACTTCGTTACATTCCACCACTGGTGTCCATCAAAGGTTGGGTTAATCCAGCAATTAAAGTCTCCTCCAAGAATGAGAGAATGTGTTGCGATATCTGTGAGCTTAGAGAAAAAAGTTCTAAAAAAATGATAGTCGTCCCAATTAGGTGCATAAATATTTGCGAGAATGACTGGAATACTATGAATTTTCCCAGTAACAACAATATATCTCCCATTTAGATCTGCTAGTGTAACAGAGGTCTTAATTTCATCCGCCGATCGGCCCTCGAACCCGCCACCTTAACACACACTGGCATGGGAGTCGAACGTTCTAACCACTGAGCTAAAAGCCCAGGCTTCCAACTCAGCGGTTAGAAGGGTTCTTAAGGTTAGGGGTGTGAGGATTTACACAAGCAACTAGCAGGCCAGCTCAGTTCAACTCCGTTACACTACTAGGACATTGGGGCAAATGAAGGGGACTGATTTATGTATGAGGATTAGGGTTGGGCACCGAAACTTGGTTCCAATAGGTAACTGGCGCCAAGGCAGACGGTAGTAATGACATCGAATAACAAAGTGGATTTCGATGCCTCATTTTAATGCCACTTAACGGTGCTGATCCACTAGTACTACACAACATACGTGTGGTGTCGCGCTGCCTCCCCACGTTCAGTCGTGTGTGGGCATTACGTTTAAAATGTCAGTTTGCAGCTCATAGTCAGTTCATTTTAACTTGTCTGAAGTGTTTCTCACAAATGGACCAGCAATTGAGGCATGTATTTAACAGCATACAAAAATATTAATAGCCTATACAAACAATGCAAGCCATTTTTGAAATCTTGTTTTATTTAAACTACTCAATGCAATCTCAAATCCTCACCTGAAACAACAGTCAATATATTATATTCCTCCAAAACCTAGTTTCGTTTGTTTTATGGACTACCAGGTGGTCGTGGAAGAGATCGTTAAAACATTAATTTGTCTTGTAAGCGGAACCAAAGTTTCACAGGCACCATTGTGGTACAACAAAGGATCTACAACCTTGTGCTTTCATTGGATAGTCGCATCGCGTTCAATGGATTCATTAACATAAAGATGGGCATTGGCCAGCTTTTTGACGCGCAACATTTTTTCAAATGATGCGCTGCCTTCCCGGAATGCTTTGCGGGCGCGTTAAAGTCGCTTGATGTCACCCATAGAACTAGAGTGGAATGCGACACGACAAAATGTAGTGAAGTGCTAGTGGATCTGCACTGTGAGTCTCAGGCATTTTTTTTTTATACGAGGCATCACTTCACGTCATGCGCCATCTGTAGCATCTTGCTTTTATAGCATCACATTCTATACAGTTAGCTAACATAAACACTTCAAGATAAGCTTAAAGCAGAGCGGTGCACCACATACTGTAGGCTAGTGGACCGTGTTTGACAGCTCGCGTTAGCCCATGCTATTGCCAAGTAGCCTAATTAAAGCAATGTTACAAGCTCTTGTCGAAATATAACATCACAATGAATTTGAAGCTCATGCTAAAAGTTTGCTTGTAAAAACATAAATATGAAGGTGACAAACATACCTCTGCTGCATTGATATTCCCGAGCTGTCAAAGAGGCTATGGAACCGCACGATATCGCTAATTAAGCTTCTCTGACGGGAGATAGCCTAATGTTTTGCGCATAGCCTAGTCGCTGTTAAAATCTCTGCTAGCGCTGGGAATCGAAATACTTCAACACCGGCATATGTAACATGTTACATTTTTTATCGTGTTTTAAGGGGGAAGACATAAAATTTATTGAAGCATTTGAGAACACATTGGATAAACTTGAAAGCTGACTCCATAGATAAGACTACTTGCAATTGCGTTGTCCATGACCTGGTAGTTACAAGTCAAGGCATTTTAACATTTAAAAATATGGCAAGCAATCTGCACTAGATAAACTTGAAAGCAGAGGAAAGATTGATTAGGATACTTGCCATTGTGTGTGTATCCATGGTAATCCGTTGTAACATTTAAAGTTATGGCAAGTCATCTGCAATTAGAATTATGCCTAGAAGCAATGAAACTACAGATATTGATAATAAACTAGATATATAGTTCAATTTCATGTTCTAATTTGTTTTACAGTATCAATCAAAAAAAGCAGTTCATGGTTTGGGCATTTTATTGTAAAAACAAGTACTGGTTCAGGCACCGTTTTGGCACCGGCACTGTTTTGAAAGTATTGATTTAGCAACAGTATCAGATAAAACCCAAACGATACTCAACCCTAATGAGGATAGCTGTACCCCTGGCCTTGGCCTGGAATATGGCTATGAATATGGAAGATTACACGATAGACGAAGATGATGACTTCGACTACCAAGATCCAAGACCCTACCATTTCGAACCTGAGTTCACAAGAAGTTGCGAGCTTTGGATCTGGGAAGAGAGGACGTTGCAACTAGTCAAGGCGAGTCGGATGAGAGACAAACACGAACTGGTGGATTTTGGAGTGTGGAAAAAAAACTGAGGACTGCAGGATGGATCATTGCTGAGAAGTCGTCGGTAGCAGTGACACAAGTGCGGTCACGCTCCTATTCGGGAGTGTTGCCCAACATCGATGGCAGTATTTTATCCCACTCTGCACAGCATAAACACTCCATTTCAGTCGGCATGGGTTGGCACACTCCACACTCACACCACCAGTTCGTGTTTGCTCTCGTTCTCTCATCCGACTCGCCTTGACTAGTCGCAACGTCCTCTTTTTCCAGATCCAAAGCTCGCAACTCCTCTTCAGTGAACTCAGGTTCGAAAAGGTAGGGTCTTGGATCTTGGTAGTCGAAGTCATCATCTTCGTCTATCGTGTAATCTTCCATATTCATCGCCATTAGAACTCTTAGAGAAAGCCCACCTGTCAGTGTCAGCCTAGTAGCAGAGAACTTGGTAGTCACGCTGGTGTATTGCCAGAAGTTGAGGGTTTACAGATGCTGCGTGATGTCTTTGCGCCTGGCAGCGGTGCTTTGCCGGTGCTATGCCCGAAAATAGTTCCAAATCTAAATTGGTTTAGTAAATCCCTTCGTGTTAATTTGCATTGCTATTTGTACTCAATGTGAATGTACAGGTTACGAGAAATAATTATAAAAAATCTTGAGTTATTTGATTAACTTTCGCAACGACATGCTAGCTGGAATCGCCGGATTACAGCGACTACGCTAAGCTAAAGCTAACCGGGCCGTTTCTAGATTAGGACAATGGCTGGGTCGCTATAAAACGCTTTGGCTCACTCATCTAACTCTAGGGACTGCGGGGAGTGACCCAATTTCACCTAGGGGTGGCGTATTCCTTTAACTGGTGCATTTAGTCCCCTGCAATTCCAGCTGACAAAATTCAACTTGTTCCTATGAGACCGCGGCATGAGTCACGTTAAATACTGTGAATCACAACCACAGATGAAAAGCTATTTGGGCAGGCATAATGATCAACAAATACATACAAAATAAAAATAGAAAAAGTAGATTACAAGGCAAAACACATTCATCCCTTGCTAAAGTGTCCGCTGAACAGGACGCACGCATATCCCCTTTTAACATTGCCGAACAATCTGAAGCACCGTTGCTCATTCAAGAATAATATATACAAATAATATAACATCAGCTCAAAATGCAGACTATCTGGTTATTTCAAAAAACAGTGTAGACAGTCTAATAATGACCAGAAAACGAGGCAAATTAGCCTATCGTTAAGCTATTTGGAGATGGAAAGAGAAGAGAAAATAGCAAGGATGTTCAAGCTTAGCAGTCAGTAGGCTAGTCCAAATAGACAGTCTATTTACTTGGTCACCGTTACCCCACTGTCATCTGTATCCTGGAATTAGGCTACCCGCAAGTGTTGTGTTCTTGTTGAAATCCACTGCTGCAGAGGGGTCTTTGAATTTGTGTAGTGTTCCACCAGGCAGCGTAATTTTCAGCAGGGCAGGGAACAACTACCTGAACTTCACTCCTTTGATAGGACGAAGGAGACGCTTTGCTTCCCTAAACTGTGCATGTTTCTTGGCCACAGCAGTTGTGTAGTTAGGGAAGATTGAGACATAGCGTAGAATCCGGTCTCGATCCTGCTAGTAGTGAAGGCGAATAATAAATGGTCTGGGTGGTTTGTCTTTAGCGGGCTTCTCGCGCAGACTACGGTGGGCTCTATCCAGGATAGGTTTTTGGTCAAAACTCATAATGTCCTGCAAAAGCCCAGAGACAAATTCGATCGGATTAGGGTCTTCCATGTCTTCTATTATCCCAATCAGACGAATATTGTTTCTTCTTGAACGCCCCTCTAGATCCCCGCACTTAGCATTCAGCTGATCCATTTGTGTTCTCAGAGTCTGTACAATGTTGTCCAACTCACTCAAGTGGACCCTGGTTGGATGCAGCATGCTCCAAATCTTTGATGGCACTATCATTGTTTTCAATTTTCAATTTGCTATAGCATTTTTCATTTCAGCTCAGCTCAAACTGTCACAATTTAGAACCTCAATTCAGTGGAGAGCAAGTCAACTTTACCGCATATGTGATCCCTAAGAGCGTTAATCATCTCCTGTATCGAGCTAGCATCCATAGCATTAGCATCTCCAGCAGCCTTTCCCCAAGTCCGTTTTATTCTGTCCTGAAGCCATCATTCCCAACTGAGCGAAACTGAATATTCTGCCGAAATGAATGACATATAGTCACTTAGCCTCGGAGCACTGAAGCACACGTCTAACATGTTTCGTGTCCACATGCGCCTACCTTCCTGACAGTATCTTTGATGACTTTGGCTGTGAAAGTCATTGTATCATCAACATTGAAAAAAATGTTTCTTCTTATAACCCTTACTACTCATTTTTACTAGAGACTTATATTTGTTATACTGTATTAGGGATTCCTATCATGCCTCAGAGTAATTTTTTTAAGTTATACTAATTATACCTTTTGCAGGCTTACATGAATATGTTTTGATTTAACACAGTTTAAGTATTACACGGGCACGCTCATGGTTGGCAGCCTGGCGAGAGGGGGGCGGGACCCCCGGGGAATATAGGCTATGGTTCGAGGAAGTTCTGCCTCTTTTCGGTTCTGGGCCTGACACGGCCCGCTGTGTGTTATATGCTGCATTGTGTGCTTTGGTGATAATAAACCAGTTCATGAAACTCTGGCTCTTGGTGAAACGCTACAATATGTTAAATGTATGCTTGGTTCTGAATCATTTTTTTCTATGACCCAGACATTCTTATGTGGTCACATGTGTTTCTACTTATTTTGCATGCATGCATTTATGGTCATAGATTTTATATTAAAATGAAATGCAAAATATTTGAATGTTTTCACTACTTTTTCATCACATCAGTTTAGTATAGGCTAATAAAATAAGAATGGGTGTGCAGGGGCTAAAAATAAGAAAATCTGCTTTACAGATTTAGTTAAAGCAAGGTATCTAATCTACAGATTGTTGAAGAATGAGAATGGGAAACATACTTCCCACATCCAGCCTCGCATTGCAAGTGGACATGCCAGCTTCATTAATGGCAGACACAGTGTACCAGCCTGCATCTGATTTCTTCACCTGGTCGATGAGTAGGCATAGTTGACCTGAGTTATCCTGGGTAAGGCTGTGGAGAGTAAAAAGCACAATGGCATGGTCCAGAAGGCATCATTTAGTTACGGCTGTCAAACTAATCAATTGTACAATTTTCTTGTGATTGTTGTTTCTAGCAATTTATAATGGGTATACCATATAAAATCAACATCAAGGAATTCAAATATTAGTGTTTAACAGATTACTTATTAGCTTTGAACACATATTTTACACAGAATAACCTACAGATTTCCATTATAAAACGTTATTGTCACTGATTTAGCTTTAAAGGTATTGTTCTTAGGTACTAAAATAAATAATAAAACCCAGGCCTATATCTTAAGTGCCAGCTGAACATGGTCCACAACACTCCATTCAAATATATGAAAAGGTAGACATAGAGGGAAAGAGAGAAACAAAACAGACAGAAGTCTCTCTGAAAACTACAGATTTTGTCAGATTTTCCTTCGACAAAAGTTTTGATAGCGTTATTTAAAGTGCTACAAATGGTCCACCATTTAGATCTTCTACTTTCATAGCTATAGAATTTTGAACTTGAAGTGAGCTTATATGGGATAATGGGATGAAATTAACTTCTTCCCAAGATTATTGAGAACATTTTTCATTTCATTAATTGAAAAAAAGAATGAACACATTCATTTTGACAACCTCCCTGAATACAGTCTTTTTTTCCTGGCCGTACAACACCAACACACTTCATGTAAGTGTCTTCAAATTATGGTAAACAACTCATAACAGCAAATGACACAATTTGGTGTCAAAGTAGTTTCTAAGCAAACAACAAATCTGCAAATTCACCCATTGTGTGCCTACCTTTTCATATTATTAATGGGGGCCAAGCAGCACAGCTGCATAGTGTTTCAACCTTTGTTCTTATAACTGGATAAATAGCGAAGCTGCATATGCACCTATAGTGTTTCTACCTTTTCTTATTATTTTTTATGCATGTTTCTTCCGCCATGGGAGTGTATGGGTGCCCATTGAACCATCTGGTAAAAAGTTGTGCAATTTGGCATACAGATTCGGGACAGTCCAACTATACAGTACTTTTCACCAACAGGTCAAAATTGGACATGCATACACACATGTACCATTTGTACTTAATAACTAATACATCAACCTTTTGTGGGCAAAAATCAGAACCCGCCCACCAGGTCTGTGCAAAATTCAGAAGTTAATTGAGTGAATGACTCCTAAATTCCAATTAAATTCTTGAATTTTAATTGAGGTCAAAAACAGGATCTAGAATTGCAATTCAAACTTGAATTAAAGGAAGTAGAATGAAATTTAATGAAATTCAGAAACATAACTTAAGTGCAGTATTCAACAACGAAGCTTCAGAGTATATGTCAGATATGATTGCATCAAACAGTTCCAAAGTAACCTTCTGAACACTGAATGTATGTGGGCTCATGTACTTTTGCATTCATTCATTACATTATTCTATTTTGGAGGTGAAATGTAAACTGGAAAAACAAGTGGTATATGACTTTTTGAAATTCTATAGTCACTTGCTAAGTGAAACTTATGTAGTATTTTGACCTATTCCAGGGATTACAAAGACAATGTTGACTTGGATAATGAATGGATAATGTAGAATGTAAAATCTACATAACCTGTGACATGTTGCCAAAACATGCGATGTTCACAATCACCAACTCAAGCGAGGAGTTTAAACATCTGTAGACTGGTCCAATTCGGTGAAAATGTATGACTGGCAGGCAACAAAAGGGACCATTGTTTCATTTAATCTAGTTCAGACCTTTTAGGTACATTTGCGTTTGTAGCCTAATCCATGAAATAGGCGAAAATACGGGATCATTTTTATTTAGCATTTAATTTTAATCACTATAGAGCTTCATATACTACTTGTTTTTCCATTTCACTTCCAAAATAAAATAATGAATGAACTCAAAAGTACACAGACCTATGTAAGATTCAACACATTCTTTCTGTTGGGTGACTGTGGAATTTCTTTGAATTGCCATGAATTTAATTCCATTTCCTGTCATTCCAATTCCAATTCAACTTCCTGTGGGGCAGAGCCAATTCAATTCAAAGTCCAATTCATGAATTGAATGGAGGCCAATTCTAAAATTCAGAATTTTGCACAAGCCGTCCCACCCACCTGTCACACTCATGATGGGTTCACAAATCGCAAGCCAATCAGCAACATATAGAAACAAAATGCTTGATGAGGGCACCAACTAGTACCAGCAAATTCAAAAAACATTAAATGTTGAAATTGAAAATTGAATTTGATGGCAGCAACACGTCTCAAAACAGTTGGGACAGGTGCAACAAAATCCTAGAAAAGTTGTGGGTAACACTTTATAATAACGACACACAATTCATCATTTATTAAGCCTTTGTTACTTATTAGTTAATGGTTTGTTCATCATTAGTAATTTCTTGTTCATACATAATTTATCATCAGTAAAGCATTTGTTCACACAATTATAAATGGTTTGTTCATAGCAAACAAGCCTATCCAAAACAAAGTTTGTAAGTACATGATTTATACTTAATAAGTAATGAAACAACCACTTATAATTAAATCATTTTCTTATTATAAACCAGTTGCAAACTATTACAAAATGCTTTGTTCATCATTTGTAAAGCATTCTTCCTATTTTAATTCTCATAAATAAAGTATTTGTACAGACAGTTATAAATGGTTTGCTCATAGTAAATAAGCCTATATCTAAAATATGTTTATGAATTATTGTTAATACTTAATAAACTAGATGTACCGCATAGCGGTACACATATGACCGCCGCTCAGTCCTGTACATCCATTCCGCGAAAATAAATCATATTAATGAATTTGTCTCCATCTTCTACTCCATCCCCCACTCTTGAAACTTTTGTGTATGCTTGTTTGGAATGTGTGTTTACGGGCCGCACACAAAGTAGCCTACTGGCGCTGCAAAGGTGAATAGATTTGTAGCACTTGCCAAAACATTTTTGGAGCATTGTTATAAAACCTTTAAAATATCTAAACAATCACAAGTAGGGCAGTTCATCACAGTCCATCCATTGCAACTGGACTGATGAAAGGTACAACTGTAGGCTACATTGCATTTGGGAAAAGCAGAAGGTAGCAGCATAATGTATTTATTTATTTATTATTAAACAAAACAATCCCTGTCAGTTCCATGCAGTTTTCAACAGCTATCAAGAAGAGAGGTCATGTCATGGATTTTTGTGAATGTTTCTTCTTCTACATATGCATAAGTTTAGTCATCTAGTTCATATGATATTCAGCTTTATTGTCAATGCACAAATTAAATACCAGTAGTATAAAACAAAATGTCGTTTTACCCAGTGGTGCAAATAACTGACATGTCCAAAAGGGCCTTCATGAAATGCGTTGCTAGACTGTTCATACACATTTTAACGGGCCAAATTGAAGAGCTACTGTCCGTAATTGTTTGTGCAAATAATATGCTGATTCATGTTCCCTTGCATTTTGCAACTATGAGGTCCATGGTTAGTCTGGCTTTCGCCAGACCAAGCTCAATCTTTTAAGAAATCGAAAAGGAATCGCCGGCAGATCAGGCTGAGTTCACCCAGCCTAGTCCATGGTAGGCGCCCGATAGAAATATTGTTTAATTTTGCGATTGAGATATCCACGCACTGGCGCCCCCCCCCTGCGACGTGTTCGCCCCCGGTTTCAGAGCTATTCTAAATGCAAAAATGCATAGAGGGAGTTATGACAAAACCGTGACTGTTAACATAAGCTATATAAGGTAGGCCCTATGCTAGGCCTATTACACAACATAAATTGTCACTAGGCTATGCTGGCGACCCAAATAAAATCTCCTTTGGGAACCAATGGCTTACAGTATCAAGCGGACTTAAGCTGCCACCTCTTGGCGGAAGTTAATAGTTTTGCATATCAGTGGTACATTTCAAGCAGCTGTGTTAAATCAAGGCGCGAATGAAGTGGACGCTTCTAAATGGAACCCAACCCACTGTACAGTAGCTCAAGGTCTGTGGCTAAAGCAGCCATAATGAAAGCGTTATCATTGTTTGGATACTTCACACACACATGTTTTTTAATCGCATAGACTACAACTACCAAGCTGGAATCAAAGCACATCGACTCCCCTCTCACACCCACGCACTTCGAAGAAACAAAAAGCATCTCAGTCTCACGGTATTAGCCATAGGCAAAACTGTATCGGACCAGTGTAACGTTGGTACTAAATAATCCATCGCAAAGAAGGATTTTTGTAGCACGTGCAACAAATATGTGTAGGTACAGCCCTGCCCTGGATACATCTCTCAACATGCGCTTTAAAACATTTGGTTTAAATGGAGATGTAGATCATCACGGGTGCGTTAATAAATCTACATTGCGGCGAGTTGACACAAATGATTCACATTGACGAATTTATGTAGTTTCAGTCCTAGTTACTTTACTTTCAGCCATGCTCTTCCTTACTTGAATCACCTTTGAAAATAAAGGGTTGAAGTAGCCTATATGGGTGTTTGGGAATGAAAGTTGACTCAGATGCTTTTTGAGACTTTGAGCAGAAATGTCCCAGCCCGGTGTTTAGGATGCATCATATAGACAGGTTATCTTTCAGGAAGCCTATATATTTTCCATTAGAAAACCATCACGTAGCGAACGTGTTGTGGCTAACTCACTTAGCTCCTGTTAGTAGCCTAGGTTATGGTCATAAGCAAATGAGGTGACAGTCGAAAGATACAATTAGTGCTGTTATCAATTTGCTTGGTAGCCTATAACAACCGCATTTATGGTTTTCTACAAATACATCAATAATGAAATGGGCCTCCATCACTCAACCAATGCTAACGGTAGCCTAACATTATTTTACCTATGTCCTAGGATATAACCATAGCAGCTAGATGTCTATGGGATATAACTTGTATAAGATTAACGTAGCCTACCTGCAGTAAAAACCAAGCATGTCCGATAAACATTCTCAGATTTATTTCGGCTTCAAGAAGAAATGGGAATTACATTTCATGTGGAAATCGTCCTATCCTTATTAGACGTTCTCTGCGGTAAACTACAGTCCTTGTAGGAAGCGTCCATTGTTTTTCCAACCCACTTTTTAACTTCCAACAAAATTACGTCTCACTGCAACGATGCGCCATCTAGTGGACTACGTATCGCCAATACTGGAAATGCAGCCATGATGATGATGATGAATATTTGCCTTTTCTTTCATCCTACTAAATTTGTAATTATGTATTGGCCGTTCTAATTGCCGAAAACGGTAGTATGTGCGTGCCTGTATGTGTGTGCACCGTCATCTACAGGCCAATGAGTGTACAGTCACTAAATGTACACATAACCTACATTTTTTTAGACCCCCCCCATGGATGAAATTCTACGAAACTTGGCATACTCCCAGAGAATGCCAGGTCAATCATCACATAAAATTTAATGCAGTTCTGAACATCTTAACTGAAGATAGGGGCGATTAAAGCAGAATGATATTGCATTTTCATTTTTTACCGTGGGGTTGCAAATCACAAATGAGTGATTATGGGCCAGGTTGATGTGGGCCCTTGAGACCAACATACCATAAAAAAATCTTCATCCTCAGTGCCACGGTTCAGGTAGTTATTTAGGAAAAACTGCATTTTTTGGGTTTCGGGGGGCCCAGCGTGGTGGGGGAGTGGCCCCCGGGGACCAAACGAAATTTTTCCGTAAAAGTCTAGTGGGGCTACATACCCACCAAATTTCATGTGCCCCGGTATTTCGGTGCCCCGGGTATCGTTGACCAAAATTTCCGGAAGTAGATGACAGGAAAAAAAAAAAAAACAATCCCTATATGACCGCTTTGCTAGCTATGCAATAATATTTTGTTGATGAAGTAATATTTCTAGTATTTAACAGCTGTTACATACACATGCACTAATGATTAGCTAGGGTGAGGAGGATACATATTTTATAAACCACTTCCTAATACTATAATTCATGATTAACTCAGGAGTTACAAGTGGTTAGTTAATGATATTTTGTGAGCTTATCTAAGAGACTTTCTATGCCTTGCAACACATTTTCAAATGAGTTGTAAAGATTACATTCACATTCATTCATTTAGCAGACAAGCGACATACACATTGACATAACAGTGAAAGCCGGGAATCGAACCCCCAATTTTTCATGCTACTGCATGCTGGTCCAGCTCCTTATCCACTACACTAACTTGGCCCAGATAGAAACCCCCACAACTATGCAAGAGTTTCTGTTTTCTTCTACTACACACTTTTATTATAGTGGATGGAATCCACTATCTTGAAATCTCCTGGCTTCTTCTTATTATTATTATAACCTTTTCTTTTTACCTTTTCAAGAATTAATGCGACTCTAACCGCTTAACGTACAGACATGTTGAAATAACCACTGTGAAGGTCTGGAGTGGGGCAAGAGAGTTATTTTTTCAGATTTTTAAAAAAATGTATACTTTTTGAGAAATAGGGGATTAAAAATGTTAAAAAGCTCATTTTTCCCCCTTAGACTTCAAAGGCTGTGATGTCATAATGGCCTAAAGGCAGTTGCGCTTGTTAAGCTCCCAGAGTAGTTCCCGGGCTAATTAGAACACTGACACAGGTGTCACCTGTAAAATCAACTGTCTCAGCTTCTAATGCATACAATCTAGTGCTCCCTAAAACTAGTGCTCCCTAAAACTACACATCCTGTTTAAGTGTTTCCCGTGTGTCAAAATAAAAGTCACAGCCATATCTCATGCTTTGTGCATTATATCTCCAGAACGGTTTGATGCATGTGCTTCAAATTTGGTACAAGTGTTTGTATGGACTCAAAGATGAAGTGAGTTGATGGTGGAGGTCAAAGGTCAAAGGTCAAGTCAATGAACACTCTGAGTGCGATATCTCAAGAATGCCTTGACATACATGCCTGAAATTTGGTATGAGTATTTGTATGGATTCAAAGATGAAGTGAATTGATGTTGGAGGTCAAAGGTCAAATGTCAAGGTCAAAAACACCTTGAGTGTTATATCTCAAGAACGCCTTGACACACAAGGTCTTTTGGTACGAGGGTTTGTATGAACTCAAAGATTAAGTGATTTAATAATGTTTTTTTTTCCAGGAATTTCCCCACCAACATTAAGCCAGCAGCTTTCCATCCACTATTGTAATTCCTCTGGCATTACATTCTAGTTAAACATCTGTAAACTATTATTAAATGCTGTATTATTTGTTTGTAAAGCATTATTCCTACATTAATTCTCATATGTAAATCATGTTTACACACAGTTAAAAATGGATTGTTCATAGTTAACACACATATCTATATTATATTTTTTAATTGACTGTTGTAATACCACTGGGCAGAGGTAGTGTAGTGGATAGGGAGCCGGGTTAACAGACTGTTAATGTAACAGACTGTTAATGTAACAACCGTTAAATAATGGAAATATTACTTAATCAAAAACATATTATTGCATCATTTAGGTATTAACAATAATGTAAACATATTTTAGATATAGGCTTATTTACTATGAACAAACTATTTATAACTGTGTGAACAAATGCTTTACTGATGATTACTAATGATGAACAAACCATTAACTAATAAGTAACGAAGGCTTAATAAATGATGAATTGTGTGTAGTTATTATATAAAGTGTTACCAAGTTGGGTATTGATAAAGACAACAAAAGGATGAACATTTTACAACTAATTAGGTTAAATGGGCTTTTTTCATATGGGCAGTATGGGCAGCCTTCCATTTTGCCGAGGGCAGCATGAGTGCTTACAAAAAACAAGATCATCTCTCAATGCAAATCAAACCAGCTATTAGGCTAACTGAAATTAAACCATGCCAATCTCTAGGTATGGTGAATGGTATGTGATGATGTGGGGCTATTTTAATTCCAAAGGCCAAGGAAACTTTATCATGATGCATAGTATACTGGATCCATGAAATGGCCTTTAAAACTAAATATCTGCCTGCCTCTATAGGAATGTAACATAGGGGTGTGTATACTTATGCCCCCTGTATCTTAAGGAAGAACATTATTCATTCACAAAGAAAATTGGTGTCCTTAAACATTGGATTTTTCCTATTTTTTTTTTTTAAATTAAGGCATTAAGGCAATTTCTAAGATATTTTTTATTCCTCTTTTTAGTCAACTTTAGATATGGGTTCACATACTTTTTCTTGCCACTGTATCATCTATACATCTAACGGTAAGGAGGTGCAATTTAGAAGCGCAATTTAGAAGCGCAATTTAGAAGCGCCTTTCAAGATACCGAAGGACACTACAATTAGGGATAGGCAAAGAAGTACATATACAGTAGCATGCAATCACATCCATGGTTAGATTATATTGACAGTATGAATAGTACATTCAGGCAGGGACAACGAGAGAATAAGCATATAGGAAAGACACAAACACAGGTTGGACATGGATACAAGGCATATAAGCATTAGCATCTTACACATCTGGCAAGGCACAAGCAATTCTGAATAATGTACACCGGTTTTGAGCCACATACTGTATGATGACATTTATTTCAGGGAAGACCTTGAATATTACTGCCAAAATGAATTCTGCACACAAACAGTATGGCTCCATAGAAGAGGAGTCCAGGTGCTAAAAATGCCTCTTCGCAGTCCAGACCTGTCAAATTGGACCCCAGACTGTTGAGCAACTAAAATCCCATATTGGGATCGCAAGAATGGGACAACATTTCATTCTCAAAAATCTAGCAAATGATCTCATCAATTCCTCATTTCAGAATGCCATTTAATGAAGAGGTGAAGCAACAGAGTGGTAAACATGCCTCTGTCCCAAATTTTTTGATACATGTTGCTGGCATGAAATTCAAAATGAGCATATATTTTCCATGAAAGAGTCAAATTTGTCTATGTCCTTTCTGCAGCTAAATATGGGTTTACAGTATGGGATTTGGAGATAATCACATTCTGTTTTTATTTGTATTTTGTACAACGTCCCAACCTTTTTGGATTTGGGGATATATAAATATTTTATTCATTATGAATTGTTTTTGAAAAGTCTTGTGGCGAGAATTCTTTTTAACACTTAAAAGCAGAATGCAGATTTGATGTCTCAGACACCACACATCCTTCATCTTCATGTCATCTGAAGGACAAACTAATGGATCAACTACGGTAAAATAAAGTCTTATTGTTACTAGTTATCCAGGTTGTCTTCAAAATCGCTTTTGAAAATAATTTTTACCCGTAATTGCGTTCTCTTACATGAAATAAGTTGAGCGATATTTTTTACTCCTCTCAATATGTAGTTGTAGAAAACAAGATGTGAAATCACGGATTCTGTCAGAAATGTAGTGCTAATTATTGCCTCTCCTCGGGTTGTTACCTCGCTAGGCAGTTTGTAGTGAACTGTTTTACCTTGCAAACTTCTAAATGACAAACATCAGACGTGCTTGTCTCAACATTTTCTAAGATGGCATGACTTGATATTCTACTCTTCTCAATATGTAGTTATAGAAAACATGATGTGAAATCACATATGTCAGAAATGTCATTATTGCATTTAAGCAGTTAGTTACTAGGTGAAATGTAATATGTCTTTATCTTAATGCCAGCCAGGCAATCAGATTTAGGGTAGCTAAACCCATATGTAATAAAATGACTTTTCATACTTCTAAATATTTTTGAGTTACTCAGAATGCTTCAATAGTTTAGGCTACCTCTTCTTGTGTATGTATGTGCACACACGCACGCATCTGTAGTTTTGTGATTTTATTTTTTAAATTAATAAATGTATTACATTTGTATGATTTTACTGTTGTTTCAGATGGAGGATGACAAGACCTACACAGACCTCCTTGCAGGCCTGAAGAGGTTGGCTGACTGCTGATGAGCTGTTGAAGACCATGTGAGGATGGAGGAAGAAGGTATAGATTTAGGTGGCGTGCATAGGGTGGTGTAGACTGCCACTAAAACACTGAAATAAACTTGTTATGTTTATTTTTATATGTTGTTGTCCCAGGCATATGTGGTTTTACCAACCGGAACGGGTGGGAGGTTGTGCTTAGTAGGCCGTCGTATGCAAACACACAGTGCAGGGGCATGGGATGAAGAGACCCCAGAAGAGTTTCACAGTTTTCTGGGATTGATCATTGACATGGGACTTCACTTCCCTCCCTAATATCCATTGCTACTGGGGAACCAAGTCTCTGAAGGGATCAGGGAGCGTTGACCAAATGAGAAATACATATTGTGTACACTTTTTCTCCATTGACATTGCTGTTGTCAGTAGTTTCTTATTATTTCAAGTTTGGCAATGCAGAATCTGGTGCTGAACCTAGGTTTGGTAGCTACAGCCAGAAAGACTTTGGCGAAAATCTATCACAACAGCTGGCAGGCATTTCCGTCAAAATTTCAGCCTCGCCTTCAGCTGCTCCAACTACTACTCTGTCGTCTTTTCATCAAGTACATATTCCTGTACAGCAGGAGCCAAAGAAAAATTGTTGGCTTTGTTATAAAAACAATACATAATAACACTAAAGTAGCTTGTATGGCCTGGAGTTTAGCGGTTGGTAAACAAAATTGCTGTCAGATTTGGCATTCTACAGAAGGGGATGCGTTTCGTTATGAGTCATAGGTCTTCTGTGTTTAACCTTCAGGTTCCCCACCTCACCTTTCCCTACCCTCCTCTCTGTGTGTGTGTGGGTGTGAGTTTGTGTGTATGTGTGTGTATGTGTTTATTCTCAACAGCCTTGTTCTATGTAATCCACTTTCAAATGTTTAGACACATTGATTTTTGAGTGATGTTGAAGTTGATTGTATTCCTAGCTTTTCATAAATAATACATTTTATAGATGTATATCATTTTCATATTACACTAATTAATTTATATAAGGAAGTTGTATCTGTTGAATCAAATGTATTCTATGGCTCTATTCAGAATTGATGATATCAATAAATATACAGTATACTTACTTCCTGTATTACTGGTAAGGTACATGTTTTTCTTTTATATATCATTATTGTTGACTGTAGCATTTGCTTATATACAAATAAATGGTTTATTCTTATGGACCAAATAAATCTAAACCATTGTGTCTGACTTCATTATTAGTTTTTATGCATACTTTTATGTTTTTGGTGAGAAAGAGAATGTGAATTCTGTCAACATTCTAAATCCTGTTTCCTGCATATTTTTACACTTATCACTTAATTTATCATAACTTTTGAAAGGTTAACGATATTCCAATTCAGTTTTTTTTGTTAAATAGCCCACAACTTGCTGAACATGTCATACACTCTATATTTTTCTCTATCTCATATCGAAATATGATGAAAATTCATTTTTATGCGAATGAAATTCAATTTTAACGAATTTCGGTATACATTTGGAGAGGATTTTCAAAGACTGTTCATTACTATATCAACATTACCATATGTATTTTACATCATTTGATAGAACTGACCCTTCTGATTACAATGGCATGTACAGTGGGCAGTGCTTCGAATTGGCCAGCTTCACTCGCGGTCCGCGCGTGGGATCACGCGGTATCACGCGACTTTAATTTGTATTTTTCCAGTGAGACGCTGCAACAACCCAAACAACCGGTAGATGGCTCAAGTGAGCAGGGTGTCTCGTAAAAAGAAATGGAGCCTGGAAAACCCTACACAGACTTCACTACTGACTTTAGGAGACTGGTTTAGAAATAATGTAATAGCCAGAAATATGCCTGCCCTAATAAAGAAATATTTGGTTAACTGCGAGTGAATCCCGTTTGCAGCCGTAGAGACGCAGGACAAATTAAACATTCTGGTTTTCTCCGAGTGCAACGATGATAGACAGACATCATTTGGACAAAATATAGAGTATTAACCTCCGTTGCTCAGCCAAATGCCTTCCTGTTACGTCCTGTTATCACGGAGTTAGGCCTACAGGCGATAAACGATTTTTGATGGTCACAAGTTTACTTCATTAGGGACTGTTCGTTATTTATTTAAGGGGCTACCGGAGGAGTTTGGGGAGCATTAGTCCAAAAAGACGTGACCCTCCCTCGCCAGCAATACATTTTTCTATGACCCTCCAAAGTGATTATGAAAAAATCACTGTCAACTTTTTCCGGGTTTATCGCCTACTGTATTTTAACGTTTTCACATATTTGGCCATAAGCCGTTTATCATAGGCTATCACGAAACCAAACTACAAAGGCGAACACTTTAACAGGGGGAATTAATTGGGCATGAATCATGCTGAACGCTATTTCGCTACCTTAGAATAAATGATGTTTTATAAACAAAGTTCGGGTGGAGCCTTCGGGATGATTGACAGCAATTAACTCACCCACTGCCGCCGCAGGGTAGGCCTATTTAAGCCGACCTCCTTTTCCATACGTCACACGCTCCGACGTTCGCGAAATCATTCAGTCTGCGTATTGTTCGCATTGACAAGACAGCTCTCATGGAACTGGAAATCCACCCAGCGCCAGCAAGGCGTTGACCCTACCCACTGGACAGTGGCTCGCATCCGCAGCACTCTCCATTCCCGCGGCATCGCGTTCCGTATGTCGGATAGGAAGTTCCATCTCCTCCGCCTTCTAACGCAGTCGGATAACCCGGTCTTTTCGCCCTCCCGCTCCCTCACTTTGTTTTCCTCCCCAGACCAGGAAGCAAGCTGCTCCTTCTGGCATCCCGACGCGGTTCCTTCCGCCGGCCATTCAGCCGGACGAAGCACACACCACCAGCCACCTCGCGAACCGGGCACGCCGACAGCACTTTCCGGCACCACACGCTTCAGAGCGTATCATTCCGCTGCTTCAGCCACAGCCACTGCCACGTCAGCGGCTCAGGCCCATTCCCGCCGCATCTCCGCCATATTTCCGGGTCCAACCCCACTTCTCCAGACGGCCCCGGTAGCGACAGCGTCGCTACTCCCCCCACTCCTTCTTTCCCTCCCCCATCCACCTCCCCTAGCCAGGACTCGGTCCAGGCCTGCCCCACCTCCAGTCGTTCCGACGACTGCTCCCTCCCTCCCCTTTCCATTCCGGGAGCCACGTCTGTACAGCACGCCTCAACTCACGAAGCGTCAGCTCGAAGAGTCACCTCACTAGCTCCCCATCTCTCTTATGAGTTAGCGAGCACCTGGTCTCAGCCGGCGCCGATAGCGACAGCGTCGCTACTCCCCCCTAACCCTCTTTCCTTCCCCGTCCCACTTCCCGCGACCCTGTCCCAGGTTGCTCCCCTTCCGGTCGCGTCAGCGACCGCTCCCTCCCTCCCCCCTTTTCTCCCTCCCCATCTCTTCCCCGGCTCCGCGCTAGACCAGCCCGCAGCAGCGGGTCATCAGCACTCAGCGAGTGCTTCGGACCACGACGTCCCGTTCCGGCAGCAAAACTATTCTTTAGCCACAGCACAGGCCCTGCCACCGCCTCCTCACGCTGCAGCATTCGAACCACCACCCGTCACAGCGTCCACCAGGAACCTCATCTTGTCAGGTGCAGACGTAGACCTTTCTACCATTCTTCCCTCCCTTCCTATTCCCTCTCATAACCGGGATCTAGTTTGCGGCGAACTGGTTTTTCTCTATCATTTATCACCTACGCCCATACTTCACTCGGGATCATTTCTTCTACAAACGCCCCCACGGCTCCGAATGCCCCTTCTCCGACACCAGGATAGGCTTGTTAATTAAAGGTATCCGTAGGCAACATCCAGTCCCCCAAGACTCCCGCCTTCCCATTACCTCAAGCATTCTCGCCACCTGCCTCGCTACCCTTCGCAAAGGGTTCATGTCACCGCATTCCGATTCCACCATCTCCGTTATGTTTCTACTGGCCTTTTTGGGCTGCTGAGATGTAGCGAGTTTACATGCCCTTCGTCTCTCTTCATTCCCGATGTCCACCCGTGCATCGCAGATCTAGAGCAGCTAGACCAAGACACCATTCGATTTACCATCAAACAGAGTAAAACCGATCAGTCCCGAAAAGGACACTCCATATCCATTTAACTCCGCCTCAGACCTTCAGCCTATCCAATACCTATCTCACTACATCTCATATCGGTCAGCTCAAGCTTCGTCTACTAGCCCGCCCTTCGTGTCAGACGAAGGGCTACCCATCACTCGCCACAGATTCCAGACACTCTAAAAACCATTCTAGTCAAATCTGGTTTTCCCGCGGATCGCACTCCTTCAGGATAGGAGCTGCCACAACAGCTGCGCTCAACGGCTTATCGGAGCAACAATTAAAATACTGGGCCGTTGGTCCTCGGATGCCTACCAGTCTTACATCCGCTCCAATCTAGCGGATTTACGACTCGCTCAGCAAGCACTTATGTAGTTGGTAGCGGCCTTTCTCTGTGATCTTTTGGGGTGCAAGCGGTCATCGCTCTATCGCGATATCCGCTCCAGGCACTCCAGGACCACGGACAGCTACCTTGCCAAACACGCACTTCTCCCATACATTCTAGTCTAGCTGAAGCAATCATATAGAAGGGCGAACTAGTGAAATGATGTTTTATAAACAAAGTTCGGGTGGAGCCTTCGGGATGATTGACAGCAATTAACTCACCCACTGCCCCCGCAGGGTAGGCCTATTTAAGCCGACCTCCTTTTCCATACGTCACACGCTCCGACGTTCGCGAAATCATCCCCCCTCCTCCCCCTACTCCTCCATTTCACCAATTGCCCTGTTACTCATCCTCCTTACACAGGGGGGTGCAAGCGGTCATCGCTCTATCGCGATATCCGCTCCAGGCACTCCAGGACCACGGACAGCTACCTTGCCAAACACGCACTTCTCCCATACATTCTAGTCTAGCTGAAGCAATCATATAGAAGGGCGAACTAGTGAATAAGGTTCTATCTGCGTTTTGAGTAGGTACAACCGGGACGATTGAAACGGGGACGAATGAAACATTCCGGTTTTCTCCGAGTGCAACGATGATAGACAGTCATCATTTGGACAAAACATGGAGCATATTAACCTCCGTTGCTCAGCCAAATGCCTTCCTGTTACGTCCTGGTATCACGGAGTTACGAGCGATAAACGATTTTTGATGGTCACAAGTTTACTTCATTAGCGGTTTATTTTTTTGGATTATTAAAGAGTGTTTTTCATTTAAAGGTTTGACTTTGTGCTTATTCAGTAGAGCATTTAGTGCTCTCCCCAATCCCAGACGTTCACATTGCATGTTTGTTTGTAATGGATGCAACCGCGAGATAGGCTATGCGTTTGACAATAAGTTGTTAACAGAACCAAGACATATAGCCCAGCAGCAATCTAGGGACTGATCGTTATTTATTGAAGGGGCCACCGGAGGAATTTTGAGTGCTTCAGTTGGAAGTTGCATGACCCTCTCTTGCCTGCTAGAAATTGTTCAATGACCCTCCGACAGAATTGTTAAAAAAAGACATGACCCTCCCCTGCCAATTGTCTTCCGCCCGCGCCACAACCACACACTTTGTGATAACATTCTTAAATCAGTCTTTCCCGTGAGCTTGCATGCTACCAGTCCTTCCTTTTCAAATGTGTTGCGCCTGTTTGCACAATTTCACAAATAATCATATGTGATTAATAGTATGACAAATAATCCCTGTGCACGGGGACCGAAACAATGCATGCCAACTTTTTCCGTGTTTATCACGTATTTTAACTTTCCCCGCTGTCTTGCCGTTTTAATGTTTTCCCGTAGAATATCCTATATTTTAATACTCTCATAACAGCCCTGCCATCGGGCCTGTCTCTGTGTTGCCCTGTTGCTACCCCTTGCCCTTCCAACGAAACAGATGTCTTCAAATCATCGTTTTCCTTGCTTGAAGGCGAACTTAGAGTGATGTTAACCTATTTAAGTTTAACGGCGCGATTGCCGTGAGAGCACGATTCATTGGCGCTTGCATGTTCGGCCTTGTCTACGTGCGCACCTGAGGCTACTCAGCTGCAAGAGAAATAATTTCCCCTCTTTGTATGTTCACTGCAAGTTGGCCTACCATAACTTACCAACTCTGCACTGTAGACTGGCTATTTATATTTTTCTGTGAAATAAGCAAATGTATTTGTTCAACTTTATGAAGCAGAATTACGCATAGGGTACTTGGAACATAATACATTTGACAAAGGACAGATTAATGTTGCTAGTGACAAAATATTAACTTTCAGTGTTTTACGATGTCTTTGTCATGGGGAAGTGTTTTTCCCCATGCATTTATTCTAGGTTACTGTCAGTGACTGCCGTGAGAGAAGCGGGTTCTGTGTTTCGTTCATGTCAGTGACTGACGCGAGAGAAGCGGGGTCTGTGTTGTGTTGCGTTGCGTTAATTTATTTTCATTGGGCATACCGTGCCGTGCCGTCCACAGCTCTTCAGTTCTGACAAAGCCAAAATTACTCCTTTTGAAACAATGAGTGCAGGAAGGGGGGGGGGGGGGGGGGGGTGTCCCAAGCAGCTTTCAGCCATAAGGCTACTTTGAGAACATTTCAATTCACCCGACACTAATATTCAAAATGTTGAAAACTATTTCGGCATAGCCTATAAAGCAGTTTAATTAAATGGAATGTTAGTTGTAAACAAACGAGCTACTGGGTGAGGCTTGGCCTCACAGATGCGCTCGTGCCTTAGATGGCAGGAAAAATCTTCATGATAGGCCTATTAACTAACCACCCGATTCACGTTGGCTGGGGGGAAGGGGGGCCATCAGACAATTGTGCCCAGTTAATCCGGCCCTTCCCCCAAAAAATCACACCTTCCCACCTCTGACATCTTAAAAGAAGTCAAGAGGACTCCTTACTCACAGACCTATTCACAAACCTGCGGTTTTGAAATCCTATGCAGCTACAGGAGCTTCCAATCGCGAGGAAGCGATTTTGCATTGTAGGCATAACTAACATGCAATAACGCCGCCAACAACAACCAAAACTAGGCTAATCATTGTCAACATGTAAATTAAATGTAACATTAGTGTGAATCAAATTAAAATGTTCTCTTTTGCAAACGTAGGCATAGTAACAGAATAATTTAATAATGTTAAAAAGATACTACATCAATCCGTACGTTTCATTGGGCTACTAGGCTATTTGTTTTGCCTTGATTCATTTAGGCTAGGCCTTTTTATTCAGGGGCCATATTCACAAAGAATTTTAAGGCTAAAAGTAGCTCCTAACTGGCGAATTTAGGAGCAACTCCTAAAAATAATGGGCGTGTCACTCCTAACTTTATTCATAAACAGCTTTTTTGTGGCATTTTACGTTGCGATGTTTTGAAATAGCCTATGCGCAACAGGAGCTTCCAATTGCGAGGGAACAATTTTGCATTCATAAAAGGGATGCAATAATGCCACCAACAACAACACAAACTACTCATTGTTAACATGGAAATTAAATGTAACATTTCATTGTGAATTAAATTAAAATGTTCTCCTCTTTGCAAACGTAGCCTAGGGATATGGTGACAGATTAATTTAATAATGTTGCAAAGGTAGGGCTACTGCATCAATCCATAGGCCTATGTTTCATTAGGCTACTAAGCTATTTGTTTTGCCTTACTCTTTATTCATTTAGGCTAGGCCTTTTTATTCAGTTATTAATCATCTTCCGTCCTTCACACTACTTGTGTAGCGCACGCATTCTCCGACCTGTCACCTGTCAGTCATCATCGGAAGAGAGGTGTTTGGAATTCCCGCGTTACAATCGTCAGCCAATCAAGGTGGTCACTTCAGTCAAGCTCGTGCATGAGTAATGACGTCATCCATAGCCACGAAGACTCACTCCTAGTTTAGGAGTTGTCTGAAAGGCTTTGTGAATAACTTTTAAGAGAAAACTCCAATCTAAAATCTTTAAGTGCGATTTAGGAGTAGCCTACTCCTAGTAGCAAGATAAAAGCCTTTGTGAATAGCCTACGGCCCCAGTTATTCATCATCTTCCATCCTTGTGTAGTGCACGCATTCTGAGACCTGTCACTCATCATCGTAAGGGAGGTGTTTGGAATCATGCCCGCGTTACAATCATCAGCAATCAGCCAATCAAGGTGGTCACGCTTGCCCATTTACCCAAATTAATGGTTGAATATTACTGATGATCATTGTTATTTAAGAACATGCAGTGTGCGTAGGGTACCAAAAACATCTTGCTCGTAAAAAAGCATCATAACACACATTCTGGCGGGTCTGTTATTTACTGTAGGCTGCGCAAACCACATGCCTTTATTTTGGGCAAGCCTGCATTCATTCATTCATTCAACCTTTATTTATTCTCGGAGGGTCATTGAGGGAAGCCCTCATTTTCAATGAAGCCGAAATTACAGAAGCGAAGCAAAGCGCTCCACAAACAAGACAACATTCGAGGCCTTCTGTTGAAGAATTTTATATAAAGCCTGCGCTGACAGTAATCCTCCTGCCCCTGATAGGCCTACCACAGCTGTGGATAGTGTAGAATGTTCAAGTAATAACACAATCCAATGTGTGTCTCAATTGTCCCCCGCTGACCACCTCACACATTTCTCTACATTTTGCAACGAACTTACATGACACAATGCCATAAAATATGCCAGTTTTAGGACACAGAATAATGTTTGTAATGATACCAGGTAGGCCAGGTATTGTCGAAGGTGCATGGTGAAGTGAAATTCTTACTTTGGAAAACAAACATTTGCCGATATCATCGCCGATCATCAGAATATTGCAATAGATTCTGTGTTCTGGACTGCAGGTAACTTGTTAAGCCAGTGGTTATCAAACTTTTATTTCATTCCCCACTTTGATCAAGGGGCATGACTGATGATAGTGGAGATAACGTGTTATCCCGAGGCTTTTGCAAGTCAGCATCTTCGACGGTAGTCTATTAAAAATTAAAAAAAGTTTTCGATGTCCCAAACGGAGAGCCATACTTTATTGTTTTTAACGATCTCTATGCTACTCACAAAAATGTAGGCATGGGGACATGATGAAGTAGGTTATCCAACTGTCGTGTGTTAAATTATTATGATTACGAGCCAGTGGTTTTCAAACATTATGTGTGTCTCGGACATCTAACTAAATGCAACAGGCTCATATCGTCCTCGCATTCGCAAAATGAGGACCAGTGTTTTGTCAAATTGCAAATAGCTATTCGTTTTAACTATTTTTTTTTTATGATAGTAGCCTATACAAAAAGCACTTTATACTATCTTAATATTGGAATATGGGGAGGGAAGTGGCGCGTCTGCAGTCAGCCAAATATGAATGTAATTCTGCGGCATAAAGCAAATGTAATTGTTTATCGTACAGAAAAATAAAAATGACATGTCAAGCAGTCAATTGACTACATTCCAGTCAAGAAGTAGGGCAAATTAATTTACGAAACCAAAACGTGGGTCATAGTTGTCTAAGCCTCTATTGCGTAGCCTGTTAAAAACGTCGCCAGATAGTATTAAATCGGCAACAACATTGTTTTCTGCAGAAGCCTACCCAAGGCTACAGATTAATTCTGAACAGTTATTTCTCTACTGGCTCAATTATCACACCACTGTTTTGATTTGCGTAGTTGCGTTAACCCCAACACTGACAATAATGTAGACAGCAAATTTCGATTTCGATTTTCGTGTAGTCAAGCCTTAAGCAATACCCAAGTAGCCTAAATCGAGGTAATGTTTAATTATGCATGATTTATTTTGTTATTGAATTCGTAGGCTGGGATTACTCTCGGCAACAATTATGTAAGGGACGGCAGGCAGAGCGATGTACAGTGGCAGAGCGACGCACAGTGGCTGAAAGTGGTACTAAAGCTTCTCGCAGCTTCACGCCGCGTAATGCGCGAATGAAGTGGTCATTTGAAAGCGATGCCCACTGTATATCCCATTGATGGTATGTATTATACTCAAGAAATAAGTTTTTTTGTGTAAGGAGGTCATCCAGCACCAAAAATGGAATGTTCGGCACGGGCACGAAAGGGTTAAAGCTTGTTTTTAAAAGTAGACTGTTTAAAAGTTGAATGTATATAGTTTAAAAGTTTAAAAGTTGAATGTAGATAGTTTAAAAGTTGTTGATAGACAGCTAGTTTAATAGATAGATAGTTTAATGATAGTTTAAAAGTAGACCGTTTAAAAGTTCAATGTAAAGTGTTCAGTAGTTTAATGGGTTAAATTGTTTAACAGTGGATTATTGTAGTGAGGACTTTTATTTTGAAACAGTTTTGGGCAGAGGAAACAGTTGAATAGGATGTGTAGTCTTAATTGACCCAGATTGTATCCTGAGGCTGCAGGTGGCCTGAACACCTGGCATAGGATTCTAATTGCTTAATGGCCGTATTATGATGTCACAATCGGCAATGTTAACCCTCTAGGCGCCACGGTCGACTTTAGTCAACAATATGCGGTACTGAATAAAACAGCCAATTTAGTCAAATAGGGTGTCATATTTCGTTCGACCTCCACTCCACTAGATGGCAGACATATCATACGTCATCCCCGAGTCCAAAAAAGGGCATGCTTTAAACAAAACCTTCGAGCTACAGCGCATTGAATCAGTGCGTGCAATACCGGAGCTAGTGTGCGTGTGAGCCACTTTATCAGAGCGATATTGTCAACGTCAGCGAGTATTTGCATTAGATTATTGTCTAATGGCATCAAAAAAGTTTACCCGAAATGAAGTGTTGGGTCTTCTATTCGCGGACCCTGATTCTGAAGGGGAATATCTGCCTTCAGAAAATGACGGTGATTCGTTTAGTGAGGCTTCAGATGCTTCCCTGCCTTGCAATGATGCAGCTGGACAAAGTGAGAGTTTAGCTTACACCAAGCACAAACATTGAATCGTTTGCCCAATGTCAGTGGTGGGAATAATGTTTCACGGGGTCGGAGTGTTCATCAGGAAGTTAGCAGGGTGTTAGTGGTGTAGCGAACGAGGCTGGAGGTAGCCATGTAGCGCTAGCTTCTGTCTTCTGACCGTGTGCCTCTCCGCAATTGCGGCGACAGTAACGTGGTGGAGCCTTTGTCTAATGCCACTGGGTATGTTAGACGAGGTCGAAGTGCTCATTGACAGTTAGGGGGGAACGTAGAGGCAGTGTGGAGAGTCGCAATGAAAATGACAGTAGGCCTAGCTGCGCAAATTCTCTCCACTCGGTGCGCGCGCGAGGCAGATCTGGCCATGCTGCTCTCAGCAGGAGCAGAGGTGGTGACACGGGGCAGGGGAGCCATTAGGCCATGCATAGTCTATCACGAGATGATGGGAATGCCGGCCCTGTATGGATAGGGATAGGGAGTCATTATCTCTACAGCAAAAGGCCTGCTACATAAAAAAAATGGTCAGCCATTTATTAGTAATGATTTACACTGTTGATTTCCTATCTATTTCCCTGACCATTTAGTACATACACTATGTGTTCTTTTTTGTGTGTTCATGTCCTTGTGATGTGTGTCTTTGTCAGCTAAGAAAAAAACAACAACAAAAACATCAACAAAAACAACAAAAAGAAAAAAAATACTAACATTGTCTCTTGTCTTGTCTCGTCATCTCACTCCTGATCTGTGTCTTGCCGTGGCAAGTGAGCTTTTGAACTAAACAGGTCTTGTCTACTTGTGTTTGTGTGTCATCTGAATAATATATATGTGCCCCATACATGGAATCAGAGTGCCTACTGTATGTAGTAAATGGAAAATCTCTACAGCAAAAGGCCAGCCTACCGCTACATGCATTTGGTTTGTTTCTGCCATTTATTAGTAATGATTTACACAGTTTGTTTACTACCTAGTATTTACCTGGGCATTCAGTATTGTGCAATATAGCATACAGTGGGTCCCAGTTAAGAATTGACACTTCATTCACCATCAAGGTGATTCACGCAGCTGGGTGAAATGTAAGTACAACTGCAGCCGCTTGGGGGCAGCATAGTCCGCTGTGGCGTTCCACTGTTGAACCGGACGGAGCATTCGACAGCAAGGGCTGTGATTGGCCGAGTTTTCAGTGCGTTTCTCTGTGTTTTTAGCAGCCCCTGCAACATGCTAGACCACTGCAGCCTATAAGCTTTGTACATAATGTACATAGTTTTGGATTCAGTGGCAAGATGTCTTGATTGTACAGTGCCTGTCTCTTAGTAATGTTTTAAAATGAGAGCTTCGTCAGCTGGCAGTAGGCTACTTTGTCAGCAGTCATGAGAAGTTCGCTTGCTAACATAAATATGCTGCCCAGAAACCTCGTGAATAGTTCTGATTTGTTTTACTACACTAACGAGGTTAAATATATCCTTTGCCTACAGCATCTCCTTAACAGTAATGTTAACAAAATGACAGCATTCATATGACAAAAGAAAACAATTCGGTCACTCAAGACTGTGCCACAGCAACCAGTGTAGGCTACAGTCCTACCTAATAGGCCTACTCGAAGCAGATAGCGTTGTCTGACGGTCGAGTGGGTTAATGCGCGTATTTCCAGAACAGGTCTGTAACTTTCAGGCAGTTCTCTCCTCCTCTCTAAAATATCTGTCCTGGCCTGGTTGCACCGGATTGTCGCCAAACGACAGAAGCGCGGAGAACCCTCCTTTGTCTACCAAAAAGTGTTACTTTGTGCCCCGCGCTCCCCCACTGCTTGTGAAAGAAGGGGGTGGGGGAGGGGGGCTTAACGTGAAAAAGCTTAATGTCCCAAAACGGCAACAAGTCATAATGGTAGGCTACAGGAAGTGGGGGGAGGGTATGGGATGACCAGGGGGTCGTTTCTGGAAAGCATCGTTTGCTAACTTGTGTCGCAACCTTGGTAGTTCGCTCCATCATTCTTGGATTTGGTGTTTCTAGAAAGGGTAGTTCGAACTCTCAATCGCAAACAAGGACGCAAAGTTTGGTCGTTTGAACTACTGCCCCTAGGCAGTCGCACTTGTGTCGTTCCTTGGTAGTTCCTGTTGGTGTCCGGAGCGCCTAACCAAAAATCACAACCGCCTAACCAAAATTTGCGAAGTGGATGTTTATCTCGTGACTCAATGATTGATCTATCCTGTAGTTTAATTTTGATTAAGACACTGCTCCCCTACTTAACTCATTCTTGCTATTTATGTTAATTAAAGTATTGCCTTGCTTTTAGTATTATAATCTTCACAGTCCCTAACAACAGCAGTGTTAAATGTTGTAGTGGCTAAAGCAGATGACTTATTATCCCAACGTTGTAGGTTCGATTTTCTTATGATGTGAGATTGTCCTTATGCTTCTCGCTACCTGCAGGTGAACTAGTGTGACACGTAGATTCAATTGTTTTTGACTGATGTATTGTACCTATGGTCTCTCGATGTAGAGTAACTATATACATAAATATGTATGGTCAAAACCTATTGTTGTGTCTCGTAGGCCTACTCTTACTCAGAGATGAAAAGAAGAGATAGGATGCGAACTCCGGCCGAGCGCGCAGTGCACCAACGCGCTGCCGTTAAGCCACTTGACAGTCGATAACCTATGGGATACCCAGATATTTGTCCAGGCTATATATTTTTTCCAACACATAGATATTTAACACAAATAATGACTCATATTGGTTAACTGTTATATGCTTGCAATAGGTTTAGGTTTTGGCTGATGGCAATGACAATGCCAGCATTAATCACTCGGTTTAGATTAGAAAAATGTCGACATAGGCCGTGACAGAACATTTCTAGGGGGTGGGGTATTACACGTTTCCACTGTTTCCACCAATGATATGTATCGCTGCATCATCAACAACGTTGTTGGAACTACGGTGTTCGAACGTCGGAGGTAGCGAATTGCGTCACAGGTACGATGCTTTCTGGAAACAGGTGTAAGAGTGTCGTTGTTTGGTCGCAAGTTGCGTCGTACCATGGTGGTTGAGCAACGTCGTTGCTAACTTTTCTAGAAACGACCCCCAGAGCCGTCTTCGCTATTTAGAAAGCATCTTCAATTATCTTTCCAGGCGCACACAGCTCGTTACCATATAGCCTATCGAGTGCCTTAACAGATAGGCTCTGCTCTTGGGTTTGGCCTCACAGCGAACTCAACCCTCTTGTTGCTTGCAGTTTGTTAAATAAAGTGATGCAGATTACATTATTTATTTCTGATTAATTGCGTCTTTTGATGTCTTTTGCAACATCTGCTTGTTAGGCTGGGCTACTGTCAATGTCCTGTACAGGAAAATGTTCAACAATTGCTGGTGTAGGCCTACAGGCTATAATCAATTAGGGACTGTTCGTTATTTATTTAAGGGGCTACCGGAGGAGTTTTGGGAGTGTTAGTCAAAAAAGACGTGACCCTCCCTCGCCAGCAAGAAATTTTTCTATGACCCTCCAAAGTGATTGAGAAAAAAACGCATGACCCTCCCCAGTCCCAACAATTTATTGATGCCTTCTGTAGGCTACTGAGTCAATTTGGGAGCTTGCATGCTACAACACCTTCCTTGAAATGCCTTGAAAAGGCTGTCGTTTGCACAATTTCACAAATAATCACCGTGAACGAAACAAACCTGTCAACTTTTCCCGGGTTTATCGCATATTTTAACTTTTTCCTCGCTGTCTTAGGAGGAGCTGCAGGGCCGTCGCAAGGGGGTGCGAGGCCCTGTGCGAACTTGACAGATGGTGCGAGGCCCTGTGCGAACTTGACAGATGCATGAACTTACGTGCATGAAATCATGCGATAGCTTATTTTACACATAGCCAAGGCTGCCGTCGGTGCATTTTAGTAGCCTAGTCTAATAAGCTACACCAGCTTGTCTTTAAGAGGGGAAATTGTATAGCCTATAACATTAGCTGAGTCACATATTTGGCCATATGGTGTTCATAGGCTACATCATGAAAACAAATAGTGTAACAAAGGCGAACACTTTAACAGGGGAAATTAATTGGGCATGAATCATTGTGCTGAACGGTATTTGTCAATGAGCAGAAACACACACGACATTCAAACTGTTGATAAGATGTGCACTATGGAAACTGGTCTGTAGGCATTGGACAAATAAATGACACTGACTCGCCATATCCTGACCCTGAAAAAACATTGTCTTGCTTTGCCGCAAACTCAGCAATGAAATCATAGGCAGTTTGCAGGTAGCATAACGTCTTTTTCAATTCATAGAAGGGAGAGCCCAGTCTCTCCTGTGACATTGAGGTGCGCAAATAGTTTTTAATAGCCTGTTCAACTTGGAAAAGCTTCACCCGATGCCAGTCACTGATCGCAATTTCAAATTTCGGGAAGCTTCGTTCAATCTTTTTAAGTTTTAAGTGCAGTAGGCCCCTATCTGTCCCCTTTGGAAATATATCTCGAGCCTATTATAAGGTCCAGTGCGTTATGTCCTGGGATTCGGACGTGCTCAAAAAGAAAAGAAAAAACACTTTTTTTATAGATGGTTATGAGGAGCAATATGAGTCTGAACTCCGTGTCATTCAGACTCAATCCTCTTGTTGCTTTGATATCTTTTTCGTTGTCGTTTGAACGTCGGCAAGCAGGCATGTTGCGGTTGCAATTTAAGTGAAATTTCTACAGTAGGCCTACAACATGCAACATGCTTGTTAGGCTGGGCTACTGTCTTGTACAGGTACATGTTCAACAATTGCTGGTGTGCAGGCTATAATCAATTAGCTAAATCATTTGTCCAGCTGTTTTAAAAAAAAAATTGTGCTACATTCAAACGCAAAAGGTGCTTTGATATCTTTTTCATTTGAACGTCGGCAAGCAGGCATGCTGCGGTTGCAATGAATGAGGATAATTGGTTTTATCTGCGGATTTATTTTTTGCATTATTTTGAATATGACTCGCTGCAGTCTCAACAGCACATCTACTTTTTCCACACGCATCTAAGTTCTAACACACATGCCCTCTCGCTTTCTCTCTTTCCATCCCTGCACACGGGGCTTTCTTAAAGGAGCTGCACCATTTTACAACAATTGAATCTACATTTTCATATTAGAATGTTTTGTCAGTTTAAGTGTATTCTTAAACTACCGTGATCAATTAAAGTTCCCGTGCCCCCGCTGAAAGTCTCATGTGCTTATCATTACACTATCAAATCTATAAGTAACCGTGACAAATAGGGTATAAGATATATAAACTCACGCTATTGTATTATCATAAATGTTTGGTAATGGCTCACTGCGTCATGGAAGCAGTTAAGTCAAATCGCATCAAAAATCGTAGTGGCAGAACTCCCAAGTGACACCTTGTGGTTGTTTGTGTCAACTGCAGTTTGTGCCATTTCTGCTGAGAAAATGGGGTGCGTGATTCATGAAGGAACCCGTCCAAACTTAACTGGGACCCACTGTACAGAAGGTGAGGGACATTTTGGGGGGAAAGAAGTGGTGCATTTTATCATTCAAACTTTTCATGAAAATTCTATAATCCAAGATGGCGCCACCATATGACGTCATAATATGCAAATTAGATATAAACATTTAATCCCTAAATAAACTTTGGGTCATCCTTAATATTTCTCTAATTTACAGAAAGTCTATCACTTATCACTTTTAAGATATAGCCTTTTAAAATGAAGATGTCGCCTAAATGTCGCCTGGCGCCTAAAGGGTTAAGTCTATGGGGATTTTTAAAAAGTTTTTCTTTAATAGTTTAAAAAGTTTCAAAGTTGAAAAGACATAGCAGCTTGGTCTGTTTGAAGACCTACGTTACAAAGTTTGAATGAAGTTTCTAAGTTAAACTGTTCAAGAGAAATTGCGTACGGAAAAAGTGGTAAGCGGAGTAATAATAAGAAGAAAAAGTTGTTGCCTAGGAAGAACAGTACAGTGCATTTTCATGCACTGTAATAAGAAGAAGTTGTTGCCTAGGAAGAACAGTACAGTACTGTAATAATCATACTGTAAGTAATATAATGTTATACACAGCAGCTTTTTTGCATTTACATGCAATGGTAATTCCCTGGAATTGCATTTTGTAGTTATTATTCTTCCCAACAAATTTCTGCGTCTAATTCAGTTTCAACCGTTTAACATAGAAACTTTGTTCAAACTTTGTAACGTAGGTCTTGAAAAGGACACTCGAGGAATGTATTTTTCACTTTTGTAAACTTTATACTTTTTGAGATATTAACAAAAAACAAGCTTATTTTTCCCCATAGACTTTGCATTAACACTATGACATCACAATGGACAAATTAACTTGATTTGCACCTGTATCAACTTCCAGCTGCTCAACTAGGACCCATCAAAGGGCCAGTTAAACTGATTGCACCTGTATCAACTGCTTTCTGCTTAACTAAGCCAACTCTCTCTGTGTCTCTCCATTCTACAAGGATATAAGGCACATTCCATCCAACTTTCTATCCATTCATCCTCTTCAAACCATTCACTCATCCACCCATTAAACTATCCATCAACATCCATTCAACTTTCTGTCTATCAACATCCATTACACTATCTACATTCAACTTTTAAACTATATACTCTGTCTCAGGCTTTAAGCATACAATCTGACTCTCTTAAGACTACTATTTCCTCTGCCCACAACTGTTTCAAAATAAATGTCCTCACTACAATAATTCACTATTAAAAAAATTAACTATTTAAACTACTCAACTATTTAACTGTTCAGCCATTTAAACTGTCAGTTGTTATCAACTATGACTCCTGCCAACTGTTTCCAAATAAAAGTTTGTTTGGCATTTTATGTTAATATACAGTATGTTTATATTTTCATGCACTGGTAATTTCCTCGAAACTACATTTTCTAGTTATTATTATTATTATTATTATTACATTAACCCTTCTCACCTGTTTTTTAACATTGTTAAATGATGGTGATTCACTAGTCCCCTACAGTATTTTGAAGGAAGGAAACAGTTCTGTATGCATTATTGTAACAGATGGGCTAGGTTGGTAAAGTAGTTGAATAGCACACTACACATGCACACACACATACATGCACACACACGACACGCACAAACACGCACACGGACACAAACACATAAACACACATACATACAGTACACACACACACACACACACACCCTCACACATTTACAAACACACCTACATACACAAACATACAGACACACACACACACAAACACACACAAAAAAACTAACGTACATGCAGGCACACACACTCAATAAACACACACAGAAGCACACACTCAATTACAAACACACAAAAAGGAACAAAGTAGGAAATGAACACAGTGACACAAACGTGACTTATTTTTGTGGAAAAAATGTGCTGGACTGGGCGGCGGTCATACATCTAGTTTGAATTTTTATTTATATTTATGTGGGGGGGGGTGGGGTGGTTGCTTTGTTTATTCAACTGGGACCTGAGTACTAAATTTCGCTTCTACATGAAAATGTAGGAGTGACAATAAAGCTTCTTGAACCTTGAATCTTTAGCCCTGGCAGATGATCCCCCACGCCTTCCTCATAGGTTACTGCTACTACTACGGAAGGCCTCCAGCTAGAGTCTGAGGTCCCATGGTCCCCATGTTGGGGCCTCCGGCTTAGATGTCGGTTGGGGTGCAGTCACTGTTGTACGAGGCCCCTGACATGTCTAACAAAGGACCCAGACACCTCTTGTGCACAGTGTCCCGCACCTGCTGCAACAGGGTGGCAGCCTGTGGCCCAAATATAGCTGAGGGCTCTACCGGCACTCTAGCTCCAGCTGCTTGCTGGAGCTGGGGTTGGGAGAGTCTTACAACCCAGAAATATGCTCCCCTGCCTGTTCCTTCATAAGAGAAGAGAGGCACAGAGACTGAAGCTCACCAGCAGTGTTGGGGTCCCCCATGCCTTCCTTGTATTAGACCAGAGAGGTGGCGTAAAGAAACAGAATGGCTGCAGTATTGGCCAAACAGGTCTGCATAGCCACAGCCTTGAGCAGCCCACCAAGAAGATGATACATTTCCTTGCAGTTCCTGCTAGGGCAGGTAGTGCTGCCAAATAAGGAGCTGGAGGAAGAAGAGAGTGGTGATAGAGTTTGATCCATGGGCATACCACAGCCAATTTGCTCTATTGTAGATGTTAGAGAATCTCCTAAATGGCGTTGATCATCTGCACAAGGCTGTTGGTGAATTGAATTGTTGGCACACCAGCTCTTTAAAATCTGGCAGGAGAGGAACGTCCATGAACACTGGGCACACATCTAGTCCAAAGTTGTTGTCTTGGTAACAATCAGTTACTACCTACAGTTGACAGTTACCTATAGAAAGCTACAGTCACGAAGATTCCACAATTGATTATAGTGGGGAATTTGTAGCTTAGCCTAGCCTGGCCTATGCTCGCTTATCTAAAACAAAAACATTAAAAGAAGAATTTATAAATTGTAGAAGTTGAAATGTAATTTTTAAAGACCTATTCATCTTGTTTGACCTAAACACAATCATGTTCTGCTTGGTTAAAACTGAGCTGAGTTGGTTAGATGTAGTTACTCAGGCAGCCATGTTTTTTAATTTTGAAAAGTGTCTTACTTTACCCAGAATTCACCGCAACAATTATTACCAAAAGGACAAATTCGGTGTTTTTCCCAGCAAGATCTCCGTTTGGACAAAAAACCTTGAGTTGCCAGTTCCAACAGCTAAAGCAGCTACATCGCTACACTCTGGGGGCATGAACATGGGGGCTCACGTACATGCCCCCAGAGTGTAGCGCTGTAGCTGCTTGGCTGAAGAAAGAAATATCTGTCTGACCTCATTCTGCTAGGGTCAATGCGGAGCATTTCTTTGTCCTTCTTCCAAAAGAGTTGTGGTGGTGGGGAGGCAAACACCTGGCACTCCAGCCTCACCATGTCCCCCTCGATCACACGAATGTTCTGCATTCTCATCACAAAACTGGGTGGGCGAATCATCTCCTGCGCTGTTGTATATAGGGAAGTGTAATGATGAGGTCAGGAACAGACAACTGCACTAACATTTACATTATTTGTTTTATACATTTCCAACATTTTGCGTAATTTCTGTTACACATTGTAATTCTAAACACTGATATGCAGTTATGAATACATCTGATTTGAAATTCATTGTTCTACAGTACATACAGTATTTACCAAATAAGGTTTAAAACTATGGGACAATACATATAAAAAATATAAGTTCTTACCAATTACATCAAGCCGTAGGGAGAAGCGACTCTCACCAGCTCTGTTCTTGGCTACACACTCATAGATGCCTGCATGGTGAACCGTCACAATCTCGATGATGAAGGAGTGAATGCCTTTCTCACTCACCAGCATCTTGTGGTAGTCATCCTGACGAATGGCCTTCCCATCCAGATACCATGCCACATCAGGTGCTGGTAGACCAACAACCTGTATTAAGAATAAGCCAGCATGACACATGACATGCTGTTGAAGCTACTCACACACTATGATTACTTGTTTTGGATCTGAAATTTGATTCACAACAGGTGTTATTCCTTAGATTTAAGAGATCAGCTACATCACTGCGGCAAAGAAGGGAAGAGTTTTATATAATGGACATTTGGGGGGAGATTAGCCTGCCACTGAAGGTACTCTTCAGTTCTTCAGCTCATTTCAGGGATGAGAAAAGGGTACTTTCCTCCCAGATTGAATCAAAGGGAGCTATTATTTCACATACTACAGATGTTTAGGTACATCATTTTACAAATCACCACAACAAAAGGAACAATGTCAGCACCCTATCCCAGGACTCTGTTTACTTGTAGCCATCTGCTGGCCTGCCTCTGTATTTTACACTACCTGTTGTTGGTTGGTCCACCATGTGCTTTTTGCCACTCTACTGCCTTTGTTCCACCAATTTTTTAGGTGAAACTATACTGTATGCCAACCACGAGACTCCGTGAAATAAGGGTGCGCTAGGGAGTCCCTGGGCCACACGCCCGGTAAGTCTTTGTCTCTGAGTATTTATTGAAAGTCTTGATGTGTGTGCCAAATTTCATGAGTTTTCAGTCACTGGAACCACCTCAAAAAGGCTAAATCCAAGAGCTCCCCTGTGCCACACCAAAAGGCAAGTCATGTTTTACTGACACACGATCTCCTAGACTAACATAAAATCTCTGCCAGTAAAGTAGTTTTGAAACCAGTTTAAAACATTATCAGAGAGACCTACCCACTTCGCAAAGGCGGTGAATTAGAATGTTATGATCAATGGTGTTGAATGCCGCACTCAAATCTAGAAGAATAAGGTTGAGACTTTGTTTGAGTCAGTAGCCAGTCTGAGATCATTGACTATTTTTACTAGGGCCGTTTCTATGCTGTGATTTGATCTAAAACCTGATTGGAATTTTTCAAGGATACTGTTTTTGTTGAGGAAGGTATTTAGCTGATTACAAACAACTTTTTCAAGTACTTTGCTCAGGAAAGGTAGGTTTGATAAAGGCCTGAAGTTACTCAGGATAGCATAGTCGAGATTTGACTTTTTAAGTAAAGGTTTCACAACAGCGGTTTTAAAAAAAGTAGAAAATATACCTGTTTCTAATGAGTTATTTATTATCTTGAGAACTAGATGTACCGCATAGCGGTACAAAATATGACCGCCGCTCAGTCCTGTACATCCGTTCCGCGAAAATAAATCACACTTCAATTTGTCTCCATATTTTACTCCATCCCCCACTCTTGAAACTTTTGTGTATGCTTGTTTGGCATGCCTGAGTGTGTGTGTGCGGCTGCACAGAAAGTAGCCTACTGGTGCTGAAAAGGTGAATAGATTGTAGAATAGCCAAAGAAGATGTAGCATTGTTATAAAACCTTTAAAATCTCTAAACAATCACAAGTAGGGCAGTTAATCACAGTTCATCCATTGCAACTGGATTGATGAAAGGTCACTTACACCTGTAGGCTACATTGTATTTGGGAAAAGCAAAAGGTATCAGCATAATGTTATTTATTTATTTATTTATTTATTTTTTGTGTATTTATAAACAAAAACATCTCTGTCAGTTCCATGCCGTTTTCAACAGCTATCAAAAACAAAGGTCATTTTTGGATGGATGGATTTTTTGTGAATGTTTCTTCTTCTACATAAGATTTTAGTCATCTTTAGTTCATGTAATACTTTATTGTCAATGCACAAATTAAGTAACAGTAGTCTGAAACGTTATTGTTAATGCACAAATTAAGTAACAGTAGCCTAGTCTGAAACGAAATGCTGTTTTACATCTAACCAGTGGTGCAAATAACTGACATGTCCAAATGGGCCTTGATGAAATGCGTCGCTAGACTGTTCATACACATTTTAACGGGCCAAAGTTGAAGAGCTTTTGTCCGTTATTGTTCGTGCAAATATAGGCTGATTCATGTTCCCTTGCATTGTGTAACTGAGGTCCATGGCTAGTCTGGCTTTCATCAGACCAAGCTCAATCTTTTAAGAAATCAAAAAATAAATAGCGGGCAGATCAGGCTGGGTTCACCCAGCCTAGTCCATAGGCACCCGATATTGTTTAATTTTCCGATTGAGATATACACGCTCTGGCTATTCTAAATGCAAAAATGCAACAGGGAGTTATGACAAAACGGTAACTAACAAACTAGATCCTAATAGAAAGCTGTTAGCTTCCCTAAGCTACAGGTAGGATTATAAGGTAGGCCTATTTACAACATAAATTGTCAATAGGCTATGCTGGCGACACAAATAAAATCTCCTTTGGAAACCAATGGCTTACGCCTTACAGTATCAAGCAGACTTAAACTGCCATATCGTGGCGAAAAATTGTAATAACATTCAAGCAGCTCCATGAGTCAAGGAAAGCGCAAATGAAGTAGCCACTTCTAGATGGGACCCACTACACAGTAGCTTAAGGTGTGTTGCTAAAGCAGCCATAATGAAATGAAGGTGTCATTGTTTGGATACTTCACACACACGTGCTTTTTAATTTCACAAGACTACAACTACCAAGCTGTAATCAAAGCACATCGATTCCCCTCTCACACCATGCACACACTTAAAACAAAATAAACAGGCGTCTCAGTCTCACGCATGTATAGGCAAAACTGTATCAGACCGGTGTAACGTTGGTAAATCTTCCATTGCACAGAATGATTTTGTAGCACGTGCAATAAATGACAGTCGAAAGATACAAACAGTGCTGCTATCAATTTGCTTGGTATAACCGCATTTATAGTTTTCTACAAATGCAATCAATCAAATGCCTCCATCACTCAATTAACGCTAACGGTAACATTACCTAGGTCCTTATTGATATTACAAGATTAACGTACCTGCAGTAAAAACCAAGCATGTCCGATAAACATCCTCAGATTTATTTCGGCTTCAAGAAGAAATGGGAATTACACTTCATGTGAACATCGTCCTATCCTTATTAGATGTCCGCTGCGGTAAATTACAGTCCTTGTAGGAAGCGTCCATTGTTTTTTCCAACCCACTTTTAACTTCCAACAAAATTACGTCTCACTGCAACGATGCGCCATCTAGTGGACAAACGACTACTTATCGCCAATACTGAAAATGCAGCCATGATGATGATGATGAATATTTATTTTGGCTTTCTTTTAATCCTACTGAATTTGTAATTATGTATCGGCCGTTCTAATACCGATAGTATGTGGGTGTCTGGTGGTGGTCCCCGGGGACGAAATGAAATTTTTCCGTAAAAGTCTAGTGGGGCTACATACCCACCAAATTTCATGTACCCCGGTGGTTCGGTGTCCCGGGTATCAATGACCAAAAATTCAGGGAGTAGATGACGGGAAAAATTCTTGAATTATGTGCATGTGTGCGTGTACAAATTTATGTTTATGTGTGTGTGTGTGTGTGTGTGTGTGTGTGTGTGTATGTGCGTGCTTGTGTGTTTGTGCATGTGCATGCATGCGTACATATGTCTACTGTGTGAGTATGTGTCATACGTATGATTACTGTAAATGTATGTGTGTGCGTGTGTATCTGTTTATGCACATGTGTGCACATGGAATGGGTTAACATGACCCCTGGAGGCAAACATACGGAAAAAATTGGTCATCCTAGGCCCTACAGTTCTCAAGATATTCACAGAGAACTGTGTCTGCCCTACCCTCCTTTCGGGGGGTCCAGTCCAGCGGGGGGGCTACAGATCAAAACGAAGAATGACGGTTCCATGCTATCCATGTGGGGGTACATGCCCACCAAGTTTTGTGTACCCCGGTCTTTCAGTGTCCCGGGAATCCTTGTTGGTGTACGTCACTAAATGTACACATAAATTATTTTATTGTAAGGCCCCCCATGAACGAAAGTACACAAAACTTGGCATGCATTCGGAGGGTGTCATAATGATCCTACACTTTTAATTTCGTGCAGTTTTGACCTTGTCAGCCAGAGATATTGTGATGAACACCTAATTTTTTGCTTTTTAATTTTTAACTAGGTGGCGCTATACATGAAATAAGTGGTAATGGGATGGGTTGACATGCCCCCTTAAGACCAACATACATAAAAAAGGTGGACCTCCTAGGCCCTACGGTTATCGAGATATTCACAGAAAACTGTCTCCGGCCACCTACAGGCCAGTTGGTGTATAGTAACATAAATTAATTGGTAACACTTTATTTTAATGTGTCGCTGTTACAGTGTACTTACCTAATTAGGTACAGTGGTACAACCTGTGTAACAACATGTACTATCAGGTACTATCATTGTACTTGCATAATGTATTTGTGGGTACCTACATATAGTTGTTACATTGTAATACTGAGTGCTTTTACAAAACTTTGCCAATTTGCCTAAATTTTCATCAGAGGCAAAGAGCTGACCTGAGACCTGCTGGATGGGGTAAATCGGGTCATGATCGATTTGATATACAAAGCATGCTTAGCTCCAGTCAAGGCCTCATTGTCTTCAGTGTACATGTAACAGCTGTGCTGCTACAACCTTGTTACTCTTTGATACAGTGGAATAAACTGGAACAGGTCTTGTCTTGGAACAGGTCTACTAATTCACATGTACTGTGGGTTTATTCCACTGTACCAAAAGAGTAATACATGTGTACCAACACAGTTGATACATGTACTACAGTATGTAGGGTAATGGCAGACATGTTCCAAGACACCAATGACACAACATACATGTAATACTGTATGTAATTGTAAGTACTTAACTGGTACACTTCATTTTAATGGGTTTATGCCACTGTATCAAAGAGCAATACGTGTGTACCAACACAGTTGATATATGTACTATACATATATCAACTGTAGTGAATTAGTAGACCTGTTCCAAGACATCGAAGACATAACATACATGTCATATGTACATGTAAGTAATTAAATGGTACACTTAATAGGTTTATTCCATTGTATCAAAGAGTAACAAGGTTGTAGCAGCACAGCTGTTACATGTACACTGAAGACAATGAGGCCTTGACTGGAGCTAAGAATGCTTTGTATATCAAATCTATCATAACCAGATTTACCCCATCCAGCAGGTCTCAGGTCAGCTCTTTGCCTCTGATGAAAATTTAGGCAAATTGGCAAAGTTTTGTAAAAGCACTCAGTATTACAATGTAACAACTATATGTAGGTACCCACAAATACATAATGCAAGTACAATGATAGTACCTGATAGTACATGTTGTTACACAGGTTGTACCACTGTACCTAATTAGGTAGGTACACTGTAACAGCGACACATTAAAATAAAGTGTTACCAATTAATTTATTGTGTGGCCCCCCATGAACGGAATTCCACAAAACTTGGCGTGCATACAGAGGGTGTCATAATGATCCTACAATTCCAATTTCGTGCAGTTTTGACTATGTTAGGTCACAGATACCTTCAATTACAACACCTCATTTTTACTTTTTTGTGTTTAACTAGGTGGCGCTATACATGAAATGAGTGGTTATGGAATGGGTTGACATGGCCCCTTGAGATCAACATACAAAAAAAAAAAATGGTCCTCCTAAACCCTACGGTTTTCGAGATACTCACAGAAAACTGTGTCTGCCCTACCCTCCTTTCGGGGGGTCCAGTCCAGTGGGGGGGCTACAGATCAAAATAAAAAACGATGGTTCCATGCTATCCATGTGGGGTTACATGCCCACCAAGTTTCGTGTACCCCGGTCTTTCAGTGTCCCGGGAATCATTGACGGAAATTTGGGCATGCGAAAAAGAAAAAAAAAAAAAAAAAAAAAAAAAAAAAAGAAAAAATCTGACTAAACCTATATGACCGCCGCTTCGCTGCGCGGCGGTCATAATAAAGGGAGCTAAGCTATCATATACGTTTTTGAGGAATCTAGTAGGGATTGGATCTAAAGCACATGTTAAGGAGCCAGTCTGCGATATAATTTTGCTAAGCTCAGATTGAGTAATAGTTCTAAAGTATCTTAATTTTGTGGGGCTGTTTTTGGCTGTACTGTCAAACTTATAACCTTCATTATAGAAACTACTTTGTTTTTGAAGAAGTCTGCAAATTCTTTGCATGTTAGAGAGGGTGCCTGACTGAGTGTGTCAAAAGGTAGCATGCAGTAGCCTATCAATGGTGGAGAACAACATCCTAGAGCAGGGGTGTCCAAACTATGCTACTCCATTTACTTTGGGAACACATTTGAGCGTGCAGAAAGGAAGAGAGCGCGGCAGGTTCCAGCTGGCTTGTCATTGTTGATAATTGATAACTCCTTTTTATGAGAAACTTTTAAAAGGAAATCGCGATGGCAACAGTAGTTCCCACTACTGACCATTTATAAACTGTGAGAGGGCACAGCCATAGGCACAGCACTAGCCATAGGCTATTTGAGTGGAGCTGGCAAAAGAGTCTTAAAGTGACAGTGCACCATTTATACATGAATTAAACAGCATCAAATTAACAGTATTTCTTAAGAAATTAATTTTCTACAACAAAATTACTTTGTCATTCAAATGATACAACACGTTATATTTATATACTTGTATATATATTATTTTTTGTGTGTGGCCCGCCAGCCAATTTTCAAAACCCAATGTGGCCCTTGAGTCAAAAAGTTTGGACACCCCTGTCCTAGAGTTTCCTCTATTTTCAGCAATTACCTTAGAGAAGTGGATCCTTCTCTCATTCCGAACAGCTCTATTATAATTTGCTATCTTTTAGAATGGTATGGTGAACCTGTAACTTAGTTTTTATTTTGGGGGCAGCCGTGGCCTACTGGTTAGCGTTTCGGACTTGTAACCGGAGGGTTGCCGGTTCGAACCCCGACCAGTAGGAACGTCTGAAGTGCCCTTGAGCAAGGCACCTAACCCCTCACTGCTCCCCGAGCGCCGCTGTTGTTGCAGCAGGATTAGTGTGTGCTTCACCTCACTGTGTGTTCACTGTGTGCTGAGTGTGTTTCACTGGGATTGGGATAAATGCAGAGACCAAATTTCCCTCACGGGATCAAAAGAGTATATATACTTATACTTACTTATATTTCCTTTCGTAAGGGATGTTAGTTGTGGTGTCATGCCTGGCTGCGTTGAGACAAATTCACTCATTTTTTTAGTTCAAAGATTCTAATCGTAAGCCTCTAATCGTAAGTCAATGCCCTCTTAGCCCTTGATATTTCTGCCTGAGTAATGTCAAAGCAAGTTAATAACCATAATTAATTGATTAATTGTTAAACGCTGGTTCTCTGGTTCTCCCTACATTAAGTTTAACATCACCGCTGCAAAAGCCTGTGGGACCTTAGCAACAGTAACTAAGGCTCAAAAGCAGAAAGGTCCATTATGTATCCCCAGAATCGGACTTACCTTGAAGTCAATCCTACAGAACCTTCCTTCCTCCATGGTAAGGTCTTGAGGAACCTGGATGAATCTTGGTGCATAGCACTTTTCTAAAGTAGTAGCTGCACTCTCATTTCCATCTGTTCCAGGGAGTTGTTTGCTCCTACAGGAAAAGGTTCAAAATGCATTATAAATATACTAAACAGCCATGTATATGTATTTGTGTGTGTGTGTGTATATATATATATATATATATATATATATATATATATATATATATATATATATATATATAGTTATGGAATTTAGCAGACACATTTGTTAAAGTGACTTACAAAATAAAACAATACAATAGTTAAAAATGACCAGTAAACAGTTTTAAAAAGTTGATAAGACTACATTAAAGGTAGTATCCGTGATAGCGGGTGACATTACTTCTGTTGAGTGTTTGAAGCGAGATCCCAAACAAACCGGGCTAGCTTGGCCCTCCCCTTCCATGTTTCGTGCATCATGGAAAAAAAAAATGATCATGAACGTGCTTTTTTTTAAAGCGACAGACACACAATACTCGACGTGGCTGATATTCCCTCACCCTCCTCCTCCTCTTGGGGATTGATTCAGGCATTAATCTACATGTTCATTGACAGCTCCAGATAATGGCAGACGCTGCCCTCCTTCAGCTCTGACTTCGCATGCAGCTGTGCACGAGCGCAAAACCCCACAACACCCACCCCCTGTCGGTGATTGGTTGGAACACTATTTATTTTGGTTTTGAGTGGTTGGTAGCACCAATTGTTTTTGTGTACAGATCTCAGTGCCTAGGCTGCCTACAAAGACACATTTTTTGACAGCCTGCTCATGGGGTAGCCTGGAGATTTCAGGCCCAAATCCGAAAGATTCAAAGTCAAAGTCAAAGTCAAAGTCTGCTTTATTGTCAATTTCTTCACATTTCAAGACATACAAAGAGATCGAAATTGCGTTTCCTACTATCCCACGGTGGAGACAAGACATATTTTACCAATTAGTGTGTTCAGAAGTGTTCAGGACAACAGGACAACAACAACAAGTTGCAAGTGTGCAAGTGTACAAGTGGAGTAGTGCAAGTGGAGTAGTGCAAGGCAGCCATTGTGGGTCTAAAAGTCCAGGATGTTATGTAGCTGAGGGTGGAGGGGGGAGAGAGTTCAGGATGCTAACAGCCTGGTGTATGAAGCTGTTGGTGAGTCTGGTGGTGCGGGAGCGCAGGCTTCTGTACCTCTTCCCAGAGGGCAGTAGATCAAACAAATTGTGAGCGGGGTGACTTGCATCACTCACAATTGTGGTCGCCTTGCGGGTGAGGTGGGAGGTGTAAATGTCCTTCAGGGAGGGGAGTGAAGGGGGAGGGGAGTCTGGCCATGAATAATGTAATGGCCCAACTCGGGGGGCGGCACGAAGCATGCATTTCAAAATCATTAATTTATTCTCGTTTTTGAAGAAAGAGCACAGTGAACCAATAGAAAATGCCATCTAGGTTCGGTTGTTTAGAACAGAAAATCTGGTTGCCTGGACAACGTGAAGTAATGGCTTTGGTACTCTATTTAAGCTTGTCTGATTTCAATTGTCATCTGTAACTCAGATGTAATATATTATGAAAACCATGCAGGCAGGTCAATAATGTTGATTTAGATCACCAAATATTGTTAATACGTAACTTTGCCTCAGTTAATACTAAGTTATTATTGCTAGCTAACGTTATGGTCCTGTCCTCCCGTGTTTACAACTGACCAAACACACTTTTTACTATGCTGTCCGTCGCATTTTCATTGTCTTATCATGTATTTTGTCAAAAGACTGTGAGTAACTTTGTTCAAAGTTCAGTTGCTAGTCATGACGTTTTTGGAAGTACAGAAATTTTGTGTTTGTAGAGAAAGTAACTTACTGAATGCTCCTCTGTATTTGGCCTGAAAGGTAAACACTGCTCCGATATTTTTTATGTGATGTGGACAAAAAAAACTCTAGGCCCTGTTACTCATGGGCCTTCTCTGATTGTTTAACCCTCTGTAAAGCGCCATGAGTCGTGTAATGTTTTGGTGCTCTATAAATGAAATTAAATTGAAAATTTAAATTGACACTCACTAGAATGGGCATTTTACAGGCCCATTTAAGATATAGAAGGTAAATATACGCTGGAATATTTCTGTAAGGGCCTTTTATATATTGACAAACGTTGATAATAACATGTACAGTGATGGCCAAAAGTATTGGCACCAATGCTAAAGTTGACTGAAAAGAGGAATATAAAATCATCTTTAGGAAATTGTAAGATTGGAAATCTTAATGCCTTAAGTGAAAAATGAGGAAATATCTAACCTTTAAGGACACAGATTTTCTTAGTGAATGAATAATGTATCATAAATAAATAAATGTTCTTCCTTAAAATACAGGGGTCATAAGTATTCCCACCCCTATGTTAAATTCCCATAGAGACAGGCAGATATTTATTTTTAAAGGCCAGTTATTTCATGGATCCAGAATACTGTGCATCCTGATAAAGTTACCTTGGCCTTTGGAATTAAAATAGCCCCACATCATCACATACCCTTCACCATACAGAGATTGGCATGGGTGTTATTTCAGTTAGCCTATTAGCTGGTTTGATGCTCATTGAGCTCAACGCAAATAAAACCAGCTAATAGGCTAACTGAAATAACAGTTTAGTGAGAATATAAATTAACTGTCGTTCTGTGCACCTGAACATTCCATGTCGCATGTCTCCCTTGCTAGTAGGGCTGACAGTGATGGTATAGGAATGATGCATGTAATATACTGTAGCCCATTCAACTACTTCTTTTTATTTTGCTTGTGCAGATGCTGTTTTATGTAAGCCAGTGCCTGAAGGCATGTTTTGTTTTAACTTTTCCTAAAGGAATAAATGTGATAAGCCAGTTTTGGTCTCAGTCGCTTCAACGTCTGATTAATAGTTATATATTACTAATATTAATTAAGCTTAACCAACTTTATTATAAGGGGCCCCACACTGATAGCTATATAGGCTACTACTAATATATTAATTAAGCTTAACCAACTTTATTGCAAGCGGTTCTGGCGCAGACAAGAGTGGCAGCATGTCAAGGTAGCTCTGTGTTTTTTTTCCTGAATTTCCCCTTGGGGATCAATAAAGTATCTATTTATCTATTGTAAGGGTCCTATGGGGAGTGGTTCATATTGAGATAGGCAGAAGCACAGTTAAATAACAATTAGTTAAATAACTAGATGTACCGCAGAGCGGTACAAAATATGACCGCCGCCCAGTCCAGCACATTTTTTCCACAAAAATAAAATCACGCTGAAAGGCCTATATGATTCTAACTGTCTCACTAAATTGCATTATCCACACTCAATTCTCACTGGTATCTGCTAGACAACAAGTACCAAAACATGATTAGTTCATAGATTTCACATGTAAAATTCATTTTATACAACCCCACCCCCATCTTGCCTGTTCATAATTCTGAGAAATTCTTGAATTGTGTGCATGTGTGCGTGTACACGTTTATCTTTATGTGTGTATGTGTGTGTGAGTGTGTGTGTGTGCGTGCTTGTGTGTTTGCCTGCGTATGTGTGTTTGTGCATGTGCATGCATGCGTACATATGTCTACTGTGTGAGTATGTGTCATACGTATGATTACTGTGAATGTATGTATGTGTGTGCGTGTGTATCTGTTTATGCACATGTGTGCACATGGAATGGGTTAACATGACCACTGGAGGCAAACATAAGAAAAAAATTGGTCATCCTAGGCCCTACGGTTCTCAAGATATTCACAGAAAACTGTGTCTGCCCTACCCTCCTTTCGGGGGGTCCAGTACAGCGGGGGGGCTACAGATCAAAACGAAGGCCCACCAAGTTTCGTGTACCCCGGTCTTTCAGTGTCCCGGGAATCCTTGTTGGTGTACGGTCACTAAATGTACACATAAATTATTTTATTGTAAGGCCCCCCATGAACAAAAGTTCACAAAACTTGTCATGCATTCGGAGGGTGTCATAATGATCCTACACTTTCAATTTCGTGCAGTTTTGACCAGCCAGAGATATTGTGATGAAAACACCTAATTTTTTGCTTTTTATTTTTTAACTAGGTGGCACTATACATGAAATAAGTGGTAATGGGATGGGTTGACATGCCCCCTTAAGACCAACATACAAAAAAAAGGTGGACCTCCTAGGCCCTACGGTTCTCGAGATATTCACAGAAAACTGTCTCCGGCCACCTACAGGCCAGTTGGTGTATAGTAACATAAATTAATTTATTGTGTGGCCCCCCCATGAACGGAATTCCACGAAACTTGGCGTGCATTCAGAGGGTGTCATAATGATCCTACACTTCCAATTTCGTGCAGTTTTGCGCAGCGAAGCGGCGGTCATATAGGTTTAGTCAGATTTTTTTTAACCCCGTTAGCCAAACTTGACACATGTATAAGAGACATATATAGACATGGATGACAAACAATTTCCTGCTTTTGAACTCAGATAAAACTCAGATAAGACATACAAAGAGATCGAAACTGCGTTTCCTACTATCCCACGGTGGAGACAAGACATATTTTACCAATTAGGTCCACAGACAAACATAACATTCAAGTAAACAATATAAAAAGTAAAAAATAAGAAGGCACATACATGAAGAAATAATAGCAGCAAAATTTGGTAGAAATTGTGCAATTGTGCATACAGTAGACAGTCAATATAATAGTGCAAAAGTCAGGCCAATAAATGGCTGAGGTAGTTTTGTTTGACCTAAGTATGCAAGTGGCATAGTGGTGCAAGTTATGTAAGAGCAGCAGAAGTGTGTTCAGAAGTGTTCAGGACAACAGGACAACAACAACAAGTTGCAAGTGTGCAAGTGTCCAAGTGGAGTAGTGCAAGTGGAGTAGTGCAAGGCAGCCATATTGGGTCTAAAAGTCCAGGATGTTATGTAGCTGAGGGTGGAGGGGGGAGAGGGGGGAGAGAGTTCAGGATCCTAACAGCCTGGTGTATGAAGCTGTTGGTGAGTCTGGTGGTGCGGGAGCGCAGGCTTCTGTACCTCTTCCCAGAGGGCAGTAGATCAAACAAATTGTGAGCGGGGTGACTTGCATCACTCACAATTTTGGTCGCCTTGCGGGTGAGGTGGGTGGTGTAAATGTCCTTCAGGGAGGGGAGAGAAGCACCAATAATCCTTCCAGCTGTGTTCACTATGCGCTGCAGGGCTTTCCTGTTGTATTCAGTGCAGCTTCTGCCCCACACAGCGATACAGCTGGACAGGATGCTCTCAATGGTGCCTCGGTAGAATGTGGTCATGATGGCTGGTGGAGCACTTGCTCGCCTGAGTTTCCGCAGGAAGTACAGGCGGCGCTGAGCTTTCTTCGCCAGTGATGCAGTGTTGGTGGTCCAGGAAAGGTCTTCACTGATGTGCACCCCCAGGAATTTGGTGCTGCTCACTCTCTCCACCACAGCACCGTCAATGGTCAGTGGCAGGTGTTGGGTGTGACCTCTACGGAAATCAACAACAATCTCCTTGGTCTTGCTGACGTTCAGCAGGAGGTTGTTGTCCCTGCACCACGTGGTCAGAAGGTCGACCTCCAACCTGTATTGAGTCTCGTCGCCCTTGGTGATGAGACCCACCAGAGTTGTGTCGTCAGCAAATTTCACTATGTGGTTGTTGCTGTAGGTTGCAGTGCAGTCATGCGTCAGCAGGGTGAAAAGCAGCGGACTGAGCACGCAGCCTTGGGGGGCCCCCGTGCTCAGTGTGATGCTGCTTGAGATATTGTTGCCAACACGTACTACTTGAGGCCTCTGACAGAGGAAGTCCAGTAGCCAGTTGCAGAGGTAGGTACGGAGTCCCAGTTTGTCAAGTTTGCAGATGAGTTGTTGTGGTATTATGGTGTTGAATGCAGAACTGAAGTCTATAAACAGCAATCTCACATATGAGTCTCTTTTTTCCAGGTGGGTGAGGGCTGGGTGGAGGGCAGAGCAGATTGCATCCTCTGTGGACCGTTTGGCTCGGTATGCAAACTGGAAGGGGTCCAGGGTGGTGGGGAGAATGGATTTGATGTGTGACATGACTAGCCGCTCAAAGCACTTCATGATGATGGGTGTCAGTGCCACGGGGCGGTAGTCATTGAAGCAGGATGGAGCAGTTTTCTTCGGCACAGGTATGATGGTGGCAGCTTTGAAACATGATGGGACGATGGCTTGCTTCAGGGAAGTGTTAAAGATGTCTGTGAAGACATCCTTAAGCTCCTCAGCGCAGTCCTTCAGCGCACGACCTGGGATGTTGTCTGGGCCTGCTGCCTTACGGGTGTTGATAGCAGCAAGTGTCCTCTTCACGCTGTCGGCAGAGAGGCACAGGGGCTGCTCGTGTGGAGGGGGAGGGGTCTTCTGTGGGCAAGTGCTGTTTTGTGCTTCAAAGCGAGCAAAGAAACGGTTCAGATTGTTGAGCAGAGGGATGTTGCTCTCACAGCTCTGTGGCGCGGGCTTGTAGTCCGTGATGGCCTGAATGCCCTGCCATAGGCTTTGTGCGTTCCTGCTGTCTTTGAAGTGGCTGGTTATCTTGTGAGTGTATTTCTTTTTTGCTTCCTTGATGCCACGGGACAGGTTGGCTCTCGCTGTTCTCATGCCAGCTTCATCCCCAGCTCTGTAGGCTTTGTCTCTGGCCCTCAGCAGCCTGAGGACATCCACTGTCAGCCATGGCTTCCAGTTAGCCCGAGTGATGATGTCTTTTGTGTGGGTCACATCATCAATGCACTTGGTGATCTAAGAGGTTACAATGTCTGTGTAATCCTCTATGTCTGTCTGATTGTTGTAAGTGGCTGCCTGCTTAAACATTTCCCAGTCTGTTGTGTCAAAGCAGTTTAAAGTGTTCATTAGCATTTAAAGCTACAATGCCAAAAATAAAATCTTACCAAGTGTTATTAATCTTTAATTTAGATCAAAAAAATCTATTTGGTATCGTTTAAGTAGGAAAAGACTTACCTATCATGCCCTCAAAAGACAATTTTGACTTAATTCAAGAAGGCTTTAAAGGGAAACTTGGCAGGATTTCCCCCTCTGCTGGAGAAATTGCGCATTAAGCTATTTCAAACTGTGGGAAAAGGTAACGATAAAGCACATGGATTTGTTTACAAGCTAGCGAACGGTTATTATAAGTTTGGCAGAACTATGTGAATGTTACAAGGTAAGAAACACAATTTTAAAACAAGTTTCTTGTTTCTCACTTCTCTTTCCGGGACGGTAGTCTCAATGTTGCAAGGTTGGTGTTCCGCCTGGGGATGCTAGGCGCAGCGGGGAAAGTCACCATTTTCACCGGAACAGGTAATTTAACCATCCAAATGATTTCTAAATGGGTTTATTACGTTGCAATAGTTGCCAAGTTCCCCTTTAACTTATTTTAAAGGAGAAGTTCGGTGTGATATTGACCTGAAAGTGTGTTGAAACATGATACCGAGTGTGAACTTTTGTCTCATAGTTCATCTCGGCTTGTCCCCTGCACTCCGAAATCTGGCGCTAGTTAGCCGATGCTACCAACAGGATTTCAATGGGGGTGCCTCGGGCATCGGGCTTGCTCTGTTCTCACCCGTAGGCCATCTCATCCCCATCAGTGATTAGGCCCACCACAGTTGTGTCATCGGCAAACTTTGACTGATGCGTAGCAACATGTCGTATCAGAGGGTATCGTATTGAAATATTTTGATATTGTTACATCCCTAATATATATAGGGTGAACAGTGACCTCATTATCTGTATCTGTAACTGTATCTGTTCAACCAAAAAAAGATCTGTATTTATTCAGTTATGAAACAGGAAGTGGGCATGGTCCATCCTTATAACCTAATATCATTGGGAATATAATTGTTGCGACTATTGTACCTATTGGCTAAGCAAAGGTATTAAATCCTTGCTCTAGCTATATAAAGTGCTAAAGAATTAATGAGCCACACACAAAGTCGCCTCCTCCTTTATCTGACTGATTTGAGAGAACAGTGGTTGATGCAGGCAATTGAGCCAACTTTTCTCCCTGAATAATGACACGTATATTTGCTTCAATTCACCCTTCGCTGTCCCGCCCCCCCTTAGTTACTGTCGCTAAGGCCAACAAACTCTGACAAATTTGGCTGGAATTGGAATTGGCTAGAACTGCAATGGTAGCTGTAAGCTACTGTAAGCTCTTTGCAAAGTACATCCCAAAAGGTTATTTTGGAGACCCAAGGACCTGATTTTGTTTAGAATCCATCAAAGATCTCCAGTATCTAATGGAGAGACAGGCACAAAATTCAAATCTAGCTTTGTTGAGTGACAAACTTTGACGAGATGCAAGTGTAATTAATTTATATTAATGTTAGCAGTGATTAGCTATGTTACCTATCTACAAGTAAAAGTAGGGCTGCCAACCGTTCCGTAAAATACAGAATCTTTACGTATTTGAAAGGAAAAAGATGTGTTCCGTATTGAACCGATACGGAACACATTTTGTTTTCCGTATTATTGAGAATCAACTCAGTGCAAATCCATGACAGATCAGTATAATAAGTCAGACTATGAATGAAGAATGCACGATTAGTATGAGATAAAGCGAAGCCTTGCTGCTGTCATTTATCCCTCTCGGTTTGTCTGTCATCACTATCCCAGCAGATAATGCACTTTTCGTTTGAGCCACTGTAAGTCAGGTAGGCCTATATTACGCTGATAGTAGCGTGCGATGATGTCTTGTTCAAAGTTTTACAGTGCATTTGTCCAAGATGACCAACTAGGCTAGTTTACTTGCTGCTGAGACAGAAAAAAGTCAGATATAATTAAGGCTTCACCAAATTCATTTTTTTTCTGTGATATCTGCCAGTTCAGTTTTATACATTTCAGAGGTTGGTTTGAGTAGAATATAGGCTACAAACAGTTGTGTCTTTATTAAGTGTTTTTGCATCAAAGAAAATGAGTAGGCTTAGGCTAGTTAAGCTACATTAATTCAATACGACCTGGAGAATTTTTTTTGTGTGTGTGTATCATGAGAATGTGCACTCATTTCACCAAATTGTGCACTCGTTTTACTCAATATGATATAATTTTACTAGATTGTGCATAAAATGTAGTATATACTGTAATGCGCTCATTTTAGCAAAAAGTGCACTCATTTTAGTGCATTCATTTGACACAATTTAGTAAATGGGCCCACAATTTTGTAAAATGATGCACTATTTACAAGCACACATTTACATCTTCATCATCATACATCTTGCAATACACACACACATAGTCTATATCAATACCCCCCCAACTGAAGTCAGTAAGCCGGTATACTACATGCCTCACCCTTTCCTTATTTTCATATCAGAAAGCAAACCTAAGTAAAAAATGTATAATCTCCTGCAAGTGACGAGCACATTATACACAAAGCTGGCTTACATTAGAACAATAAACATCTTTATTTAGCTTATTAACATTAAGTTGACTGTGTGGCTTAATTCACAGATGTTGTGGATTAGGTACAAGGAGAAACACTTTGCTTAGAATTAGCACGGTGCATCAATACTGCAAAAGTATTGCAACACCTTGAAATTAAAATTGTCACAATACTTAATTTTATTAGTGTTGATACTTTTAAGAATGACTTTGTTCTTAAGAAGTAGCATGTGCGCGCGCAAGGCATGATTCTAGTGCCTCCCCTAGCCTGCACGTCTTTTCTCCTCACACACAACAGGTACAGCTGTCGTGCCATAAACTGCGAGACATGGCTGCTAGTTTAAGTGATGCTGTGGCCACACAGCAACACATAATAATAGTCTAATATCATGTTGATTTGCTCACTTACATCTCTCAACTTTGTGTTGCTAACATATCTAGGCTATGAGATTTAGGTAATTTGGGCCTATTGTTGGGTTTAATGTAGGCTACTCAGCTTGGCAAACTGTCTGTCATTTGTGTAGTGCTCACTAAAATCACTAATGAACATTGCAAGACACTTATCTCTTCTATGATCCCAGAAAGATTTTCTTCAACTTGTTCTATCTAATGACACAGAAAACAAAACAAATTGCATCCACATATCCTTGTTATGCACTATGCACAACTATTTTACACTAACCTAAAACTGTGTGACTGAAGGCTAATTATTCACGTATTTCTTAAAGTGACAGACACTCAATTAGACCTACCCACCACATTAAAGATATGCCTAAAAGTTTAAAAATCAATATGAAGTATTCAAATGATAAAATATTTTTAGCTACTAGTAATTATGCTGATTATAAAATACTACACATTATTATCAAAATACATACACTTATATATGAATTCCAAAATATATGAAATAGAAACATATTACATAAGCCATCATTTTCTGTGTGTGTGTAAATATTACTGATGACGTCAAGGTGGTGGGGCCCCCCAAATCAAATAATTATTGACTAGGAAACAATAATTTTGGTATCGTGACAACACTACTTACAATAACCAGAAGGAGAGAATACAATTTACAGAGATCATACAAGATTAGGGTAAGGCCACTATTCTCTGTATCGGTGTTGCATTAATCCCATACACATTGTTTGCCCATCCTTTTCGACTCACTTCTCTATAAAATCCCATAAAACGAGACGGAAATCACAGCTTCTAACACATTTCTATGGAGGAGTGTGAGGCTGGTACTGAACTGCCATTGGCTCATCTGCATTTTGATGGGCGGGACTTAGCAACGGGTGAATTGCATGAGCCTTCACTGAGGGTCCCTCAGCTGTATCTTCCACAGCCTATTGTAGTGTTGTCAAGATAAGAACCATCCCTCTGATCACTGCCCCTCCTCTACATGTTGCTTTACTACTTTCAGTTGGAGATTCAAGTAGAAGTTGTTGGAGCTTATTGTGAGGTTGCCAGCCAATCAGCATAAAACTATTCATTGTAAACAGGCATGTAAAAAGCCTCTGAGCATGTTTTGACAGACATAAATTGCCTTCTATGTTAACATCAGAGAACAAGGTAAAATACTCTGTTCATCCATTCAATATTAATTACATTATTTTTTGTCTGTCAAATAAAGCTTTTATTGGTTATCAGTTATAATATCAGGGTATCATGATACATTTCCGTTTATTGATGTCATTGTTAGTTGGCTTGGACAAAAGTGTCTGCTAAGAACCATAAACATAACACAAATGGATGGAATCTCAGCCTTTTTAGGTGTACAAAGGTCATTTTTTTACTCACCATATTCCTGCCATATGTCGTCCCTCTGCAGAATCGGGCTATACATTTGAGAAAAAAGCTTATTTTAGATTATGACAATCAAAATGTTTTTTTCTCAATACATCTGTCAATAGTATGCTTCAAGCACCTGTCTTCTTACACACTGTTGTCACTACAATGAAATTGTTGTTACAATGACTACGACACACGTAGCCAATGACCTGCTAAAAGTGCATTCAGCAATTGTACACGATTTCAAGCCCATAACTTTTTTGGCACATTCAGCAATCATCTCATGATCCGCTAGCTGCCCATTCTGTGAGTACACTAGAGCTGTAATCGGGCCTTAAAAGTTCCCGACAAACACGGGACGTCCCCCGGACCTCATGCCGACATTCACGACGTCCCCGATTGGTCCCGAACGTCATGTTCTCTAGCGGACGTTCCGGTGACCTTGACGTCCGGAGCAAGTTATTGTTTGGTTATTGCGTGACGTCCGGTGCAGGACTTTCTGGGGACGTCACCGTCAGGTCCCTTGGATGACATTTGCATTTGGTCATTTCAAATACCTCCTAAGGACCCGACAATAACGTTTTACCGGGGACATGGGGGGGACGTTTGTTTATTCATACATGGCAGCGGAGTTGAGAGCGCTCTGGCTGCCGCCTGCAGGACGGAGACATCACATCCATGCACGACTTCACGTTACACGTCTGGGGATGACTAAAGTATCTATCTATCTAGTCTCTAGCAGTAGCTGCATTAGCCTACCGTAGTCTAAGGCAACATATCATAGTTTATGAAGTTGTGTGTCTATGAGCAAAGTAGAACCATATGTCTACTTTGCTCATAGACGCACAACATCTATGAGCAAAGTAGAACCATATGTCTACTTCATAGATGCTCATAGATGCACAACTTTATAAACTGGGAAAAGGGTTAACGTTAAACTCAAAATGTATGTGCTACATAATTACATAATTCAGCACAGACCTCTCAAGTCTCACGCATTGAGCGTGAGACACACGCATTTCAATGACTTCACACGCTCACACGCCACACATGGCATTTCTCACTCCGAGAAATTATTAACTTGCCCGCACAGAAATTTCTAAGGGCTGTATTTTACAAACGTGTGACACAACGTTGCTGTCTGTGCGCTCATTCAGCTCAGAGAGCTGATGTTCAGTTACTAACCTATCGGCCAGTCAGAAAATAGAATTTCTCAACCAATCAGGAAATAGTTTTGTTTTGATGTGGGTCCGCAACGTGGAGACTGCTGGTCCGCGGATTCGTGGAGTGAAATTAGGCCCGGTGCTTCGTCTGATAATTTGCTGCGCAGTTGATCAAGATACCGCGGACCGACAAAAAAAGAAAACAAACGTTTCTGCTATCGATGTCATTAAACATGGAGCCATACAATAAAGTGGTGGTAGCCTATGAGCGTTCATTCAATGCAGGCGTCTGCGCGAGAGAAACTGAAACTAATCGATAACGTTGGTATCAAAGCTCCGCTTCAACCTGTTGAATGCTATTTAATTGTTTAACGACACTTAAAACACTTTTTTTTCTCCATTTCCTACCAATGTATGATTCTTGCATGAGGGAAACATCCCAAAACAATAGCACCCATATAATTGTTGCTGTTTTGACAAGTATTTCTTTTCTTATGCAAGCATCATGCAACCATGCAAAAGCAATGAAACTAATTATATCTTACATTAGTAGAGCAGTCCTCTGATGTGCATGTCACAAAACATTTAAGTGAAAGTGCATGTATAACAATATAGGCATAATAATGATTGTGATAATGATAATGACAATTTGGAGGGAGTGGGGTAGATGAGCCCTATGACCCCAAAGTCTGCCATGACTGGGCCTCCGGTCAAAGAAGTTAGAGAAAGGCTGGTCTACATAACCTGCATCAGATTGAGGTTTGCAGTGATGCGCCTGAAGGCACGGGTTGAGGACCCAGTCAGTTATGTCACAATATGCACATTTGTTCATACCTACGTAATCACCATTTTAATCACCAACTTTTTTTTACTTTGAATCTTGAAAAAAAAAAAAAATATTGACCTACCTACCGACCCATTTTTTAAAAAAATTTTGGCTGTTACTGCAAACAAGAATATTTTTAAGGATGGCCTCATGACTGTGAAAATGGCTGACATTGAACCACAGTGCTTTAAATGGGAGCCCCCAGTATCAGTCATCAAGGCATCAAAATCTGCCACAAACACTTACAACACACAACATCACTCAAACACACACACACACACACACACAGATAGAACCACCACTGTTCAAGAGACCATTTTGGGGCTAAATGTGCTTTTTCTCATTTGGTTGTTTTCTGTTTGTTTAGAGCAGAATGAGCCACTGCTGTTCAAAGGGCCCATTTGGGTGAAATTATTATTATAATTTATGTTATTATTATTTACTATAGGGTTCTAGAATAAATAAAACAGTGTGTTTGAAATAATGGAATTTGTGCTCTCTCATGGGTCTGTTGATCGGGGGGAGGGGGCGTTCAAGCAGACATAGGACTTTCATGTACTTCGATCAGGGGGGAGGGGGCGTGGCACCGTGCCAATGCCACGCCCCCTCCCCCCTGAGAAACAAAGTCTCACTCCTTGCAAACTTCAAAACTTGAGAGCCCTGATTCAGCATGTCTGCATGCAGACATGCTGATTTATATAGCACACACATTTTGAGTTTAACATTAATGTATAACGTTACAAACTAGGGAAGGGATTTTATCAAAATGTTAGCTGATGTGATGCTTGGTGTAACGTTAGCAAAGTCGCTGTTCTTAGCTTCTAGCTTAGCCTACAATGCGCTTTTCTTCAGATAACTGTCATTACGTGATGCATGTAACATGCTCTAAATAGGAGGCAGTGGTTTATTTAACGTAGTCACATACTTATTATCTGTTTTATTTTCAGAAACACACACACGGCCGAATTGGGACTGAACCGGCTTTTGGAGCTGAATACGATGCAATAAAACTAGAGAAATGTTAAAAACAGTCCACGTAGCATTTGTTTAGGGTTGTCTAGCAACATAAGTGACTACTTAATTTGTAAAACGATCTAGCTCTACATTGCAGAAGAATTAAGGATACTGCTTCTTCATGACTTGTTTAAATGTCATTGTAATTTATTTGACGCATGCTCGCGTTTAAAACGGTCACGCATAGGCCTAGCTGTCCCCGATGTTACAGCAGCTCCTTGTGGAAACAGCAAAGAGTGCACATATCCGATAAGATTTCTAACGAGGAGCAGAAGCTCTCTGCCTCACCAGAGCCTTACTGTTTATTAATAAAACAATGATATAGAATAGAAACATCAGAATATATTTATTTCATCTTAAAGTTGGCAATAAAGAGCATTCATAGCCTAGAGAAAACGATACATTTTTCTTTATCTGCAATGTTCCAGGAAGAAAGGCTTACATTTATAGGCTGTCCCTGTTTGATCACAGCAGGTCCAAGAAAACGAGTGGATATAACGTCAATGCATTTTAGTTATGTTTCATGTACTTTATTTCATGTTGAGTTTTGCTTCCCAGCATGCATTGCGATTAATTTAGTATTTTTGGCTATTATTAGTTTTTAATATTTTGAAACAATATGGTTTGAACAATTTATCTTAGGCTAGCCTAGGCCTACTCTGATTGAACAATATGCTACGGGATATGCCCATTAAAACGTCGTATTAGTTTATTAAGAAAATGACACCGTAGATGTGAAAGCAGCACATCCTAGCCCGGTATAAATGTCCATGTCTACTCATCATTAGTGTAATGCATTCGGAGGACGTGATTTCATACATGCGTGAAAATATGAGGTGAGTGAAGTTGATTGCGTAGTTGTAAAACAAGTCATTAATGCGTGTTCATGTTCCGTCTACCTCTCTCCTAGCAACGCTGAGATTTACAGAATACCATACCAAATCGCGCTTTATGTTTTTGTTTTTTTACCATCGCGGAAATATAAACGTCGCGCGCATAACACTGCGGTGACCACTACAGGACGTCCTCTCAAAGTCTCGTGGACGTCTTTTAGACCTGCCGAACAGAGGTCCGCGGGACGTAAAGGGAACCCTACACAATGTCGAGGAGGTGACGTTCGCCAGGGGACCTTAAGGGGACGTCGCCAGGACTTTATTTTGTTTACTGGGTTAGGCCTGATAAGGCCCGAGCCCGAGACTGACAACTTTTTAAAAGCCCAAACCTGTTTACAGCCCAACATTATTCAAATTTCTGCACGCACACAGCTCATTTTCCTTTCCTTTCCCTTTTTGTCAAGAATGAGTCATTTTTACATTTTTTAATATAATTTATTCATGACTAACGTAGTCTTGGCCACTTGGAAGTTGGAACAAAGAAATAAAATAGCCTAAGTCCTCTGTAACATCATAACATCTCAGCACTCTGAAGTTTGCGGGAACCCTCCCATACATAGCCCCGACATTAATTAGTTATTGCGCCAGCTCTTCAAACCCCACGGCATTTACAATATTAAAAGGCCTAATGTCTTTACAGCGAAAGCTGACACAATTGTTCTCCGTAACCATTTGTTTCACCTTTGCAGGGTTGGGTTTTGTTGTTGTAACAAACAATGTGATTGTAGGTTGATCCTGGGCACTGGCAGGTGTGGCAAACATCTTCAGCTCTAGAGTACACAGCAAAAAAACCTTGGTCTCTAGGCAACATAGGCTTCAAAAACTGCAAACAAAGTGGTGGCAGCCTGGGGGGTATTCCAGAAAGCGGGTTTACTGGCTTAACTGGGTATGTTAACCCAAAGTAAGTGGTAAACCTGGGCTTTCAGTTCCAAAATGGCCAGGCTACTGTATGTAAGTCACTATGGTAACATAGGCTTTGAACTTAACCTGGTAGGGGGTAGGTTTGTTTAGGTTATCAGGTTATGTTTAGGTAATTAGGTGCACGTTCTGCAGGGCCGCTGCTTTGACACTTGTCACACAATGCCGTCTAAGCAAAATAATGTCACACAAATTACATTTCAACAGATTCAGCAGCCATTACTGATGTCATCCGCTATCTTTGTTTACTTTTCACAGCTGTTTCAGAAGTTGTTGCAAAGGATTATGGGTAGGAGGGAGCATGAAGTGTGCATCGATGCCGTCTTCAAAAAGTTTTTTTTTCGGTTTTGAACCGCACTTGCTGCCTCGCTCCGCAGTTGGATTTCTTAAAAGGCAGCAGTTTTTCACGTTTCGAACAGAGCCGATGCCAGAATGTACTGGGAATCTAATTTGAGCAACAAGAGTGCATTATACCTTACGGGAATATTATCAGATCCAGTACAGGCTAACTAATGTGTAGGCTCTAACTTAATGTTAGAATGAATTTGATGGGTAATTTCTGGGTACCCATGCCTTCCAAAACTCATCACCCCATACTTCGATCCGGATGCTGGAGCACAAACAAGGTTTAACGTTGCCCACAGCAGAACCCACGTTAAAATAAAAATGACATTTGGGATTCTCAAAGAGGGATTTCAGTGCGTGTGTGGGCTGACGCACTCAATCGGTGACAAGGTTGTATATTGTGGGGAAATTTCCAGTAATTAGCGTTTTAATGACTAATGGGGTTGCTGTTGTTTAACTGGCTACACTTACCAAAGAAAGGTAGATATTAAAAAGATGATCTTAGTTTTTTTTTAATTTTCTTTAGCTGTGGTCTCCAAGGTCAGCCTGATTTAGGGAATCTGACGTGAAACCAGCTTATCTCTTAAAGGGATATTCCACCATTTGGGGAATTACGCTCATTTCCCACCTCCCCGAGTTAAACAATTGATTTTTACCTTTCTCCAGTTCATCCAGCCGTTCTGTGAGTCTGGCGATATCACTTTTAGCTCCAGCCTAGCATAGATAATTGAATCGGATTAGACCATTAGCATCTCACCTGCTAGCATCACGCTTAAAAGTGTCTATGATTTTCGGTAATTTTCCTGTTTAAAACTTGTCCCTTCTAGAAATTGTTTAAGACGGAAAATGAAACGTGGCAATTTTCTAGGCTGATTTGACATGGAACTATACTCTCATTCCGGCATAATAATCAAAGAACGTTGCGAACGTACCATAGGCGCAGCAGCACAATGATATCACGCAGCACCTGAAAATAGTCCCTTAGACTGTAACTTCCAGCAACAAGTTTGAGCTGCAGCTGATTATTATGCCTTTAATGAAAGATCATGAAAGCTCTTTTTCTTTCTTTTATGTAATCCATCCAGAATACTCTGTTTTAGTCCTATAAATAATGGTAAGACTTTGTTTATAACTCAGATTTGTTGCCCTCATGCTTGCCTAGGATGCTTGTATGTTTGTAACCTGTCTCTGGCGTCATGACTAAAGCTTTGTACTCTGCCGTACGGTCAGCTTGCCTGTGGGATACTTTTTGCCTCTTTGTGAAAGTCTAAGGCAGGTGGTTAGTAACATGTGCTTGGCAGCAGAACGAGCAAGCGAATGGTTGTGGGTAAGGAGAAGTTACCCTTCCTGGGGCGCAAGCTAAGGTAAGCTAACTGGCTCATTTGTTTGGTCTTTGTGACGGACCGTGCTTAGGTCGATGGTGGTTGGTTAGGGTTTTTTAGGGTTATGGTTGAGTCCACATCAATGGGACGGACCAACCTAACCAACCTAGACCATGCCTAGGTTGGTTAAGAGTATTTGGATATTTTATTGTGGTAATATGGTGGCAACATGGGGCGTAAGGTAAGGTAAGCTAGCTGGCTAATTTGTTTTGTGTTTGAGACGGACTGTGCCTAGGTTGATGGTGGTTGGCTAGGGTTTTTATGGTTATGGTTCAGTCCGCATCAACGGGACAGACCAACCTAGCCAACCTAGACCATGCCTAGGCTGGTTAAAAGTATTTTGGGTATTGGATATTTCAATGTGGTAATATGGTGGCAGCATGGAGGGGAGTATCTCCAGGACGCTGATTTCACTGTTAAGCCTTCATGAGGTGTCGTAGGCCTAACTTAACAAAACATCGGTGAATGAGGGTGCCCACATGATAACCCCAATGACATGCCGCATACTTTATACTGCTGTTATGGGCCATTTGTCTTGTGTTTGTGACCATTGGTTGGCAGATTTGTGGTTAGTGTGCCTTTTAAAGTTAATTTGAGTAGGGGCTTCTGATTGTGTTTTTACCTTGGATTTTGGCACAAAGGATTATAACATCTAATCCTGTGTATTAATGTAAGTAATACTTAATTTTTACGACACTATAGTCTAAGAAAGCATCATACAAAGCAGTTAATATGTGATGCCCACTGAATTATTTAATATATTGTGCTTTTGACATTAATAGCCTATCCTAAACTTACACATTTAAGCCAAGCAAGGTCTCGTTCCTTAGCAGACACTATTTTTTTTTTTTATTACAGTTCTCTCCTCGTAAGCCTTGAGGAGAACTTGCTGCTCTGCCTTTGAAAAATATGGTGCTCTTCGTTCCGCTATTTTCACTCATGGTTTCGACTCTTAATAGATGATGTCTTTATAAGTTCGCCATGAACGCGCACGACTCTAGGTTAACCAATACAGGGTTGATTGAACTAATTCGTAACCAGTGTTTTGAAACCGACAGCTCGGGTTTAGTTGTCATGGGTTCAGGCAACCTAGAGGGTATTCCCTCAACCTCACTAATAAAGGCGGCACTTAACAGAAATAGCCTGGCTTGAACTAGCGTAGACTTTCACTTGGGGCTGAAGCCGTTCCATTAACTAAAGTTAGCGGCATCTTGGCCTCGTTTATTCAAGCGCGGTTTAGGTCAGCTTCATCTCTGGTCGTGCACGAGGTAGAAAAGTAGACCAAAACAGTAGATTGGCAAAAAGAGGATATATGTCATAAAAAATTAAGACAATACTAGACGATTTCTGTTCGATTTGCAAGCCCCATCTACAGGATTTTCATCGAAAGTCATCACATTTAACATCGAGAGAAAAAAAAATAGGGTAACACTTTATAACAAGGTGCCATAATAAATAGCAAACTAGTCATTACCTAGCCCTTTGTTAATATTTGTTAATTGTTACTAAAATATGTATCTCAAGTTAATATTTTTTTAATCATTAATTAAATATCAGTTGTTTGCATAAAATCTGTATGTTCATTGTTGAACATATAGAAAACAATCTATTAACTAATATTGTTTTAATATTTGTTAATGGTTAACTAAATGTCTTTTTGGCACTAATTAACAGCTATTTCTTACATCAGTTAAATGTACAATGTTTATTTACAAAATATATGTTAATATAAAAGTTAATGACATATTATTTAACTATTGTTATTAAACTGTGCTTCTGCCTATCCCAATATAAACCACTCCTCATAGGACCATTACAATAAAGTTGGTTAAGCTTAATTAATATATTAGTAATATAGTAATTTATACAGACAGATTCTAATATTATATCTACACAGATTAGTAATATACACAGACAGACAAAGCTAATGACATGAACAATGTTGACACAGTAGCTTATGTCTCACAGTCTGAAAATACATCCACACAGGTGAGGTCTAGATTTGGTCAGATTCTCAAGACAGTTGACAGACTGATTCAAACTATGTCAAGGCACGGATATTGTTCACACACATCCGTCTATGCAGGCTATCTGCAGGTGAGTGTTTCAGGATTTTCATGATTAGACATAGTTAGAGTTGAGGTCATACACACATTTGGTAACATGGTTATGTGATCCAAGCTTTTCTGATTAGCTTTATGGAGAGTTGTTCTGTTTTTGTTTTGTTTTCTTCTCTTTTCCTAGTGGCTTTAGTACACAGTGTAAATGGGTCTTGTGGGGTGTATAAGGCACCCTACTGCCAGTGGTTGGTTGGAGAGTTTGCGCACCTCTTCTTCCACTTCATCCTTATTGGACCTTTGTGGTTGGCTGTCCTTTAATTGGTGATCCTCTGTCTAGTGTTTGACAGTAGTGTACTTTTTGCCTTTGGAAGTACTGTTTGGTTGCTGCTCGAATTTGGCGAAATTCAGGGGAGGTGGGTGTAACAGAGTTAGAAATGCAGTTTAGTGTTTGTATGTGATTTTCGCTAGCCTGGAAAATCCAGACCCTATCTAGAAAGATTAAGGGTCTGGCCACAAACAATGTAATGGCCCAACTCGAGGGGCGGCACCAAGCATGCATTTGAAAATCTCACTGCACGCAATTGTATAACACTAGACCAATGTTTACTCTGAATGATTCCGGACAGTAATGATTCCAACGTTGCAGCGCTGTCTTCATCAGTTTAGCTCGCCTCTGGCCCGCCTATATCAGATACACCGATTTCCCTGGGATGCAAGGGGTAAAAGTAACCTGCATCATTGCTCACTGCCAGAGTGTCTCGCAGAGACAATTCCATTGTGCTCTCGCGAGAACTCGGGATTTCCAGAGTAGATTTTCGCCATAATTAAGCAGCTTTATTGAGATTGGTGTTTTGCCCCCTTTGCAGAAACGGTGTATTGCAGCTCTGCTACATTTTGTCCTTGTGTTGTTGCCATAGTACCCGAGTAGTAGAAGCGGTATGCTTTGCATTGGGTAGGTCGACTGTATAAAGCACTCCCCACTTTGCTTTAATTTTGTAACTGTAAAAACTTCCAACATATCACCTGTATTATATTACTTTCCACGTATTGTTAGGATTTGGGTGCAATTCTAGCAACTTAGAGAAAGTTTATTAATGTTTTCATTATGACCCCAAGTTCATACAGTCTTACGTGACTAGCTGTAATCTCTGCTAGCAACTTTCAATGTATTCAGTGTAGTTTAGTGTGCATGGAAAGTGCTATTCAGTCTAGCAGGTAATGAATGTACAGTTAGCTTAGCATTATGTGAAGTCCCTTCACCGTCTGACTAATAGTTATATATTACTAATTAAGCTTAACCAACTTTATTATAAGGGGCCCTACGCTGATAGCTATATATTACTAATATATTAATTAAGCTTAGCCAACTTTACTATAAGGGTCCCCCAGACTGATAGTTATATATTACTAATATATTAATTAAGCTTAACCAACTTTATTATAAGGGGCCCCACGCTTATAGCTATATATTACTAATATATTAATTAAGCTTAACCAGAGACTTTCTAATAAGGAGAGACATCACTCAAAAAATCCTCCATAGAAATGCCTTAAGGTTAGTTTGTAATGCCAATATGGCAGTTGTCTACACTCATCACATCCCTTCCGCGGCAAAAAGTCGACATGTGAATACATTGAGCCAATCATTTGGTGTGTTGTGAAGACATCGTGCCAATCATGTGTTGTGATCTCGCCACTGGAGCAAGATGGGTGTCGTGAAGCCTTGTGCACGCGCATTTCTGCCTAAAATAGATGCCCGACAAGTGCCCAAAAAGCGTTGCAATATGGCCACCGAGTGGAGGGACTTGCCTAAAAGGACTTTGGCTAAACCAACTTTATTGTAAGGGTCCTATGGGGAAAGGTTCATATTGGGATAGGCAGAAAAACAGTTTAATAACAATTAGTTAAATAATAATATGTCATTAACTTTTATATTAACATATAGTTTGTACAATACAATATTAGTTAATAGATTGTTTTCTATATGTTAAAACATTAACATACAGATTTTATGTAAACAACTAATATTTAATTAATGATGAAAAAACTATTAACTTGTGCCAAATAGATATTTTAGTAACAATTAACAAATATTAACAAAGGGTTAGGTAATGACTAGTTTGCTATTTATTATGGCACCTTATTTTGGAGTGTTACCGGTCGGGCTTGAGGAGCTATAGGCTACATGGTCCTCGCTTTAGATTGGGGGGCTGCAAAATTTACTACAAATAGGTAAGAAAGGACTTATAAGCGTATTAGTTATCCATCTCTTTGTCTTCTACACCATTAACAAGCATTAACAAGCTGCTTGTTAACACTTACAACTGTTAACAAATATGCGCTGCTTATTAACACTTACAAGCTGGATGTTAACAGTTAGTTAATGTTATTAAAGGATAACAACAGTTAACTAACTGTTAATAATGAATTGTTAACTGCTTATTATGCACTGTTAATACCTAATAAGCACGTTATTCTAAAGCGTTACAAAATCCTTCTATTGCCAGTTGGTGGCACTATACGACACAGATTAATTAGGCATGTGAATATGATCATAATAATAATTTACCCAATGTTTTTTGAAAATTTCCAACCAATGCGTTCTCAATGTCTGGCACACTTCTTGTTTGGTCAGGTGGTGGTGCTAGACTAAGTTGGCAGTTTGGGCATGTGGATATCATCAGATTTATATTAACTAATATTTTGTTAATACATGTAAATTCCAAAAAAAAACTTTTCTGACTTTGGCCGGTGGTGCAACGCTAGACAGGCATACTGGGTGTTTGGATGTCATATACACCTAATCTGATTAATCTGATGAATCTGATAGTGATATCCAACAGAGGTGAAAAAAAACACATTCCTTCTCTTGCCAATGTTAAAAGGGACATATGAATATCATCATCATCATAATATCTAACATTTTGTAAAATTTCAGATCAATCAGTCAAAGCATTGATAGTCCGGGCCATAAATGAAAAATTCTGTAACCCTGTAGGCATTTTTGAGGAAAAGTTTATCATACATGATTTTTTGAAAGTTCAATGTCTTCTGAATATGAATCCACTGTATAACATTGAGATAAGGGTCTCAGTTATTCACAATTGTTATTGAAACAATATGTGTATTGGTCAACATTTTTTACTAATGAAACTTTCCTAGTTTGTTACTTACATTAACACAAGTAACTTTTGTATTGCAAGTTTTCTTAAATGTTATGTATTCTCTATGTATATATGCACTAATTTGCATACATTTCCAAAAACTGAAATCTGAACACTGGATGAAGACAACTTCAAAATGAATGTTTCATTTTGTTGACATTAGATACAATCATTTTACTAGGATAATTTTGGATACCACTTTTCATCATTCATTAAAGGCCCACACAACGGTGATTTATGGCAGGCGACCGGCAAAATTGAATAGAATCTATTGAAGTAAATGGGGCAACACATACGGCAAGTGGAACGACATCCGACATTCGCTCTAATAGACCCCTTTCTATATTTCAGGGTGATGTGTCATAATAGAAAACAGCTGTCAGTGTATCTCCAGTGTGTCTCCTCATTAGAAAGTCTCTGATATAGATAGGAATAAATCTGGAGAGTTTGATGTAGGTAAGTGCTACTAAAGTGTTTTCAGAATGTGAGGAAAACATATTTTAGGGAAACAACCTTTAAAAATATGGTTTGGAATTAAAATCTGCGGATTCAAATCAGAAGTGTAGTAAAGCACCACTGCCTGTGGACGACACCAGGATGGATAGCTGCTTCTTCGGGCCTTGCTTCACGAAGCATGAGTATCCACACCTGGCCTTTCTGGAGTTCACTCACAAGATGTGACCCCACATGCACGCCAAGACAGACTGAGGGTGTTTTACAGCAGATACTTTATTGTGGCAGAATATGGCAGCATCAAAGAATGCCAGCAGGAGTCTCTATGCCCCTTTCATGCCCCAGCATCCAAATCCTTAATACCATCCAATTTTTACTTGTTTCTTTCTTGACTTAGAGCTTTGGGCAGCCATTTTTGTTTTTATTATTTAGAACTAAACAGTGGCTTTTACATCTTGTTATACAGCAGAAATGGATTCAGCACCTAAAACTCATATTGAAATAACCCATGAAGTACTTTTCCTCAAAAATGCCTACCACATTTTTTCCAGGGCTATTTCTCACATTTCGGCCCTGACTATGAACGTTTTTGGCACATTTCCTGCTTGGCCAGATGGTGACGCTTTGCTAGGCATGTGAATTACACATGTGAATATCATCACGGGGGCAGCCGTGGCCTACTGGTTAGCACTTCGGACTTAAAACTGGAGGGTTGCCGGTTGGAACCCCGACCAGTAGGCACGGCTTAAGTGCCCTTGAGCAAGGCACCTAACCCCTTACTGCCCGAGCGCCGCTGTTGTTGCAGGAAGCTCACTGAGCCGGGATTAGTGTGTGCTTCACCTCACTGTGTGCTGAGTGTGTTTCACTAATTCATGGATTGGGATAAATGCAGAGACCAAATTTCCCTCACGGGATCAAAAGAGTATATATACTTATACTTACTTATATATATATATACTTATTACACATGTGAATATCATCACAATAATGATATCCAATATTTTATAAAGGTTCAGATCAATCAGTTAAGGCATTGCCCACTTCTGGCACATTTCCTGCTTGGCCAGGTGGTGGCGCTATTGGGTGTCTGGATATCATCATAATCATAATATCTATTAACCTGAGAAGTTTCAGACCGTTCATTCAATGCACTGTGACATTTCCTGTTTATGTGGCGAGATATTAAAGTCATAACATATTACAACATATAAAAAATCCCTTCACAATTTAACATCAGCGACATCTTGGCATCATGTTTGCCAAATTTCACATGAATTTGACAAACCGTCTAAGAAGAGTAGTTAAAAATGATCATGTGATATCAGTGTAATTGCCATTCTTTCTGTTGCCAGTTGGTGGCGCTATGCCAAATATGTATTATGGGCATGTGAATATCATCATTACCATGGTATTCAATGACCTGTGAAATGTAAAACATTTCAAGCAATGCATGGTGAATGACACATTTATTGTTTATGTGGAAGGGTATTAAAATTCATAGTTTCGCCTATGCAGGACCACTTTTAGCTCCAGCCTAGCATAGATCATTGAATCAGATTAGACCATTAGCATCTCGCCTGCTAGCATCAAGATTTCCGATAATTTTCCTATTTCAAATTTGTCTCCTCTAAAGTTAGAAAGTGTAATAAGACCAACGGAATATGAAATGTGACGATTTTCTAGGCTGATTTGACATGGAACTACTGTATGCTCATTCAGGCGTAATAATCCAGTCACTAACCAATTTGTCTGCTGCAGCTCAACCTTGTTGCTGGAAGTTAGCCTACGGGGACTATTTTCAGGTGCTGCATGATATTGTGCTGCTGCGCCCATGGTGTTCCTTGATTATTACGCTGGAATGAGAGTATAGTTCCAAGTCTGCCAGTACCATGAGATGAAAAACAACCCCACACCATGATGCCTCTACCTCCAAACCTCACTGTTGGTATGGTATTTTTAGGGTGATGCACAGTGCCATTTATCCTCCATATCTGGTGTATAGCATGACATCCAAAAAGTTAAATTTTGCTCTTCACCAGAACGAGTTGAGACATGTTTTTCTTCAGTAATAGTCATGCGGGGTGAGCGTGCATAGATGCCATGACGGTGGAGTGCATTACCTATGATTTTCTCTGTAACAATTGTACCTGCTGCCTCCAAGTCTTTCTGGAGCTTTCTCCGAGTGGTCCTTGGCTCTTGGGCTACTCTTCTGACTATCCTTCTGACTTCCTGGTCAGAAATCTTGCGAAGAGATCCTGTGCATGGCCGGTTGATGATGCAGTAATGTCCCTTCCACTTGCAGATAATGGCTCCAATACTGCTTACTGGTGTCATTGGTAAGGCAGGCTCTGTCTCCATTAAATCCAAAGGAAATTGTGCTGATATCATAAATCCTTTTTCAGTCAGGAAATGCTGTCTTCTCGGGTTGGATGTGGGGCTTTGAGAAACTTTCCTAAACTAATTCCCAAACACTCCACACTACTCTTCAGTGTCCATTCACAGCCATTTAAAGGGATACATCACCAATTAGCATTAAGCTTTGTATCAGTAGAAACCCGGTAGTATTTTCGAATGACCGTGCTTCCCTCCCTCATGTCCCCCTGAGACTCAATTCAATTCAATTTCAATTCAAATAATTCAATGATATTTTGTCTGTATTTTTTGTTTAGAAAAATACCTCCGATAACGTAAAAATAGTCATTTTGAATCATCTGAGGATTTTTTGACCAGAGGCTAGAGACTACATTGTTAGTTCCACATATTTTCAACCTGCCCATGTGACCAGTCTATGGGTGTGACCTCACTCCCAGAATTTATTAATAGTGTCCGCCATCTTTCTTTGGAAGCTGAGCTAGGCTTACCTAGCGTTCATGGGCTTCGGAAAAACCTTTCTCCGAGTGAAAACATCATCATTCCGCGTCATTCACGTCACTTAATGTGTGAGTCAGAGGTTGGAAACGGGCTAGATTTTGCTAACAGAGTTGCCCAGTTAGGGGCTCGTCATCACTTTTGTCGTCACGTTGTAGTTCGTTTGTAGTCCATGTGGCCTTTCATGTCCAACATTTTTAATGTGAACTTGGGAATTTGCCCTTTTTATCACTTGAAAAGCTGCATATCTTTCTTTCACAAGCATCTTACACTATATTTTAAGCAAATACAGTTGTTTGTTTAGGATTAGTGAGTATGTTTTAACCTTTGTGGTGGCATCCGTGTTTGTCACACATTCGATGGCAAAGCACTTGAACACTTGCTGTCGGAAAAACAAAGTAGCCATGGGGGCGGTCCTTGTCATTCCGAGGTGCTCTGAATGCACCCTTAGGCTAGGCTCTTGTCCTGCAGAGAAAGCTGATAAGTAACGACGATGGCGGATGGTAAATTTGAAACTGATATGGCAAATGGGGATTCTGAAGATCTGGTGTGCGAAGATCTGCTTGTCGAGTAGGAAGACCCCGGACCGACTGCTTCTGCCATAGCTCCATCCCCTTACTTTCTCAGGTAGCACCTTAAAGTTCTTTTAGGCAAGTTCCTCCACTCGGCAGCCATATTGCAACGCTTTTTGGGCACTTATCAGGCATGTATTTCGGCAGAAATGCGCGTGCGCAAGGCTTCACGCTCCAGCAGGGAAATCACGTTTCAATGTTTGGCACGATGTCTTCACAACACACCATATTATTGGATCAATGTATTCACAACACACCACATGATTGGCTCAACGTATTCACATGTCGACGTTTTGCCGCGGAAGGGGTGGGATAGGTGTAGACAACTGCCATTTTGCCGTTACAAACTAACCCCATGCATTTTTTTGAGGGTTTTTTGAGTGCTGTCTCCTCATTAGAAAGTCTCTGCTTAAAGCACCAGTTCAGTTTTTCAGATCAGTCATTTTAAAACTTATCAAACATACTTTCTGGTCACCTGCATTTTTGAGGCTTTCTTATATAGCAGCAAAACACTGTACTGTCTGTAATGTTTATAAAACCAACATGCATTAATTAAATATTTTCTATACTCTAATGCATTTTAATATTGATTCTATTCATTAATCAACTTTTAACATAAATAAAAAAATTACACATTCACAGTAAACCTTTTTTACACTATAATGGGTAATAGTGGCTCTGGTAAAAAGGCTCTATTGTTAGTGTATCTTTACCAGGGCTCCCACTCCCGCATAGCCTACTAAACACATACATTGACTTTGAATTCTGTGATAAGATCAGTTTCCCATCTTTTCTTTATAAACTGCTAATAGCTCTCTGTATCTCTTCCTCGCTGGCTGTAGTGAAAAAAAGGCTTGACTCCGCTGGATTTTATATATTGGAAGCGCCCCTGTCAGTGGACCGCATCATTGGGGGCCTAGCAGCGAAGCTGCGAAGGCAACCATTGTTGGGGGCCAAGCAGCGAAGCTGCGAGGCAACCTGTAGTGTTTGTTAGTTTTCTTATTGGGGGCCAAGCAGCAAAGCTGCGAAGGCACCCATTGTGTTTCTACGTTTTCTTCCCTATTATTGGGGGCCAAGCAGCGAAGCTGCGAAGGCACCCATTGTGTTTCTATTTGTTCTTCTTCTTCTTATTATTATTCCGCCATTGAAGTCAATGGCAGCCCATAGAACCGTCTGGTGAAAAGTTGTGAAATTTGGCACACTGATTAGGGACAGTCCCATGATTAATGTCACCAAGTTTAATGATAGCACCTCAAGCGCTCTAGCACCACCAACAGGCCAAAGTTGCACATGCGTTCACGCACGTAACTTTTGACCCGTATGGCCGATTGTCAAAAATAAGGTATCGTTGGAATGCTTGGACCATGCTATGACGTCGTTTTCCGCCATGATGGATTTTCCGCCATATTGGATTTCATGAAAAACACTTAAGTCTTCACAGGTCACAAATTTTGTCCGATCGACACCAAACTTCAGAGATATCATCTACAGACCATGACTCATTAATGTATTGCTTTTTGTCTTCGGAACTAAAACCTTTCGCGCGTAACAGCCAATCGAAGTTTGCGGCGAAGCCGCCAAACAGGAAGTGAACTCATCTCTCAGCAACCCATTCATCCATCATAACCAAACTTACTACATGGACTCAGGACCCAATCAGGGGGACGCTCAAAAAATCTGGTGACCTTTGACCTCAAGGGGGCACTGTAATTAAGAAACATGCCTTTTTGCCTGTAGCTGCTGTTGTGCTTAGAATTAAAATGCACTAGTGGTGTCTGGTAATACTGTTTGAGGTCTTTAGGCCGACCCAAGCCAACTTGTGATGTCATCGTAATTGATTCGGCCGCCATATTGGATTTAATCAAAAACACATACAAGTTTTTGCAGGTCACAAATTTCAGCGGATCCTCACCAAAATTGGCAGAGACCATCTTCAGCCCATGCCTTATTCAGTGCATTGCTTTCTGGAACAATTGACAGAAGCATTCGGCTGTAACAGCCAATTGAAATTTGCGGCGAAGCCGCCAAACAGGAAGTGAGCTCATATCTCAGCAACCCTGCCATATATCATAACCAAACTTACAACATAGATTCATGACCCCATTAGGAGGACGCTCAAAAAATGTGGTGACCTTTGACCTGTAAGGGCTGCTGCAATTAGCAATATTGCATTTTGATCTGTATTTGCTGATGTGTTTTATGAATCTTTTATTTTTTGATGTGAAACTGATGACAACATGTTCCATCCAGTTAATTCTAATGCATGCGTGCAAGGGCAGGGCAGGGTAGGATGGGGTGGGACGGGCAGGGGTGATTAGTTGGGGGGGGGGGGGGGGCTGGCTGGCGGAGACGGTGGCAATACTCAGCCCTGTTGATCCCGAGTGTCTACTGAGTTCTATCTTGTCGCCGTGGCTACTCCGGCCTATTCTGCTTGGCCCCCTCATTGCTGCTTGCAGCTATATTTATTATTATTCCACCATGGAAGTCTATGGCAGCCCATAGAACCGTCTCGTCAAAAGTTGTGAAATTTGGCACACTGATTGGGGACACTCCAATAATTTATTTCACCAAGTTTCATGCCTCCCTGTCGAACCCTCTAGCGCCACCAACAGGCCAAATTTGGATGCGCGTTCAAAATGAGGTATCTTTGGAATCCTTGGACCAAGCCGAGTTCAACGCACCCTATGACGTCAATTTCCGCCAGGATGGATTTTCCGCCATTTTGGATTTTTTCAAAAACCTTTAAAAAGTTTCACGCCTCACATAGTTTGTCCGATTTTCACGAAACTTAGTACATATGATCTTTAGACCAAGCCGCACAAAAGTTATCGATTTTCGTCTTCGGAACTAAAACCGTTCTCCCGTGACAGCCAATCGAAATTTGTGGCGAAGCCGCCAAACAGGAAGTGAGCTCATATCTCAGCAACCCTTTCATGTATCGTAACCAATCTTAGTAGATATACTACTTACCCTATCCGGAGGACGCTCAAACAAATTGATGACCTTTGACCCCTAGGGGGCGCTGGAATTAGCAAAAATGCATTTTGGCCTGTAGCTGTTGATGTGGTTGGAATTAAAACTTACTAGTGGTGTCTGGTAATACTGTCGGAGGTCCTTAGGCCAACACAGGCAAACTTTTGACATCACCATAATTGTTTTAACCGCCATATTGGATTTAATCAAAAACCCTAAAAAGTTTTCGCAGGTCTCAAATTACATCTGATTTTCACTAAAATTTGCACAGACCATCTTCAGACCATGCCTTATCAGTGTTTAATTTTCTACAATGATTGACAAAAGCATTCGCCCATAACAGCCAATCGAAATTGGTGGCGAAGCCGCCAAACAGGAAATTACCTTGTAACTCAGCCAATCTTGGGTTGTTTGTTATGGAACTTGCTGTGACTGCTTAATGCTATATACCTGATGCAACCGCATTGAGTTACATGGCAAATTTGGACTGCTGAACTGACTGCTTGGCCCCCTCATTGCTGCTTGCAGCTATATTTATTATTGGGGGCCAAGCAGCGAAGCTGCGAAGGCACCCATTGAGTTACTAGCTTTTCCTATTATTATTATTTATCTGACTTTGGAGTCTATGGCAGCCCATAGAACGCCTGGCTAAAAAGTTCAGATTTTTTGGCAAAAAGTTTCGGGACACTCCACTGACCACTCACACTTATTTACGGACCTCTAAACCCAGCCATCTAGCGCCACCAACAGGTCAAAATCTGGCCGAAAATTGAACCGCTGGGTCTAAAGTTATGAAATTTGGTACACTGTTGATTCAGCACCGTCCCATGATCACTTTCACAAATGTACAGAATTCTATGCCCAACACTCTAGCACCACCAATGGGTCAAAACTGGATTGCATTAACGCATGTGACCATTGAACGGTGCATCCGATTTTTACAAATCAGGCACTGTTGGAATCCCTGGACTAACCTAAGTTCAATGACTCCTATTACGTTACTTTCCGCCATATTGGACCTCCGCCATATTGGATTTAGTCCAAACTCTACGAAAAGTTTCAGCGGTTACAAATTTCATCCGATTTTCACAGAACTTGGCAGAGATGATCTTCTGCGAGCCGCACAAACGATACTTGTCAGATTTGACAAGTAGGGGTTTGCCCGTGACAGCCAATCAAATATGGTGATGAAGCCGCCAAACAGGAAGTGGACTAACATCTCCGTGACGCTTTGAGTTAACATAACAAAACTCGATACCATTAGTCAGGACACTGTCCCCATCACTCACAGCAATTTTTATGCATATACATTGAACACTCTAGCGCCACCACCAGTTCAATGCTGGACATGCGTTCATGCGCACGATCCTTGACTCTTTTGTCTGATTTTCACAATTGAGGTAGTGTCTTAATCCTTGGAACATCCCGAGTTCGTCGACCCCTATCCCATCACTTTCCGCCATATTGGACCTCCGCCATATTGGGTTTAGTCTAAACTCTACGAAAAGTTTCAGCGGTTACAAATTTCATCCGATTTTCACAGAACTTGGCGGAGATGATCTTCGGAGTTGATTTTTTTCATTTCAAGTTTATTTGCCTGTGACAGCAAATCACACATGGCGACGATGCCGCCTAACAGGAAGTGGGCTAACATCTCCGCTACGCTTTAATGTATGAAGTCCAAACTTGGTACAGGGACTTGGTATCTGATTGTGAGGACGCACTAGGAAATTGGCATCATTTGGCCTCTATAGGGGGCGCTGCAATACAGGAAGTGAGCTTGTCTATCAGCAACGCTTTGATGTACAAAGTCCAAACTTGGTATAAGGACATGTTACCTGATTATGATGACGCCCTAGGAAATTGGCATCATTTGGCCTCTATAGGGGGCGCTGCAACACAGGAAGTGAGCTTGTATCTCAGCAACGCTTTGATGTATGAAGTCCAAACTTAATACAGAGACAAAGTAGCTGATTGTGAGGAAATGCAAGGAAAGTGGTCTCATTTGGCCTCTAGGGGTGCTGAAATAGACAAATTGAGCTCACATCTCAGCAACTCTTTGGTGTATGAAGTCCAGGGTAGCTGATTCTGAGAATGCACAAGGACATTGGTGTAATTTGTGCCTCTAAGGGCACTATAACAAAGTAAATGAGCTTATTTCTCAGCCATTCTTAATCCAATTGCAATCAAACTTGCTGCGAGTGCTTGCTCATGCCATGGCAACGCCATTCCTGCTATAGCGCACTGCTTGGCCCCCGCATTGCTGCTTGCAGCTATATTTACAATAGGGATCCGGTTCAAATGTGGTAAAAAAAAAAAACACATGGAACGAAACCAGCTTTTTAATGACATTTGAAAATTGATCCGCAGGCCGCACTGAGTGAGGAGGAGGGCCATCAGTTGCCTATCCCTGGTGTAGATTATGATTCTTCTATTTGTTAGTGCCACTCAATAAAATTCACTGTTTATTGTCAGTTGAACATTTCTAAAGTATTTGCCACATTCATGTCGGTGCCTACAGTATGTGTGCTTGTACCGTGAGCATGTTCTATCAGACTTGGGCACTTTTGATATGATTATAATGCCATACTCAGATTGAAGGAATCTTACCAATGCTCAGAAAGGATATATTTCTTTCAATTGATAATACCTGCTCTTGCTGTGCATAAGATGAGTTTTCCACTTCAAAAACGCCGGCAGCATTATTGGGCCCAAGCAATCGGCGAGCCATGCGCTCCTCATAGGAAAACTTCTGTCATAAGGGGAAGAATGAGAAATCAGAAACCAGCATGTGAGTGGATAGACTTTTTCCCAATGGGGATCAATATTAGCTGTTTTTAAAACACTACAATATTTATTGTTACTGTTATGGTATTTTGTCCAAAGTAAATAAAAAGAATAAAAACAGAAAAATACCCAAGAAAATGTGTCACAATCTATGTCTGATGTGAAATAGCCCTCCTCTCGTCTCAGCCTTCCTCTTGTCTCTAACCCAAGTCCAATTTAGGTTCAACTTAAAGGTGCTGTCAGCGATTGTATGCAATTTCAAGCCCATTACATTTTTGACGAACCTCTTAGCGAATTTGAATCCATTCTGCCGGTCAGTCAGTCTGGCAAAGAGTTTATAGAACTACCCACCTCTGCGGTGGGTGAGGTTCCAAAAGTAAGATTCCCATTCACTTGTCCATCCAACGTCCATTCAAAAGTCTGTTTAAAAGAGTTTTAGGCCTTGATTTAGGCTGACCAGCTATGGGGTGACTAAAAACAGAAAATCGAAAAAAGGCAAAGGTACAAGACTGTGTACATATTTTAATTTCCGAGCGAAAGAATTGCGAATGATAAACTTTCCAATGTTTTCCAACCTAACGATAGTTTAACACTCCTTGGGCCCCATCATGACATTCTAAAGTGCATCGTCACTAGTCAAAAGTCTATTCAAATTTATGTCCAGTTCACATTGAGAGGGGTTTTGTTATCAAAAGTGGAGCGCATGGCGTAACAAGGTGTTCCTAGGTCTTTTAATCAGTCATATGGGTGTGTTTGGGGCGTAACATCATTTTAAACCAATGAGAATGACATCTGTCATTCCCTTTAACGGCGCAACGCGCGATATGTCAAATAAATGCATCGGTATTTTGGCATTCAACGGCGCATTTGAAGGAGGCTGCTTGCGAGACCGTATGAAATAGTCATTCTTAAACCATGCATTACTAAAACCTAGCATAGCCTTTACGCATTTGCACTCGTCTATTATTTGAACTCATTGGCAAAGTGAAACTAACTTCACCAAGGTGTCAGTCAACGAAGACAGTTATATGCAGTTACTTTCACTACTGACTGACAATGGGTTACCATCGAAATCATAGGCTGGAAAAAGCAACACTTACCCGAATATTGCTCAAATGACTGAATAAAACAACATTTATCCTGCAGAGGAGTTGCTTATATCTCGTGACAGTGCCTTCAGCTGTGCTCTTGCCTCTCCCTTAATCACTTTTAACAGTCATTACCAATTTGCACATGAAGGTGAATAACTACTCATCATGAGATGTACAGTATTTCGTAATATCTTTATTCTAATTATGTTTCCCAATTGTAATCGTGCAATTTGTAATGCTTTGCATGGACGTGCGCTGGTGTGCGTTCATGAATGATAGAAGGATGCTGCGTGCACCTGCCAATATGACTGTTGACATGCGCTCTTAAAATAGCATATGAACAACTCGCCATTGACTTATGACCAGGTTTAGGTGGTGTATGATAGCGAGTTTTAGACAACGCGCTAGTCCCCTCCCTAGGTTGTTAATTGCCACACCCCTGGGCGCAATGTTTAAAAAATAAACGTGCAAAATAGCGAATTACGCTTTGCGCGGGTGAATAACGAGTTTTACGCCATGCGCTGGAGCCCAAAATACAGCCCCTTATTCCTTTTCAATATAAGACAACAGGATGACTAACTTTCTACCATTTACATAGAATAAATTCAACTTTCAAGGTGAGAAAAACAGTTTTCATCGGATGACCACACATTGCTCCTCACCGCCTCGTTAGCCAAAGGCAAGCAAAGTGTTAATGCGGTTGAAGCTTGAAGTTAACGGGCAAAAAAAAGACAAAATGAACACAGAGCACAAAGAGAGGCTCTGTCCATATCCAAAAGTTGAGCATATGTCACGAATCACCCAGGACGGCAGAGATAATGTCTTACACAGATCTCTGCCGTCCCATAGTCACCCAGGCACACAGGGCCAAATAGAGAGGGCTGTACCAAAACTGTCAACTCATTCTCAACCCATTAGGGGAATTAACCCTTTAGGGGCCAGGTTTTAAAAAAAAACATCATTCGATTTTTACATCAAAATTTCAAAAGGCCATGGCTTGAAAGTGGTCAGAGATAAAGTCCTACTGTAAATGTGAAAATCATTGAGTATGAACAAAAGTTTATGAAGGGTGTAAATTTGCATCTAATTTGCATATTATGACGTCACTGGATGACAACCACCTAGAATTATGCACATTTCAGTAAATACTGGATGTTGAACATATATTTGAGCAGTTTTGCTTACTTTATCATTTCACCCACATAACACCTGAACAGGAAAGCAGTCACATGTAAACCAACAATAGTAAACTATTACTATAACCACAAACCTTATTCTACTATACAATAAAGTAGCCTGGTCAAATCAGTTCCTATCGCGGGTGACTTTGTAGTTCTTCAGAGCCCTATTTTTACTACCCCTGCTGTCTTTACTACGTCCATTACGGACACCATCATCACCTTTACCACTGGCACCTTCAGCTACATTGGGCAGAGGGTCGACATAAGCATGGCATGCTTAGTGAACACTGTCGCAAAGACGCACCTCCATTCACAGACGTAACGTGACTAGACGATCGCTCATATTCTCCAAAAGGCAGATATTCTCCTTCAGAATCAGACTAAACAGACTCACAAGACACACATTTGGTGTATTTCTGCTTCAATTTGTGCGAAACTATGGTCTGCATTGCTTCCGCGTTATGGAAGAAATGCACGTCTTCTTATGTGTTTCTCGTGTGTAATCGCGTGTAATACCACGTCCATTACGGACACCATCATCACTATTACCACTGGCACCTACAGCTATGTTGGGCAGAGGGTCAAAATAAGCATGGTATGTGAACACTGTCAGTGAACACTGGTAGTGAACACTGTCGCAAAGACGCCAAGACGCACCTCCATTCACAGAAGCTCCGACTATCACTGCCAATAGACGATCGATCGTATCCTCCAAAATGCAGATTTTATCCTTTAGAATCAGAACAGATGAATAAAAGACCCGATACTTCATCACACGTGAATTTTTTTTTCAACATTCGGTGTATTTCTGCTTCAATTTGTGCAAAACTATGGCCCGCATCGCTTCCGCGTTATGGAGGAAATGCACGCCTTCTTCGTGTGTTTCTCTTGTGCTTCCTCAACATTTTGAAAAAAAAGGTTGGGCTTGAATCGAAGCTCTGGGTGTCTGCCAACTAGTGGTGGAGAGTACAAATGAGATTTGTCACCGTACATGGATCTATCGTCTGTTTTAATCAGTGACGTTTGTCGCAATTTTGCGACTTTGGCGGGTAAAGGGTTAATCATAACAATCTTAAGATAAAAACATCTTTGGTTAGGCATACCCTTCCAAAAACTTAATATCCGATCACTGTCAAATAAGACCCCCTTGGTCAATGAAATTATTACTGACAATCACATAGATGTAATGTGCCTCACTGAAACCTGGCTTAAACCAGATGAATACCTTCCATTGAATGAGTTTACACCTCCCTCCTATTTGAACTACCATGTACCATGCCACACTGGCAGAGGAGGTGGAGTAGCTACAATTTATCACTCTAGTTTTCTCACATCTCCCAAGCTCACGCATAAGTTTAAATCTTTTGAAGTCCTCAATCTTGTACATCCAGATTGGAAAACTAATTAGCCTGTAACAGTGATTACACTGTATAGGGGATGGGTCATCATCATGAAGTGCTTTGAGCGGCTTGTCATGTCACATATCAAATCCATTCTCCCCCCCACCCTGGACCCCTTCCAGTTTGCATACCGAGCCAAGCGGTCTACAGAGGATGCAATCTGCTCTGCCCTCCACCCAGCCCTCACCCACCTGGAAAAAAGAGACTCATATGTGAGATTGCTGTTTATAGACTTCAGTTCTGCATTCAACACCATAATACCACAACAACTCATCTGCAAACTTGACAAACTGGGACTCAGTACCTACCTCTGCAACTGGCTACTGGACTTCCTCTGTCAGAGGCCTCAAGTAGTACGTGTTGGCAACAATACCTCAAGCAGCATCACACTGAGCACAGGGGCCCCCCAAGGCTGCGTGCTCAGTCCGCTGCTCTTCACCCTGCTGACGCATGACTGCACTGCAACCTACAGCAACAATCACATAGTGAAATTTGCTGACGACACAACTCTGGTGGGTCTCATCACCAAGGGCGACGAGACTCAATACAGGTTGGAGGTCGACCATCTGACCACGTGGTGCAGGGACAACAACCTCCTGCTGAACGTCAGCAAGACCAAAGAGATTGTTGTTGACTTCCGGAGAGGTCACACCCAACACCTGCCACTGACCATCGACGGTGCTGTGGTGGAGAGAGCGAGCAGCACCAAATTCCTGGGGGTGCACATCAGCGAAGACCTCTCCTGGACCACCAACACTGCATTACTGGCGAAGAGAGCTCAGCGCCGCCTGTACTTCCTGTGGAAACTCAGGCGAGCAAGTGCTCCACCAGCCATCATGACCACATTCTACCGAGGCACCATTGAGAGCATCCTCTCCAGCTGTATCGCTGTGTGGGGCGGAAGCTGCACTGAATACAACAGGAAAGCCCTGCAGCGCATAGTGAACACAGCTGGAAGGATTATTGGTGCTTCACTCCCCTCCCTGAAGGACATTTACACCACCCACCTCACCCGCAAGGCGACCAAAATTGTGAGTGATGCAAGTCACCCCGCTCACAATCTGTTCGATCTACTGCCCTCTGGGAAGAGGTACAGAAGCCTGCGCTCCCGCACTACCAGACTCACCAACAGCTTCATACACCAAGCTGTAAGGATGCTGAACTCTCTCCCTCCTCTCCCCCCTCCACCCTCAGCTACATAACATCCTGGACATTGGACCCACAATGGCCGCGTGCACTACTCCACTTGCACACTTGTACACTTTACAACTTGTTGTTGTTGTCCTGAAAACACAACACTTCTGCTGCTCTTACATAACTTGCACCACTATGTCACTTTCTTTCTTACTTAGGTCAAACAGAACTACCCAAGCCTTTTATTGGCCTGACTTTGCACTAGTATTTTATTGACTGTCTATGCACAATTTCAACCAAATTTTGCTGCTCTTATTTTTTTCATTATTATATGTGCCCTCTTATTTACTTACTTTTTTGTTTACTTGAATGTTATGTTTGTCTGTGGACTTAAATTGGTAAAATATGTCTTGTCTTCACCGTGGGATAGTGAGAAACGTAATTTCGATCTCTTTGTATGTCTGGAACATGTGAAGAAATTGACAATAAAGCTGACTTTGACTTTGACTTTGTATAGACCCCCTGGCCCCTACACTGAATTCATTTCCACTTTAGGTGTCCAAACAGAAAAAATACTTATATTGGGTGATTTTAATATTCATATGGATAACGTGAATGATTGTCTCACAATTGCATTTCAATCTCTAATTGACCATTGTCGGCTTTTGCCAAAATGTGACACCACAGCAAAACCATCAGCAAGTCGGCTGGGAGAAATTTACATAAACAAAAGAAGTTTCCATTAACATTCAAGTTATCTACTTTCGTTATGTGTTCATTCAAAGTCACAGTCAAAGTCACAGGGATTACACAGGGGAACTGTTCTCATGTTTTTTGTTTTCAAGTTTATACCTTAGCCTAAATTGTTATTAGCTCAGTACTGTCATTTTAAAATGATATGCACATCGGAACTAAGCTGTAATGGGAGGTTTTGGCTAGTAATGTGAGCATCTGCTATTAATTTGAATAATGCTTGAATTGACTGATGCTAATGATTTAGCACCTAGATTACTGGAGGATAGTTTGGATGAATACATCCAGAGTAAGGTGCCAAGGTGCCTGTTAGCATGACCCATGATGTAAAACTTCTTTGTTTTCCTTTTTCAGAACTGGCAAAGTTACCCTGACTGATATAATCAAACACTTTGAGGAGAATGGGGCAAGACCACGGTTAAGGAAGAAGCACTCACAGCCACGGCGTTCATCAGCTGTGAACATATCAACGGAGTTGTAGAATTTATAAAAAACTATGCAGAAGACAATGCCATCATGCTGCCTGGCCGACATCCTGGACATAGGGATTGGCATGTGAAGTCGCTGCCAACCCATGTGTCTAGGGCCTTTGGCGTCTCTATGTGAAGTCTGCTAAGAATGTATAAGTATCAGTATAGTAAGTATATATACTCTTTTGATCCCGTGAGGGAAATTTGGTCTCTGCATTTATCCCAATCCGTGAATTAGTGAAACACACACAGCACACAGTGTACACACAGTGAGGTGAAGCACACACTAATCCCGGCGCAGTGAGCTGCCTGCACCAACAGCGGCGCTCGGGGAGCAGTGAGGGGTTAGGTGCCTTGCTCAAGGGCACTTCAGCCGTGCCTACTGGTCGGGGTTCGAACCGGCAATCCTCCGATTACAGGTCCGAAGTGCTAACCAGTAGGCCACGGCTGCCCTTAGTTTAGCTGTTGCGTGTGTGTGTGTGTGTGACTATTTATCAAAATAGTCATTCACCACAACTGTTTTATAAAAACGTATAAAAGATTTACTTAGAAAAAATAGGTAAGTATTTAAATGTGTCTTTTCCAAAATCACTTTGCGAATCAGAAATGCATACACATTCACATTGAAAACATAAGGGTCCAAGAAAATAAAATAGCCGGCAATAACATAGCCTAATTGTAAATACCCTTCAAATGTTCAAGTGATGCAGGCCTGAATGCAGCTCGGGTGCGGTGTAGCCCTAAACAAAATGGCTGCTTCACCACGAAGGCAAAAACAAAAGAAAATGGTACCTTTACTCAATGGGAATGTAGCCTCACGCGCGCAGGATCAAAAGCCACAGCAGCAGGAGATATGACGAGAAGATTCACAATGAAGATGAGACGGCTGAAGAGAAGATTCATGCAGCTGACGACCTCGCAAAGTCCACCACTCGGCACCGCTATCCGGCTCCGTCGGGTCTTTCGTTGTCGTTTTTCTTACAGTTTCACAAAGGCTTTACTAGTCAAGGTCACTGGTTGCTAGCTTGTTAGCAAAGTCCATGCAAAGCACTAGCCACTAAGTCAGCAGCTAATTTAAACTTCTGTCTGTCTTTGTGTGCCGAGTCGTCCACTCAACCGGACATAAACTATCACCATTTACGCTTTGTATAAGAGTTCTGGTTGAACACTTACTAAACTGGTGCATTACATAAACAGTTCTCTATCAGCAAACACGCTTCTCGACACGTACTCTTTCGTGCTTTCTCCCAAATCCATTTTTCGTTGTTTTCACGTTTCTCTCCCGCACAACTCACTTCCTTGTCCTTTGAACTTGAATGTGATTTGTGAATGAGCCAAACACAAAAAGAAATAAAATAAATTCACAAAACGTGTGTAACTCTTTCTTCCTATTCTTACAGGCATTTTAAAGCATTTTAACATATTATTAAACAACAAATATTTAACATTTGAAATGCTATTTTCAGTAAACATGAACATTACCCAATATGCATTTCTCTTATTGAGCAAACTCATAACGTCATTGCTGGTCAATGAATCTTAACCTTTTAACCTTACATTCTATTTATTAAACTATAAAATAATGTATTCAAATCTTATATTAATGTATACATTTTCAACAGGGTTACACCCTCCCCCTTTTAAACGTCTTGTGTGTCCTCAACAGACACTAATAAACTAACAAAGGAGTCCTAAGGGCATAATAACTAGTGTTTCTAGTGTTTTCCTATTTTAATGACTATCCCTCTGTGTACAATGGTCAGAGGCTGGTCTCTTGATCTACCAGGCTCATCATAAGTAAGTCTAATAGTTGGCTTGGCAGTTCTCTTAGGTCTAGGCTCAGGTCTGGGCTCAGATCTGGGCTGCACTCTATCATTCAGGACCTCAGATACTTCTATTTGGTCAGACTCTGATCCAGCTTCACTAGTCTCTTCCGGAGCTACTTCCTGAACACACTCCTCCTCCTCGGGTTCTGGTTCAGAGTTGTGGTCAACCTTGTCTGGGTCTGAATCATTTGCATGAAAAGGTTCAGCTTTAGGGTCATTTTCATGTTCTGTTTCAGGGTCATTATCAGTTTCTGGTTCAGGGTCATCTTCTAAGTCAACTACTGGCCTGGCAGTATTTAGCAGCCTCGGGACAGGCTCTCTCCGAGTGACATAATACTCCATGTCAGAGGACGAATCAGAAAACTCCTGACACTCTTGAGTCTCTTTGGCTTTTCTTACGAGTGTCTGCTCTGGTCTTGGGTCTGGCAGGTGGATCAGCATCCTTGTCGGTGGGTGGCATCCTCACAAGCTGTCCAATAGGAAGAAGGTGGTCCCTGTGTATAGTCTTTGTCCCTAGCCTTCCATCTTTCCAACAACTATATACGGGTCAGGACTCCACTTACTTTCCAGTTTGTGCTTGCCTCTCAGGCCTAGATTCCGGAGCAGTACTCGGTCGCCAATCTCTATGGACTGAAAGGTAACTCGGCACTCATACAACCTCTTGTTTCTCTGGTGCCGTTTGTCTGCAGCATCAGAGGCTAACTTGTAGGCTTGCTTCAAGTCTTCCTTCAGCTTTGTGACATATTGGGTGTGAGACACATCTTCTATGCCATCTGGGGATGTTCCAAAACACAAGTCAACAGGAAGTCTCGCCTCTCTGCCAAACATGAGGTGGTAAGGCGAGTACCCTGTGGCATCACACTTTGTGCTGTTGTATGCGTGGACCAAGTAAGGCACATGTTGGCTCCATGTACGCTTCTTCTCTCGGCCTAACGTACCTAGCATGGAGAGCAGAGTTCTGTTGAACCTTTCTGGCTGTGGGTCTCCTTGCGGATGATACGGCGTTGTCCGCGATTTGCGTATCCCCATCAACGTCAACAGCTCTCGGATCAAACGGCTCTCGAAATCTCTTACTTGATCCGAATGGATCCTTGAAGGCAGTCCATAATCTATGAAATATTTCTCAATCAGGACCTTTGCCACAACATGGGCCTTCTGGCTTTTTGTTGGGAAAGCCTGAGCGTATCTCGTGAAATGATCTGTGAACACTAACATGTTGCTTATGCCTTGGGAGTCAGGCTCCATGGAAAGAAAGTCCATGCACACTAAATCCATAGGCCCATACGATCCAAAAATTGATTTGGATAATAAAATAATAATAATAATAATAATAACAATAAACAAAGCAGGAGAAAAAACAAAAACAAAAAAACAAGTGAAAGAGGGGAAGAGAAACCCATAAAAATGAGAGAGAGAGAGAGAGAGAGAGAGAGAGAGAGAGAGAGAGAGAGAGAGAGAGAGAGAGAGAGAGAGAGAGAGAGAGAGAGAGAGAGAGAGAGAGCGAGAGAGAGAGAGAGAGAGATGGGACTTGTGATGTTCCATACGATCTGGTGCAATGGAGCAGCTCTCTGTATAGGAGTCTTGTGAGTAACACACTCTCCACAGTTCTTGATGTATTCTTCCGCATGCATCGACATCCTAGGCCAAAAGAATCTACTTCGGAGCAGGTCAACAGTTATTTCTTGTCCAAGATGCCCCAGGTCATCGTGCATGGCCTGCATAACCATCTCCCGGAACTCTCTTGGCAGGATGAGTTGACTGACCACATCTCCGGATGGTCTCTTGCTGTACCGGTACAACAATCCATCTTTCATTGACAGCTTCCCAGCTTCTCTTTTCAATTTGGCCAGCTCGACACAAGTTCACACCCTCTGGCCAGCTCCCATGCTTGACGGCTTGGATCGCCGGTCCAATGGCTTCATCCTCTTCCTGAGCCTTTCTAAGACTCAGTTTGGACATGAGTTCCAGTGCATGCAGACTCTCTGGCAGATGGTCTTCACTCCAGACTGAGGTATAGTCACCCAGCCATTATCGTCCTCTTCTGGCATGTTCCTTGACAACAGGTCGGCATCGATGTTCTGTCGGCCTGGGCGATACTGCACATCAAACTCGTACGTCGATAGGGCAGCGAGCCAGCGATGCCCCACCGCACTGAGTTTGGCTGTGGATAGCACGTACGTAAGCAGGTTGTTATCAGTACGTACGGTGAATCTTGCCCCATACAGATAGTCGTGGAATTTGTCGACTACTGCCCACTTGAGTGACAAGAATTCCAGCTGATGTATGGGGTAGTTTCTCTCTGCACAGCTGACTTTTCGGCTTGCAAAGGCAACTGGTCTAAGGCCTTCAGGGTGTTCTTAGTAAAGAACAGCACCAAGACCCTTCAAGCCTGCATCCACATGAAGAATGTATGGTTTGTGTGGATTGGCAAACGCCAGGACAGGCGCATGTGTCAGACAGTGAATAATCTGATGAAACGCATCTGTGCAGGATTTGTCCCATCTTTACCCGAAAAGCTCTGATTCTTTCAAGTAGACTTTGTTCACATCTTGGGCATACTTCTTCCTCTTCTGAGTCGGAGTATAACCCTTTGTGAGTTCAGTCAGTGGTCTAACGATTGCTGAATAGTTCTGAATGAATCGGCGGTAATAACCGCAAAATCCTAGGAAGGATTGTAATGTCTTCAGGTTGGTTGGCATTGGCCATGTAGTGACGGCCTCAATCTTGTTTGGATCTGGGGTGACGCCATCTGCAGACATGATGTGCCCCAGGTACTTGACCCTCGGCAGACAGATCTGGCACTTGTCAACTGAGAGTTTCAGCCCAACTTCACTGAGACGATCTAGGACCTTGAGCAGTCTCTCCTCGTGTTCTTCGAGAGTTTTTCCAAATACGATCACGTTGTCAAGGTACACTAGCACTTGTAAGAGGTTCAGGTCACCAACAGCCTTTTCCATTAACCTCTGAAAGGTTGCTGGTGCCCCAGTAATGCCTTGAGGCATTCGTTCGAACTGGAAAAATCCTAACGGGCAAATGAATGCCGTTTTCTCTTTGTCCTCTTCGGACATGGCTATCTGATAGTAGCCTGAACGCAAATCCAGTACAGAGAACCACTGACTCCCTGTTAAGGCATTCAGTGCATCTTCAATGCATGGTGTTGTACACTGGTCTGGTATGGTTCGGCTACTCAACAGTCTGTAATCTATGCACATCCTAATAGCGCCAGTCGTCTTTCTGACTACAACTATTGGGGATGCATAGGGGCTTTGCGACACTTATGATCCCTGCCTGCAGCAGTTCTTGTAAATGCTTTCTCACGTCTTCGATATCTGCAGGGGCCAGCCGGCGTGATCGTTGTCGGAAAGGCCGGGAATCAGAAAGTCGGATTCTGTCTTCAACTCCTCTTGCCAATCCCACGTCCCACTCATGGGTTGAGAAGACATGAGACTTCTGAGCCAGTTTCCTACATAATCTGTTCTTCCATTGTTCTGAGATAGGAGTCTCCAAAGTTGATCATGCTCGCATCAAAGTCAGAGGAAGCAGTCTCCTTAGGGGGAATCGTTGCAACCGTATCAATGTGGTACACACATCCAATCACTGTTCCCACCGGTATGGCAGTTTCTCTTGAAGATTCATTCTTCAGTAGTATTCTCAAGCTGTTGACATCCAATGCCCCGCTGGGCACAACCATGGGGTGAAAAATCACATCAGCAGGTAAGGCGGCTGCTGGTGATGAGTATCATCAGGATTTCTTGATCAACAGGCTTCTTCCAACTCAACTTTACAAACAACATGAGCATCACCATCTGGGGGTAAGACCAAAGGGCCTGGACCCATCCATCTGACACGTCCAGCCTCATCATCATGGACTGGGATAGCAACACCCTTGAGTGCAGGTTGATCTTCCTTGACACAAACACGAAGACCTAGTGTTCGGGTGACATCAATGCCATTGTCTTTGCATTGATTCACCAAGCGTCTAACATGGCTCGCATTGGTGCCCACAATGACAGATGTCTTATCTTCAGTCCTGGGGTTGGGACATATGAGAGCTAGGACAGTTACAGTCTGACTGGTTCCTAACACCTCAGCTGGATACTCCATATCGACTACCACGTAGCCACGGTAAAGGTAGCTAGCTCCAGACTCACTTAAACCCCACAGGGAAAGACCATACTGGTTGAATGGGGATATCAGACAAGTACTTCTGGTACCAGGGTTCAAAAATGATTGTCACCTGAGAGCCACTATCTAATAAAGCAGTGCAGGGTTGTCCATTAACCTTCAATGGCACTAGACTAGGCGGCCCAACCAACCAGTCAGGAATACATACATCTTCAGGTACGTCGGCAGAACTTTTCTTAACAGCACAGCTGCATTATTGGTGGCGTCACTTGACGGCTGGTTGTTCTTGGACAGCTTCAGAGCCTGAATAAGTTTCTTGATAACTTTAGCCTGTTTTTCTGTGCTTTGGCACTTCCTTGCAAAATGCCCACTCTCACCACATCGATAACAGAAGTGTTCCTCCAACACTTTGAATGATTGTTGTGGGGAGCTCGCTACTGATTTTGAGGTATTCACAGCTGAAACGGCAGCTTGAGGTTCACCTACTTTATTCGTGACTTTCTGTTGCAAGCGCTTCATTTGTTTTTTCAAAGCAGCTACATCACTGTCCAAACTGCACTCACTGTACACTACATTTGGGGAAATTTTTTCACTGCTAGCTGACGTGTCTTGTACTGGCTTAGACACAACAGCAGCAACTAAGGCCTTAAGCTCTTTGATCTCAGACTTCAAGTTCTGAATGTCAGTCTGTTTCACATCAGCATTCTGTCTTACATTTCCACTTTGCACGACAGGAGTAATCTTCTTTCGTGAGGCCTCAAATTCCTCTTCTGTGCGTATCTCCTTCAACAGCTGGAGAAAGGTCAGGGGCTTTGCTTTCCTCTCTCTAAGACGAAGGTTAACTAACATCAGATCAGAGGCTATCGCACCACGTAACAACTGTTCAAGTCTTGCTTTATCTGCACACCCAAGGGGGAGACCATCTCTCTGCACAACCCTATTCAACGACTGTTCTAGACGTCTGAGGAAGTCAGACAGCTTCTCACCTGATTGTTGCTGCAGTAAACGAAATGCAAAAAACAACTCTTCTCCTGACTCTGCTGTCCCAAAAGCATGCTCAAGTGCCTCTAAGCAGTCTTCGGGGGTCACATCAGGATCACTGGCTCGTGCTGCGTTTACAATGTCCGGTGCCGGGCCTCTAAGACTTTCCATCAGTCTCCGCCTCTTCTCTTTGCGAGAGCAGTCACACTCTTCCACCATGAGCCGTGCTTGACCCAACCAGTGGTCGAACTGCTCTTCTCCAGCTGGAGTGGGCAACAACCCAGAGAAAGTTTGTAGGCGGCGATAGCTTCCATGCTCACTTGAGGACTTTGAGGTCTTGCTAAGTAAATCACTCACAGCTCGCAGAATGGCCTCTGTTGACTTGGCAGCAGCTTCATCTCCAGGCGATAATGGGCGACGGCCTACAACACGCTTACCTGGAGCTTGTTGCGTTCCGGACATCTGAACTTGTGTACTGGCTCGTGTAGCTTCATCTACTGTGATAACCTGCCAGGGCCCTCCACCCTCAATAGGAAACACATCAAAAGGAACCTTTTCTACTCTAACAGCATTCACACAAGGCCAGGTATCTATTGAGCCGCATGTTGAAATTCCGGCCTCGCACACGCCCCAAACACTTCACCGTTTGCATTGTCTCTTCAATTGCACTTGTATCTACGTCTTCTTGAAGGAGCACCATGACCGCATGAGCCTCATCTAATGCCTCGCCACAGCACCATCCCTTTAATTCTGACACTAACTCTGCCCTGTGTTCCATATTGTTGTAACAGTGATCACTATAACGTAAATCAAATAGGCAAATATTCACTGGTAAAGCATACAAAAACAATAAACCCACACTAATATCCCAGCAATGCCTCCAATTTATGTAGCGCTCTCTAGCGTGTTTGGCTATAGTGAGAGGTGGCTATCCTGAATTCTTTAACTATCAATCAAATAAGTGTGGTTTCACTAATAAACATCATCAGTGTGTAATCAGTGTTTAACTTGTGTGTGTGTAATTACTAACTTATTATATGGAATAGTCTTTCCCTTTAAATCACCATTTAAGCCTTAATATGTACACTTTAAAGGGGAACTTGGCAACTATTTCAACGTAATAAACCCGTTTAGAAATCATTTGGATGGTTAAATGACCTGTTTGATTGTCTACCGAACTCATGCTAACCGTTTTGCTAGCTTGTAAACAAATCCATGTGCTTTATCATTACCTTTTTCCACAGTTTGAAATAATGCACAATTTCTCCAGCAGAGGGGGAAATCCTGCCAAGTTTCCCTTTAACATACAATTAAATGTCTTGGACTTACCTTTATCCTTTAAACACTTTCACTTTTTTAACCAAAATTACTCTTTTTCTTAATTAACTTAAAATATCAAAATAGTCATTCACCACAACTGTTTTATAAAAACGTATAAAAGATTTACTTAGAAAAAGTAGGTGAGTATTTAAATGTGTCTTTTCCAAAATCACTTTGCGAATCAGAAATGCATACACATTCACATTGAAAACATAAGGGTCCAAGAAAATAAAATAGCCGGTAATAACCTAGCCTAATTGTAAATACCCTTCAAATGTTCAAGTGATGCAGGCCTGAATGCAGCTCGGGTGCGGTGTAGCCCTAAACAAAATGGCTGCTTCACCACGAAGGCAAAAACAAAAGAAAATGGTACCTTTACTCAATGGGAATGTAGCCTCATGCGCGCAGGATCAAAAGCCACAGCAACAGGAGATATGACGAGAAGATTCACAATGAAGATGAGACGGTTGAAGAGAAGATTCATGCAGCTGACGACCTCGCCAAGTCCACCACTCGGCAACGCTATCCGGCTCCGTCGGGTCTTTCGTTGTCGTTTTTCTTGCAGTTTCACAAAGGCTTTACTAGTCAAGGTCACTGGTTGCTAGCTTATTAGCAAAGTCCATGCAAAGCACCATAGATATATATACTGACAGTATATTTATCTATGGCAAAGCACTAGCCACTAAGTCAGCAGCTAATTTAAACTTCTGTCTGTCTTTGTGTGCTGAGTCGTCCACTCAACCGGACATAAACTATCACCATTTACGCTTTGTATAAGAGTTCTGGTTGAACATTTACCAAACTGGTGCATTACATAAACAGTTCTCTATCAGCAAACACGCTTCTCGACACGTACTCTTTCGTGCTTTCTCCCAAATCCATTTTTCGTTGTTTTCACGTTTCTCTCCCGCACCACTCACTTCCTTGTCCTTTGAACTTGAATGTGATTGGCTCATTCACAAAACACAAAAAGAAATAAAATAAATTCACAAAACATTTGTGTAACTGTTTCTTCCTATTCTTACAGGCATTTTTAAAGCATTTTAACATATTATTAAACAACAAATATTTAACATTTTAAATGCTATTTTCAGTAAACATGAACATTACCCAATATGCATTTCTCTTATTGAGCAAACTCATAACGTCATTGCTGGTCAATGAATCTTAACCTTTTAACCTTACATTCTATTTATTAAACTATAAAATAATGTATTCAAATCTTATATTAATGTATACATTTTCAACAGGGTTACACCTAGTAACCAGTTACTCTTATCATAGAGTAATTCAATTACTAACTCAGTTACTTTTTTGAACAAGTAGTGAGTAACTATAACTAATTACTTTTTTAAAGTAACGTTCCCAACACTGATTGTAAGTAATATGTTTTTCAGATGAGCGTGCAGTTTGTAAATCAAGCTTCAAAGCACTGTGGAACCAGCTTCTCCCACACATCAGAAGTTGCAGGCCACGTACAGATCTCTGCTGGCAGTGCCAAAACAATAACGAGCAGCTGGTGCGAAGGGCAAATCTCCCAGATGATAGAAAGTCTGAAGCGGTCAAGAAGCAACAACATCATCTTGCCCTTGGGCAAAAAGAGAGGGCTGTGTACAATGACATGACTGCTGCCTGCTGACTCTGAGTTGTCTTTGAGACCCTCCCCATCAGCAAGCAAGAAGATCAGGATGCATTACATTTTTGATTGAATGATATTCAGGGGCTTTTTGTAATAAAAGAATTTCCATTTCAATAAAGCACCTTCTAATTCTGATCAGTCCACTAAAGTGCTTAAGGAAAATAACACTACATCAACATTAACTACATGATAACTGCTTTTGATAACCATTGTTCAAACCACTACAATACTTTCTACCCTGCAGGTTAACAGATACCAGATGTCACTGAGTGACATTATGTCACTGTCACTGAGTGTAGGGGTATGGCTTATTTAAATGAGATGCAAATGAGCACCATTGTGTTGACTAGCGAGAAGGTGAGAATTGCAAATATTCTAGGGCTGTTTTCTCCCTAAAGGGTTTTGAGATGTGCATACATTCAAATGGCCACAACTTCTTCAAATATTATCAGATTTCCATGTGTTAAACATCATTGGAGAGCCTAGAAACTACACTTTCAGAATCTGTAAATCACTCAAAATGCCTCTTGGCAGACTTGTGGACAAATGTGGCTGGTCACAAATGTTAATTTACCCACAAGCAAAGAGCAGTTAACAATCTTACCACAACACCCCACCTCAACTGACCACCATCTAATTACTTTTAAAATGACACTACACTATGCAGTACCTAATTCAGCTGAATACTACAGTCGCGGCCTATCTGAAAAAAGTAATGCAGACTTTTTAGAAAAAATTCTACTTACGCTTGCCACATTCCTGACTCAGGATGTATCAGAAGGTCCTTTCCTTAACCCAGAAGGCCCTTTCCTTAACCTAGCGAAGGTCAATCTGTTAACCGATAATGTGATGAACTCATTACGCTCAACCCTAGACTCTGTAGCACCACTCAAAAAGAAAATAAGAAAACAAGTAAAACGTGCTCCATGGTATACCACACAGACTAAAACCCTCAAACAAAAAGCGTGTAAACTAGAACAAAAATGGCGCACCACTAAAATGGAAGTCTTTCGCCAAGCATTGAGAGATAGCCTTATCACTTACAAAAAAGGAAACGAGGCCAAGTCAGTCGCTGATTGAAGAAAATAAAAATAATACAAAATTTCTCTTAAACACAATCTCCCGCTTGGCGAAGAGCCATAACAAAGTAACCCAATCTATCCCTATAAGCCTAAACAGTAATGATTTCATGAACTTTTTCAATGACAAAATTGAAACAAATAGAGATAAGATCAATAACCAATCAGTTTCACCAAATACACATACTCTATTGCTGAACGATAGCGAAAACATAATAGAATCACAGATGAGACCTCAAACAACATTTAATTAATTTACACCTATTGACATATTATACCTCACCTCCACAATTCTCCTCATCCTCATCAAAATCTGCAACTAGTCTACTAGATTCTATTCCTACTCACCTTCTTAAGACTGCTCTCTCCTTCCTGGATAATGCTTTGCTCCAGATTATAAATAATTCAATGCTATCAGGGCATGTACCGCAGTTGTCTAACATATTTGTTACTAAGCCATCCCTCAAAAAACCTAGCCTTGACTCTAACAACCTGGCCAACTATAGGCCTATATCTAATCTCCCTTTCATGTCAAAAATACTCTGAAAAAATAGTGTCCAAACAAATTGGTGCCTTCTTACATATGAACAAAATCCAGGAATTATATCAGTCTGGCTTCAGAGCTCACCACAGTACTGAATCAACCTTAGTGAAAGTTTTTAATGGCCTTCTTATTGCTGCTGATAATGGATATGTATCAATACTGGTCCTCCTGGACCTCAGTGCTGCCTTTGACACCATAGACCATGACATACTACTTTATAGGCTTTAACATTCCATAGGCATCAAAGACTCAGCACTCGCTTGGTTTAGATTATACCTTTCTATCCGTCAACAATTTCTACAGGTCCATAATGAACTATCTACCCACACTATGGTAAAATATGGAGTGCCTCAAGGCTCAGTACTGGGGCCCCTGTTATTTTCTCTTTAGATGCTTCCCTTAGGCTCAGAAATTAGGAAACATGGCATTAATTTCCATTCTTATGCAGATGATAAGTCATGGTTTTAGGTCCTACAAGATGAGGGATATCCTATCCTCATCACAGGCTACATATAGTGATCTTTTATTGAGCTCATCCACAAGTGTTCAAAATATTTCCCCCATCCTAGCATCTTTACACTGGCTACCTGTTAAAAGTCGCACTGACTTCAAAATATAACTTCTAACATACAAAGCCATATATGGCTGGGCACCTGAATATATTAAAGATCTCCTAGTCCCATACAACCCACCTAGACCGCTACGATCACAGAATACTGGACTTCTTGTAATCCCAAGAATTTCCAAAACTACAGTAGGAGGCAGAGCTTTCTGCTACCGCGCACCACTCCTCTGGAATAATCTCCCTCTCTCAATTCGATTAGCAGACACCCTCCCTATTTTTAGGTCTTAGACTTAAGTCTAGACTTAAAACATGCCGCTTTAGTGCTTCCCATAGTTAGGTATGGTGCAGTGTGGAACTTCAACCACCTCAGAGTTTTTTGGAATGGACCAGTACCTTCGGCCTACTGGCCGTAACAAAATAAGCCGTATAGGAAAACTCTGGCAATTTTTCACATAGATCTTTGTTTCTCGAGGTCACTTGTACTGTCAATCCAAAAAAATTAAATAATTTGGGGGCATCTTTAAATCATGTCCCAAAAGGGTAGCACTGCAGATGCGTGGATGCTCTTTTTTTATTCATACCAATAGTACTCGGTGACCTTGAGAAAGAGATCTATGTAAAAAAATGCCCCGATGTTTAGAATATGAGCTTACCACAAGGGCCTCAGGCTCTGCAGTACTTACAGTGTCATGCCAATATAGACCTCTGAAGTTCGCCTACAAAAAGGAACCAAAGCTGCCATCTTTGCCCATATAAGGAGATCCGGGTGTTAATTGAAGCTAATTATCTTCGGCAAGATGCATTGTTAGTTATCTCTGGGTGTGGCAGTATCCACAGTATCCACTCGAAGGCAGACGACAAAACTGTGTAAAGCAAAACGTCTGCATTTCCTATTTCTTTGTCCCCGCGAGAGTTTAACAGATGCAATAATATTTTCCCATAGAAAAAATCTCAAGATACCGGATCTCCTTGTTTGGGCAAAGATCGCAGCTTATTTGTAGGCGAACTTCAGCGGTCTATTGCTTATGATGTGACATGCTTGAGTTGACCAGTGGGTGTTTACAGTGTGAGTTGACCATTGATCATGTTTCTTGTATTAATCTTATCATGTATTTTTTTTTTTTTTTTTTTAAAACAACAATGAAACAACAAAATGGAAAAGGAGAAAACAACACATGTTGTATTAAACATAATTAATACCTGACAGCTTTTTCTTCTTTGTACTTCTTTGGAGCGTAATTTTCTCTCAAGGTCCTGTATGAGGGCATCCTTTGACCCTTGAATTTCTTCATCAGTGGAATGGGAAACAGGCCGGGATGTGGTCTTCTTTAAGATTGGCTTAGGGAAGCTATGATTTTAAGAATACAAATTATGAGACTAAGCATGGTTAAGTTGCTAAATACATACAGTATCTGCAATTGCTATAACAAAATAAAAAGAAAATGAGAATATTTTTTGTAACCAAACTATTCATATGCAAATGCTTCCATTAAAATCACATTCTGAATGGTTCCAACTATTTCACCAGCAGTTGACAAGCTTAGAAATTAATTTTGCCTATGTATAAGGGCCACCACATTGAGATTCTGTATGCCTCAAATGTGTTGTTTAGGTGTTTTCTCAAGATTGATACCTAAGCCCTTGAATGTGTGTGGGTTTTTCTTTTTGGTAAGCATGAAACTTAAAAAAACAATGGGCTCAGTGTGATTGTTGTGGAAAAGACTGAGATTATGTTGAGATTCTGTTGATTTATTAGCAGAAATGCAATTCACAGTAATATTCATTAATGTGTAATCACCTGTAATTGACAAGGATAACATTTTTTAAAAACTCAGACTTTTTTTCTTCAAGTCAATGGGCCACAGCCAAGTGTGTTGGGGGGGGGGTACATAAAAATTAGATTTTTTGAATTGCAATTACAGTAAAATCCTTTGTGTGTGTGTTTTTACATTTTGGTTTACACATTGTTAAATTAGAGCTTTTATCTGTGTGTCGATAGTTTTCAGTAAAGAAACTGAGACCCCAGTCTCAAAGTGTCTTTGTACAAAGTCCTGGTTGTGTTTAGGGAAATTGATTTTTTGTGTATTGTCTATTTTTTAAGTAGTTTTTAAAATCGTGAAGCATTGTACTTTGCTACATTACAAATCCCATCCGTTACTGAGTCTAATGAAAAACCGAAAGGGAGAAAAAAAATTGCGCAAGGAACCACTCCATCAGCGAGTAGCCTACCATAGGGCATGAATCAAGCTGGAGCCAAGTCTTTCTCAAAGCAATGGAAATGGAGGCAGATCACAAGATCACCACAGATTACATGTGTAACTTAGATAAGTATATTTTCTGCTCTTTCAATGGGTTGTCTCAGTTCATCTTTAGCACTAACGATTGCGGAGATATTCAAACAGTTGGGGATTTCGTGTTTTAACATCATGTTAAAACACGAAACACCATGGGATTTCGTGTTTTAACATTTCTGCTCATCTTTCTTTGGAAAGAAGTTTATTAGCAGTTGTTTCCCATCATTTTGATCTCTCTCTTTTTCCTGTTTTTGACTTTGTTTTTTGGTAACCCGACTTGACTTTCTTGGAGAAAGACATTGCACCAGCAGCAAAACAATTAACGGTCCACTACTAGCGATGCTCAACTAAACAAAATGTGATACCTATTAATCCTTGTGTAGGTGAACTAAATCATTTTGGTGCAATGGAGAGCGATAGTGACATTCTGCATACAGCTCTGCATCCATCTCCACACCCATTCTTCTTGCTGGAATATGTCATGCACTTCACTTCACACTTCACTCAACACATGACAAACCATATCAAAATAAACAGTAAACCTTACCAAATACAATGAAAGCATTCTTCTGTAAAATTAGCCGTTCCAAAGTAATCTGGTTTTGAAATGACCTCAGTGTATGGGAGACAGTACTGACAGCCACTACTGGGCAATCTAAATCCTTCTCCCATTCTTTAGAATTGAACTCTTTGCGTTTGGGCTGAGGGCACGTGAATACTTAGAACTTCAACTTAGAACTGTTGAAGTTTTGGTCTGTGACAGCGATCAGACTTTCAGTTGCGGATAATTAACACCCGTTTAAAAAATCTAAGCTGTGCAACGAGAAAGGGCGGTCTACGCAGATCCATAACTAGTGAAATGCGAGAAAACCCCCCGTTCAATCAAAAAACACTAACTATACAGGCTATTGTTGAAGCGGCAGCGTCAGCCCCTCGGTTCAGTCGTCCTTGGCTAAGATGTAGGCCTACGCGGTCAAGATGATCAAGTTTATCTGTGCAAGACGTAGGCTACACGGTGTGAGGGGAAAATGACAAAGATGGACCTTAACCTTTGATTTGATACTTGTGTTTCTGTAAGATTTTACACTTTTGAATGCACTTTTTCTGTTTAAGTTTAGCCTAGTTTGTGATGTTCCATATAATTGATACTTCGAATGCAGTGTGAATTCATTCTTTTTGTTTGACACTAATTTAGTTTAGTAATTTAGTTCGAATAAGTAACCTGACTGATTGAAGACGGAGGCGTGGCAAATTCCGTCACGCTCCTCCCGAACTTCCGTTTGTAAACGTCATTTTGAATGCAAAACCGAATGCATGTAGCGGTAGGCTGGCCTTTTGCTGTGGAGATTTTCCATTTACTACATACAGTAGGCACTGTATCAGGAGTGAGATGACCAGACAAGACGAGAGACATTGTTAGTATTTTTTTTTTTATGTTGATGTTTTTTTGGTTGTTTTTTTTAGCTGACAGACACACACATTACACACATGAACACACAAAAAAGAACACATATTGTACACTACTAAATGGTCAGGGAAATAGATAGTAAATCAACAGTGTAAATCATTACTAATAAATGTCTGACAAAAAAAAAAGAATTTATGTAGCAGGTCTTTTGCTGTAGAGATAATGACCCCCTATCCATACAGGGCCGGCATTCCCATCATCTTGCGATAGACTATGCATAGCCTAATGGCTCCCTTGCCCCGTGTCACACCGCATCTGCTCCTGCTGCGAGCAGCATGGCCAGATCTGGCACTGTTCCCACCACTGACATTGGGCAAAGGATCATCTACACTGGGCAAAGGATTCAACGTTTGTGCTTGGTGTAGGGCAGGGATGTCAAAGTCAAATACATTAGAGGGCAAAAAAAAAACAAATTTGCTACAAGCCGAGGGCCGGACTGGTTCAATGTTTATTAAAACATATTAAAATGACTGCACGTAACCTATTGAACCAAGACGTGTACTGTATTTTATTTAATGATTAAATGAATAATGACTGTGACTGAAGTGCGGGCAAAGTTTGCACAGAAATGTACGATTTTTCCCATCCTCACCGACCTTGTCATAAAACTTGTTTAAATGATCATATGATGCCTCCTTGCTGCTTTGTCGTCTACATCAGCCTTTCTCAAACTTCTTTCAAACAGTCAATGTTTAAAGTGCTAAGATTGCTATGTTTGCACAAAAGTTTGTGAAAACATGCACATCAGAGTACTGCTTTACTAATGTAAAATATAATTAGGCCTACAATAGTTTCATTGTTTTTAAATTGTTGCATGATGCTTGCATGAGAAATACTTCTCAAAACAACAGCAGTTATATAGGTGCCGTTGTTTTGGGATGTTTCCCTCATGCAAGCATCATACACTGATAGAATATTTATATGCTATTTAATTACAAAACAATTTACATTGTTTGAATGCCTGAATGTAAGGATTCAGGAAACACAATACCAGCTTTTGTGAATGGTAAATGGCGGATCAGATCATGCGTAAATCACTGATCTGGAGATCTTTAACTATCTTTAACTAAGACTAATTAATAGCTTTTGGCTGACTTTAATACTTAATGCCAAACAGTGTTTTATATAGTCTGTGCTCTGTTTTTTATGGCAGTTGCATAAATCCACGTCATTCTATTAAATGTCATTTCATAATTAAATAGCCTTCCAATAGGTTGAAGCTTAGCTTTGCTACCAACGTGCACACGCATGCATTGAATAAACGCTCATACCACAACTTAATTCTATGCCTCTATGTTTGATCACACCAAATTAACAAGTATTGCCTACTAATTGCAGAAATGTTTGTTTTCTTTTTCTGTCCGCGGCTCCTTGATCAATTGCGCAGCAAATTATCAGACGATGGCCCGGGAATAATTTCACTCTGCAGACCATTGTCCACATTGCGGACCGCGGCCCATAGTTTGACAGATGGCGACCTGCATGCTGCCATATTAAGGCCTTTTTACGGTGTGTTTTAGCCGGGTTTTCGCGTGGAAGGCTCTGTTCAGGCGCGTTCAGGCACAACACTGGAGAGGGGGGTAGCTGAAAGTTGACATCTGCCCTGACTGAATACTGATGAATAATGAAGCCGAGGCCCACTTGCGGCGCCGCAGTGAGTTCATGGGCTACCATTGCATTGTGGGGAATGGAGTATTGATGCGTGCAAAACAGCAGCCGGCGGCTGTGGCCTGCGGGCCGCTTCTAATACTAATCAAATATCATCCCGGGGGCCGTAGATCATTCATTCGCGACATGTCTGGTGTAGGGCTAAACTCTCACTTTGTCCAGCTGCACCATTGCAAGGCAGGGACGCATCTGAAGCCTCGTCACTAAACGAATCACCGTCATTTTCTGAAGGCAGATATTCCCTTTCAGAATCAGGCTCCGCGAATAGAAGACCCAACACTTCATTTCGGACGATAATCTAATGCAAATACTCGCTGACATTGACAATATCGCTCTGATAAAATGGCTCACTCGTACATTAGCTCCGCTATTGCTTGCACTGATTCAATGTGCTCTAGTTCGAAGATTTTGTTTAGAAGCATGACGATTTTCTGAATCGGGGATGACGTATGACATGTCTGCCATCTAGTGGAGTGGAGGTCAAACGAAACATGACGTTCCGTTTTATTCAGTGCCGCATCTTGTCGAGTAAACTCAACCGTGGCACTTAGAGGGTTAAAGGGACAGTGTGGAACGTTTTCAGTTGTTTGTTAGCTAGATTAACATTTCCCATTCATAAATGTGGCCTTATTCATGTTTAATTACCACCACCACCAATTCGAAGCATACCTATGGGCTTAGAAATCGACATTTACATATACATAGCGTTTATAAACGCTCCATCTACGTGCGCCATTTTAAAATAACGGTGACCAGCTAGGGACATTTGTGAAATACAGCGCCGTCTTTACCATGCAAAGAAAAACTTTCTTGGATTCATCTGCTAAATTTCCCTACATTCAGTGATGTAAATTATGAATCCGTTTTCTACAACCTACATGTCTTCCTAACATTCCGACATTGGCATTGCATTTTTCAATGAAACAAATAAAGACAAAAAATAAGCATGTTTCATTTTCTGTTGGTCTTATTACACTTTCTAACTTGAGAGGAGACAAGTTTTAAATAGGAAAATTACTGTCACTTTTAAACGTGATGCTAGCGGGCGAGATGCTAATGGTCTAATCCGATTCAATGATCTATGCTAGGCTGGAGCTAAAAGTGGTATAGCCAGACTCAGTGAATGGCTGGATGAACTGGAGAAAAGTAAAAATCAATTGTTTAACTCAAGGGAAGGTGGAAAATGAGTGTAATTTCCCAAATGGTGGAATATCCCTTTAATGCATAGCCTAATGTTTTTGTTTTTAAATAGGCCGCCAACTCCAAAACAAATTGAATCGGACCAATCGGGTGCAATCTCCGTAAGGAATCTGGTCTGCAACTGTATGTTTAGGTTGGTGTTTCTCCTCCTAAATATCTTGGCTAAAATATAAATTTTCTTCAGAATAGCCTATTGATAATGACTTCTTGAAGAGGCGAAAGCCAAAACACGAAGTTTTCAGACCAAAGAAAACAGAGCGTCTCAACGAGGAAGAAAAAAGTCAATGTTTTTATCCAAACTTTAATGTGCAGACTACACATTTGGCCTTTAAAATCATATTTCTATGTCGTTTTAAAGTAAGTTATGTCAATGATTGATAGATAAGAGGTTAAGGAATGTGTTCGTGGTGAAATTAGAAAATACATCATTCAGCCATTTTTTGACTAGCCTGGCTCCGCCTGTCTGCGTACTTCCGCTCAATTACATTTCCCTACAGTACTGCGTCTGTCATAGCTTGATCCGCCCTCGTTTACTTCGGCTTCCTGGAAGCCGAACCAACCAGCAAACAGAGGGCGTCCCTGAGAGCGATTCCGTTACACAGGCATGGTGTTTCAATTACTACGTCCCTGCCCCTGAAACAGACCATTTGGAATACATCAACGTAGGGAGCGAAAAGAGCTTATATACTTATGAAATCTTTGAGCAAATGTGAATAATTTCCCATTTCCGCGAAAGCATCGTAAGCCTAAGTAGGTCGTAAATTCCTTTTATGAACATCTTAAGATTTGCGGACTGTTTCCCGAAACCATCGTTGCTTAAGAACGTTGTGAAAACACCAGTAGATCTATGAGTGGTCCAGAGTACTTGCTAATGTCTAATAGAGTCATAACAGGTACTTCTCACTGAGATCACCAGGACATATAGCTATGTTATTTAAGCCTACACATTTCATCTCATTTAAGCTCACATATTTCATTCACTTTCTAACTCAGGCTCTTCCTCATCTTCAAACATCTTCTTCAGTGACACTCCAAAACACTATTGCGCAGGCAGTGTACACACTGGGACTCTCAAAAGTAGCAAAGACCAGGCATAACAGATGTAGCCTACTGAGCAGGCTAATGCCAGGCTATAGCTTAATGCAGCAGCCGTGGCCTACTGGTTAGGGCTCCAGGCTTGTAACCGAAGGGTTGCTGGTGTCTGCGTACTTCCGCTCAATTACATTTCCCTACAGTACTGTGTCTGGCATAGCTTGATTCGCATGTTTGATTTTATCGCAAGTCTTCTAATCGTGGCTAATGCAAGTAGTGGAGTGAACAATATAAAAACCAATAGTGATCTCTCTCCAACACCGAATAGGAAGGGGCAAAGTAGGTGATAGCTGTAGCCTATATGATTATTTGTTATTTTGTTTCTTATAAATTATTAGTCAGCTATTCCACGTGACAGAACAACTCTGCAGTATATTGGTTAGGGATGTCACACATGAAACAATGCTGCAGAAACAAGAAAATATTACTTTGATATGAGTAGGCTATCGTCTGAGTTCCTGTTGATATAGTGCACGTTGGGAAATAATTTAAAGGAATATAGTTGCAGTCTTGTAAATAGTGACCCTGCAAGATCCCTAGTCGTAGTAGTCTGTGACTTAAAAACTCTATGACTTGTCTTTAGATGTGAAAGGGTCTGAGACTGTAGTCTTTCAAAAATCTTTTCCAAATCTTTGCAAAGTCTTTTGGTGTAAGGATGGCATAAGCCTATTATGGTCATACATCTTGCAACAAACATGAAAACAGTGCAATAATCTAGGCTAATCTTAAATAATTACTATTATTTAGGTCTGTGTGGTGTATAGCCTACTGGGGATGCTTTCATGCAGATGTCAAAGTTTTTCTATTTTCATATTCAAATGAATTAATGTGTAGATCTTGTGTTAGCTGTGACGGTACAGTCACCTGACATCACCAAATTAGAGGATATTTCAGAACTATTAACATGGACAGCTCCCCTTAAGAGCAGTGCACGCACAATCTTAAGATGAATCATAGAAAATGTGCATGTATCCATCGTTATCAAGAAACCGGGCACAGGCGTCTGCACAAGCAAATGGATGGATGACTTCATCTTCATGTTCAAGTTGGAAAGAAATGGTCAAATTCAAACAAAGTAGGCTATGATGGCTGGATGATGGCTTCATATCAAGTTAAAACTGAAAGTGTGAGTCGGTAAGCTTCAATATCTAAACGGGGTGATTATAACAGGGTTTTCCCTATTTAACCATGTAGCCTCATTGATAAGGTAATGCTGGGAAATATGCCACCTTGTGACAGTAATGGGAATTAAGCATCAAATGTGATACTATTATGTTAATTTGTAACATTATGTGTAACCTACATGTATTTAGAACTTGGCCTACTGCTAGCATCAAACAATATGCCTGCTGTTTCACCTTGTAGTGGCGCTCGACCTTAATATAGCCCTCAGAAGTGCTTAGCTGGAAAAGTGGCAGAATGTGTGCAAGAGTTGTTAACATAAGAAATGTCAGATTTTGGAGTAGCTCCACCCAAATGTGTAACTGCATGACGCATAAAAAGACAGTCAAGTCAAGTCACCCTTACGCACATGGGAAAATTTGCCCCTTAGAGCTGAGCAAATAATGGCAGTTATTAGCCTATTATCTTATTTAGTGAAAATCATGGCACATGGGCAAGTTCGTTGTCAGCACTAATTTATATTTTTGCTATAGGCCTAGGCCTACAGAACATTCAGTTTGTAGCCTTAGAAAGTCACAAAGATTTGGCTGAAGTAAGCCTATATGACGGGATTCATTTAAGGTTGTCAATTAGGCCTATATTGCCAGCTGAGATTCAAATATTGGTTGCTTTTCTTTTCTTTTCTTTTCATTTTGTTAGAAAATAATTAAACTGGATTGAACAATGGCAATACTATGCAAAACTCTCATGTAGGTAACCAATGAATAATATAGAATATGAAACATGGATATTTCTTGTCCATACATTTCATATCTTTGGTATTTTTCTACAATGTAGAAAATAGATAAAATAAAGAAAAATCTATGAATGAGTTTGTGTCCAAACTTTTGACTGGTACTGTGAGTCAGGCATTTGAAGGTACATAACCATATATCACGTATTTGTGGTGTAGCACCACATATTGAATGTCATTAGTGTAAAAATATAGCATTTCCTCTGCCAATATTTTGTGGTGAGATAAGTTTCATGAACTATGCCATAAAGGATCTCTACAATATTCTGTCTGTGAAATTCTGTCTAGGTGGTGCCACAACTTGAGCATTTTTGCAGTTATGCATGTGTCTGTTTGTAAAAAAGACTATGTTGTAGCACCACCATCAGGAACCTATTAAGTAGGGCTTCTGATGTTGAAAACGTATTATATTTGCACACATATCACACATGTGCATCTGACGCACACATCACATGTGAATGCATTGTTGGATGATTATATGTCACAAGTTGCAGAACTGTAGGTGCTCGGGTCCGTCATCGCCACTTTGTGGTTATATCTAATTTTATTGTTGAATTTTAGATGTTTGGGTGTGGTACATGGGCAAAACAGGGATATTGAAGACACTGCCTGGCCAAAAAAGTGACATTGGACCATATTTAACTATAATTATAGCTCCCATTTGCCATGGCAACCTTAATTTGCAGAAAAGAACAAATCTGAATTTGAGTGACTGCCAAAACTTTCCATTCCATTTATGTACTGAAAATGTTTTGGAGTGTAGATGAAGAAAGACAAGAAAACTCACACATTAGTGGTCCCTTGGTTATATCCCACTGGTAGGGAAATGTATGTTTTCTGCTGTGGTGGACTCATGGTCTTAGGCAGGGATGGAGATATACTTGAAGGTGCTGGAGATGGACTCACTTGCAGAGTAGAGACAGGGGAGGTGCAAGTTATTGCTGTTGACTTAGGAACGGGGTGAGGAGAAACTGGAGAGCCTCTCATGGATGGTGAGTGCTGCCTCGGTGCTGGAAAAATATTTATTGTCTGAGAAGTCCTGTCACCCAGCTGGGCACTGGAAACTCTGGAGAGGGCTGTCTCACTGTAGCACTTGGGGGGTGATACAGTTTGGGAAGAAGATTTTGAAGAGATCAGCCATGATGAGGTGGGGGGAGGTGAAGATGCTTTGGTGTTTCTGTTGGCCTGCATGCTATCTGGGGACTTCAGGTTTGATTGAGATTGGATGAAGTGGCTTGGCCTCTCATAATTGAAAGCACTGGGTGGATAGAGTGAGGGTAAGAAGGTAGGTAGATTGGCAACATTCATGCTGCCACTGGATACATCAACATTATTTAGCTTGCAAGGAGGAGTGAATGGTTTGGCCACACTGTTTTTAATCTCAACTGATGAAGGGGAGCAGGGGGTAGTGACAGTTTCGGATGACACTTGACCCACTTGTTCTGTAGTACCTCTGCAGGGCATAGCTGTGCTTTCATCCTCTGACTCTGAGGGCCTAGAAAAAACAAAACCATTATATTCAAACTTATTAAAAATACTTTCATTTGATTCAGAATGACTGACTTTGAACTGACATTTACAAGTTTACAAACATATCATTAAAGATCAGTCAGCGATTGTACACGGTTTCAAGCCTATAACATTTTGGTAACACTTTATAATAACTACACACAATTCATCATTTATTAAGCCTTTGTTACTTATTAGTTAATGGTTTGTTCATCATTAGTAATTTATAATTTATCATCAGTAAAGCATTTGTTCACACAGTTATAAATAGTTTGTTCATAGTAAATAAGCCTATATCTTAAATATGTTTATACATTATTGTTAATACTTAATAAATGATGCAATAATATGTTTTTGATTAAGTCATATTTCCATTATTTAACAGTACACATGCACTAATGATTAGTTAGGGTGAGAATACATATTTTATAAACCACTTCCTAATACTATAATTAATAATTAACTCAGGAGTTACAAGTGGTTAGTTAATGATATTTTGTGAGCTCATCTAAAGTGAGGACGTTTTATGCCTTGCAACACATTTACAAATGAGTTATAAAGTTTACACTTGCATTTATTCGTTTAGCCGACACTTTCACCCAAAGCGACTTACACATCTCAATGAAATTAAAGGGCAAGGCCACATGGGTGGACGCCGGGGTTTGAACCCCCAACTTGATGGGTTACTGCATGTTAACCCGGCTCCCTATCCACTACACTACCTCTGCCCAGTGGTATTACAACAGTCAATTCAAAAATATAATATAGATATGCGTGTTTACTATAAACAAACCATTTTTAACTGTGTGTAAACATGATGGCAGTAGCCTGAAAAGTTGGGGGTTCGATTCCCGGCTTTCACTGTTATGTCAATGGCCTTCAATTTAATTGACATGTGCACATCGCTTGTCTGCTAAATGAATGAATGTGAATGTAATCTTTACAACTCATTTGAAAATGTGTTGCAAGGCATAGAAAGTCCTCACTTTAGATAAGCTCACAAAATATCATTAACTAACCACTTGTAACCCCTGAGTTAATCATGAATTATAGTATTAGGAAGTGGTTTATAAAATATGTATCCTCACCCTAACTAATCATTAGTGCATGTGTATATTGCATAATTTATTAAGTATTAACAATAATTCATAAACATATTTTAGATATAGGCTTATTTACTATGAACAAACTATTTATAACTGTGTGTACAAATACTTTATTTATGAGAATTAACATAGGAACAATGCTTTACAAATGATGAACAAAGCATTTTGTAATAGTTTGCAACTGGTTGATAATAAGAAAATAATTTCATTATAAGTGGTTGTTTCATTACTTATTAAGTATAAATCATGTACTTACAAACATATTTTTTGGATAGGCTTATTTACTATGAACAAACCATTTATAATTGTGTGAACAAATGCTTTACTGATGATAAATTATGTATGGACAAGAAATTACTAATGATGAACAAACCATTAACTAATAAGTAACAAAGGCTTAATAAATGATGAATTGTGTGTAGTTATTATAAAGTGTTACCAACATTTTGTGTCACACTCAGCAATCATCTCCTCATGACCGCAAGTTGCCCATTCCGTAAGCACACTTTAAAAAACCTGGTCTCTGTAGGCTGCCCAAGGTCCGAAAATGGGAAATAAACAAAGTAGGGGCAGCCCAAACCTAAACAAAACCATGCGTGGAGTTTCTCTGGGAAAACTGAAGGGAGGGGTGAGCTACCTCTCTGGTGGATTTCATTTAAAACATAATATATGTTGTTTTGGACAGAAGCATCTGCTAATGCATTTTAATATAAACATAAACAAACATGACTTCCTGCGCAATCACTGACTGCACCTTTAATATAACAGCATCCTTCATAAACTGAGTGCAACTTTTAGTGCCTCACAGAGAAAAATGTGTACAGAGGGCAGGGAAAGACAGCACACCTGCACAGTAAAGTTGCTTCAGAAACAGATAATATTTTATAGACTAGAATTGCATCTCTGAGGAACTACAAGAGTGGGCTTGATCAGGTGTAGTTCGCTAAAAGGATTGCAACATTACCTCGTTTTTGAAAATCGGGCGCACGGATCAAAAGTTATCTACCCTGGAAATCCAGAGTTCTCGCGAGAGCACAATGGAATTGTCTCTGCGAGACACTCTGGCAAAGAGCAATGATGCACGTTACTTTTACCCCAACATTCCGGGGAACCAGCTAAACTGATGAAGACAGCGCTACAACGTTGGAGGACAGTACACATTGGTCGTAGTGTTATCCGATTGTCGAAGTCAGAAATCATTCAGAGTAAACATGGTCTAGTGTTTGCATGCAGTGAGATTTTTAAATGCATGCTTGTTGCCGCCCCTCGAGTTGGGCCATTACATTGCTCTTTGCCAGACCCTTAAACTTTCTAGATTATCAGGGTCTGGATTTTCCAGGCTAAAAGTTATCTGCATTAACGCAACATCCAATAAGGCAAATCGCATGAATAAACCAGCTATGCTGGTTGTTAGGGTAATCATGCTGGTTGCTATGGTGGTTGCTAGGGTGATGCTAGGTAGTTGCTGGGGTGTTGCTAGGGTACAAATGGTGGTTGCTATGCTAAATAACATAGTTGCTATGGTGGTTGCTAGGGTAATCATCTGGCTAGGGTCAGGTTAATGGAACTCAGCTTAATCCAAGGATTTCAACGGTACCTCATTTTTGAAAATCGGACATATGGTTACGTCTTATGTCGACACTGTCAAGTGTAACGAAAAGTGAACCGTATTTAGTGATGTAAGGTGACACTCTCACTTATGCAGACCGGAAGTGTCCCATTTAGCTCCCATAGTAACGAATTACGTTGCTCTATCTTGCTAGCAATCAAGGATCTTTGCTTTGGCAGTTAGAGCTGTGATCATAATGTGTGAGCATTCCGCCATTAATTTCAATGGGGCCACATGGAAAATATAAGCAGGATACACTGGTTCGGGCCTGAACTTTTAGAGTTGGAACCATGTCCATAGCTCAAATGCAATGGTAAAACTGAACCACTGAAGATGACGTCAAACAACAAACAACGTTATTATGACAACATATAGGTTTAGTCAGATTTTTATTTATTTATTTTTTATTTTTTCCTTTTTTGCATGTCCAAATTTCCGTCAAGGATTCCCGGGACACTGAAAGACCGGGGTAGACGAAACTTGGTGGGCATGTAACCCCATATGGATAGCATGGAACCATCGTTTTTCGTTTTGATCTGTAGCCCCCCCGCTGGACTGCACCCCCCGAAAGGAGGGTAGGGCAGACACAGTTTTCTGTGAATATCTCGAGAACCATAAGGTTTAGGAGGACCATTTTTTTTTGTATGTTGATCTCAAGGGGCCATGTCAACCCATTCCATAACCACTCATTTCATGTATAGCGCCACCTAGTTAAACACAAAAAAGTAAAAATGAGGTGTTGTAATCGCAGGTATCTGTGACCTAACAGTCAAAACTGCACGAAATTGGAAGTGTAGGATCATTATGACACCCTCTGAATGCACACCAAGTTTCGTCGAATTCCGTTCATGGGGGGCCACACAATAAATTAATTTATGTTACTATACACCAACTGGCCTGTAGGTGGCCGGAGACAGTTTTCTGTGAATATCTCGAGAACCGTAGGGCCTAGGAGGTCCACCTTTTTTTTGTATGTTGGTCTTAATGGGGCATGTCAACCCATCCCATTACCACTTATTTCATGTATAGCGCCACCTAGTTAAAAATTAAAAAGCAAAAAATTAGGTGTTTTCACCACAATATCTCTGGCTGACATGGTCAAAACTGCACGAAATTGAAAGTGTAGGATCATTATGACACCCTCCGAATGCATGCCAAGTTTTGTGAACTTTCATTCATTGGGGGCCTTACAATAAAATAATTTATGTGTACATTTAGTGACCGTACACCAACAAGGATTCCCGGGACACTGAAAGACCGGGGTACACGAAACTTGGTGGGCATGTAACCCCACATGGATAGCATGGAACCATCGTTTTTTGTTTTGATCTGTAGCCCCCCCCGCTGTACTGGACCCCCCGAAAGGAGGGTAGGGCAGACACAGTTTTCTGTGAATATCTTGAGAACCGTAGGGCCTAGGATGACCAATTTTTTACGTATGTTTGCCTCCAGGGGTCATGTTAACCCATTCCATGTGCACACATGTGCATAAACAAATACACACGCACACACATACATTTACAGTAATCATACGTATGACACATACTCACAGTAGACATATGTACGCATGCATGCACATGCACAAACACACAAGCACGCACATACACACACACACAACCACACACATAAACATAAACTTGTACACGCACACATGCACACAATTCAAGAATTTCTTAGAATTATGAACAGGCAAGATGGGGGTGGGGTTGTATAAAATTAATTTTACATGTGAAATCTATGAACTAATCATGTTTTGGTACTTGTTGTCTAGCAGATACCAGTGAGAATTGAGTGTGGATAATGCAATTTAGTGAGACAGTTAGAATCATATAGGCCTTTCAGCGTGATTTCTTTTTGTGGAAAAAATGTGCTGGACTGGGCGGCGGTCATATTTTGCACCGCTCTGCGGTACATCTAGTTTAAAAAAACGAACGAAGCGGATGCTTGCTGTCCATGAAAACAGCATAGAGACTGGCTAGTCTAATGCAAAAATGGAAATAACAGGTCTTTGAATTGACACACACGAAATTAGACTGTTGTAGGCCTATAGTCTAAGTTAAAAGTTGAGTGGGCATAAATCACGACTTGTAACAGAGGTAAATATCGTAGCAAATAGCCTATGGTGATGACACAGCTTTTACTGGGCTCACGCATTGGGCGCCCTGTTTATGCCTATCGATATCTTCATATAGCCACAAAATATCAGAAAATGGTTTTACATTAGGCTTATAGCCTAGCAGATAATAAGACTACCAAATTAATTAAACAAGAAAACTGCATGTGTCTTTCTTTCCTCCGATTGGAATTAATGCAATTACTGTGCAAAGTGGAAAGGGAAAAAAGTGTGAGATTTCACAACATTTGTTTATGTTGTAAGAATATGAAATTAATAAATATCAGAACGAGGCTTTTGCGAATTAGCCGAAAGATGAACGATAATGCACCATACTGTAGCCTAGTAGGCTAAAGTTCGCGAGATGGAAAGAGGAAAATAGAGTTTAAATTATAGCCTAATCTAATGCACTGTTGTGCGTTTTAAATCCGAAATGAGAAGGAATGTGAGGAGACTGCTATTAAAGGATAGCCTAGAAATCTAGACGCACCCTAGCGGCGGCAAATTAATTTGCTCAGCCTGTACGTCTAGTATCGAACCATAGGGATTTCTATTGGCTTAGCACCGTGGATGTTCTCCAATCACAGCGCTCTATTTTGTTAGAGAGTCTTAAGGCGGGCTTAACAGGATAACGACAGTCCTGCGACTGTGAACAACAAGGAAGGTGGCTATGGCGAACGAAGAGCGGTTGTTTGAATCGGCGTTGGCGTCAACTTTGGAGGAGTTGGACTTGTGCTTTTCTTTGAAAGTTGAGCAACACAATGCACTTAAGTCATTACTTTCGAAGAAGGATGTATTTGCCGTTTTGCCGACCGGATACGGATATGGTCGTAGCGCTGGCCTATTGCATGCCTAGGCAGTTTGAAAGACAATTCTCTGCCCGCCCCTTGGATTAAGCGAGGTGAATGGTTCGATACCAGACTATACATCTCAATGATATAGGATGGCCCCGCCAGGCTAATTAAAGGAACCATATGTAAGATTGTGGCCAAAACTGGTACTGCAACCACTTTCAAATTACTGTAGAGCGGTGTATCCCCTCCCCCTCCCCCATGACTCGAGGTTGCCAACCCGGATGCCAAAACACTACTGACTTTGTGATTAGTAGATAGGTAGAGGGTGGCGCATCAGGCCAAAACACAACATGACATGACAAAACACAACATCAACATCAGTTGAGGGCTGCAACTTCACTTTTTAAATGGCAATATCCTGGCCGGACTACTGTTGTCAGTGATATAAGTATTTGAAATGAACATGATTTCTTAATGTCTGGTGACATATCAGGGCCATTTTATGATTAATTGAAATACATTCTTACATATGAAGAGTTCAGATGCAAAACCCTCTAAATCCGTCTGACCACTTTTCTTTTAAATGAGCATTTAAATTCAGGCTCCTATAGGTTTTTGCCTATAAATCGATATTTCAGACCAGGAAGAGAGTGGTATTTAGTGGGTTTAGAATTTAAATTATTTGATTAGCGTATACTATGTGTGGAGAGCATCCCCTCAACATCTTTATCTCATTTTTGACATAGGTGGCATTTAGAGGCTTTTGCATCTGAACCCTTCATATGGTTCCTTTAACTTTAAAGAATATAGGCCTATCTACAATTGAAACTACCGGTAGGCTATCTGCAGCCTACGCAAATGTAATAGCCGTATGTCCTGGTCTATGGATGTCTGCTTAGTAGTTGACAGCACATTTTTTTTTTTTATTATACTTTTTAGATTTTAACGGGCTGAAGAGCTGTTGTCCGTTATTGTTCGTGCAAATATAGGCTGATTCATGTCTCCTTGCATTTTGCAACTGTGGGTCCATGGTAAGCACCCGACAGAAATATTGTTTCATTTTGAGTTTGTCTACACTCTGGTGTCCCCTCTGCAACATGTTCGCCCCCCAGTGCGGCCCTGTTTACTGGCAATGCTACAGCGGACTTAAGCTACCACCTCGTAGCGAAAAGTTGTAATACATTTCACGCAGCTGTGTGAATCACGGAAAGCGCGAATGAAGTGACCTCTTAAAAATGGGACCCACTGTATATTGTCCATATTTAATGCTTTATCCATGCACTGTTGAAATTACTGTTACCATATTACTTCAAACCTAACCTTGCACTGCTATAATTCTTATATTACTATGTTTACATTTGTCTCTTATATTGTCCATATTTAATGCTGGTCTCTAGACTTTCCTGCATTGTTGCACTACCTCCATGACACACACTTCATGGAACACATTACCACTGCATCACAGGGTTAGTCCCTGCCCTGTCACTGCAAGTGACTCATGCTCATACATCCCTTAGTGCATTCATGTGGATCTTTGATAAGGCGAGACACGGCAGGTGAAAACATTGTTTTTGCACTGGGCCCAGTTCCCCAAAAGCATCTTAAGCCAAAGAGCGTCGTAAAGTCCCTCTTATGAACGTCTTAAGATTTGCCGACTGTTTCCCGAAACCATCGTAGCTTAAGAGCGTCGTGAAAACACTCGTAGATCTACAACTGCTCCAGAGTTCTCGTTACCGGCTAAGAGCGTCTTAACAGTACTTCTCACCAGGGCTCCGAACTGGTTCAAGGAACGAAAACGAAAACCGAAAACGAACGGAATTTTACGGAATTTTACGAGGAGCGGAAACGGAAAAGAAAACAAAATGGTCTTCAACAGTTCCGGAACAGAAACGTTATTCTGAAATCCACAAAACCGGTTAATAACGTTTTTTTTTTCGTTCTCTATATATTTTATAAAATTTCACAAAAGCATATCCTATGTCAGGGAGAATATTTCCGGTTGTGCGAAAAACAAGCCCGCCTATGCGTAAAAAATAGCCTATTTTGCCTGTCCACGCCTTGTCGTTTTAAAGTCGGAATTTGAAATGTTTTGAAATGTTCAATTATAGCCTATTCTATGTAGAAGAGTTAAACAGGAAATTTGAGATAGGCCTTGTCAGCAACAGACAGGTTCGTTTATAAACAGGGTTGATATTATAGCGCAAGCCTTTGAAGATCTCCATATGGATAAAACTTAGGCTGTTTTCAAGCCCTGCTTCTCACTGAGGTCACCAACAGGACATACAGAGGAATTACAACTTAGAATACATAATCCAACTTACGTTCCCATTCTTTATTGTGTTTACCTATTTGTGTTTACCTGTTTGACTATTGGAGGGCGCAGCCAGCCAGAAGCAGATGGGCTCCCCCTATTAAGTCAGGTTCTGCTCAAGGTTTCTTCCTGGAATATGGGAGTTTTTCCTTGCCACAGTTGCCATATGGCGTGCTTGTGGGGGGTAAGAGGGTTAAGGCTGCCAGTCTTATGACGTCATTTTCTATATTTTTGATATGTTGCTGAGCATATCATAAACAGCAAAGAAAAGTGATTGATAATGACTGACTGACTACTATTGTGTTACATGCTTCAAATGTAAAGCACTTTGAGCTGCATTCTGTGTATGAAAGGTGCTATACAAATAAAGCTTTATTATTATTATTATTATTACCTGTGATTAATCAGATTTTAGCATGCAAAATAGCATAGCCTACATTTAATGGTCATAATAATGTGATGAAAAGCGGACAAAAATGCAATCAAGTTATGAAACGAGACGTTGCCAGAATAGTTTGCCATTATCTTTGCTAAGTGAAGGCTATATTTTATTAGGCCTATGAGGTAAAAGCAGAGAAAGGAACATGTGGTTTAGTCTGTAGCCTACTGCATCAAAATCTAAGCCTAGCCTACACATTTCCTCACTTTCTTAATCGACTTCTTTCTTATCTTCAAACGTGTTCTTAAGTGACACCGCAAAAACTTATTGCATGGTGCAACAATCTAATCTTAAATAATTACAATTATTTATGTCTGTGTGTGGTATATAACCTACTTGGGATGCTTACATGCAGATGTCAAAGTGTTTCTATTTTCGTATTGATGTGAATTAATGTGTAGATCCGAAGTTTAAACGGTAGGCCTATAGCTGTGACGTGCAGTCACCTGACATCACCATCAAATTAGAGGATATTTCAGAACTATTAACGTGGACAGCTCCCCTTAAGAGCATCTTAAGAGCAGTGCACGTGCGTTCACGCTACGAGCATGTTCGGGAAACAGTCGGAAAAACCAAACGAACGATCGTAATATGAATCGTAGAAAACCCTCGTAAGAGTGTGTCTCCGGCGTTATCGGGAAACTGGGCCCTGGTCAATTTCGAGATTTTGGGCTAATTTGCTACCTTAGCATGTATTCTTTCACACTACAACAACAACAAAGTCCGATTTACACATTTAGATGTTTCTTTCATTACATTTGGTCTACTCGCGCCTGTATATTTCTCCTAAATTCACCAGAAGTTAGGCTTCTAACGTTTCACGCTCTACGGCGACCGTGATACGAAACACATCATGTGTAATACCGTTGGAAAGCTGTTTTTCCTGAATGACGTTCTGCAATCCAAATATAGACACTTCCTTTGTATCCGCAACCAATCGCGAAAGTTAAAGGCGAGTCTAGGCTGAGAACGGAATTTCAATGACTGTGTTCCAAGGCTGTTTTCTCAAATTGAGTTTTTCTCATTTTCCAGTAGAAACATCTCAGCCTATGTAGCACCTATGTACACCTTAGGGACTTCAACTACAGAGAAGTGGACTTGTTACTTGACATTTTGTGTGGTCAACACGTTCCTGGTGCCATGAAGAAAGCTGCAGTCTCACACCTAAATTGTCTTGGATTTATTTTGACCACAGTTACATCCCTACTTATTACGGCATCAAAACAGCAAATTCGAACTGGACCCGTCCTAAATGCAATTAAACCATATGCTTCAGACCATGTGTTTCAAACCGTCAAAATAAGGCCCAAGGCGTGTATGTTCCAGAATGTGTCTTACAGTTTCCTAGACCTAACACTTGGCAAATTTTAATTTGCCTTGCAGATCCATCTGGCAAAGAGGAGGGCTTAAAGGAGAAGTTCGATGTGAACTTTAAAGTGTGTTGAAACATGATACCGAGTGTGAACTTCTGTCTCATATCTCATCTCGGCTTGTCCCCTGCACTCCGAAATCTGGCGCTAGTTGGCCGATGCTACCAACAGGTTTTCATTGGGGGTGCCTCGGGCATCGGGCTAGCCATGCAAATAAATCACTGTTTTACACCAATTACGAGGCTCAAAGTAGCTCCACACTTCATTGGTAGACTTCCAAGGGCCCTGACATTTAAAACGAGACATTGAGAACTTTGAAAAAAACACTGGCAGTTTATTTACAAGACGATTTATACAGACAGTACCTTCAGGAAGTTTACCATTCGCCGCCATCTTGAATTTAGTCACGATACGCGACGAGTACGAATGAACAGGTATGATAAGGGATCAGATTCCAAAAATAATTCCGTAGAAATGCATGGATTCCAGTTGCTTCCAGTAGCAGCAACTGGAATCCATGCATTTCCACAGAATTATTTTCACACTCGGTATCATGTTTCAACACACTTTAGGTCAATATCACACCGAACTTCTCCTTTAACATTTTTGAAAAACACTGGTTTGTTGATATGAGATGTTTACGACCTTTACAACTCATTTGTAAATGTGTTGAAAGGCATAGAAAGTCCTCACTTTAGATGAGCTCACAAAATATCCTTAAAGGGCTAGTATGTAGGAAATAATGGTTGGAGAAACGTTAAAGCAGCTGCAGGTCAACTAACGTTAGCTAAGTCTGCATTATCTGGCAACCCAGAAGAGGCTCGCGTCTGGTAGTCTTGAGAACGTTCACCAGTGTTTTGATTTTGGCCTACAGAACGTTCGGTAACAATCCTACAAATCACTCCATTAATTAACCACTTGCAACTCCTGAGTTAATCATGAAATTTAGTAAGGAAGTGATTTATAAAACATCTAATCCCTATAAAACATCCCACCCTAATTAATCATTAGTGCATGTGTTTAATCATTATTTTCATAAAGGCATGCCTACATGTAGGTGTAAATAGTTTCTTAATCATTAACACACCCATTCTAACTGATCTTATAAACCATAAACCATAACAGTTTCTTAACTGTTAAATAATGGAAATATTACTTCATTAACAAATTATTATTGCATAATTTATTAAGTATTAAAAACAATTTATGAACATATTTAAGATATAGGCGTATTCACTATGAACAAACCATTTATAACTGTGTGTACACATGCTTTACTGATGAGAACTAATGTAGGAACAATACTTAACACATGATGAACAAACCATTTATGAATTGTTTACAAATGCTTAGTAAATTATGAATTGTGTGTTAAATATTACAGTTAATGGGAAAACAATGACAATGACTCACAGCGTTTGTATCATCTCATTTGGAGACTCTTGCCATTTTGGTGGTGGAATGCCAACTGCATCTTGTACCAGAGAGGGAAAGTCATCAAGCTCTGCCTCACCTGGCCCAGGAAAAAACTCATCTTCATCTGCCAACACATTCTCCAAGTCTGAAGACATCAAGCAAAGGAAATGTTTCAGAGGCTGTAACTATGTTCTGTAATGTAATGTAAAATATACTTATGGTTCTCATATTGTTCTTGCCCTTGGAGTTCTAGGTCTTCTTAGAGCTGCTTATAGTTTAGTACATCAAAATCTAGCAGCCATAGCAAAATACCAAAAACAGGGATAATTAATAGATAGATAGATAGATAGATAGATAGATAGATAGATACTTTATTGATCCCCAGGGGAAATTCAAGGTCTCAGCAGCATACAGACAACACAAACACATTCTTTAACAGCAGAAAGAGTAATTAAAGTATATAATATAAAAACACAACTAAGCAATAAGGACAGTAGAAGATAAAGTATATGCTAAATATACTAAAATACAAATTATACTAACTAACACTTAATCTAAATCAATTCTAAAAACAGTATCCACATAGTGGTGATTAATCAATCAGAGGCGCTTGCAATGACTGAGGCAGGGACTGAGCCTGTGATTCTCTGTGCATAGTAAGGTATGGTAAGGTGCTCTAAGGTGCTCTGTGTGAATGAGTGTCATGGTGGTAGTGCAAGGGTGATAGTGGTCATGGTGATAGTGCAAATGAGTAAGTCCAACAGGGCAACAATGCAGAAATAAAGTAAAGTAAAGTCTATACATCTATATATTTAACTATTTAAAGAAAATGTATAAGTGTGGCCACAGTTCGGCTGTGGCATGGAGGGGGGGGGGGGTTATGCATATGTGCTAATATAGCATGCAAACAGTGAGGCATAAAGACAGTGGTAAAAGTGGCTAGTGGACAGACAGTATCCAAACATGGAGGGGGTGAAGAGGCAGACAGACTATGCAGAGAAGTCTATCTCTCCTCTTCCCTTAAGTGAGGCATTGAACAGTTCAATGGCCCTGGGGACAAATGACTTTCTCAGTCTGTCAGTTGTGCAAGGCAGTGAGCGAAGTCTCCAGCTGATCAGGCTCTTCTGCTTAACAATAGTGCTGTGGAGTGGGTGACACTCATTGTCCAAGATGTTGATCAGTTTGTTCAGGGTCCTTTTGTCAGATAGTGAAGTGATGCACTCCAGTTCAGCTCCCACTACAGAGCCAGCTTTCCTTACCAGCCTGTCAATTCGCCCCGCATCCTTCTTCCTTGTGCTTCCTCCCCAACATACTACTGCATAGAAGAGGACGCTGGCAACAACAGACTGGTAGAACATCCTGAGGAGCTTACTGCACACATTGAAGGACCGCAGCCTCCTCAGGAAGTACAGCCTGCTCTGCCCTTTCTTGTAGAGTGCATCAGTGTTGGCTGACCAGTCCAGTTTATTGTCCAGGTGGAGACCCAGATACTTGTAGGTGCTAACCACCTCCACATTGACCCCATCAATGTGGACTGATAGCAGAGTGGGCTTAGACCTGCGGAAATCCACCACCATCTCCTTGGTCTTTGAAGTGTTAAATTGAAGATGATTGAGTTTGCACCATTGCACAAAGTCCTCCACCAGGCTCCTGTACTCCTCCTCCTGCCCGTTCCTGATACACCCCACAATTGCAGTATCATCAGAAAACTTCTGCATGTGGCATGACTCGGTGTTGTAGCAGAAGTCAGATGTGTACAGGGTGAACAGGACTGGAGAGAGCACAGTTCCCTGTGGCGCTCCGGTGCTGCAGATCACAGTGTCAGAGAGACAGTTCTTCAGTCTGACGAACTGTGGTCGCTCGGTCAGGTAATCTGTAATCCAGGTTACCAGGTGAGCGTCCACACCCATCTGCAAGAGCTTGTCTCCCAATCTGAGGGGCTGGATGGTGTTAAAAGCACTTGAGAAATCAAAGAACATGATTCTCACAGCACTTTTCCCCTTGTCTAGGTGGGAATGTGTCCTGTGTAGAAGATAAGTGATGGCATCGTCCACGCCCACTTTCTCCTGGTATGCAAACTGTAACGGTTCTAGTGCATGGCGTACCTGGTGTCTGAGCATACCTAAGACCAATCGCTCCATTGTCTTCATCACATGTGATGTAAGAGCGACAGGTCTGTAGTCATTAAGCTCACTAGGGTGTGGCTTCTTAGGGACAGGGGTAAGACATGATGTCTTCCACAGTGTTGGAACTTGTCCAAGGTGTAGGCTCAAATTGAAGATGTGCTTCAGTGGCTCCCCCAGTTCAGCAGCACAGGCCTTGAGTAGCCTTGGACACAGTCTGTCAGGCCCCGCTGCTTTATTGCTGCGCAATCTCTTTAGTTGGACTGTCACTTGATCTGTTGTAATGGTGAGGGGTGTAAGGGGAGGGGAGGGGGAGGGGTTCATCTGGGATCTGTGTGTCTGATGGCTGTTGACTGAGGTCTTTGTCACCTCATTGTTCGTGATCGCCATGTGGGGGAGGGGTGCAAAATCCAGTGATGGTGGGGGTGAGTGTTGCGCTGGTATTGAGGGGGTGTGGGGGTGGGGGCTGGGGGATAGTGGACAGACCAATGCCATTGGAGCTGGAGCAGGGCAGTCAAACCTGTTGTAGAAGTGGTTCAACTGGTTCGTCCTGTCCAGGTCCCCCTCCACAGAGCTGCTGTTCTTCTTCAGGCCAGTGATAACCTTCATGCAGTCCCATGTCTCCTTCAAGTTGTTTTCCTGCAGCTTCTGTTCCACCTTCTTTCTGTAATCCTCCTTAGCTCCCTTCAGCTTGAATTTGAGTTCCCCTTGCACGCGCCTCAGCTCTGCCATGTCCCCCTCTCTGAACGCCATCTTTTTCCTGTTAAGAAGGGTCTTGACATTGCTGGTTATCCAAGGCTTGTTGTTGGGAAAGCAGCGTACAGTTCTGGTGGGAACAACAATGTCCATGCAGAAGTTCAGGTAGTCAGTTGTGCACTGTGTGACCTCCTCTAAGTCCTCTCCATTCTGTAACACACTCCAGTCAGTACACTCGAAGCAGTCTCTCAGAGCCTCATCCACTTCAGGTGTCCACTTCCTGAAGGTGCGTGTGGCAACTGGTAGCCTCTTTACTTTGGGCTTGTACATTGGCTGGAGATGAATGAGGTTGTGGTCTGACTTTCCCAGTGGGGGGAGGGGGTTTGCACTGTATGCATCCCTCACGTTTGCATACATGAGGTCTATTGTCCTGTTTTTCCTTGTAGGGCAGTCAACATACTGGTAAAAATTTGTGAGTGTGGAATCCAGTGTTATATGATTGAAGTCGCCAGAGATCACAAAAAAGGCGTCAGTGTGTTGGGTTTGAAGCCTTGCGATTGTGGAGTGGATGATGTCACACGCTGTATCCGGGAGAGCTCAAGGTGGAACGTAAACACAGACAGCAATTGCGTGCGAGAACTCCCTCGGAATGTAGTACGGACGGAGACTAACCGCTAATAACTCCACATCCTTACAACATACATAATTCAAATTCAAGTAAAACATTAATAAGAAGAAAATAAACAGATTACAAAAGCATTACAAAAATAAAGCCATATTAAAAATCAGATAGGGCGATGATGTTCAGTCTAATAACTCCACCATACCCCAACCAATTTTATTAATGAAAATTTCCTCATAAAGGTCACATCATAGGCTTTCTGGTGATATGATTCGTTAAGCGATTTGTGACACGAATTTCTTTTAACTTCAGCTGATAATGATAGTTGGTATTTTATTGCATTGCATGTAAATGCAATGGACTATTATCAATGTTCTTCTTATCGTCTTTTATTATTCTTCTTCCGACCAAATTTGATGTTTAATAACACTAAAACCACTGAACCGTTTGACGTCATTCAAACACTCCTACAAAGGTCTTGTAACAGACAATTGCACAATGTATTTTTTACATTTGTAAACTTTATACTTTTTGAGATATATACGATAAAAGAGCAATAAATTCCCATTGAGTTAATGTTGAGACGCTTTGGCGGCAAAGATGCATTGTTACGTGAGTGCTAATTACAGTGCTATACAGTAACTATGTTACGTAGGTCTTACTTAGGACATGTGGGCTATGTATTTTTCAGCTTTGTAACTTTTATACTTTTTAAACTATTAATTAAAAACTACTCAAAATTTCCCCATAGACTTAACATGGGCTGATGACATCACAAAAGAGCCGTTAAGCAATTAGAATCCTATGCCAGGTGCCAGGCCACCTGGATCAACTGCCAGTCTCAGGCTTTAAGCATACAAACTGGCCCTATTAAGACTACACATCCTGTTCAACTACTTCCTCTGCCAAAAACTGTTTAAAAATAAAAGTCCACACTACAATATTTCACTGTTAAACAATTTAACCCTTTAAACTACTGAACTTTTGAACTGTTCAGCCATTGTAACTGTTACTTGTCATCAACTATGACTCCTACCCACTGTAGCTAGTTAGCATGGTTAGCATAGTTAGCATGTTTAGCATTATTAGCATGCTAGTTAGCACAGTTAACATAACTACTAAAATGATTAGCTAGGTTAGCTAAGTCACATGGTTAGCATAGTTAACATTTTAGCATTGTTAGCATGTTTGTTAGCATAGTTAGCATAACTACTAAAAATGATAAGCAAAGTTAGCTAAGTCAAATGGTTAGCATTGTTAGCATGCTAGTTAGCATTGTTAGCATATTTATCATTTTTGACAAAACTATTAGAAAACATTAGCTAAGTTAGCTAAGTAACATGGTTAGCATAATTAGCATTCTTAATATTTTAGCATAACTACTATAAATTATTAGCTAAGTTAGCTAAGTCACACAGTTAGGATTGTTAACATAGTTAACAGCATTAACATTATTAACATTAACAAAAAACTGCTAGAAAACATTAGCTAAATTAACTAAGTTAAGTTAAGTATCTACCTAAATAATTTAACCATTTAAAGTATCCACCTATTTAATTGTTCAGTCATTCCAACTATATTAACCTCATCTACTTAGCAACCAATATAGTTTGTTTTTACTCTGTATGATATTTTACATCATATTTTTGCATTTTCATGCACTGTATTTCCTTCAGGAAATGCTTTTCTAGTTAAGCTTTACAGCTGTGAAAACATTCCAACACTAGAAGCAATCTAAGGTTGTAGAATCTAACCTACCATTCCACAGATGCGGTAAACCTGAACGTTAACGTCTTGTCCTACTCCTTATCTTTCAGAATTACAGACAAGGTAAGTGTTCCATTTTTTGGTATTTGACGTATTTAGAACTATGTCGTCAAACATTATGTCATGTAAGTTAGCATTAACGTTATATGTGTGAAATGAGTGGCCGTTGATATGTGTTATGTAAGGAAACCCACTGTTAATTAACTAATGCTTATTATATGGCTACCTGCCAAAACAAAAAAAATAAACTCCACAATAGGTCTCTTTACACTTATTTGTTACCGTTTCGTCGTGGCTTTTGCTGAGAAACAAATAGTTCGCAACACACGCTGAACTTGAATCAAACATTCTTTAGAACACAGCTGATCAACCATCTGCTTTCACTTTTGAATGAAGTTCCAATGCAAGAAGTGACCGGAATACTTGCGGAGTGATATGATCAGCAGCAAAAAACCCGTTGCCATTGACAGCGGTAATTATATGTTTGCAGCGGTAATTACATGAATTTATTTTACCGTAGAACGTTGGGAAATCCCATTCAAATCAATGGAGCGTACTACTAGCATTGTGAAGAGCCGTATAATAATTAACGTTAACATTACAGTAACCGGTTAGCTGTAGGTAACGTTATAAATAGCTTAAGACAGTCAAACCTAACGTTAGCTCCCAGCACTATATTTGCTCATTACTAACGTTACCTAACGTTAACCAAATAAAGTACGGATACTGACTCAGGTTAAGTTACAGGCCTAGAAGCTAGAAATGTTACTCATTAACGTTATTGAACACCACTGAAGTGTTTGTGCGACTCAAATCTCGGTCGGCATTTGGTAACGTTAGTGATACCAAGGTAAAAGGTGTTGTCAGCATACAGAATATGCTTACTTGGCCTAGAAGCTACTAATTTCTACATCATTCTGACCTATAAATTACGTATGTAGAACAATGTTGTTCGTGCAACGTGCATAAATCAATGAGAATAATGCAATTTATGTATCTAAACAGGTTTTGTTTTTTTGAACCTGCAACACAAAAAGGAAGTCAACTTAGGGGAGTTTGATGAAGATATATTTTTAACCCTATTCACCTGTAATGCATTAACAATGCAGGCGTATGTTAATAAGCTCATTCAGCCTGTTAAACAAAACATTCAGAATCAATAGCTCAAAATTATATGAAATGGTCTGTTCACTGGCCTCACCTCAAATTTGCCATCAGAAGATCATCTTTGAGAATGTGGTCCCAGTTTGTGGAAGCCTTATAATACTGCATTTCAATTGTTTGTGTGTCGTGTTTAATATAATTGAATGTTGCATTGCAATATTACAACAGTTGTCACAATTTCTCACATATTTCTTTTTCACAGCACAGAGTAATAGTCTTTTTCAAGACTTTTTTTCCATTCACGTCTTTCACGTCCACATTCACGTGGTTGTGTTGCAGATTTGAAGTTCAGGTATGAAGTTAAAATTATTTCCACCTTTAACACCTAGACCAGCTGTGTTGTTTGTCTATACTTTGTCAGTGGTGTATAATGGCCTCTATCAAACTGTATGAGAGGATTTTCCCTATCTCAGCATTAAAACTCATTCAGTCTGTTAAACAAAATATTCAGAATCCACAGCTCAAAATGATATAAAATAGTCTGTCTGGCCTTGCCTCAAATTTGCCTTCAGAAGATCATCTTTGATAATGTGGTCACAGTCTGTCGCAGTTTGACAGCCTTAGATATACTGTCCATTGTTTGTGTGTCATGTTTTAATATAATTGAATGTTGCATTGCAATGTTACAAACATTTTCACAATTTCTCACATATTTATTTTTCACAGCACAGAGTAATAGTCTTTTTTAAGACTTCCATTCACGTCTTCATTGGTTGTGTTGCAGACTTGAAGTTCAGGTATGAAGTTAAAATGATTTCCATCTTTAGCACCTAGACCAGCTGTGTTGTTTGTCTATACTTTGTCAGTGGCATATAATGGCCTCTATCAAACTGTATGAGAGGATTTTCTCAGCAAATTCCTTTAGTCATAGAGTCAAGTATGTAATTGGCCTGACATTTTCCATTGTGAATGTAGCAGTTTAATGGGCTTGGAACTATGGACATGGTGTCATGAGCTCTCTCTCTGCCTGGTAACACGTGCTGATTGAAGCCTGATGACCTCCACCTGTTCCTGCTCTGCTCTGCCTCACCCTCGTTACCTACCAGCTGTACTGCATTCACCACTCATCATGCCCTCTATATAAAGCCTTGCTTTTCAGTCCACACTTGTCAGATCGTCTGCAACCAGCACCAGTTACCTGCCTGTTTATTGAAAACGCCTCTGACTCTTTGCCTGTGATCCCGGACCCGCTCGACTACTTCTGTGTTCTCCAGCCCCGGTAATCTTGACCTGCCTTCCGTCCCTCTTCTACGAATACCGCCTAGTCCTTGACTGTACTGCTGCTTCGTTTCAATTGCTGTTGTGTGTGTGTTTCCCCCAGGACTTCCCGGATCATCCAGCTCCTGCCTTCGCTGTTCGGCTACTGGGGGAACACACACACGCAGACTCTTGGAACTCCTGTACCCCCCCCGGAACCCCTGAAACCCCCAACCCTTAAATAAACTTTTGAACGTGACGCAATTGTGGTCCTCGTCCTGTTTGGTGTCTGACAGTACGATCTGACCAAACATGGACCCAGCGCACGGTCGAACCAGCATGGAAACCGACGAACCAGAACCACCCACCGCCATGCAACGCCTGGATGAGACAGAGAGAGAGGTAAACCGCAACACTGCTGACATTGCCTCCCTACTTCAAGCCGGCTTGAGCCAGCGTCAGCAGTTCCAGCAGCAACAGCAACAACTTGCAATGATCATTCAACTTCTCACCAACCTTTCTCCTCTGCCTGCTCCCACCGGCCCAGCCCCAGCCAGCCTGCTCACCGGCCCAGCACCCGAGTCTCCTGCCCAGTCCACTGCTACCGTGGCTGCCGGAGCCCCAGAACCCAGGATCGGCAATCCAGAGCGGTTCAGCGGCGACCCAACCCAGGTACGGGCGTTCCTGACGAGCTGCCGTGTCCAGTTTACCCTGCAACCCAGGACTTTTGCCACTGAAGGGGCGAGGGTCGGTTACGTGATCACTCACCTGACGGGCCGAGCTCGACTCTGGGGAACGGCGGAGTTCGAGCGCCAGACCCCAGCATGTGCAACCTTCAACCTATTCGCAGAGGAGATGCTAAAGGTATTCGATTTGGAATCCACAATAGCCGAGGCATCTCGGATCCTGATGAGTATTCGCCAAGGCAGAAGGACTGTTGCGGATTACTCCATCGACTTTCGAACCGTGGCAAGTCGGAGCTCCTGGAACATGGAAGCATTGGTGGATGCTTTCCTCCACAGCCTGGCGGACTACATAAAGGACGAGCTGGTTTCCCATGATCAACCCCCCACTCTTGATGAAGCCATTGCTCTGGCTGTCCGCATCGACCGCAGGATCCAGGCCCGCCGTCATGAGAGAGGGCGCCAGAGTCCATCCACCAGCACACGGAGTGTCCCAACTGCCCTTCTGTCCGCACCTGCCACACCATCTAGCCAGCCGGACCAGTCTGAACCGATGGAGATCGGCCGCACCTCCCTAACCCCTGCAGAGCGCCAGCGACGCATCACCTCCAACTTGTGCCTGTACTGTGGTGGTGATGGTCATCGAGTCGCCACCTGTCCAGCAAAAGCCGGAGCTCACCAGATGTAGGAGGAATCCGGATGAGCTCAATGAACATTCAGCCCTCCATCAGCCGTAAACCCCTCATCCAAGTCTGTCTTCACCTGTCTGATTCCACCCACACCCTGGCAGCCCTGGTGGACTCTGGCGCAGAAGCAAACATTATTGACACAGGACTTGCTCGTCAGCTGGGCTTGGAAAGCCATCGCTTGTCCACTCCTGTTCCAGCCCGGGCCCTGGACGGTCACGCAATTGGCACAGTTACCAGCATCACAGCCCCCATCTCAATGATGGTGTCAGGAAACCACCGAGAGACCATCCGCTTCCACCTGCTCAGCTCTCCAGGCCAACCCCTAATCCTGGGCTACCCTTGGCTCCGTCTCCACAATCCTCACCTCGATTGGGCCTCCGGAACTGTGAAAGAGTGGGGAAATGCCTGCCACCTGACCTGTTTGCGTGCTGCCTCGCTGCCCCCCGGCTCAGTACCCCCCAGCATTGCCCACGACATTTCTAATGTCCCTGAATGTTACCATGGCCTCCGAGAGGTGTTCAACAAGACCAAAGCCACATCTCTGCCCCCACACCGTCCGTACGACTGTGCCATTGATCTCCTCCCTGGGACTGCTCCACCCAAAGGTCACCTCTACTCACTATCCCCTCCTGAAAGAAAAACTATGGAGGATTACATCAGGGACTCCCTGGCAGCTGGACTCATCCGCCCGTCTTCCTCTCCTGCTGGTGCCGGGTTCTTCTTTGTGGGAAAGAAAGATGGTTCTCTTCGCCCCTGCATTGATTATCGAGGTCTGAATGATGTCACAGTGAAGAACCGGTACCCTCTGCCTTTACTCACCTCTGCTTTTGAATTGCTCCAGGGATCCACTATTTTCACCAAACTGGACCTTAGAAATGCTTACCACCTAGTGCGAGTAAGGGAGGGTGACGAGTGGAAGACAGCATTCAACACCCACACCGGCCATTATGAGTACCTGGTAATGCCATTTGGCCTCACCAACGCCCCAGCGGTATTCCAGGCGCTGGTGAATGATGTGCTGCGGGACATGCTGAATAAATTCGTCTTCGTGTACCTGGACGACATCTTAATTTTCTCCAGAACTCTGTCCGAACACACCCGTCATGTCCAGCTGGTTCTTCGACGGCTCCTGGAGAACTCTCTCTATGTCAAGGCGGAGAAATGCGAGTTCCATGCTCAGACTGTGTCATTCCTGGGATACATCGTCGCTGAAGGCAATATCCAGATGGACCCCGCAAAGGTCTCGGCAGTTACCTCCTGGCCAGTTCCGGGGAATAGGAAGAAGCTGCAGCAATTCCTCGGTTTTGCCAATTTCTACCGGAAATTCATCCGGAACTACAGCTCCGTCGCCGCTCCCCTCACAGCTCTGACCAGCATCAAACACCCCTTTTCCTGGACCCCAGAGGCCAACACAGCCTTTCATACCCTCAAGGCCCGGTTCACCACTGCCCCCATCCTCCAGATGCCGGATTCAGACCGGCAGTTCGTTGTCGAGGTGGATGCCTCAGACGTGGGAGTCGGGGCCATACTCTCTCAACGGGCAGAGGAGGACAACAAGTTGCACCCCTGTGCATTTTTCTCTCGCCGGCTTTCACCTGCAGAGCGCAATTATGATGTTGGAAACCGTGAGCTGTTGGCTGTCAAGCTTGCCCTGGAGGAGTGGCGTCACTGGCTGGAGGGGTCCACAGTTCCGTTCCTGGTCTGGACCGATCACAAAAACCTTGAATACATCCGCAATGCCAAACGTCTTAACCCCAGACAGTCCCGCTGGGCCTTGTTTTTCACCAGATTCAACTTCACCCTGTCATACCGCCCAGGTTCTCGGAACACCAAGCCGGACGCTCTCTCCCGTCAGTTTCATAAGGATGACGCCCCTTCCCAGGAACCTGCATCAATTCTGCCCGATCCCTGCGTCGTAGCTGCCCTGACCTGGGATATCGAGGAGGAAATTCAAGAGGCCCTCCGTGACCATCCCAGTCCCAGTGCATGCCCAGACGGTCGTCTCTTCGTCCCAGATAATTTGAGGTCCCGGGTCATACAGTGGGGACACAACTCCCGCCTTGCCTGCCACCCGGGCTCCGCCCGCACCTGCCATCTCCTTGCCCAGCGCTTTTGGTGGTCGTCTTTGAGAAGGGATGTCCGAGAATTCGTCCGTGCCTGCCCCACCTGCAATCAGAACAAGTCCTCCACTCGGCCCCCCGCTGGTTTACTCCAGCCCTTGCCTGTGCCCACACGACCCTGGTCCCACGTCTCCTTGGACTTTGTAACTGGCCTCCCACCATCAGGTGGGATGACTGTCATTCTCACTGTGGTTGACCGGTTTAGCAAGATGGCACACTTCATTCCCCTCCCTAAACTGCCATCTGCCAGAGAGACTGCCCAGGCTGTTCTTGATCATGTCTTCCGTCTACACGGGCTGCCCAGGGATGTTGTCTCTGACCGAGGCCCGCAATTTACCTCTACATTCTGGAAGGAGTTCTGCCGTCTTCTAGGGGCCACAGTGAGTCTCACCTCTGGGTTCCACCCCCAGTCCAATGGTCAATCCGAGCGGGCAAACCAGGAGCTGGAGAAGGCGCTGCGGTGCATGGTTTCTCGCAAACCCCAGGCTTGGGCACAACAACTGATGTGGATAGAGTATGCTCACAACTCCCTCACCTGCTCTGCCACTGGTATGTCACCTTTCCAGTGTGTGTATGGCTACCAGCCCCCCCTGTTCCCCAGCCAGGAAGGAGATGTGTCCTGCCCGTCTGCCCTCGCCTATGCCCGCCGTTGCCGTCGTACCTGGTCACAAGCTCGTGCCACGCTACTCAAGTCAGCTGTCAGCTATGCCACTGGGGCTAACCGCCGAAGATCGCCGGCACCCGCCTACCGTGTTGGCCAGAAGGTGTGGCTGTCAGCCAAGGATCTCCCACTGCGGGTGGAATCGCGTAAACTGGCACCTCGATTCCTCGGCCCGTTCCCTATCCAGAGGGTCATCAGCCCAACCGCAGTCCGGCTCCAGTTGCCAACCTCCATGAGGGTGCACCCTACTTTCCATGTTTCGAAAGTCAAGCCGACGCATGAAAGCCCGCTGGTCCCCGTGCCGCTTCCTCCTCCTCCTCCTCGCCTCGTTGACGGTGGGCTGGTGTACACCGTTCGACGCCTGCTTCGGTCCAGACGGCGAGGTAGGGGCCTCCAGTATCTCGTCGACTGGGAGGGCTATGGACCTGAGGAGAGAACCTGGGTGCCAGCCAGTCGGATTGTGGACCGGACACTCATCGCCGACTTCCACCGTCTGCATCCTGATCAACCTGCAATCCGTAGGGGCCGCCCCAGAGGGGTCCCTAACCGTCCTGCCCGCCCGGCTTCCTGTCATGTGCCTGACCCTGACCCTGTCTCGGTACCTGTCCCGTCTTCTGTCCACGACCCTCCAGCTCCCTCCGAGGATGAGGATGTTCACTCGGACCGCTCGGAGGAATTCTAGCCCTCCACCGGCTCCCCTCCGCCCTCCCGACGTGGTGTCACTCTTGGGGACTTCTGGGGCCGTCCCTTAGGGGGGGGGTTCTGTCATGAGCTCTCTCTCTGCCTGGTAACACGTGCTGATTGAAGCCTGATGACCTCCACCTGTTCCTGCTCTGCTCTGCCTCACCCTCGTTACCTACCAGCTGTACTGCATTCACCACTCATCATGCCCTCTATATAAAGCCTTGCTTTTCAGTCCACACTTGTCAGATCGTCTGCAACCAGCACCAGTTACCTGCCTGTTTATTGAAAACGCCTCTGACTCTTTGCCTGTGATCCCGGACCCGCTCGACTACTTCTGTGTTCTCCAGCCCCGGTAATCTTGACCTGCCTTCCGTCCCTCTTCTACGAATACCGCCTAGTCCTTGACTGTACTGCTGCTTCGTTTCAATTGCTGTTGTGTGTGTGTTTCCCCCAGGACTTCCCGGATCATCCAGCTCCTGCCTTCGCTGTTCGGCTACTGGGGGAACACACACACGCAGACTCTTGGAACTCCTGTACCCCCCCCGGAACCCCTGAAACCCCCAACCCTTAAATAAACTTTTGAACGTGACGCAATTGTGGTCCTCGTCCTGTTTGGTGTCTGACACATGGGCTACTATAAATGAATTGTATTTGTGTTTTGGTAATTGTATTGTAATCAGTGAAAACAATGTGACTGACAGACCTAACAAGCTGTTTAAGCTAGTTTTGCCCTTGCCTTGCTCAACTCGCTGACCTACATCAGTATCACCTGCCTTAAACTGAAATGAATCATACACAGAATTCTGCTTTGTTTACTGAGCAATGAAGAGGCAATGAAATGTTATAGTATATTGAACTACCACTACAGTTTGATGGTGCAACAACATTACTTTTAGATATTTAAGTTGTAATGAACAATTGTAGGCATTCTTTGTTTTTGATAGTGTTAAACTTGTTTGTTGGCTTTTGTCTTTCAGGCTTGTTCCAGACCAGACCAGACCAGTTTGGTGGCTGGGTCCCTGTCTGTGTGCACAACACACTGACAACATAACCTACTAATATACATGCCTACAAACATATCTGAGACACTATCTGAGCACATATTGGAGCACATACCTATCTGAACATATCAGAGCACATACTAAGATTTATACTGAGACGTATCTTGAGAACTATACCAAGACTTATTCTGAAAACTATACAGATTGGTGGCTGGTTGCCTTTCTGTGTGCACAACAACCATACATCACTGACAACATAACCTACTAATACCTACAAACATATCTGAGACAATATCTGAGCACATACCTATCTGAGCACATACTGAGACTTCTACTAAGATTTATACTGATATTTATCCTGAGAACTATACCGAGCACATACTGAGACTTCTACTAAGATTTATCCTGAGAACTATACTGAGCACATACTGAGACTTCTACTAAGATTTATACTGAGATTTATCCTGAGAACTATACTGAGATTTATTCTGACAACTGTACTGAGACTTATTCTGAGAACCATACCTGTGAATCATCTCTGAACATATCTGAGCACATATACCGAGACTTCTACTAAGATTTACCCTGAGAACTAGACTGAGATTTATCCTGAGAACTATACTGAGACTTATTCTGAGAACCATACCTGTGAATCATATCTGAACATATCTGAGCACATACTGAGACTTCTACTAAGATTTATCCTGAGAATTCTACTGAGATTTATCCTGAGAACTATACTGAGACTTATTCTGAGAACCATACCTGTGAATCATATCTGTCAGCCATTCATACCTTTGAATCATACCTGTGTTGTGAAATCTGTGAAACTTAGCTGTGTTGTTAGACCTCTGCTTTTAGACCTGAACTGTGCAAAGATTGAGATTCTAACCTAGATTTAGTCTAAAACTGACCATCTGAAGAGCTGACTCTTATTCTTCACTCTATATCACCATCAAATACCATTAACTAAGACCTATGTTACTCTGTTGACCATTTGATCTCTCCCTGACCATTAAATTATTCTGTAGCTTCATTGTGTGTTCTGGAGTGTCATTGTGCTGCTGTTTCTACAGTACCATTTCTTTTCTGGACCCAAGCACATGTATTAAAACAAAGGATATTGATCAATATTGAATTAACATCTTATTTAACATCTTTATACTCTAAGCTAGTAAATGGTTTTCAAGAATATTGTAGGCCTATGTAATCTGAATAATAATACTGTAAGTAATTTGTAAAGCTGACTTTACTACCCTCTATTTAGTTGCACAATACAGTTGTAGTTTATATTTTGTATTATATAGTGTGTGTGTGTATATATATACTAAATTTGTGTGTATATAAAAACTAAATGTATTGGACAAGTGTGTAGGCTGAGATTGACCGTATAGTCAAAATACTATACTATTTTGACTATACGGTCAATCTCAGCCTACACACTTGTCCAATACATTTAGTTGCATGGTACAGCATATTGTTTTGAAGCAAGCATGCCAAGGAAAGGCCGCCGTTCAGAAGCTCAAAAAAGACGATGGCGAAAGTTGGCCCTCACTGAAGTTGAAACAACTGGTCAGCCTTCATTTACACAACATGAGTTGGAGATAAGAAAAGAGCTCAGTGTTGTCCAAAGGGAGATGGAACAGAATGGCATTTTCCATGTTATGGCATTACACAGTCAAGGTCATAACAGGTATGGTGTAAACGCCAACAAGCAGTGCACATGAAATTCCTTGACATTTCTTGCTGTTCTTCATCACCGAGCTGTGCTGAATAGTGATGATCTCGACTACGTTTTGCAGAAAGGTAACTCGATGTATAGTGATGCACAGATAATGTTAAGCACAGGTGGCAATGTGGCACCAGCTCACTTAGCTATGGATGAGCTACCTGACCGTGTTGAAATCTATGGAGAGATCTATCATGTTCACAAGTACCCATCATGGTATGGTTATCTTAGACAAGAGGGACCTGATCGTGCAGACTTTTTAAAGCTCTCTGACAGACTGCATTGTTTATCAAGTGATGTAAACTATGCATTACTAACTGTAGGGAGTCTTACGATTGCTTTGTTTAAAGATAACTGTGAGAGATATGGGTGGTTTGATCCTCACAGTAGGACAGCTCAAGGACTCCAAGTTGAGAATGGTACTGCAGCGATGTTGACCTTTACTAATTTTACTGATATGGTAGACCGGCTGCTTGTGTTCTGGGCCCTGGTTGATTCAAGCGATGAATGGATTTATGAGTTGATGCCAGTATCGTTCACATCTGATAGGACTATCCACAATGAACAGACATGCTCCATTAATAACAATATGCAGCCTACTGTATCGGCAACTATCCACTAGGGGTGGGTGATATATATCGTCTGCGATAATATTGTGATTGTTGTTTTAACGATGTGCAAATTGACATTATCGAGTATTTAAATTACTTTGGGGAAAAAACACTCGAAATCACGCACTCATAGAAGATACATTCCCAGGAGGTAGGCTATGCGGGAGAAGTGCAGCAGAGCAAGTGTCACGTGATCACTAGTGGGTCACAACGTTGTCCCAAGACAGTCACGTTTTTTCCTACACGGTATTATATGGAGAGAAAACATTAGCCTTTGAGTATTTCAATAGTCAGTTGTAAACAAATAACTATTCTCATGTAACTCTTTTGTAAATGGACTGAAGTTCGCTCTAAATATCTACGTTTACCGATTATGCTAACCGTTAGCATCTCTATGGGATTTCTCATATACATTAGCCATAAGCTAACGCATTAGTTTCTATTCTGTAACTTGGAATGCTAGCCTACGTGATTGCTCTAAAACAAAACATAGAAGGAAATAACTGAGATGTAGGCTACTCTGTTGGTCTGCTCTTAGTTTTACAGTGAATCCTATGTAAAGGTTTGGAACTTCAGCTTCAGACTTTCTTTTGGGAAACTGTTAGGCCTATTCATCTTCTCTAATGTAGCTGGCTAGACCATGTCATTGCCACACACACAAGTGGGGGCAGAATTGGAAATGTGTCATTGGTTGGACAATGCATTGGTTGATTTGGTTAAAAAGTCACAGGTTAGGTTATTGGTTATTATTGTAATGATGCTATTCATAAATAATGAACTGTAAAGTAACTCAGACTTTAACAAAAACAATTTTTTTAAAGGATATTGACTAATTATCGTTATCGTCAAAATCACAAAAAATATCAAGATATTATTTTTTGTCCATATCGCCCACCCCTACCATTCACAATGAACAGACAGACACCATTAATAACAATGTGCAGCCTACTGTTTCCTCAACTAAATGTAAACATAACAAAGATCAAGGAAAGGAAAATTCAAGTAAAGCTTTGAAATGTCAAAGAAAAATGTCAACCAAAGAGAAGAATAGGACAAAACATCAAAAGTATTATGAAAAGAACCGGGCAAAAAAGCTGGAGTATGCAAGAAACAGATATGCAAACATAGAACACAATCAGCATAAGAAATGTCACCACAGACATGAATACATGCATGACCCTACCTATAAATTGCAAAAAAAATCATACCAGTCGCCATCACCAGTCGTTACGCTCAGGATCCAATTTTCAGGTCAAAGCAACAAGCTTATATAAAGCACTGTTACAACCATGATGAAAATTACCGTTTGAAGCAACAAGCTTACATAAAGCACCATTACAACTGTGATGAAAATTACTGTTTGAAGCAACAGGCAAAGCACCGTTACAGCTGTGATGAAAATTACCGTTTGAAGCAACAAGCTTACATTAAGCAGCTGTTGGGTCAAATTTAACCCTTTTTTGTTTTGAGTTTGTGCACCCTCTGCAGGTTTGGAGTGCCTTCCTCCCTTGAGGATACTCCGCCCCAAAAACATAAGTACCTAGGCAGAGCCACGCCAGGTGTGGCTAATTGGAGGCAACAGCTTTTTTACATCCGTCTCCTGCCTTGTCGCCTCATGTGCAAACAGATTCCTTCAAATGCTCCGCTGACTGTCAAAATACCAATGCGCTGTTCGAAGTTGCGCTGCTTGCTGTTAAAGGGAATGACAGATGTCACTCTCATTGGTTTAAAGGATGTTATGCCGAAAATACATCCATGACTGATTAAGAAACAGAAGAACAACCCTTGTGAACAACGCACCCAACGTCTGATCACAAAATCACGCTGAATGTGGACTGGACACGACCTTAAGCTTTGCACCTCTGACCATCCGTTTCTGATTGCCAAGATAGGGCCCTTAAATATAGATACAAATGGACAACACAGTAATGTAACTAGATGTACCGCAGAGCAGTACAAAATATGACCGCCGCCCAGTCCAGCACATTTTTCCCACAAAAATAAATCACGCTGAAAGGCCTATATGATTCTAACTGTCTCACTAAATTGCATTATCCACACTCAATTCTCACTGGTATCTGCTAGACAACAAGTACCAAAACATGATTAGTTCATAGATTTCACATGTAAAATTAATTTTATACAACCCCACCTCCATCTTGCCTGTTCATAATTCTGAGAAATTCTTGAATTATGTGCATGTGTGCGTGTACACATTTATGTTTATGTGTGTGGGTGTGTGTGTGTGTGTGTGTGCGTGCTTGTGTGTTTGCCTGCGTATGTGTGTTTGTGCATGTGCATGCATGCATACATATGTCTACTGTGTGAGTATGTGTCATACGTATGATTACTGTAAATGTATTTGTGTGCGTGTGTATTTGTTTATGCACATGTGTGCACATGGAATGGGTTAACATGACCCCTGGAGGCAAACATACGTAAAAAATTGGTCATCCTAGGCCCTACGGTTCTCAAGATATTCACAGAAAACTGTGTCTGCCCTACCCTCCTTTCGGGGGGTCCAGTGCAGCGGGGGGGCTACAGATCAAAACGAAAAACGATGGTTCCATGCTATCCATGTGGGGTTACATGCCCACCAAGTTTTGTGTACCCCGGTCTTTCAGTGTCCCGGGAATCCTTGTTGGTGTACGGTCACTAAATGTACACATAAATTATTTTATTGTAAGGCCCCCCATGAACGAAAGTTCACAAAACTTGGCATGCATTCGGAGGGTGTCATAATAATCCTACACTTTCAATTTCGTGCAGTTTTGACCATGTCAGCCAGAGATATTGTGGTGAAAACACCAAATTTTTTGCTTTTTAATTTTTAACTAGGTGGCGCTATACATGAAATAAGTGGTAATGGGATGGGTTGACATGCCCCCTTAAGACCAACTTACAAAAAAAAGGTGGACCTCCTAGGCCCTACGGTTCTCGAGATATTCACAGAAAACTGTCTCCGGCCACCTACAGGCCAGTTGGTGTATAGTAACATAAATTAATTTATTGTGTGGCCCCCCATGAACGGAATTCGACGAAACTTGGTGTGCATTCAGAGGGTGTCATAATGATCCTACACTTCCAATTTCGTGCAGTTTTGACTATGTTAGGTCACAGATACCTGCGATTACAACACCTCATTTTTATTTTTTTGTGTTTAACTAGGTGGCGCTATACATGAAATGAGTGGTTATGGAATGGGTTGACATGGCCTCTTGAGATCAACATACAAAAAAAAAATGGTCCTCCTAAACCTTACGGTTCTCGAGATATTCACAGAAAACTGTGTCTGCCCTACCCTCCTTTCGGGGGGTGCAGTCCAGCGGGGGGCTACAGATCAAAAC